>NC_030381.2:23551902-24228245 GCF_001625215.2 Daucus carota subsp. sativus
TGTGATAGCCCCGGAATCTTAAATCCGAATAGGGTCTCTTTTTAATAATAAGTTAAAATATTGTGATAGCCCCAGACTGGTGGAGTGTTGGTATTTTGTTGTTTGAAATGCTCACTGGGAACATTATTATATTGTTGCAGAAATGAAAGTAAAGGAAGCAAGACTTCGGGTACATCTTATATACCAAAAGCTGATCATGTTCATTGTATAACATATTTGTACAAAATATTTTAGGACACATCAAAAGCTTTTTACATTACATCAAAACCATGTTTCATTCCTCTACTGGTTCATGTATAACTGCATTTTGTGTTGCTGGTTCTTATATAGCTGCATTTTGTGTTCCATTTAGAATGCTCTGCACCAAGTCTCTAGAGATAGTAATTTGAGTCAGAAGTGGTCCCAAACTCTCAATATTTTTCTTCCTAATATAAGGGATTTTGTAGTTATTATTCCCATCATTTTTCAGTACCTCCGTTATACCAGGGCCGGCGCAACCCTTAGGCTAGTTAGGCACCGCCTAAGGCCCCTTAGGTTACAAGACCCCAAAATTTAAAACATTTATATTTTTATCTAATTTCTTTTTAAGTTTTATGAGTTTTTAAATAAATTATGCCTATTTTTTCAGGGAAAAAATAATTTTATTATTTATAACATAAAAATAAATTTGCTACGTATTTCACGTATTAATTTTTGTAACATGCTCTCTTGAATTATCTAGTGAAAGATATTTAACATAGATTACTTATAAGTGGTATGTACTACTACATTTCTTGTTTATACATTTATAGAACGACTAATAGATAATTTTTTTTTTTCATTATACTTATATTTATAGATATAAAGACTAAAAAAAATAGTATTTAATATTACCGAACTCTAAATTAAAATTGTTTATAAAAAATTGAAACATAGAATTTAATATTTATAATATGTTATGTTTTATTATAAATATGTTCGATAATATAATTAATATGTGTTTCATAAATTAATATCTTTTAATCAAATTATTATTATAAATTAAAGTAAGAATATTTTTAAATAACATGCATGCGTTACTAAAAACAGGAATATTCATCACTTGTATACAAACGTTTCATTATATTTTATAAGTACAAATTTGTATATATTTAAATAATTACATATATATAATTTACGCACGTTATTAACTTAATAATTCAAAAAATTGTTATAAGAATATATCTAATTTAAGAATTTATACAAACATATTCCCAAAAATATAAAAATTTATATTTAAAAATAAATTTTAGAGGCCTCAAATTTAAATTTTGCTTAAGGCCTCCGGAACCTTAGAGCCGGCCATGCGTCATACAATTCATTAAAGATAGCCATACATAGTTTAGTGCTGCATGTGTGACCTATTTATAAGGTCTCACGATTGTATCAACCTAATGGTCAGTCATGTTTTTGGTGCCCCTCTCTTCTAATTGCTTGATTTGCTGCAACCCTTGTATATTCTAAAAAAACCAATATCATTGATGCTTGAATCCGACTGTTAGGGGGCTGATTTGCCAAAGAAATATGGAACTCATCTGATCCAGCAACTTTGATACAATCTTGGTCATCATCCTTTATATGTTACCTTGCATTATCTTGTTGAATGATTATAAGTTTGTTGAAATGACTTGGCCATTTAGCTTTAATAGCGGGAATGATCTTTTCTATCAAACACTGTTTAATAACCAACTTATTAATACTTTCGATGGGCTTAACTTCCATAACACCCTTGAGCTCTATTCTTACATGATCTCATTGCTGGTTCACTAATAGTAAAAGGAAATATTCCTATTTTTCATCAAATACACATACTCCATCTTCATTATATCGAGGCCTGGCTACTGCACTCATAAACATAATGTTTGTTATGAATCGTTTTGACTTACATGTTCGATGTGGTTCCGGTTCATGTGGTAGGAGGTAGTATTTCTCACTTTGCCTTGTCATATAGAACCATTTCTCGTCTATGTGAACTACAAGAAACATGTCTACGTGTGTGGGATTTGTGTGTAGGGTAGAGTTCTCAATATGGTTTGGCACAAATTTAACTCTTGCTTCCATATTTGATACAGTTAAAATGGTTTAGGTGTACATGAATGAGATCTAATTTTTTCTCTTTGAACATGTCTGTTCACGGTGGATTTACTTGCATATAATTGATATGCCAATGTCCTAATATTAGTTCTGAGGTGAAGGGGAATTTGTCTTAGCTTTTTAAAGTCCAAAGCCTATCTTGTCTTTCCACCCTTGTATTTTCTGTCCACATCAGGAAGGACACCATCTTTGTTTGCTTTAAAGACACTTTTCCATATCTGAGATATTGTTGTTTACTAACACCATAATCAGAGCCTAGTCTCTTGATCAATCCACATTTGAGTTTGTTGTTATATAGTTTAATGATAATATATATGCAATCTATTTCTTTTCTGAATTCTTCAATCTTTTTTGCTTTGTAATGCCATCTTGGAAAGCTGGAGTAATTAAATAAGGAAAAGGAGAATTTTGGGAGGTTGGAGTGATATTTAAATCAGGAAGAAGATGTTCAAGTACCATCTTGTTATCTATTGACCTTTTTGAAGGATGTAAAGTTCACACCTTTCTTGGAGTATTCTATTGGTATAAATTGTAGCCTGGATGTAGTTTGTACTTTAAAGTAGATTAAGCGGAGATAAATTTGTATTCAAATGTAAATATTGGCGGGTGTTTAGTTTCAGTTTCCCACCCACCTATTGCACTAATCATCACTGTTACCATTTTCTTTAGTGTAGCCACTTGTCTATTTAAGTGAATTTTTTACTCACTGCATTGTCCTCCGTGCCCATCCTATTTGATAAGAAATGGGAGGGACGGAGGGAGTATTAGTTGAATTAAAATTTTTTTTACGAGTGGGGTGAATTGTTTTTTCCTGGCAGATTAATTGTCTTTTTTTGAAGCTTGATTTCAAAAGTGAGTGATATGAGATGATGTGGGAGAATTGATGCACAAGGGAGAGATAATAGAGACATTAAAAGAGCTGATGAGTGTAGTGGAAGAACTAGCATAACAAGTAGGAGAATAAGGGATAATAGAGATTGTCATGACAATGATACCAACTTAATGTTTAAGTTACACCTCATCTCCCACCTCATCTCATATCACTCACACTTTTTTTGCGAGGGGGTGAATTGTTTTTTCCAAGGCAGATTAATTGTCTTTTTTTGAAGCTTGATTGCAAAAGTGTGAGTGATATGAGATGAGGTGGGAGAAGTGGTGTACAAGGGAGATATGAGAGAGACATTAGAAGAGCTGATGAGGACAATGGAAGAACTAGCATTACTAGTATGAGAATAAGGGATAGCAGGGATAGTCATGACAGCGATACGAACTTAGTGTTTAACTTTGTATGCAAACTAGCCTTTAGTTCGTGCGAAGCACGAGCGATTATATAATTCGTAATTTATTATTTATAATTTAAATTTTTAACATCATTTTATTAGTATTTTAATATAATGAATTGAATTTTAATTAAATTATGTTAACCAACTGATTACATTTTCTCATGAAGATTTTATAATTTTATTTTTAACATCATTATAATTTCTTTTATGAAATATTATATGATAATGTATTATCATGCGTGTTTTTTTTAGTATTTGAAACTGTTTAATAATATAAGAGTAATAGGTCTCCTTGTAGACTTGTAGTCGCAGAGGGAGAGTACCAAAACAATAATTATAACTAAAATTTTGGGTTACAAATTATACCCATGCCGGCTTATTATAGTATAGTATAGATGTATTGTATATCTTGAATTGTCGATAACTATTTACATCAATTATGTTTATAGATATAACTACAATACTAATCATTATAGGATTACCGTCAAGGACATATTCTTACACCTACTAAACGTGAGTATAGCCTCCTCTCTCCCTTCTTTTTCCGGCCGTCTTGGAGATTTCATCGATGTTCACCGATGAAAAACTCCGAATCAGTTTATTTCTCTTGATTTGTTCTCGTTTTCTCAATAATACTCCTTACCGGATCCGTTCCAAGATTTTAGATCTATTCGATTTTCAAGATTTTGATTTGTTGATAAATCATTTGAGATTAGTCAATGACGGGTTAAGCGATTGCAATTCAATCTTAGCCATAGCAGTGATTACGTATATTTATATTCGATAAGGTAAGGATCGTGTGAATTGACCCCACGACAATGGTATGAGTTCGAAATATTGTTTTAGTGGTTTTAAATATATTTGTCTTATATACTAGATCTCCCTCCCTCCCTCTCGCTCCCCACGCACATTGTGTGTAATTTTATGCTGCATACTAGTTTTGGTGTTTTGTTATCTCGCTGGATTGCGTCTTTTTGCTTCACTTGTATTAATTATATATACATACACATTTTGGTGTTTACTAGTAATTGAGTTTGACATTTATCGAAAGGTTCTAGTTTTAGTCAATAAGATGCTATTTCAGGCCTAGGTTGTGTATTGTTGCAGTGGATTTGCCTAAATTTAATTTGCTTTATTTTGTAATTTTCCATTAGCCTCGCCAGTGTTTGTTTATAATTGTTTTTTAATCATTTTTCATGATTTAAAATAGGGCTGAGCAAAACCGAACCGAAACCGAAAAACCGAACCGAACCGTGTATTTCTGGTTAGGTTCGGTTTTTATTTTTCTAAAAATTCCGGTTAATTCGGTTTTCGGTTATTAACCGAATTGCAATTCGGTTCGGTTCGGTTATTAAAATTATAAATACGGTTATAACCGAAATAACCGAATTATATATATATATATTATTTTTAAATTATAATATATATAATAGATAAATAGTTAATAGAATAGAATAATAACATACACATGACAGACTTACAACTCATGAGGTCGTGACTCAGTACACACACAAAACCCTAATCTAACAAACCCACTCCCTAGTTACAGGCTCTCCGCCTCTGCCCTTCCCATCAATTCCGGCCAACAGCCTGTCGCGCCACCGGAAACACCGAGCACAGCCTTCTTCATCTCTCCTATAGCCTCCCTCGACCTCCTGATGCGGCGTCGTTGCTGCCCTCTTCCACCACTCTCCGGCTACACGCCAACTCCGGATTCCCTTCTCCGATCAATAAAAAATCAACCAACGCAACAACACCGACATCCAGGCAATACACAATCATCACACAGATCTGATTATACAGATTGGTATGTTACACACGGCTGATAACCTCACCTGAACACTCGAATCCTCAAACTCGAAATTTCTCTCCGCCGTGTGTTTTCCTCTTATTCTGAATCTAAATTTTACTTTTTATTCAATTCAGTTCTGGCCACACACAAGTGACACAACTGCTGCATAATTCTAAATTCGGGTTTTTCATAACCAAAACCGAATTAACCGAATTATTTTGGTTCGGTTTAATAGATAATTCGGTTCGGTTTAATAAAATACTTGCATTTCGGTTTTCGGTTAGTTCGGTTCGGTTCGGTTTTGAACTGAACCGACCGAATGCTTAGCCCTAATTTAAAATGGTGTGATGATGATTGGTGTAACGGAAGAATTTGCGGCAAAGAGGAGAGGATATCAGGATCCTTGATACAACCGGATCATCGGACGGACTCCATAGAAATCATTCACTCTTATATACATATTATACATGCTTTATGCTGTTTTTTTTCTTCTTGCTTTCTCCGCAACTCCTCTGGAGATGGATATACTTCAGGTGGTCATCGTCCTCTTCGCGGTTGTGTGTGGGGGAGATAGTGTAGCGGTGGTGGCTGAGGGTTGCAGCGACGGTCAGTACGAGATTCGGTTTCAGAAAGGAAGGCGTTAATTGATGGCGTTAATTATGCCTCATAATTGAGGGCGTTAAATGTGCCTCATAATTGAGGGCGTAAATTGTGCCTCATAATTGAGGGCGTTAATTGTGCCTTATTCGAGGGCGTTAATTGTGTCTTAATTAAGGGCGTTAATATTTATTAATTGTGCCTTAATTAAGAGTATAATTGTCTCAATTATGAATTATCATAATTGTGTGAATATTTTGTTCACCACATGCATATACACGTGATTTTATTAATAATTAATTATTGGATATATTTTTTTATAATATATATAATCTGGTAATATATCGACTTATATTCTTCTTGTTTCTTTGTTTTATTTTCAGGAATCTTGGAAGAAGACGGGTTTTTCTTTTCGGACATTAAAATTTTTTGTCTAAATTTCGCCGGTCATTGTTAGGTCCAGATATGATTGTAGAAGGGGGGTTGAATACAATCAGTACCAAATCTTCGCGGAAGTGAATCTGATTGAATATGATTTGTTAATCAGATTATAATTAATTAATATAACAATGTTTGAAGTCGTTATATAATTAAAATGGTTCAGTTTTAATGTCCACTAAAGTTCGTAGAATAAATTCGACAGGGTATATTCTAGATTTAGTGATTAAAACAACCGGGTTATCAAAGCACAGAAAACTGTGGATATAACGATCAAGCAAGTTACAAACAACTTGAAAGCTTTACAAATGCTTGAATACAAGTGAAATGAACACTAAAAATGAAGGATGCAATGCCATATTTATAGGCAAAGCATTTGTACTTGTAAGACAATTGAAAGACAAGACAATTGTGAGTAGCAAAGACAAAGTAGCAAGGGCAAGACAATCTCAGATTGCCTTGCAAGCACAAGACCAGCAGAAAGACAATTTTAAGGCTAGCAAGACAATTCAGAGCTCGGTCAGACAATCTCCATTCGGTCAGACAATCAGGATTGTCTTGCTGATCTTCATTCGGTCAGACAATCTTTGATTGTCTTGACAGAATGCATTCGGCCAGACAATTTAAGATTGTCTTGCAAGCATCCAGTCGGTCAGACAATCTCATTGTCTTGGCAGAGCATACTCGGGCAGACAATCAAAGATTGTCTTGCTGAGAACCATTCGGTCAGACAATTGAGAATTGTCTTGTAAGCTTCAGTCAGACAATCAGGATTGTCTTGCAGGCTTAGCTTCGGTAAGACAATTTGTATTGTCTTGGCAGTTGAAAATTCGGTAAGACAATATCAGATTGTCTTGCTGAGCTTAAGTGGATGATTGAATGTAATTTGTAGATTATATTTAAATAGAAAATTATCCACTAATTAATTTAATCATATAAATTCATAAATTAAATTAATTCGAGAGTGAATTAATTTAACAATAAATTACATAATTAATTTAATTATCTGAGAAGTGAAACAATAATCTATTAAATATTAATCACCCATTCATCAGCAGAATTGCTTCCCGTCTTCTTTAAACATTAATAACTCCGTCTTGATCAGTCGAACGAACGAACCACCAACTCTGCTTGACTTCAAATATTTAATTTGAATAACTGATACACAGATGTACTGTCTGGTTCATCTGTATCTAGTTAAATCAAATATTCTTTGTCAAATAAACATTAAGAAATTGATTTGTTCGTCGAGTCTTCGTCTTGTAAGTACTTCTTCATTAAATGGAATCTTCTGATAAAATAAAGTATAGAAACTTATATCTTCTGAACTCCTGGACGTGCCACAAAAGATTATTTGAGCACTGAGGCTTGAACATATTAATGAACTTCTTTCAGTGGTGTGCAGCAGCATCCTGGAATTTATCTGACATATAATTCCCATAAATCATTTGACGTTCTTCGTACGGATTCCGTTGACTTGCTATTTACTGAGCTTTCTTATCTGAGTTGAGTTGTACCTCTTTAAATACAAATAGGCTGAACATATGCCTTTCAATCTCCCCCTATTTGTTTGTTAACATAACATGCAAATTTCCTAGAGGATAACTCAACTAACAGATAAGACAAAGATTTAAACAATGGAATGTAAATAGCAAAAGTTTATGGCTTGCATTGAACATTAAACCATATTCATAATAGATTACAAAAGGATGTTCCTTGAACATATCTAACAAAATATCCTAATCAATCTATTCACTCAGAACGAGTGACTTCTCCTTCTTCAGCATCTGAACAGTGAATAATTGGAGTAGAAGGCTCATTCTGAGTAGGCTCTTCAGCTGCAGTGGATTCTCCACGCTTCTTTCTTTCACGAGCCAAAGAGAGATAATATTGAACCTCAATATCCACAGGGTCTTCGATGAAATCTGCTGGCTGAGATTGGTTGATATACTTCATCTTCCTGAAGTATTGTTGAATGTTTCTCCTTGTGCAGTAGTTTACAATCTCAGTATCAGCATCAGCTTTGGCCTTAGTAGCGAAGCCCTTGGTACGTAGAATTGTAGATACAAGAACCAACTGACTCACATCATACTTAAGAAGATGTTGGTGGTCCAGGTAGAAGGTTCCAAATTTTCTCTCGTGAATGAACTTGACACAGTAAGGCTTTCTGACAACTTGTGGACTGTTATGAATAGCACAATCCATAAGTCTGTCACGAAGGAGTTCATTCAGATTCGAGCTGCGTCTGATCTTGTTACGAATCACCCAGATTTCAGTTAGAGATAGAAACTTGAATAAATCAATTGAAACCCTGAATGTTCCGTTTCTTTGAGTAGAAATAATGATCTCCCATTCATTGAGAAGATTCTTGACACCAATAGTTATATATTCTAACTCGAGAGCAAGAGCACGCATAAACATATCTTCATTAGGGTTAGCCTCTCTCAGGTCATAAATGAAGGATTTGAATTTACCATCATTGAAAGGTTCCCTTTGAGGTCCAGAGAGGATTTGTCTTGCAATATCCCAGCTTTCACCAACTTTCCTGGAGATATCCTCTCTCTTTTCCTTGCACTTAGCATCCCACAGTTTCTGTTTCTCCAGCTTGACCAACTCATCAGTTGTCCTCTTTTCATCTACCAGTTTCTGCAGTTCCTGAAGCTTTGCTTTGCTAGCTTCATGTTGAGCTTTGAACATCTTGACCTTTTCCATGTGCTCAGGGTCCACAGACTGATCTTCATTGAAAAGAAAGCCTTCCTCGAAACGACCTTCTTCCTCAGCTTCAAAATAAGCAGAATCAAATGCATCATCATCATCAACATCTTCAGGAATATTGTCATAATCCTGATTAGTGAAGATGTTCTCAGTTTCAGGCATTTTGCCTTTAGATTTGCTAGCTGCAGAAGTATCCTTTTCACTTGCTCCTTCTCCACCCTTATCACTCCTATCAGAATCACCACCCTTGTCACCACCCTTATCACCCCTGTCACCAGCACCAGCATTGCTGTCATCCTTATCTTTGTCATCCTTATCCTTCTCCCCCTTAGTTGAGGGATCCTCTGGAGTAGACTGAGATGTTGACGGATTGATCTTTAAGTGTTGAACAACTTGAGCCAAAGTTTGCTCCAAGTTGTCAAGCTTGTCAGACAGAGCTCCTGAGTTGTATCAAATTTGTCCATCCTAGAGTGAATGCCCCGAACATGATCATCCAATTCCTTTTTCAGAGAAGTAAAGGAGGGATCAACAACTTTCTCTTGTAGAGTCACCAGCTCTCCACTTCTGAATCTTGCATTCTCAGCATTCAACCTTTCTATCTCAGCCCTCAGAGCAGCCATTTGTTCCTGTAGCAGATCTGTGTTGGTGTGTGCACTCACCTCACGAACACTCAAAGATTTTTCACTATCCTCTCGTGCATGTGTTTCGCTCGGTGTTTGCCTGATTTCACTCGTAGTTTTCACACCGTCACCAGTACCTGTATAGACAACCATAGTTCCCTGAGATGGAACTGTAGGTTGTGAAGGAACAAATTGTCCTTCAGATGCCTGTGAAGGCTGATGTACTTGCAGGTTGCCAAGTATAGCCTGATCCAAAAAGAAAGAGTGATCAGAAAGTTTTTCATATGACAATTTTTGAATATCTGTGCTCTCTCTAAGTGAAGAATTAAAAGACAAAGGTTCAACTAGCGTGAGTGCTAGTTGTGTGCTTGACTCTTTACAGGATACCGCGGTCGGACGGCCAATTTCAATAAATGCATTCTGTGGAGAGAATGAATCTAGAGACTGTATATTTACCATGTCAGTGTCCAAATCCTTTTGGGAGGAAATGGATGTGGCTGCAGTTGTCTCCGGTTCTGCCACCCTTTGCTTCTTATGAGACAGAGCTGCGGGTTCTCTCAGAATTGCACTCCCACTCCGTTTCCGGGCTACCTTTCGAACAACTGGTGTATGAGTAGTGTCGGTTGATGTGTTTGACGAAGAATCAGTTGTTGAAACGAAAACGTCAGCTTGGTTATGAACCTGGGTGTTTACAGGTTCAATGTTGGGAGTCTGGAAATCAAATCCAATATCACAATCAAAATCTGCAATATCAATATTAAAGGTATCAGTGAGATTAGAAAGTACCTGAGCTACCTGTAAATCTGTCCTGAAGTCCTGTAGCTCTGGATTGATAGCAGAATCAGCAGGCAGTGGCTGAGAGGTTGATTGAGGTTGAGGAATGGTATGTGTATGTGTAGGTGAAGGTGTTGGTTCAGATTGAGAGGGAAGAATGGAGGCTTGTTGGTCTGGGAAGAAGTTGTATTGTGGAGGGGATTGGTGTTGAGATTGGTGAGGAGAATTGTATGATGATTGGTGAGGTGATTGTTGTGGTGAATTGTAAGGAGGGTTGTAGGGAGAGTAATGTGAGGATTGGCTGGATGACTGATAGTCTTGAAGTAGTTGAAGTGGTTGATAGTTTTGAGGAGGTGATTGTTGTTGCGGTTGTTCTTGTTGTTGAGCTGGTTGTTGTTGTTGTGGTTGATATTGTTGTTGTTGTAGTGGTTCTAGAACTTGTACAGGCTGAAAAGGAACACTGAATTGCTCGAGCATGAATGGAGTCACCACCAGTGGTACATTATCATGCTTTTTCTTGTTGACCAGCCTAGTTTGGATCTTGGCACAAGTCCTCTGAATAGGGAACAACAGGAGAATCGACGTACATGTGCCTATCATCAGCATTCATATTATCATTCATAAACAACATCAGGAATCTGGGGTAGAAGCATTCAACTTTGTCATTCCTCTGAATTGATCTTTGTGTAACAGACCCCATCTTTCTGATAATCTCCCTCAGCAATATCTTCCCAAAATTGATTCGACGGTTATAAGCTATGCTGAATCCAAAGATTTGCAGCATTGAAGATATATTCCCAAAGTTCTTTCTATTAGTGGGAGCAAACACCTTGGCAAGGGTGTCAAAGAACACATCCCATTCAGCCTTCAGATTTCCCTTTGACATCTTCGGGAGAAAAATCTGACCTTGATAGTGAATATCCTGAAAGAATTGTCTCAGTTCATCCTCTGAGGGATCTGGCTCGAAATTGTCCCTTGGAAGTCCTAAGATCCGGTTCACATCATCGACAGTGATTACAATCCTCTTCCGGTTAGGTAGATCCCCTATTATCTTGTAGTTTTCCAGGGTCGTAGAGTTGACAGCATTTGAGTAGAAGTCAAACAAGGGTTGCAGCTTGACTTGAATATCTGCAGTCAGTGCCGTACTAACTAAACTCTGTCTCGAAAGGAATCTGACCCAAGTCCGGAATCTATCAGAGCAATCATCAGGGTTGAGGCTGGCACAGTAGTTAGTCTCAGCAATTACGAATTCTCCGGCCATTTTTAATAATTAAAAATTGAATTAAGCGAGAATTTTTCAAATTAAATGTGAATTCTCAAATGTCTCGCAAATTTCAACTATTAATTAAAGCTTAATTAATTAATTAATAATTCGAAATGTTAGAGTAAAATCGAATTAATAGTTAATTAACTTAAATGGCACTTAATCAATTAATCCAAAAGCTAGCCAAACAAACAAGTCCTTAAATCCAAATAACCCAACAAAGCCAAACGCGCCCTTAAATCCAAAAGCCCCAATTTCAAATGAAGAACCCTAAAATCGAAATCCAAGCAACCGGTTTACAGGAATCAAGAGCAAACGTTCCTCACAAATCGATGAACCCAGATTTAAGCAAGAAAACGCACAAATCACACCAAATCAGTCCAAATTTCGGCAGAGTTTCGACTTGATCAAGTCGAAAACGAGTAACCAAGCAAGCAATCGAAGCTTGAAACACGAAACCAAGCAAGTTTTTTTTTTTTTATCTCTAAAACTTGAAAAACGAGGTCGAGTGTGTGTATATGCGAGGTTGGAGAAGATGAAGTAACGGGCAAGACAATATATATTGTCTTGTTCGATTGCCTAACAGATGGTTAAGTACAAGCTAGCAAGACAAACACCAGTTTAGTCTCGGTAAGACAATTTAAGATTGTCTTGCCGAGATTTTAACGACGCAGACAAAACGAGTGTCAGTAAGACAATTTCAATTGTCTTACTGATACAACAGGCGGTTACAATGCATGCTCGGTAAGACAATCTAATTGTCTTGCCGAGTTGTTTGAAACTTTACTGAAAAACCGGTTCAGCAAGACAATTAAATTGTCTTGCCGAGCCAATCAGTAGACAATGCAATTGTCTAACAGAAAAACAAATAATAACAAAAATAATATGATTTTTGATTAATTTAAAAGATAAAACTTTTGCAAATAAAATCAAAAATCTATAATAAAAACAATACTATAAATTACACCAATATTTTGTAAATTTCAACTTTAATTAAATATAAATACTTATGACTTTAACTTTAATTCAAGAAGATGAATTAACTTAAAATCAAATATTTATGCTTAATTAATTTTGAAAAATACAAAATAATTACAAATAATTATCTAAATGCTTAGGGAATATTACAGGGGAGTGTATGAGCACTTAGAAAATTACAGACTAATATACAAACATGCATAATTACTCAGAACATTATCAGATAATATACAGAATATCATATAAAATCTAATAAAATAGATATAATTATACAGAAAATTCACAAAAAATATACAAAAACATATAATGCATGTGAAAAATATATACAAGAGAACTATGTCATATTTAACATCCCTAATTCACAAACCAGCTTAGAGAAAGTGGATTCATCCAGTGGTTTAGTGAAGATGTCAGCAATTTGCTCAGTCGTGGGTACAAAATGTAACACCACTGTACCATTCATGACATGTTCTCGTATAAAATGATACCTGATATCAATGTGCTTGGTTCTTGAATGTTGAACCGGATTGTTGGAAATGGCTATGGCACTTGTATTATCACAAAATATGGGAATTTTGTTTACTACAACACCATAATCATTCAGTTGATTCTTGATCCACAAAATCTGAGCACAGCAGCTTCCAGCAGCTATATACTCAGCTTCAGCAGTAGAAGTAGACACGGAGTGCTGCTTCTTGCTATACCAGGAAACCAACCGACGTCCTAGAAATTGACAACTTCCAGACGTACTCTTCCTATCAATCCTGCATCCTGCATAATCAGAATCTGTATAGCCGGTTAAGTCAAAACCAGTATTCTTAGGGTACCAAATACCTAAACCAGGTGTACCCTTAAGATATCTAAAGATTCTTTTGACGGCAATAAGATGTGATTCCTTAGGATCAGCTTGGAACCTAGCACACAAACATGTTGCAAACATGATATCTGGTCTACTTGCAGTAAGATAAAGTAGAGAGCCAATCATACCTCGATAGCTTGTGATATCAACTTTCTTACCAGATTTATCCTGGTCAAGCTTTGTGGCAGTGGCCATGGGTGTCTTTGCCGGTGAAGAGTCTTCTAGATTGAACTTTCGAAGAAGATCTCTGACATACTTGGATTGGCAAATGAATATTCCATCATCCTTTTGGCTTACTTGAAGACCAAGGAAGTAGGACAGCTCACCCATCATACTCATCTCATAGTTACTCTGCATCAACTTAGCAAATCTCTTGCACAAGTTATCGTTAGTAGAACTAAATATAATGTCATCAACATATATTTGTACAAATATCATATCCTTATCATGCAATTTGTAAAAGAGAGTTTTGTCTATGACACCTCTAGTAAAATTGTTTTCAATTAAAAACTCAGAGAGAGTGTCATACCATGTCCTTGGTGACTGCTTGAGTCCATAGACAGCTTTGAATAGGAAGTATACAAAATCAGCAAACTCTGGATTTTCAAAGCCAGGGGGCTGTTCCAGATATACTTCTTCTTCTAGCTTTCCATTCAGAAATGCACTTTTCACATCCATTTGATATACCTTGAAGTTGGAGTGTGCAGCAAATGCAAGAAATATTCTGATGGCTTCAAGACGAGCAACTGGAGCATAGGTTTCATCATAATCAATTCCTTCTTCTTGTGAATAACCTTTTGCCACCAGTCTGGCTTTGTTTCTTACAACAATGCCATCACCATCTAACTTGTTACGGAAGACCCATCTAGCTCCAATTGTAGATTTCCCTTTTGGTCTTGGAACTAGAGCCCAGACTTCTTGTCTCTCAAATTGATTGAGTTCTTCTTGCATGGCAAGAACCCAATCAGGATCAGCAAGTGCTTCTTCTATTTTCTTTGGTTCTAGTTGAGATAGAAACCCAGAGAATAGGCATTCATTTGTCATAGCACTTCTAGTTCTTACACCAACATCAGGATCACCAATAATCAGATCAAAGGGATGATCTCTGCTCCAAATTCTTTCCCTTGGAAGTTGTGTCCTTGATGATTCAGCAGTATCATCATTAGGCTGATGTGTATGACTAGTTGATCCACCAGCTCCCCCTGAGTTGTTGCCAGGATGACTTGATGATCCACCACTAGCATCAGTGGAATCTCCAGCATTATTGCCATTTCCTCCACCATTGCCTGGATCATTATCATTGTTGTCATCACCTGTTGCAACCTCAAGTGGAACATCATCATCTGAATCAGAGTCTGGATAGTTGTCAAACTTCAGAGACTCAGATGGATCAGCAGATTGTATACTTGGAAGTTTAGTGTCATCAAATGTAACATTGACACTAACTTTCACTGACAGAGTGTCAATTATAAAAACTCTATAAGCATTATTTGTATAACCAACAAAAATTGCTTCAGAAGCCTTTGGCTCAAACTTGTTCAAGTTCTCTTCACCATCCTTGAGAACATAACACTTGGCCCCAAAGACATGAAGATGTTTGACATAAGGTTTCTTGTTGTTATACAGATGAAATGGAGTTTTCATATGATCCTTGTTGATCAAAGTTCTATTCTGGGTATAGCAGGCAGTAGACACAGCTTCAGCCCAAAAGTACAGAGGAAGCTTTGCTTTAGCAATCATAGTCCTTGCTGCTTCGATCAGTGTACGATTCTTTCTTTCGACGACTCCATTCTGCTGAGGAGTCCTTGGTGCTGAATACTGCCTTCTAATTCCCTTTTCAGAGTAAAAGTTGATTAGAGTTTGATTTTTGAACTCAGTTCCATTGTCTGATCTTACAGCTTTTACAGGAACACCTTTTTCCAACTCAACCAACTTGATATGATCAATTACTGTCAGGGGAGTTTCATCCTTAGAAGCCAGGAAGTAAACCCATGTAAATTTTGAGAAGTCATCCACAATAACCAAGGCATATCTTCCTCCATCAATGGATGTAACATTCACAGGGCCAAACAAATCCATATGCAACAAATGAAGTGGATCTGTAATGGTATTGATGGTTTTGCCTTTGTGAGATGCTCTCTTCGCTTTTCCTTTCTGACAAGCTTCACAAAGATCATCAGTTGAGAATTCCAGGGAAGGCAACCCTCTCACTAGATCTCTCTTGACTAGAGAGTTCATAGTTTTGAAGTTGAGGTGTGAGAGCTTCTTATGCCATAACCAACTATCTTCAGCAGACGCTTTGGCGTAGAAACAGTGAACTTCGTTTCCTGGTCCTGAAGACAAATCAGCTACGAATATATTGCCTTTCCTTATGCCACATAGTGAAGGACGCTTATCCTTGATATGTTTAATGATACATATCTCCTTTTCAAAATGAACATAATAACCTTTGTCACAGAATTGACTGACACTCAGGAGATTATGTTGAAGTCCTTCAACTATTGCAATATCTTCTATGATAATCCTTCCAATTTTATACTTGCCATATCCCACAGTACGACCTTTGCTATTATCAGCAAAACTGACTGTGGGGCCAGCTCCTTCTCTTATGTCTTCCAGCAGGGATTTATTGCCAGTCATGTGCATTGACGCTCCACTGTCAAGCACCCAGGTAACACGAACAATTCCACTGGCACCCTGCAAAAGAAAACTTGATTAAGCATTCCTTGGGACCCACACTTGATTGGGTCCAGCAAACTTAAAGAACTGATTTCTATCAGGTGTAACAACAGAGCCTCTTGGACTGATACTTGGTTCAGACTTGACTGAACTTACTTCCTTAACAACAGCCTTATAAACCTTAGTTTTAGGCTTTGAAACATAAGTCTCCTTTCTCTTATGAGAAGGACTAGCAGTCTTTGATCTAGCATGCTTGTTGTTTGTGTGTTGTCTAGGTGATGTGTTTTCATTTTTAGCATGCAAATTTTTAAAATAAGCAGACATCAAATTGAAAGCACAAGTCATACAATTATCAACACTACAAGATTTATGACATGCATCAAAAGCAGGAACAACAGAAATATCAGTCATAGTAGTAGGAACATCAATAGATACTACTCTGACCTTGTTATCAGTTTTAAAATTCTCAGTAGAATGGCATCTATTGTTTCTGATCTTACTATTCACAAAGTTATTAGGCTTGTTGAACTTAGTTCTTTCAGAGTTGACACCTAAACCAGCTTTAGGCAACCTATCATTGCCTTTCACTTTGATTGGTTTCAGGTTTGTCAGAATCTCACCTCTCATCTCATTACTCTCTTTCATTTTAAGGTCTTCCTGTTTTAGTTCATATCTAATGACAACAGGAGTCTCTAAAAGAGGTTCAGCCTCTGAGGTTTTAAACAATGGTTTAGGGGAATCTTTTAAAACAAAAGGAATCCCTATCTCCTCAGCACTCTTCTTAAAAGGAGTAATGTTACTAGCCTTACCTACAGATTTGTTATAGTCAAAGCCTATTCCAACAGTTCTCTTGATCTCTTGTTTATCATTAAGTTCTTTGACTATCAAGGAGGCATCCTTAAAGGCTTTACATTTCACTTTCTCTTCGTCTAGCTGAAGTCTTAAAGCAATCTCACCTTTCTCTAGAACTTTGACTTTAGCACATTGTAATCCTAAATCCATAGTCAATTGTTCTATTTTAGGTTTTAATACTTTCATCTCATTCATCTTATAAGCATGAATTTCTAAGACTAAAGTATCAATTTTAAGATTAGCAGCTTTCATCCTTTTTATAGCATCATCTCTTTCAAGTCCTAATTGCATAAACAGTTTAGGGCATGTAGGATCTACCTGAAAGCTTCCAGCAGGAGGAGGTGAAGATGATCCAGCATTAGCCATGAGAGCAACATTCCCAATCTGCTCTTCTTCATCACTATCTGTATCATCCCAGCTTTTCCCTTCTGCTAGATATGATTTGCTCTTGAAGCTTTGATTTCCAGAAGTACCATGATGCTTTCTTACTAAGGCATCATACTTCTGCTTCAGCTCATCATACGAATCCTTTCTCTTTCCTTGAACCTTGGGCTGCTTGCACTCAGTTGCAAAGTGTCCAGGTTCACCACAATTGAAGCATTTGAACTTGCTTCTGTCCACCATCCCAGACTTGTATCCTCCTTTGCTTGTAGAAGATGAATAGGCTCCCTTCTGAAACTTACTAACAGTAGGTTTGTATTTATAGGAAGGGTTCTTCCGGAATCTCATGTTTCCAAACTTCTTGGCAAACAGTGATAGAGATTGATCTTCTAACTGTTCAAGCTCTTCCATTGTATAGAACTCTTCGTCACCACTGGAAGAAGCAGTTTGACCAATCTCAGGTACAACAAATTCCTGAGTGGTTTTAGAAGGAACAACAACATCCTTCTTCTTTTCTTCCAGTACAGGTGACTCAACAACTAGAGCTCTCGAATGGTTCTGTGTTTTACCCCAGCCATATCTCTGTTTACTCTGAACTTGCTCCAGTTCATAAGTTTTCAAAACTCCGTAGAGTCTTTCCAGAGAAATCTCATTCAGATCTCTGCTTTCCCTGATGGCAGTGATTCTGTGTTCCAGATGTTCGGGAAGGGTTAAGAGAAACTTCATGTTGACCTCTTTCTTGTCGTAGAATTTCCCATTCAGATTTAAATTATTTATCAAATTATTAAGTCTGATAAATACTTCTGAAATCCCTTCACCGGGATGGGAACCAAACTGTTCATACTGAGCCATCAGTATCTCTTTCTTGTTTTCCCTAACTTCCTCTGAGCCTTCATTGATAATCTCTAACGTATCCCAGATTTGCTTGGCGTTCTTACAATTTACAACAGCATTGTACATCACTGGATCTAGAGATTCAACCAAAATTAGTTGAAGAGCATCATCTAAATTCATCTGTTCACTCTCTTCATCTGTGTACTCAGAAAGTTCTTTCGGAATGATCTGATGAGGTATTAACACACCATCCTCTTCGTGTGCTAATATGACATTCATCGGAGTAGTAACACCTTTGTCTAAAATCCCGATGTATTTTCTGTTCGCAGTGCGGAGGAATAGGAACATGTGCCTCTTCCATAGGCCAAAGTGTTCCTTGCTGAACGGTGGGATTTTAATGCTACTGATCTTTTGTGTACTCATTTTTAAGGATTTGAAGTGAATAGTGTTTGGATGAGATTTGGATTTTTGAAAGAAAAATATTTTAAATCAAAATTAATTTTTGGAATAAAATTAATTCGAATAAAAAATATTTGAACGTTACAGAGTGTGTATAGGATCTGATACGGAAAATGGTATCAACCGCTCTGATGCCAATTGTTAGGTCCAGATATGATTGTAGAAGGGGGGGTTGAATACAATCAGTACCAAATCTTCGCAGAAGTGAATCTGATTGAATATGATTTGTTAATCAGATTATAATTAATTAATATAACAATGTTTGAAGTCGTTATATAATTAAAATGGTTCAGTTTTAATGTCCACTAAAGTTCGTAGAATAAATTCGACAGGGTATATTTTAGATTTAGTGATTAAAACAACCGGGTTATCAAAGCACAGAAAACTGTGGATATAACGATCAAGCAAGTTACAAACAACTTGAAAGCTTTACAAATGCTTTGAATACAAAGTGAAATGAACACTAAAAATGAAGGATGCAATGCCATATTTATAGGCAAAGCATTTGTACTTGTAAGACAATTGAAAGACAAGACAATTGTGAGTAGCAAAGACAAAGTAGCAAGGGCAAGACAATCTCAGATTGCCTTGCAAGCACAAGACACAGCAGAAAGACAATTTTAAGGCTAGCAAGACAATTCAGAGCTCGGTCAGACAATCTCCATTCGGTCAGACAATCAAGGATTGTCTTGCTGATCTTCATTCGGTCAGACAATCTTTGATTGTCTTGACAGAATGCATTCGGCCAGACAATTTAAGATTGTCTTGCAAGCATCCAGTCGGTCAGACAATCTCATTGTCTTGGCAGAGCATACTCGGGCAGACAATCAAAGATTGTCTTGCTGAGAACCATTCGGTCAGACAATTGAGAATTGTCTTGTAAGCTTCAGTCAGACAATCAGGATTGTCTTGCAGGCTTAGCTTCGGTAAGACAATTTGTATTGTCTTGGCAGTTGGAAAATTCGGTAAGACAATATCAGATTGTCTTGCTGAGCTTAAGTGGATGATTGAATGTAATTTGTAGATTATATTTAAATAGAAAATTATCCACTTAATTAATTTAATCATATAAATTCATAAATTAAATTAATTCGAGAGTGAATTAATTTAACAAATAAATTACATAATTAATTTAATTATCTGAGAAGTGAAATAATAATCTATTAAATATTTAATCACCCATTCATCACCAGAATTGCTTCCCGTCTTCTTTAAACATTAATAACTCCGTCTTGATCAGTCGAACGAACGAACCACCAACTCTGCTTGACTTCAAATATTTAATTTGAATAACTGATACACAGATGTACTGTCTGGTTCATCTGTATCTAGTTAAATCAAATATTCTTTGTCAAATAAACATTAAGAAATTGATTTGTTCGTCGAGTCTTCGTCTTGTAAGTACTTCTTCATTAAATGGAATCTTCTGATAAAATAAAGTATAGAAACTTTATATCTTCTGAACTCCTGGACGTGCCACAAAAGATTATTTGAGCACTGAGGCTTGAACATATTAATGAACTTCTTTCAGTGGTGTGCAGCAGCATCCTGGAATTTATCTGACATATAATTCCCATAAATCATTTGACGTTCTTCGTACGGATTCCGTTGACTTGCTATTTACTGAGCTTTCTTATCTGAGTTGAGTTGTACCTCTTTAAATACAAATAGGCTGAACATATGCCTTTCAGTCATCTTGCATGTCCGACGGTTAGATAATAAGTTTTCTTGAATGAAAGAATTATCACGGTGAATTGTCGATTCATATTTGTGAGATTTATTCTCATTTTCAAAAAAAAAATCATTATAGGATTACAATACATAATTGAAGATAACTACCGATAATTAAGAGAGTTAAAGATAAATACTATCTATTGTTAGATTTGGATATACTTGTTAACAAGTCCCAACAGTCAGAATTATACATATACTATTTTATTATATTTTCTTTAATCTAAACTCACAAAATGAACTAGATATAAAGGTTTTAAACTCATACTATTACGTGAGTTAATTCACACATTTCTTATCTTACTGGATGAAAATATATGTGTAAACGCTAGCAAGACTATATATTACACTTACATTGAATTTTATAAAATTGTTTTTTGAGCAGATTTTTTCTTGAATTAAACTTCTTTTTCCTTTTCTTGGGTTCACAGATTTTACATTTTCTTTTATTATATTAAGATTTTTTAATCTAAATTGTCAATTGATTCATATACGAAAGAAGTTCTTTCAATTCATGATTGTGTATAGTATCGATACAACTCATTTACGTGAAATTTCTCCTGATAAAGAAAGAAGGAATATAGAAAATTTATGTTATATAAATTTGAGCAGAATCTTCAGGGTTTTTTCTCGTCTAAGTATATTTTCATCACATATATAACTAAAACAAAAAACAATTTACATATTTAATTACGTACATCATTAATGATAAAATATCATTTTGTCACTTCTACTAACTTAATGTATCATTTTATTTTGGGCAATGGTATGTAGTCAATATGTGATGTGTCAATTTGGGATAATTATATTGGTGAGTTGATGTAACTCCAGGATCCATGTCTATTAATTGACATAATTATATTGATGAGTTAATGTAACTCCAGAGTTCATGTCTATTTAATCGCTCGATATCCAATCAAAAGATAGACACGTAAAATTTGAAAAACTTTTGACAAATTTTTTTGATACACCTTACATTTTTTTATTTTATTTATTCTCGTACTTTTTTTTAATAATAGTTCTACTTATCTTGTCATTGTAACTTTCACTTTTAATTATAACTCCCGCTCATTCTCTCTCATCTCGAACTCTAACAAAAAATCTATCTATATTAAACATTACTCAATATTGATTTATATTTTATCCAAATGTATTATTTTATTTACATAAATATATTTTAACTACTTAAGTATTTAAACTACATCAAATACTTATGATTAAAAATATATAAAATATTTATAATACTATATTCGAATCGTAGTAATAATTTTTAATATAACTATCATAATTATATATAATCTATATTAGTATAATAATATTATACGGTATATATTCAATATTATTTATCTTATCATAATATTTTTAGAAAATTTAACATATTATTTTATATAAGTTGTTAAATTTTTACATGATTTTAGAAATTTTGATTATATATTCGAAAATTGTATTTAAATTTTTTCATAAATATATCTAAATTATAATTTTTTTTGAAACAAAGGTGTTAATCTAATAATAAAAAGCCATACGGCATCTACACCAATGATCGAGTCGAAGAAACAGTAAATTGCAATCGCCTGTTCTCATAAAAAGACAATTAAACGATATTTTGAGGAAAATGTATATACAAATACAAGTACCCGTTTCATGCATCCCCGTTGAATTAGTGGTACCCTCTTCATAATGTCATGATAGAGCTATCGTTTGAGCTATCGACCAAAACGGCGATTCTATACAAATTTTCATAACCAAATCAAGACCCCGCTTACAATTAAGAAGCGAAAAACAAAACTCCCACCAGGTAGATAACACAATCTTAGATCTGAAGGAGAACCACAGAAATAAGAGAAATTGGACTGGAAATCCACCCGCTTGAAACAGAGAAGAAAGACAACGAAATCTCCGATGGTTTCAGATCTAAGAATTCTTCCGAGAATAGATACGGAGCAGAACCACAAAAATAAGAGAAATCAGACTGAAACTGACCCGCTTGGAAGAGAGACAGCGAAATCTCCGATGGTTTTATATCTAAGTTTCCCAGGAAGATGTAAAACTAAAAAGAAAAGCAAACTTCTGTCAAAAAAAAAAAAAAGCAAAGTAATTAAGTGATTCAGGATTTTCCACCGGTGAAAACTGATGGAAACCCCAGGCGACTACGAAAAAAAAGAAGCCAGAGAAAATTAGTGTTAAAAAAGAAATAAGGATCGAAGTTTAGACCGCTCACAGTAGTTCTACCTATGGAAAGGATCACGAAAGAGGCGATCAGAATGGTACTCGAATCCATTTATGATCCCGAGTTTCCAGACACATCGCACCTCCGCTCGGGTCGAGGCTGCCACTCGACCCTAAGACGGATCAAAGGAGAGTGGGGAACCTCTCGTTGGTTTTTGGAATTCGACATCAGGAAGTGTTTTCACACCATCGACCGACATCGACTCATCCCAATCTTTAAGGAAGAGATAAGAGAGAAGCTAGAGTTTGTTACTATTAACTTATTAAGTTATCATTTAAATTATATATTTTGTCTAAGAAAAAATTTAAAAATATAGATTTTTGCTATATGATCGGAGCGTGTAAAGTTATCTGCAAATAGTAAAACACCGTGGAAAGAGCAGTTTCTATAAAATTAAAACAGTGGTGGGTTTATCCTCTGTTGTCCCAGGACACCCGGGTTCGACTTTGGCTCATCCCGAGAATTATTAGAACAGATACTAATTTGTAAGGCATATAAGCCTGCATTGTCAAAAAAAAAAACACATACACTAAGGGGCCGTTTGGTTCGCTCCAGAGAAACGGAATGGAATCCAGAAATGGAAACGCGGAGAAAAGAAAGGAATGGTCCTGAATTGTTTTACCTGTTTGGTTTTGTTGCAGAAACGGAATGAAAATTTGTGTGATTAATTTTATATTCGATTTTTTTAATACTATATAATTTCAAAAGAATTAAATGTATTCAAATCTATAACAAGATAATTTATTTATATTCTAATAAATTAATATAATTTATTTAATCATATTATTAATTTTTAAAATAAATTAACATGTGAATTATGTCACAATTATATTTAATCAAAAAAACTAAATTAAAAATTATTTTTAATTCTTAAAAATACTTTATATGATAATCTTTTATTTTAATTGTTTAAAATATGAATTATAACTCAAAATAGAAAAAAGATAAGGAAAGGGAATCCAAATACCTAGGGGGTGGGGAATGAGTTAGGAGCAATATTGGGTAAACCTATTACTAAAAAAGAGGAAAGGGAATGATAATTTTTACAAAACAAACATGTACAAAGAGAATCAATCAGGCTGATTACCTTTCCTTTTCCTGAATACCCCTAACCAAACGGCCCCTAATTGACTCAATTGGAGCTCGGAGGAGTGTCACTCCAAACTACTCATTACCAACCCCGATGAACTCCCAAATCCAAACCGCTTTACTCCTAACCGCTCTTACGCTTTCCTTCACTCTCCCGGTCTTCTCCGAACCTCCCGGAACCTGTGCGGCGGCGGACCACAATACCTGCGAGGAGTTGATTCCCGTGCGAAGAGAAGTGTACGATGAAGGAAGAATATACGACATAAGTCATAGGATTCAACCCGACATGCCTTCTTGGGGCTCCGAAGATGGAATCGGGCAGGTCATTTGGTTGCCGAACAGTATGAAAAACGGGTCACTGGCTAATAATTCGGAAATGAAAATGCCCACTCATACGGGCACGCATGTCGATGCGCCCGGTCATGTTTTTGATCATTATTTTGACGCTGGTTTCGATGTTGATACTCTTGACCTCGCTTTACTAAATGGTACGTCTTGTACTCACATTTTTGCACATATTTTTAGATGTACTCCCTCTGAATTGTATACATGGGAGGTCGCGACATGCATTTTAATGATCGTTCGATAATTTATTTTTAAAATTTTCTTTTTGTGAATAAACATTTAATTTATTTAGAAATACTATACTTGATATGAGCATTAAGCTGTGTGCCAAACAACGAAAAAACGTATAGAAATGAGTGAGATGGAGTCGATATTATTTTCGTTTTTGTCATAGTTGGGCTTTTGAAAACATTTTAAACGTGTAAGGCTGAATTGCACACAATGTGTGACATATTTATGTTGAGTGGCCATTGTATGTATATCTCCTTTGTTTTGAAATAGGTCAATTGAATTTTTGACACGCATTTCTGAGCCCTTTGACTGCATATTTAAAATTATTATTTTTTAAATTTTCCTTTTTTAATAAAAATTTATGATTAATATTAAAATTTAGAAAAGAAAATTTTATATACATTTTTATTTGTTATTAAAGAGTTTAGATGTATTTTCTGTTGGACAATTATTATATTCTTTAAAATTTTGAAGAATTGGAACCTTTTTGAAGAATTGGAACCTTGATTGCGGCTATTCTTAAAGTTTTTATACCCCTTTAAAGTTAATATTTAAGGGTAATAGGTTGAACAATAAGAAACATAATTATAGAGCATAACTAAATTATCTCCGGAAAGCATCTTAACAGGTGCTTAGGTTGGGGTTGGGGTTGCGTACATGTTAATATTTAAGGTTTCAAAGTAAGTTTCAATGTTGGAGATTAATAGGTTCAACATGGCCGGTTTGTCATTAAGACATTGTATTATCAGTCACATTGCATTTGTCAAGGTTGCTATTGGTTTTTACAATCGTCCATTTGGAAAATTTTGGGGATTATATCTTCATGATCTTTATACTAGTAAGTGTAGGAAATGTTTTTATTTGGTTCTGTTTGGAAATTTTTGAGTGTTTTATAGACAATCTAGATACATCTTTGTTTGAATGGCTGAGATTAGTTTAAAAGATTAGGTTGGTCAATCTGAGCTGCTCGAAGCCTCTAGCTCTACGAAAGAGGGAGCATTATTCTATGAAAATCCAACTTCTAACTACATAAATCTTATGTGATCTGTATTTTTTAATAATAAGTTTTGTTTCTTTGGTTTGTGTATTAACACTAGATTTACCATATTCCCATTTTACATTCGTTTGCTTAATTACAATAAGTATTGGATCTCATGTAGTGGTTAATATTACTGATATTGACGATTTTTGTCTGTTGATTTATTCAGGTCCTGCATTGTTAGTTGATGTTCCTAGAGATATGAACATAACAGGTATTCTTATCACTGAGATGAGTATTATTGCTAACTGAATCATACACATGACTCATGAGCACCCTACATACACTTTACTACATTCTGTGCTAGATTTTATTATTTATCAGAATAATATATTTATGAAGTTCGGGTTGATCAGGAAAAGACTTAAACTTAGACTAGGATTCTTTTACAAACAGAATCAAGAATCACTTTTCTTTTTTTTCCCTTTTTGGTTAATTTCAACTCAAGAAAGCTGTAAAAAATTCCCTTTCCAATGTCCAAGACTAAAAATGTGAACAATTTTTCCAAAATTTTATTCTTCTTCACATTTATTTGTTCTAACCTTTGTTGCTGATGCCTAATTTCCGGTTGAATTTCATTTAATCAGAATAAAGCACTATTGATGCATGTTATGGCCCTAATTGGAACAACTTATAGATTCTTTCCTCTGTAAAGTCCAAAGCTACAATTGAGGTGTTTGTTTTAGCTTTTGAGCTAAAAAGTAATAATCTCGACACAACCCCTCTAGTGCACAGAAAAAGCTAGAAGCACCTCCAGATATGATTTTGGCTTCTGCTTCTTTATGATTCCAAGTTTTCAAGATTATATAAATTTGTTAATACTAAAGTAGTAATGTATAAACTAACTTATTAGAAATTATAAAATTCGAATTACAAAAGAATTTCCATGCACTTTTCCCTGTTGCAAAATATCTAGCCTCCGTTTTTGTTGAAAATTCAGATTCCTTTATCGATTACTTTTTATTTTTGTTTCTTAACTTTCATAGAGGATCATTTCAAGTTCGTTTTGTTTCCTTTACATATTCCCGTGTCTCCAGTTGAATACATCACGACATCACGTACTAAATTATTTATATATGAATATAAGTTCAAATTCTTAGTTTTGATGCAGTATTTTTTTTAATAATCTCAATTTTAATTAGTAATAATTGCTTGATTTTATTTATTAATTTTATAAATAAATGATTTCTCTCTCTCTCTCTCTCTCTACACACACACACACACACACACACACACACACACAAATATATATATATATATAAATTTTTTTTGAATGAAAATAGAACTTTCATTAAATAGAAAAGTCTGCCCATTACAATTGCAAGCAACTCCGACATACATCCTACTGAACTACATGTCATGGAGAAGAACAAGAGCTACGTGCTAGAAAATGTGCAGCTTTGTTCGCAGATCATTTAGAAAACTTGAGATTAACATTATTCATATTTGAAAGAAAACCATCTGCAATCCTGAACCAACAGCCCGAATTCAGAAGGCATATGAAACTTGCTGTTCACAGTTTGGACGCATACCGACGAATCTGATTCAA
Source organism: Daucus carota subsp. sativus (assembly GCF_001625215.2). NCBI lineage: Eukaryota > Viridiplantae > Streptophyta > Magnoliopsida > Apiales > Apiaceae > Daucus > Daucus carota. The sequence continues at coordinate 23,578,754 of NC_030381.2, forward strand.
TAACCACATTGACCATTGATGACCCTTAATCGAACTGATTTCCTCTTTAATACTGATGATTTCAGCAATCACAGGTCACTGCATGCACCTAAACTGATAAGCGCAAGTCCAATACAATGCTATAATTGGTATTATTACTGTATTATAGCATCAAATGCTAGAAAACTCAACTCCAAAGTGGTGCTATATTTGTATGCATCCATGGTTCTATATTTAAAACCAAGGGTGGATCCATCCTTAATTGCCACATCATCAACTACAAATGGAGGTTAAGAGTTCCACAATTATTGTATTGTACTTTACCAAATATCGAAAGCATATTAAAATTGAGTAAAAGTTAAAAAAGGCAACTGAACTCGAAACTAGTTATGAAACTAGCACTGGAAGTTCAACTTTATTTTAACATCAATAAACTCTTTTTGATGCTATATTATAGCAATAGCAAGAGATATTTAGCATCTAGCACTAACAACTATAACATTTTTTTGTAGAGTCTGTATATTTGAGTTCTTATGTTATGCCCCTCCTGTCATGGTATATTATGCTCAAATTAAGAAGAGAATAGCTCATATTACCCTGTTATTACCTCAGTATGAGATATTTACTATCTAAATTTGCAAGTACTAAATTTATTATTCAAATATGAGATCTCACTGTCATAGATCACTTATATAATATGGATGTCATTAGTATTCTGCATATTCTATTGTCAATTCTTATATCTTCAGCTTGGTCTTTATTCCGCACGAGGGTTTTTGATACAGACTAATTGATCACTGTTACGGGTATTGAACTAGGATCTTAACAATATACAATATCAAGAATCCTACTAAAATCTTAAGACGTTAGAGTATACAAAATGTATTCACATATCCAAATCATTTGTTCTCTTGCATTTACAAAATATAAGACGAACCTAAGGTAAAGTACATGAATGTTAAAAAAATTGGGGTATTGTAAACAACATGAATGTACTAATTACGTTTGCCTTTTGTGATGCTAATGTTACTATTTCTTCAACCATTTCTCATCATTATAATCTGTTAATATATTGTTTATTTGTGTATTTATGTCAACCATCCCCGCTGAAAACTGAATAGATCATAAATTATTTTTCCGACTTCTAAAGAAATACAACAAAGTTTGTTTTTAGAGTGGTTTTTTTATTTTGTTATGATGTCTGAAATCAATCTTATACGTTCATCCTATTTATCTAGTATGAATTGATTTAAAATTCAAAGATTTTTAAACTTTGTTCATAGCAGCGGGCAAGGATTGCTAGTTTTCTATTAGATGCTGATCAATTTTTCTGAAAGACGAAGACCCATATGTAGCATTCACAGAGCTGATTTAAAAAACTAAGATGTAAAAGAAGACTTTGAAATATCATAAGCTATACCAAAGGGGGTTATGAGGAGCTAAGCTTTATCCACAACTGCAGTTGTTCCCAGACCATACATTTTCTTTTACTTCTCAGGTGATCGAAAAGTTCTTTAGTTGAGATTCCATCTTTTACTACCCTACGACTATATAAGTTAAATAATCTGCTTCTGGAGACTAGTTGGTCAATCACATACAGGATTTATTCTTACCATGTACTGGCTTTTGACATACGCTTGCATCCTGTCAATACATGCAAGTAGTGTGTCTGCCTATTTTGGTACTTAGAGCATCTCAAGGAGGCTCCTCATATGAACTCTTATGTAAAAATATAGAGAGTGTTGATAAAACTAGAGCTCCAAGAGACTCTTAAAAAACTTTTGAGGCTCTTCTCTCTTCTCACGTTTAAGACCTCTAGATGGCTCTTAACTTATATCTACTAATAAAATGTCACTTACCTTCAATTCTTTCACGACTTACAATATTTGAAGAGTGAACTAGGAGGCTATTTGGAGATGCTCTTATACATTTTATGGTGTATGGCTGTATGGAACAGTACAATTCCTAATGAATGCGCTCTTATATCACATCACTAGTATCCACTTTCAAGAAGTCCCTGTGCTATTTTGCTATATGCCTGACAGCAAAATTTGCTTTTTTCCCAGCTAAAGCTATGAAGTCATTGGATATTCCCAAAGGAGTAAAACGTGTACTTTTTAGAACGTTAAACACTGACAGGTACATTTATATCAATATTATATAGTCTACCACAAATATATTTCCTGTCTATGATTCCTCGTGAACTTGCACATGTTCTATCTTGATAACTTTGGTTATACTGTATGATATTCGTAGTAATAGAAACTGAAACCTGTATGCAGATTTTACATGTTGCATCGTATGTGAGTTGCATAAACTATTTGGGTTTGTTGGAAATTCACTTTCTGCATTTGTGGTATATGTTCTATATTTTTTTTGTTTATTATTGCAACAAGCATAACGTTAGTGGCTGGCCTTGTTTGCTACCTGACTAAACAGTCTTCATATTTAGAACTTCTATGTTTACTTGCACTTCAAAATATACATAAAGTTGTTGAAATCTAGCATATTGGGATACTATATAATGTAATAATTAATGGTTTAAAGGATCATTGTATACTGATCAGTCATATTGGCATACTATATAATATTATATCAAATCAATGAAAATGGTCTAAAGGATAATTGTACGAAGATGTGTTCGTTTTTCTTTTTTCATGCATTATTTACACAGGAATGCCAGCAATTTTGTTGCAAGGCAGTAACTGCTACTCCTGCTGGTCAGAATTTCTTTCTTTTCTTGCTTCAGCTAGTGCTCCATGCTTAAATGATGTCACAACGTTCGAACCACATTTACTCATCTTAAATCAGGCTTCTTTATTATCTCAGAAAATAATTTATCTGATGAAATTGTGGATATAATCCAGGATGAAGGTCTTAAACGATGATAGTTAAACATACTAGTATTTACAGGTCACAGTAATTGTCACTTTTCGTTCCCCATCTATTTCACTTTCCCCATTTGTTACAGGCGCTTAATGTGGAAAAAAGAGTTTGACACAAGCTATGTGGGCTTCATGAAAGATGGGGCACAATGGCTGGTAGACAACACTGACATTAAACTTGTTGGTAAGACACAAAAGCATCTTATATTATAATTTATACGTCCAAAATTTGTTTGCTGTCTTATCTTGAAGATGCATCTAATATTGAACTCAAGGATTCAGCTTATACTTATCTATGAGATGGTATCCTGCTGATTTAGTTTACCGTTTATATCTGTCTATTGTGTCGTACCAAGAAGAATATAAGGTTTAATTGTTTTGCCACTGTATTATTTGTCCATAATTTATCATGCCTACTGTTCTACTATTTTCTTCTTCCCGCGTAAAGAATTGAGAAAAACGTGCTCACACACAGTTTTCCAATTGCTGAAGGAACTTATTGCCATGTTTTATTTGTTCCTTGTCACAGGAGTTGATTACTTATCTGCTGCTGCTTATGATGATTTGATTCCTTCTCACCTTGTTTTCCTTGAAGGCAGAGTAAGAAATTAACCATTAGCTGCAATGAATTTTCTTACTACTGCAGCTCTGCTTGTGAAAATGATAATATCTATTTAATTAAATTCGCTGGATGTTTGTGATCATTGCAAATGTACCTGGGACCAACATTATGAGGATGTACTGACCTATATCCAGAATAGATTGTTTGTCCTACCCTAATACCCGTACTCATGATCCTCCTAAAATAGGCGTGTATATAATTGTTACAGTGTGAACCCTCCATATAATGGATTTGGTTACATGCTTGCCTTGTCATTCACTAATTTTTCTATCCAAAGATGGATATTATTGCAAGAAATATTGTGTGCATAGAAGTAGAAATCTGTTGGACAATTCTGCTTTTAGTGTAGCTAATATATAGGCTTGATACTTTAATTGTCATTACATCTGAGAAATCGTGTTTCATTTAAGCTTATTATTATATTGTCTAGATTATGCCAATTTATTCTGCACACCGAATATCTCTCTGGTACTGTTCCTACTTGATAAAATTTTAGATTACTTTCACATTTTTTTGGTAGTTATTTTAAAGTATAATGGGAGGGGGGAGGCCAGTAGTAGTAGCACCTTTACCACCGCGGGGACACTTCTTAACTCTCATGGTTCGCAGTATTACCTTATGAGGGTAATAATTCCCTACTTCATACCTGACATATATGCAAACTGCAAAGCCCTGAAATGTTGAAAGAAGTTATTTGACTCTGAAGAATTTTGACAAATAGCATTATTTTATCTTTTTTGTTTCTGCAACAATTCATTGACCGTGAATTTGTTTATAATAGCTTCCTAATGTAAACCAACACTTTATTGTAGTCTGTTGTTTCAGTACTAACTTTGTTGAATCGTGTAGGAGATTATCCTCGTGGAAGGTCTTAAATTAGATGACATTGAAGCTGGGATATATACTGTCCACTGCTTGCCATTAAGATTGCTTGGTGCTGAGGGATCTCCGATAAGATGCATCCTTATCAAGTAAAAGCACTCCTGCAAATGTTTTCTAATCTAGATGTTGTATCAAAGTGTAAAGCGAGAGTATAACCTGCTTTAACATGAACTATTTGAATAAATACTGCGTTTCTTTAAAGTTTCTTTCATCTTATTATTATTTTGATAATTCCTGTATAGTTTCCTTACCTTTCCAGTGTAAGTGAATTTTGGCGGATTGCTTAGCTTAATTGCTACCTTACATAAATTGACTGCTGTAAGTAACATTACAGCTCAATAGGATTATAATTGGCATCTATGCTACAACAGATTGTCTTGAAGCGTTGGGAAGAACAGTCCAAGAGGGTATTTGGCCGGGTCGGGAGCAAAGCAGCTTATTCGTACTATTTGTGATTTTGTGTAACAAATTTATTAGTCAATTTCCTTACAAATATGTACATGACCATTTTAAAAAATTATTTGTAATAACTTATTATTATATTAATAATTTTATAACCAATTAATTGTAAACACCAAAAAATTGTTACAAACACATAGAATAAAAATTACTTTTCAATTACAATTTTCATTTATAAGTAATAAGCACTTTTTTAAGTTACAGGCCCTAAATGCATGGCTTCTTCATGTAGTGATAGATTAGTGATAGATCGTTAGCTCCCAAAAGTTCTCTGAATCTTCACATTTTAATTAATTTTAAAAATACATGTGAAATTTATAAGATAAGTTCTCAGATAAGTTGGGATTCTTGATTCTGTATCAGGTGTTTAACACAATCGTTTGTCGTAGCAATGGCAACTTCGATTCCAATTTGGAGTGACAACTAGATTCTTTTATGAGTTTTTGGAAGAAGGAAGCGAGTGGACGACATTAAGCACCAACAAAGAAACAGAGCAGTTTCTTAAGGGTGTTGCAGATACTATCATATATGAACCAGGACACTGTGCCACCTATTGTTCGTCAAGATATATTAGCAACAATATTATGCTAGATTCAGAACTTAAGGCTCATTTTAGAAATTTTGGCACAGCCATGCCATGATTTTGAAACCAGATTCATCTCATTGGTCATCCTTTGCGGGAACTTTCGGATATGCAGCTCTAGCTACATGCTTAATGTTACTAGAAACATTCTACAAATCGTTCATCTATTATAGTCGATTTCATGTTTCCTGACTGAACTGAAATTTAAGCCTCAAATATTGTATAGATTTTACGACGAAGACTCGAGGATGTATTTAGATTCTGTAATTGGCCCTTTTGAGTAATTAGTTGATTTTTTTTTATTAAAATCAGATTTTAAAAGCTCACTCATGTTGTGACCCTCACACAGTCCGAGAAAAGGCCCTTGGGGTCACAATTTCAGTACATAATGCCCTAAATGGCACTGTCCAGGGAAAAGGCCCTCACTGGCATTTCAAAACACAGGTTGAGGTTGAAGTCACGTTACAGAACTTTTCAATCAAACGCCGATCGCATGCACGTTTTGACAGGATTACTTTTTAAATAAGTATAAACGTAACATAAAGTTACGTTTTACTACTTTTAAAAAAAAACCTTTAAATTAACCAATATTAATATTTTAGGGTTTACCTTTGGGTTTTAAAATAATTAAATTATACTTGAAATTAAATGGACTGACGGTACACTTGAGCCTAAACCCTAATTAATTCGAGACTTTAGACCCCAAACACTTGAGGCTAAACCCTAATTAATTCGAAGTTTTAGTACCGTGAGGCCCTAAAGCCGGGGAACCAAATTAAAAAATTAATTTAAAAATTATATATTAATAATTTTTATTATTTTAGGATTCATATTTGAGTTTTAGAATGATTTATTTATACTTAAAATTAAAATAATTTTTAAAATTTTAAAAAAAATATATACAAAAACGCAACTTAAAGTTGCGTTCAGGTGAGAACACACAACTTTAAGTTGCGTTAAGGTTACAACGCTGGTTAAACTCACGTTTTGAACAAAACGTGAAACGCAACTGCGTTTATGGGTGCTACTTGGGGCCATTATTTGATAAGATGACTTTGAGGCCCATACAGTTACAAAGTGTGCCAGTGAGGGCCAACGCCCACACAGTCCTTACTAGTGTCCTTATCGTAGTCTTTATATTTTGGTCTTGATTTTTATACCCTTTGTTGTGCATTGAAGATTGAGAATTTGAGATTCTTAGAGCCAAAGTATGATAAGGACCTGCAGCTGAACGTTCTACTGCTTCAGGGCTTGTTCTAGACATAACCATGTTTCAAAATTAAACATGTTATTCATTAACTATATACAAAAAATGGAACAAATGTTATTTGACATTAACACAGAGAATATAAGACCACTGGTATAATGATTACTTTAAATGCACCGTTGCTTCTTCCCACTTAGACATTTTTCGTAGTATTTGTCCCCCTACCTCATCCTCTTCTAGGGACAAGACTGCTCTTGGGTTTCTTCAACCGGCCATAAGTCGAACAAATCTGGAGAAGGAAAGTCCAAAATCACATCATCTAACCCGTCCCAAGCTGTGTCCGTTGGTGAAACATCATGATCTAGTTGCAAATTCCACAAGTCATCTAGAATCTGTTGGTTGCCTTCCATGTTATCATCTGCTTTATTGTTAGCCTTTTACTGCTTCAATACGAGGAGCGCCTGTCATGAAGTCTTGAATTTCATCACCACCACTACAAGAGCCATTAGCTGCCCCATCCGAACCTGTGCATGCTCCATCTGCCTGTCCATTCTTTCCACAAATCATATCCGGTACCTCTTGCGTTGTTGTTCCTTCATTAGTACACAGTACCAAAACTTTTGCACCCATCCTGAGTTCCTTGACAATCTTACATAGTACATACTTATCGATTCCAAAAAGTGAATACTCATGCATTATCAAGTGACCATGATAATCTTCTTCTTGCCCTTCTTGTCATCAGTATCCTCATAAAAACTTAAGAGTTTATTGTATCCAATCTCCTTACCTGCCTTGTCCTTCACAACAGGATTATTTTGACCCGTCCATGAACCACGGCCACTTCTCCTTATCACGCACGGCTCTTCTTTTTTCTCAACTCAGTAAACACATAGATAGTCTTCTTAGTTTTGTTCACCGAATCACAAGAAGATGTCATCTAGTAAGGATTATCATCTTTGAGAACCTCCCATTGCATAAGACCTCGTCGTAAATCTCCAACTGTGTCATTAGATGATTGCATCGGAGTGGCCTTCCCTTGATTATTTGTGTAAGGTAAATATGTAACAAGTTCTTCATCAGAAGGGTCGAAACAAACCCTTGGGATCTTCAAACATTCACACTGGCAGCCTTCGCTTTCTATTGTTCTTCCCTTCAAGAAATAATTTTTCTGGTGTCTAGCTTGTAGATAATTTCCAGAACTTATGATGAAGCAGCAATTAGGGTTTGTAATTATATACCCTTTGCCTGCCAAGTGCCAAATTACTTGTGACGGAAGTTATACAAGCTTAATATATACAGACCGTGTTTGGAAGTTAGAGGTTTGAGACAATGTTTAAGGCAAAAGTAGAGGTTTGAGGCAAAATTAGAGTTTTGGGGTGGTTTAGAGGTTGACCACAAGAATCCGCGATGTGTATGATCTAAAGAGTCACCTGTGCGGAGAGGGCGCATCCTATGATGAAGAGGTCACCTGCGGAGAGGGCGCATCCTATGATGAAGAGGTCACCTGCGCGGAGAGGACGCATCCCTTGGAGCCCTCCCTTATCAAAAGGGTGATCTTCATTCGATGGTCTTGAAAGGGCTCAGCCCTTGATGTAAAGAGGGTAATCTTTGTGCCTTGGTAGAGACGTGATGTGATGAGGAGCATCAAGAGAGGGAGCGCCCTCCAGGGGCACGACCCTTGAACATCAATATTGAAATATTTGATGTTATGGCCAAATGAGGCTAGGCCCTTATTAGGCCGGGTATGTTCCTAGCTAGACTGAGCAGGATTGAATTGGACACAAAGTCCTACCTGAGATGTAAGGGCGCGCACTCTGATCTACCAATGTCGTATGATCTATGTATCCTCTAAAAGTGCAACCACTGAAGAGGGCGCACCCTCTGTAGGTGCGACACTTGAAAAGATGAATGTGCTAAGTGGAAAGATAGCTAGACAGATGACTCCCTATTTGAGACAGGGCACGCCCTTAGGGGCCTGATTTGTATAAATTCATGTCATGAGACATGAAGCGCGCCCTAACGGGTCGCGTTCGCCGATGTTGGTGTGGTGTGACAAGATGAGTGAGTGATGTGTGAATTGTGAGGGAGTGAGTGAGTCTAAAATGACGACCCTTCCGAGGGATGCGAAGACTAGTTACCAGGCTCATCTGGAAGTCGTCGGTCTCATACGGCAAGTACCCGGGCTCATCTGGCGTGTTCTACAACCCCCAATCCTACTATCTGCGAGTTAACCCTCGTGTGGGGGCTTGGGGTGATCACGATTCTTGAAGGCCCTCCGGGGTGGTACGGAAAACGGTCATATGTCTGGATCCTGTATTCTGGTGCCTCATCGGGGGATTGAGACGATCGTGTACCTTGGCTCCTTGATTGCCTTGCCTCTTATTGAGAATCTTCGCTAGGGGGTACGGGCGCGTCTTTACACCTCAAGGAATGGTCACGGCTCTACCGGACTCCTCCTCCATGCTACGAAAAGTAGCGGTTAGTGTTATCTTTCGTAGTGAGAATAATACCGTATCTGTGATGTACTTGGACTAGGAGTCAGGTAGTTGGCCTCAAGATAACTGGAGTAGGATTCTGAAGGCGTTGGACTCTGGAGTAGGACTCTAAATGATTTGTGGTTCGAAAGGTTATTATCTGCTTGTAATTATGCTTTTTAGTTTTAGAATTTATGAACAAAAAATTATAACAAAATTTTAAGCATCTCAAAAATTGTTCTCATCAATTTTCTCTCGCAAAACTTAATTAATCATATTTGATGATTCCGTTCACATAATAATAAGATCCTTGTATACATATAAATTCTCAATTAAAATCAATTATTTATTTGTCAAGTTAATTATCAACAAATTTGAAAGAAGAGTTGGGTGCCTAGCATCGCTCTAACTATCGTCTACCTTTCAGTTTTCCTGAAATCTCTTTTATATATTTAGAGCATCTCCAACCATAAGAAGACATTAGCTAAAATTCTAGTTGGCTTACCAAAATTAAGAATTATAACCAATGGTCACAAAAAACAGTACTCCAACCATAGCAAGCCGTTATCTATAATTATAGTCATCCCCATGTGGATGACTATATATGTCGAACCACTACAGATATGTAGTGAATTTCACGTCATCTCCCGCAGTTTATTTTCCTTCTTTTCGTTGATTACAAATTATTTATTACCATATATATTAAACTGATATTTCTATTTATAACAATCTAAATATTAATAACATACTAGTTTTATATTATAACCAACCAATATAATCAATACCGTTGAAGCTCAATGTCTTACAGGTTCAACAAATTTTAAATACTATCTTACAGGTCCAATTTAGCCGACGATTATAGTTAACGTCATCGTAGATGCTCTTATTTTCTTATAAAATGTTGACTTTTGTTAAAAAGAAATCCAAATCGAAACCTTAATGAAAAATATATTAATGTAGGCCCGTAATTGTAATCAAGAGAGTAATTAAATTCATTTATGGAAAAAACAAACCACAGCACGGTTCCCTTTTTGGCCTTTTCGGTAACTTCCTTTTAGTTCATAAATCATAATCATCATCTGTATCAATCCTCCCAACTAACTGATGCAAAAAGCTAAATGACACTATTTTGAGTTATAAAAAAACGATATACTTATTATTTATAATCGAGATTAAATAATGAATGTGACTTTTCCGAGGGTTACTTTTAATGAAACGATAAACTTATTATTTATAATCACAAAAGACAAAATGAGTATGGCTAATTTCAAATCTGTTAGAGCATCTCCAACCATCTAAAGCCCTTGGCTAAAAAGTGAGTTGGCTTACTTAAAATAAAAAAATTTAGCCAACAGCTCCAAAAACTCAACTCCAACCATGCTCACCTGTTGTCTATAAATTTAGCCAACCTCCTATGGATGGTTAAATTTGTCGAACCTCTACAGGTCTGTAAGAAAATCTGTAGGAAGATTGTACATCATTTATTACCATATTGAATTGATATATTCTATTTTAACAATTTAAAATATTAATAACATACTATTTTTAAATTATAGCCAACCAATATAGCCAGTACCATTGAAGCAAAATGTCTTACAGGTTCAGCAAATTTTACATAATGTCTTACAGGTCCAATTTAGCCAACGATTATAGCCAACGCCGTTGGAGATGCTCTTACAAGTTTGAAACAGATATATGACCAGAAACAAGATTATATTAATTGATGAAATTTAATATAGTAAAAAGAAGTAATCTCAGAATATCTGCTGGATATCATTACTGGATTTAATTTTCGATATTACTTCAGCAAAATTATAGTTAGCTAGCAATAATGTAGTGGTATAAATATGAGTAGAGATCTCCCTTAAAAATTATAGAAACACACTTCAATTGTTTTCAATAGATTAACATATTCATTCAAAAATGAAAATGCAGGTAGCCTTTTGCTTGGCATTCTTAGTGACTGCATTCATTGTTTTACCTTATGTTCAATCAGGCCTTAGCAGCACTGGTGACATAGACTGGTGGTGCAACCAGACACCGAATCCGAAACCGTGCACATATCACATGAGCCACATTCCGGGACAAGAGGGTACAAACATTTCAAGAAAGCAATTCTTAACCTTGGCTGAGCAAACAACCTTGGCCGCGGCCTCATCTGAATTAGGATATGTCAGATCGCTGGAGCCAAGAGTTATTAACAATGCTGAAAGATCCGCGTGGTCAGATTGTTTGCTGTTTTATAATCTCACAGTTAAATCAATGAGCCAAGTGCTTGATGTTTCCAGAAAGAGCACAGCTGCTGACGTCCAGATATGGCTCAGTGCCGCGTCAACAAACATCCTTACATGTGAGGGTGGCTTCTTTGATGTGAACGTGACGACGAACATTTATCCACTTATAATCAATAACAATGTGACGCAGCTGGTAAGCAACTGTCTGGCGGTGAACAAGGTGTTCTATGACCGAGAAAAGGGAAACAAGTGAAAGGGGTTTCGACAATCTGTTCAAACAGACTCTGTAATTTATAATTAGCATAAGACATAATGCTGTATGGTATGCTCTGCAAGGAGCATTTGAATGAAGATCGATAGTTTGATTTCTGCCATAACCATTACTTTTATTAGTTAACAGGAAAAGACGAGTTTAAAGGTCGATTCATCATAAATATGAGGAATGATACAGTTTTAATTAATAATCAGCAGAGAATGATTTAGAAACTAATGTTTTAAGCAGAACAATACAAAAATACTGAATGAAATAAATATGGGATTCACGTAGTTAAAAATATATGAAAACTTTGCCAGCACTGGAATTCTCTGACAAATGAAGAAAGTTTCATGCTGAAATCATCGCAATAAATAAATCCTCAACTGTTAGTCTATTTTGATATCTAGCCGAGGAAGAAGCAAAATCATCAATAAAACCTCAGAATCAGTAGATGCAATTCAGGATAGTGGATTACAACCAATCAGAATCACTGCATTAGATTTTGAAGTATGCAGGGAGGCCTAGGGGGAATTTGACCAATGTGGCTATTAGTGGGAGGAGAAGGAGTCTTGTCGCTGGGCTATCAACAGGGGCGGATCTAGGAAGAGGCAGACCCCCCCTTAAAATTTTTTTTTACATTTTTTCACCATTCTAAATTTTAAAAAATTATAGAAGTGCCCCCCCAAATTTGAAAATATATAGGTGTTTTCCGAAAATTTGCTTGGTGCCCCTCCTAGATTTCATCTCTAGATCCGCCCTGACTATCAATGAACCCTTATGCTTTGGAATGTATTTCTGTTTTTCTTTTTGCCAATTCATGCTTTGCAATTTTTACTCAGAACACGTAATAATTTCTTGTTTAATGTATTGCATTTACGGCAAACTGCAAAAACCTACATAGTACATATAGGAGATTTTAATACTAATATTACAAGATATATCCTAGTGAACTCGTTAGTTAGATAGCAATTTGGATGATCCTAACAATTTGGTAGATGATGATAAATTAATTTCATTCTAACAGTTTAGGATTGTAAAGCTCTGCTTTACAAGTGTTCAGATCAATATATTGTTTTATTTCAAAAATAATACTCGAAGCTTTCAGAGGAACGCAAAAGAACAAGTGAAAATTTCCTGACATATATTGAATGAATCGAGGATATAAAAATATTAAACTTTAATTATAAATACATGTATGGATAATTCAATTAACGAAATATAAATTTAGCACAATAAAGTACATGATTTTGAGACAATAATTTCGATGAATATAAGAATATAAATATAAGGAAATAAAAAAAGGTTAGTTTTTAAAAAAAAAAAACTGAAGGTAAATATAAATAAGTATATGATGTACATACATACGGTCCTTTTTTTAATTAATTTTCGTGATAGTATATATTATTAATAAACTATTACATCACTGAAATTTTAGATTTTCATTATATTTATCAAGTTCTTCTTTTTTCAGGATTAGATTTATATATTTTCCATAAACTAGAATGACCTGAGTATCAAAGTTGCGTTAACAGCTTCTTGATTTATCTGCTCCAAGAAAAGCAGCAGAAAATTCGTGGTAGTATGTGTTCAAAGTAAACTCGTCAACAAAATTTCTCTGCCAAATGCCGGGTGAGTATTAGTTTTTGAATCTAGGAGTTATAAAGTTACATTTTAAATGCTCATCAGCTGTTTGATTGAATGACTGAAAGAGAAATCGAGGAAATTTCATGTACATTACTAATCTCTCAGCCCTGACTAGCTAAGTAGAGATGGTTAGTAGAATTTCAAGGCGTTGTTTTTGCTCTGTTATTACTCCTCAACCATGGTTGTTTGTTGGTCTTGGGAACCCTGGTGATAAATATAAAACAACTAGACACAATGTAGGGTTTCAAATGATGGATGCATTTGCTGAGTCGCAAGGAATTCCGATGGATGAAATTCATTTTAAAGCTTTTTTTGGGAAAGGTTTTGTGGGGGGTGTTCCTGTTTTGCTTGCCAAACCACAAACTTATATGAATTTGAGTGGTGAAAGTATTGGACCTCTTGCTGCTTACTATAAGCTCCCGCTTAACCGTGTCGTCGTGTTTCATGATGACATGGATTTGCCTTGTGGAGTTCTCCGTCTTATTCCTAAGGGCGGTCATGGAAGACATAATGGGCTAAAAAGTGTGATTCAGCATTTCCGAGGGAACACAGAGTTTGGTCGGTTAAGAATTGGTATCGGGAGGCCTCCTGGTCAGATGGATCCTAGAGCCTTCATGCTCCAGAACTTTAATGCTACGGCTCAGGGACGGATCGATGCTGCACTTGAAGAAGGGGTTGTTGCGCTGAAAGAACTTGTGGCCAAAGGTTTGACGGAGGCTGCAAGATGTTTTAATACACAGCAGAAGTACAAGCATATAAGGTTGCAGACAATGCCGGTATGATAGTCAGAGCCTACATAACAGCTAGAACAAACTTGCTTTCAGTTTCAACATGGCTATAATGAATATGTACACAAGTTGGATAAGCGACGCCGGTACATTAATTTCCAAAGTTTTGCTTGCACTTTGAGGTGTAGTCTTGTCCTTTAAAAATGCTACTATATAGGGGTCGTTTGGCTGAGTTTAAAATAAGTGCTTCTTGCTTAAAATAAAAAAATGAAGTAAAAGTTAGAAGTTAGTTAAGACTTATAAGTGATTAAAGTGTTTGGCAAAAAAGTAGAAGTCATGAAACAAAAGTCAGGAATCGTAGCTTTTTTTAAGTGCTTCTCGACTTTTTACACAAACGGTACGAATAAGTGTTTCCAACTTAAAAGTCCAGAAACGGGGCTTAAAAGCCCAGCCAAACACCCACATAGATTGATACTTCTTAGTTTATTAATTCTCATATTCACAAATTTATATATGAGTTTCAGTTATTCGTAAATATGATTCAAGTCGAAGGAACCTGTGCTCAAACGACAAGGTTATGGATTCAAACTTTTTCTTTTCGACAATATCTGTGTAATGGCTGGGGTTTGTGGGTTTAAATATATGATCGGATAAAGTAATTTTCTTTTTCTCAAATCTCAAAAAACCCTAGTTTTCTTTTTCTCTCTTCTCTCTAGCCGCCTCCTCCATCTTTTCATTCCCGACGGGGCTTCCATCGGTTTTCCGGTGGAAAGCCCCAAATCTTTCCGTTTGATTGCTAGTTCTTTGATTGTTTTTGCTTTTCATTGATTTTCTTAATAAATCTTCTTCTTTAAGGGGGAAAATTTCTTAGATCTATATCACCGAACTTTTGATTTTCGTTCTTATTCGCTTCCAGAAGGCTTTTTGGATTTGTGGGTGGATCGATTATCTCTACGTGTCGTGGTGCAGATCTAATTGCTTTAGTTTTTAGTTGGATTTTCTCTAGTTTGTTTGGATTATAGTTTGATTTCTCTCCCTGGTGAGAGTGTGTGATTTTTCTCTCCTCTTTTGTGAGAGTTGGTTTGGATTCATCGATAAAAGCCTTCGGGAAGTGCATTTGTGGTTGATAGCTCAAACGGAGTTTTTGAAAAAGATGGTGAACACAGAGCAAGGATCTATACATGTACCATCGTCAATTTCAACATCGCTTATTTGTCTCATCTTGGCTATGAAGACAGGCATGTTAATATTTTCTATGTTTGTTCGACTCGATCATTCTTGTAGATGCCGTATGGCTATTATTTAATGAATTATTTCCTTTTCTTCAAAAAAAAATGATCGGATAAAGTACAAATTGTTCTCCGATAGAAGCGTTTTCAAGATTAATGGTTCCGCTGGATACCAAGTCCTCCGCTCCTACACTGAAACTTGTTTCTGCCTAGAAGGCAAAAACGCAGAAGGGTAGAGATGGTAGCATCTGTCCATCTGATCATCTTACCTGTATTATAAGAAATCGCATGCTCTCTGTTGGAACTTAAGAAATTCTTATATGGAAATAACAGATAATCTAATAAGTTCTAGAAATGGGCTATCATTTTGAAACGAATGAGTCATTTAAAAAGAAAACTAGTTAGAGAAGGTTTCATGTAGTATCTTAACAAGTTCACCAGGTGGTGGTTGGTTAATTGCTGATATTTAATCAGCCGAGCAAATAAATATTATCACGTGTAATTTCGAGGATTCCCACTAAAATTAGTTTGAACTTGTTTGCTTCATGGAGTAGTTGTGTGTGTATGAAAATGAACTTGTTATTCGGGGTTTATGGGATCACTCAACTTTCACATTTTACTTGCAAGTACACTACTCGGTGCTCTGTTAGTAGTAGTAGTTTATAGGTTTTCATTTGACTTGTCCTTAAAATACAATACGATAATTATGGAGTAGAATGAAAAACATTGTATTATCCGTGGCAAACCTCAAATGATCCGTGAACCCAATACCTAAGTCCATTTCTTACATCTCGGCTAGCACTAGCGAGAGTGCATGCCTTTTGTTTCGCGTCCCCGTTGATGAGAATTCTTTTCGAGTTTTTGTCGAAATCACTTTTGCAAAAATAGGTAGTACTAATATCTCATAATAATAATCACTTGCCTGTTTTGAACAATCGACCACAGATGCGATCTCATAATAATAATCAAACCTGAATCAAACCCATGAAAATCATGCAGATAAATAACCTCAGTTATGAATAACATCAAAACACACCGAAACAAAAACCAACTCTCACAAAAATGAGACACCAACAAAACACAAATAAATTGAACACTTATTGAAAGAAAATAAGATTTCAAACAAGAGAACGGAAAAAAAGAACCAAGACTTTCCACCGATGGAAACCCCATCAAAAATCTTTAATGGGGCTAGCTAGGGTTTGGGAGAGAGTGAGGTGGGAACTTTTTTTAACTCCAGTTCTTCTACTTTAACTTAAAATTCGGTACAGTTTGACATTGCTGTTACAGACAGCAACAACAGTTTTTTGTTAAAACACAAATGAAAACATGTTTGGTAAATCTAAAGCAGTTTTTCCGAAAAGTAGTTTTTAGCTGAAAAACTGTTTTTTTAAAAAGCAGGTCGTCCCATACTTTTAGAAAAAATTGTTTTTTAGGTTTTGCAAGAGGCTATTACAGATTTTACTAAAAAAAACTTACCAAAAATATTAGTTTTTTATATTATAACTCAAAATAAGTAAATATCAAAAAAATTATCAAACTGTTATATGATTTTTATAACAACACTCTTTCACCTGTAATTTTTCTAGCAGCACAACAATTTTAACCAAACTTCCGAGCGTACCCTTGTTAGCAACACTGAAACTTGTCTATCCAAATGCATTCTGTTTTGTGCTCAACATTATTAGAATATACAATATCCTAATTAACCCCTCAGCATGAACATAACACAACCCGTGATTGCATATCCATTATTCTCAATATCCTTCATCACTTTTAGTATCCTAACATTTACCTTTAATATTTTACTTTATCCTCGCATCTACTGTGCTTTTCTATTTAATTATATTCAAAGCCCATAAAGTGCATTAATACACCAATTCCAGTGGAGCCTTGAGAAAATCATGCCTTAACCTTCTTTTGACATTTCTTTGAATCTTTTTTTCTTACTTTTATCACGTGTTATTCAACAAAAATACTTTCCACTTTAGATCCAGACCATTTAAATGTGTATATTGCTAGAGGAAATACCTGCAAGTAAAGGCAATATTATCTCCCACAATTTAGCCTAATTTTTTATATTTTTGTTAATTCACATGTCATCTTAAGATTGCATTAGCATCTTCAGACACTGTCATTTTTACATATAAATACAAGATTTTGTGAAATCAACAGAAACCAAGAGCCTTGCTTTTTTCAAGATGGCAGTTTTAGAACAAAGTGATCATCAACTTGAGCAAGGAACATTGTCTTTCTTGATAGAATCTTTGTTTTGTGATGAACAAGTTGAGGTTGAGAGCTTATTAGAAGGAGAGATTAGTAATAAAGATTACAACTTTGTCGAAAATTCGAGAAATCAAACAAGCCCTCCTCTGGTTTTGGTGGAAAATGATTTGGCTTGGGAAGATGAAGAGCTGGATTCTCTGTTTTGTAAAGAAAGGCAAGCACATTTCTGTTTTCTTGGTGAAACAATGGGATCTTGCTCTTTAAATGTGGTGGATAGAGGGAATGCTGTGGATTGGATGCTAAAAGTGAGAGCCCATTATGGATTCTCAGCTCTTACAGTAGTTTTGGCCATGAATTACTTTGATAGATTTGTCTCCGGTGTCGAGTTTCAAGAAGATGAGCCCTGGATGGTTCAGCTGGCTGCTGTCACTTGTCTGACACTGGCTGCAAAACTTGAGGAGACCCAAGTTCCCCTTCTACTTGACATTCAAGTATGCACCATCCTTAAACACACACACACACACACACACACACACACACACTCTTTAGTGATTTATGGATTCTAGAAAGTCAGATTTTGGTGATTTGGTGTAAAACATGCAGTTTTTTGCTAAGATTTTATATGTTTCTTGATTTATTAGGTTGGAGAGTCAGAATATGTTTTCGAGGCTAAAACAATTCAGAATATGGAGCTTCTGGTGATGTCGACTCTCCGATGGAGAATGAGTGCAGTGACCCCACTCTCATTTCTTGATCACATCACAAGGAGGCTTGGTTTAAAGAGTGATCTCCACTGGGAGTTCTACAGAAATTCTGAAACTCTCCTCCTATCTGTTGTAGCAGGTAAATCCCCCACTTTTTTTCTGCAGAAGAATAATGTTAATTTTAGGTTGCAGATAGATAATCACCAATTCATTGATGATTGAAAATTATAGATTGGAGATTCACAAGTTATTTACCGTCTGTGCTGGCCACTGCAACAATGCTTCATGTTATACATCAAGTTGAGCCCTGCAATGCCATTGAATATCAGAATCAGCTTCTGGCTATTTTCAGAACCACCAAGGTGAGTTAGTCTGCACTTTGAACCTTCCATTTATTTTTCAAGGCGAGCGGGGTTTTGAAAAAGTTCCCTACCCTATTCAAGTAGTCAAGTACTCATGCATACATGTCTCCGACGAGATTTTAAAAATCTCCCCTAACACTTGGATTATTATTGCTTAAAATTTCATTTAAATTCTAAAGCAAATAAGAATTTTCTTTCAACAGGAGGAAATTAAGGAATGCTGTGAACTCGTTTCGTATGTATCAAACAGTTTTTACGTAAATGGAAATAATTCTCAGAAGAGAAAGTATGAAGAAAATTTTGAAATCCCAGGCGGCCTTAGCAAGACTACTGATGCATCTTTCAACACTAAATCTAAGATTCACAAGAGACAGTGTGAAGAAGAAAAAGAAGTAAATTGTGAAATCCCAAGCAGCCTTAGTGGGATTACTGATGCATCTTTCAGCACTGCTAATTCTGCAGATAATGATATTTCCAGTGCATGGTCAGTTTCATGTTCACCAGAGTCAGCAGTGAAACACCAAATGATTAAAAAACAGAAGTTGCACATGCCAGCACTCAGAAGTTTGGCAATGGATATCTTTTAAGTATTTCTTCTATGCTGAAATTTTAGCACTTTGTATATATGTAATGGAAGTAGGGAAAGCAAGCAAAGTAGCTGGTTTAAAGAGAGAAATGTTATAGGTGTCTCATATTTTATACTGTATTTTCTAATCTGAAAATCACTAGTATAGATTTGAGACTAACATTACTCTCTTTTTTAGTTTATTTTGTAGTATTGTTGTTGGTACTCGATATTCCAATTCTTTAATGCAAAGGCGTATTACAGGACACCATTGCCTGCCTAGGATTAATAGTCCAATTCTTTGCTCACAAGAAAGGTCAAAAGACAGAGTATAATTAAAATTTGGAGGCCAACATATGGGGATATCAAAAGACAAAACAGCAAATTATATCAGATATAATTTATAAAGAACATTAATAAAAGACCAGAAAGTTGATTTAAGGGCGAAAACCATGTATTTTCGAAACCCCTTATGAACCCACAGATATAGTCAGAACCTTGTAAAATATGAATACTAATCAAAAAATAAATATAATTAAAAAAAGTAGATATAAACAAACTCAAGCAAGAACCCAACATGTGAAAAATATCTACAGAGGTGGGGTGTGCTCTTACATTTTAGATATCATAAACCTAATCTTGCAGCAATTTCATGTACGCTAACTTTTGGCTAATGTTGCTTCCTATTTTCTATTGTACTGGACCATAAGAGATTAACTTTATAACTGATATTGCTTTCCTACGTCTTCTGAAGGAGTTTATAATCTTAGTATGGCGGAGGATAGATTCCTGGGTACGAAGGACCTGCTTGTACATGAAAGAATTAAACATTTAGCAATTATGTATATACGTTGGAAAAATTAATTTGTAAGACCCAACAAAGATAGTTAGTTACCTGGTGGATAGTGGTGCGAGGACTGTGCAGGTGGCGGATATTGCACTGAAGGATATACAGAAGGCGGATATGGTTGAGGAGGATATGCACTTAAATGAAGGGGTGGATATGTACTGCCTGGATAAGAAGCAGAATCATGTTGATTTGAATAATAAGATTGATTAGAGTAGGGCGGTGGGTAAGGAGCTGCTGAAGATGGTGGAGGGTACAGCGATGCTGATGATGGTGGAGGGTACAGGGATGCTGACGATGGTGGAGGGTACGGGGATGCTGAGGATGGTGGAGGGTAAGGGTAGCTGGATGGTGGAGGGTAAGGGGAGTTGGCCGCTTGTGGGGGGTAAGAGTATGCTGATGGCGCCGGCACAGGTGATGCAGCATAAGGTGGAACTGATGGTGCAAAATAACTTGGTGGCTTTTGTGACTGCACAAAGATCCCAAATTATATGGCTTTAGTTAAATCTTAAATTATAAAAATTCCAACATAAGTAAGAGTGCAACTTACATTTGCATTTGCGTAATGCATTATTAGTCGAACTTCCCCTGCATACCTAAAAATGTCAAACATGAATTAACATTTTAAATACCTTGATACTGAAAAACATCATACTAATGTTAATAACATGGTCAAAAGACAGAAGTTACAATCAGCATTCCAAAAACAAAGTTTCATGGAGAGTGCACTTGGGCCTATGGTCCTATACAGTACCCATTTCCAGAACATGGTTGATAGACGTCAAAACAGGGAATGCTATAAAATTAGATCAACATGTACATTTTTGAAATCCAGAATAAAGCACCTACTCTTGTTATCAAAGCTCCTTGGTACAAAATTAATATCTCAAGGAAAGTAGCTTATTTTACTTGGTAAATTGAGATGACGACATTCTATAGTGGACGATCAAAATATAACTAAAGACAATTAGACAATTAGAACAACCTAAACTAGAAATTTTTTAAAAAAGTAGCACAACTATAAATTGAAATCAAAGAAATGGGCTAGGCTGTGTTTCACCGTCTAGGTTTTGCAAAGCTTAATCAGCAAAACATTTCCAGCTACAAATTTCATCTAAAGGACACCAAACATTTTCCTGTAGTCTTAAACTCTAGTATATTTTAGACCTGGTTTTGTGCCATAGAAGTGACTCAACACATTACTGCAGAAGTTGAAGAATACTGCTTTAGGGGGTTTTAGTAAAGATATTAATTTTTATGTTTACGGGAAAACTATAACTAGATGTTTTACCAGAAAACATATTTTGGGAAGTCTTTTTCAGCACATTAACACCGAACCAGATGATATGACTAGTGAAAATAGTACCTGCTAGCTTTCGTATGAATTGCCCAAGAGCTATCGTCATATCCTTGAGACAGAACCTTCTGCAACTGAACCCTAATAAAAGCCGAACCCAAGTAGATAAATTAAAATCAAGAATTAATAGTTCCGACACAGTTATACAAGACAATGCAAGAATGTAAAATTTAATATTTATAGTAGCACTTACTTTCCACTACCAATAAAATCATCATATGTGATCGTATTACTGTTCCAAACAACAACATTTAATTCTCTCAACCCTTCAATTAGAGTAAACACGAATTTCTCTTGGAAAGTCGGGTTTTTGCCTCCATCTACAGAAAAACCAAGACACAGCAACTTAGATTCCAATTTGTAACATATATCATAAAAACCAATTCTCAGAGGATAACTCAAATTTGTTTAGACGGTAATCCTTAAATATGCTTAAAAGATGGAAACAGATATTCAATAAAGACTGAAAATCAAACCTGTATGAGTCCGGGTACGAAATTTAGAGCTAGCATATTCAAGGCAAACATAAGGGTCTTGCCTCGAAATCCATTCTGTATCTTTTAACTTTGAACAACCAATCACTAACATCATCAAAATTTCAAGAAAACATAATTGGTCAATATAAAAACATAATAGTAGTAAATTTAAAATTTTTGAGGAAGAGAGGAGAGAGAGAGAGAGGGAGGGAGAGGGAGAGGGAGAGGGAGAGACGGAGAGGGAGAGAGAGAGAGGGAGAGGGGCAGGGGGGAGAGAGAGAGAGAGAGAGGGAGGGAGAGGGAAAAGGGGTAACAGATACCTGTAACTTCAAGAAGATGGCCATGAATTCCAGAAACCGAGGTCGCCATTAACAAATCAATCAATAAAGATGGAAGAGCTGAAATTTGTATAAATATCAAAAGGGGTTTTGTATTCTTTTATGGGTCAATCCAATTTCAACGAAAACTTGAAAATATTTTTATGTATGTAGAGGTAGATGTGTGTGTATATATAGGTTTGGGCCGGACGGCATGGTGGTTACGTAACGCGGGGAAAGGTAGCGCGTAGGGGGAGGAAGTTGCAGCCAGGCTTCGCAGAATTATATTACCTATTTCCGTTTAATTTATTTATTTGATAATAAAACCGGTATTTTTTAATAATAAAACCGGTAATAGTAAGTTCTTCTTCTTCTTTAATTAAAGAAAACAAAAGAATGCGCGTTTGTAAATCGTGTGTCACTGTGGTCAGTATGTATCTTACGGGTGATCCCAAATCATGGTGGAGAACTCGTAGTTGATGACAAAAAACCGGGAAGGTCAGGTATTGAGTCGTAGAATGTCCTCAAAAAGGAATTCAAAGATCAGTTTTTAGTTTTTACCCAACAATACGAATTTCGAGGTGATCATCAAACCGTAAAAATCATTTATACCGCTCACTCTACACTGTAAATTGTAATTTTTATTTCTTATGGTATAGCTGCGGTTTAAAATTTTGATAAATCGCATGACGCGGTGCAATTTGCGGTTTGAGATTTAATATTGCTGTTCAAACTGTACCGCACCGCAATGTCTAATATATTAAATATATATAATATAAATTAATTTCTTTTTTTTGAAAGTAATTGCTTATTTAATATATGTGTGTGTGTGTGTATAAGGGTGAGGTTCACATCAAAACCCGTATTAAATTAGAACTTATAAGTTATAACTCATACAAAATCATTAGATTATTGTTAAATCAATCGTCATGATCAAATAATACATTTAATATTGTTACTTAATATCTTTTTTACTTAATTGCAGCTAATTAATGAATACATTAGATGCAATCATTATATGTATTAAAATTTAATATTACCTTCTAATCAAATTGCTTATTATATTATTTGATATTATGCTTCTAATGTTCTGCAACAGTATCGGTATAATTATTAAATAATATTATTGTATAATATTTAACGTACTATAAAATTATTTGTATTTTCCTATGAAAATATCGCATTATAAAATCATTTCCATTACATTAATATGTTCCGCAATTGTATGACGTAATAATTTGTATTTAAGATCTTTGTATAAATATTCTATAGCAATACAAGCCTACAAGTTATATGGTTAAATTATATAATTTTAAAAAATTACATTAATCATGAAATTAAATTTAATAATATTATTGTATAATATTTAACTTACTATAACAGTATTGTTTCCTACAAAATTATTGTATTGTAAAATTATTTTATGATATATGTTCCGCAGCAGCATGACGTTGTATTTTATATTTAAGATATTTATACAAATATTCTGCAGTAGTCCAGCAAGCCTACAAGTTATGTGGTTGAATTCTATAATTTTAGAAAATTTATACTCCCTCCGTCCCTTTTGAGTTGTCACATTTCCATTTTTGTTGGTTAAACTAACTAAATTTTGACCAAAGATTATGAGTTACTCTTTCATTATTTTAAAAAATTGGAAATTACAGCTTAAAGTAGATTAAAAGTTCTTTCCGGTGACATATTTTTTTTTTCAATTGATAAAATATTAATAAATTGCAGTCAAACTTTGGTCAATTTGACCGGTACAAATGCAAATGTGACAACTAAAATGGGACGGAGGGAGTATCAATCATAAAATTAAATTTTGTTATTTAATGAAGGTTCTAAGGTTCTAAGATGAAGAGGTTTCACGTTAAATCCAACCCTATATATAATGAATATTATAGAAACTAATTTTAATACATAAAAAAACTAATTTTAGATCTTTGTATGAAATATTATTTATTTTCTACGACATGAGACTCGTTCTTATCGATCTCAAATTACAAATGAATTACATTTTAGTATAGGTTAACACCAAAGTAAATATGCAAGAAATCGATGGAAATGGGTTAAATGTTAAAAGTCTTAATTATCAAACTTATCATTAAAGTCGACAAAATATCAACTTCATCACTGAACTCTACGGCGTCTCAAGTGACTCACTAAACTGGTTTATTGGTATCAAAATTATCACTTGCCGTTAACTTTTAAAAGAAAACCAACGTTAGTATGGACGAAATGACTGATGGGTTGTTGACGTGATACATTGATAAAAAAGATTGCAGAAAAAATAATGAAAGAAAATAAAAATAGAAAGAACGAAAGAAAACAAAAAAAGAAAAAACACACTTAGACATACGTAGATACACTACATACATTCACACTACTTCATATTGAAGGAGAAGAGACATAAGAGTCAAAAGGATGAACCTGAGTGAAAAGTATAGAAGAACCCTAATCAACACTCATCTTCTAATTATACTGAGATCAGTGTTGATTAGGCTTGATTTGAAAAGCAGTGTGTGTATGAAAAGCAGTGTGTGTATGTAGTGTATCGACGTATGTCTTTAGTCTGGTTATTCTCTTTCTTGATTTTTTTCTTTCTTTCTATTTTCGTTGTTTTTATTTTCTTTCATTATTTTTTTGCAGACTTTTTTACAAGTGTGTTACGTCAACATCCCGTCAGTCATTCCGTTCATACTTCCGTTAGTTTTCTTTTAAAAAATAACGGCAGTGATGATTTTGATACCAGTAAACCAGTAGTGAGTCACTTGAGACCCCGTTTAGATCAATGATGAAATTGATATCTTTTGTCGATTTCAGTGATGAGTTTGATAATTAACCCAATATTAAAATAATAACAAAAACTAAAGACAAATACAATTTCTTGATCATCGACAGCAATAGCATCCCATTTCTAACTAGTTGTAAAATACGAAAGAAACAGAACGAGTTTGATAAAAAGAAACTTTTAGTTTGATAATGCACGGACTACATAGAAATAAATGAAGTCCTGCAAAAAAAAAGAATGAAATGAACTGGATACCCCAATTTGTACATAGACTTTGTACTACAGTGTAAAATTTGGTCACTTAACTTTAATCACTTTCAAAATCTTCTTCGTCGCCAAATGTGAAAACAGACGCATCAGCTGCCATTGCCTTAAAGTCACTTACCTCTCCAACTGGGCTGGACACCTTGTCGCCCAACACAACCGTGCCAGTGCTGTCCTTAGGCTCATTAAAACTTGTCTTTCCTGGTGCGAGTTGCCTAGCATCATGTGACAAATTTGAGATTTGATCTGATTTGCTGAGTGCTTGAGTACTAGAAGTAGTGTTAACACTAGCTACGTCAGCTTCAGAAGCTAATCCAGCCTGCCTGTGCTTTGAAGAATTGACGTCTTCTGCCTCAGTGTCAGTGTCAGAGAACACGTCATCATTCTTTTCACTGCTTACAGAGTCTCTGACTGTTTGTGGTGCTGCAGTTGCACCAACAGCTCCACCAGTTGGTGCATGATTGGCACCCGGCCTTTCAGTGAGCCCGTTGGTAGAAGTTTCTGTCTGAGTCCCCATTGTAGTATTTGGAACAGTGCCACTGTACTCCACAACTACAACTTCTAACTGAAAACCTGGTGATGGCAGTTTCCTCTGCGCATGAACCATAATTGTATAAATAAGTACTCGGCACACTTTAGATAAATAGGTTTTGGGTTTAAAGGAAAAAATATGCAAATAATGGGCTGAAAGTTATACTCTCTGGGTAGGGATCTATTCATACTTTTCATTCCTTCCTCTTGTTGGTTTTTTATTGAGAATAAAGGAGAGAACGTTCGCTAACTATTTTATTCATTCAATAGCTAACAATTTAAATAATTTATAAATAATTCAAATAACTTTGAATTATTTATCTCAACACACCTTAATTCAATTCAAAGTACTAAATATTTTACCGATGATGTACTTCCCATCATCATATGTTTGGAACACTTCTCTCCACAAACTTCTTCTAGGGGCACTTCCCACCAATTTTAGATGTTGAAGCACTTCTTATCAACTTACAATCTTTAGGATCTTTTCTTATAAATCAGGAGCACTTCTCTCCATATGACGCATTTCTCACCGACAATTTTACTATTTCCATGGCCACATGTGCAATGATTTTCTTCACACACATCTGTCGCGTGTCTATGTTTTTCCTTTTTTTTTTTGAAACTATGTGTTCTTTCTCTGTGTAGCTTTATCATCAGTATCAGAATCTTCACCATCAGAATTTTCAGTGGCAACACCACCAAAAGCATCTTGGCTTTTTGTTTGTTCACTCATGAGCAACTTATAAGTAACACCCAGTTTTCACAATTGAACTGAGCTCAAATAACAATTGTTGGTTTTTTATTGAGAGAAACTGAGAGAATTTTATGCCAACAAGAATGATTTTATGATCCAATATATAATTCTAAATACATATACTTGCATTTTATAGGCCAACACATCAGGATTAACATCCCTAAAAGATAGGATTTCTAAATACTTATCACTGCTAACTTATTCATTCAAAACTCCAACTAATTCTACTTATCCGATAGCTAACAATTAAAATAATTTAAAAACAGTTCAAATAACTTTAAATTATTATTCTCAAGACTCCATTCGAAGTAATATGAGTTCACAAATCAAGGGATAAAAGTATCATTGCTAATTTCTAGATACGATCTATTCTATGTACCATAAAGGCAATGGACTGATATGGGATAGTATGGTCTGCAGTCATCAGGAGTATTTCAAGAAATGTCAAGGTTTGATTCTGAACCAATACAAATATTTATCATTTCTTCTATTATTTACAGCAAAATTCAAGGTTCGATAACTTAAAATTACGAGAAGAGCACCTTTGTATTAGTAATCAAGATAGAATAAATTAGAAATTTTAACATTAGAACTGATAACTAAAACAAAACCAATAAATTATTTATTAAAAAAAACCATGCATTGCAGGGGCCAGGAGGTATATGCCAGTAGAAGAGAAACAAGAAATGGTAAAACTGAACACTAAAT
This sequence comes from Daucus carota subsp. sativus, assembly GCF_001625215.2. Classification (NCBI taxonomy): domain Eukaryota; kingdom Viridiplantae; phylum Streptophyta; class Magnoliopsida; order Apiales; family Apiaceae; genus Daucus; species Daucus carota. Next base: position 23,605,841 of record NC_030381.2, read on the forward strand.
TGCTTAGATATTGGTTCAATCATTATTAACCAACTCAGCATAAGAAATATTTATGAAACTAATTGTTAACTGACTCAGATGTTACAGGAAAAATGTTAATATACACTCAACTTACCTTGTCAAACCCATCAAGACCATCTGTGGTTAAAAACTTTCTGGTCTCGAACATTGAAGTGTTTAACCAGCTGAAGAAAAAAGAAAGAAAAGACTTTTAACTATTAAGCAGCAAAACCAGAAAAGTGTGGGTATATTGTCTTTATGTACCATTTTAGAATTAATATTTTTACCAGTAGAAGTCTCCTTGACCATCATGAAAATGAATTTTGAAGTCTCCAGCCAACTCTGTCAGTCCAGGTTCCCCTGGCAAAGCAAAGACCATAACGCCTTTTCTTGGGGCACTAAACCAAAAATCTTCAGGCTGAGCAACACAAGAAAGCTTGTCAAAGTTTGATGAAGGAAATAATATAAGGCCATAACGAATTGTAAGCAGAAAATTTTAAATCATTGCCACATATAGCAGTTATTATAATCAGATTAGACACTTGATAGTTTTCACTTGTAGTTGCGTATGGAATTATGTATATATGACAGCAATAGGTATGAGAATAGTGCCAAGTGGAAATTATCAAACTGTACCAGATGTGAAGTTCAAAATCTGCAATTTATAAATTTATCATTTAACCTGAAGAATATGGAAAAAACTTATTTTATGATGTTTCAAACTAGGAAGGTTAGTTTAGACAACATGGTTTGACGTTGGATTTATTTGATAATAACATCAGAGTGAAGTCTGAGAACTAACCAATCAGCATAATAATAGCGTTGTTAGATTTATTTGATAATAACATCAAAGTGAAGTCGGAGAGTAACCAATCAGCATAATAAGCCATTAAAAGTACTATCTAAGAATAAAATTGAAATTTATAAAATACAGAACCAATATAAATATAAGCCACACTTAGTGACTGAAAAGTAAGTAGCCAAGAGGAATCAAGTGATTATATATAATTGTTTGGTTTGTGAGTACACCTACCGAAAGATTTTTTGTTTTGGGATGTTGCTTGGTAGAAAATAGAACACCTGCAAAAAATTTGTCAGATACATTCAGCAATGTGTTTCAAGTTTCTAAAAGCATTGAAGCTACAAGGCTTATTTACTGCAATTTCAGGTTTTAAAACTCTGCTAAGAAAATAGGATGTGTTTCTGGCAATAAACAACTAAAGGGTTAGGTTTAGGTGCCTCAAGTGCAGCAGCAAATTATTATTGCATAACATCATCATGTTACAAATGCCTCAAACTTTCTCAGATGGAAGCTTTGGCTCACTATAGGACACTTCTCTCAGCTTATAACTACCATCCTCCATCCTTAATCTGGTTTTCGCAGTTCGCTCTTTTTGGAGCAAACTCTCAACTACATTATAAACTTTTGATAAGGTGTCTGTGGCTCACGGTAAGAAACATATCAGTTTGTGATAAGGAAACACTATTTTAAACCAGAGGTTATCATGTATAACATTACCGGCTTTTATAGTTATTATTATACAAGCTTCTGGATACATGCATACATATATAGGTAGCACTCCATAGCATATCCATAGCATACCCTCTTATATGGAGTTCCATAGTATACCACTATAGATATATACATAATACATATATTTATTATATTTTTAATAAAATACAATTAAAAATTTTAATTAGTAAATCAAAAACGGAATTATACAATTTTTTATTCCAAAAATCATTGAAAATTATGCAATATTTCAACATGATTCTCCAACAAATAATAATTATCCATAATTATTTTATTATAGAACCAGTTTCGAAAATCAACCTTTTTGTTCAAATCTTAAGTGTTAAATTATTTGTAATATATGTATGTATGTATGTATATGTATGTATGTATGTCGGGGTGTTGACCCTTATTCTCACAATTTAGAGTTATAATGTCCTAAATATTACAAGTCATAAAAATGGCCTTTAATATCACAACAAAACATATGATAAAGATGAGTGTATAAGAAACGCAATATCGTGAAGCGTGCTTCATCTATTTGTTGCATAGCTAGGAAAGATGAAAACAGAAGACCAACTAATGTTTCTAAGAAACGCAAGATAGTTTTGTGCTGGGCTCTATGCATATACCACGAAATATCAGTTTCATCATTAGCTTCAATGTGAGTGGAGCTCACATACATTCGCTACTAAGTAACTGATCACCTTTCAAGAATGCATCAGGGCATTATTATCCTTCAGCATATCTCTTACAAAAACGCATTTTAAAACCTAGTTTCATTGTGATATTAAAGGCCATAATTCTGAATTGTTTTTTAAGGGCCATTTACTATTATTTTGTTACATTAAAGACCTTTTCTCTATATGTCGTGGTATTCTATATTAGAATTACATTTTATTTGTATTCTATAATAAAAGTTATTATAAAATTAATTATATATATGGTGTATTACATAAATCCATATAAGGACCTCCATGAAATGGCCTACATATATATACTAGCTTATAACCTCTGCCATGCACTGTTGACTTCTACTGTTTGTTATTTTATCATACATATTTTAATATTTAATTTTATTTAAAGATAAATCAATGTTGAAATAATATGCATCTTTTAATTAATATAGAGTTTTTTATTAATTGATAGACATGTTTGGGTTTTATTGTGTATATAAATAAGAATATTATTTAACCGCTAGATAAACTCATAATAGATAGGCCCGTCAAAAGGTTAATTAAGAACTGGCCCGAAGAGATATGTTTTAATGAGAATATTTAAATGTGTTTCAATTATAATCAAAAAGACCCATTAAAACATGTTACATATTAAGGAGGTCTGTCGGCCCAAATAACCGACCATACCGACCAAAACATATAATCTATTAGCTTTAATAGTATAGCACTTATATATATATGGGTCATGTTCCTCTTAGATTTCTTAGGTTAAGAACCCTTAGAACCCACACAAAAAAAAGTTATTTTTAAGTATTATATTTTTAAAATTATTTTTGAACACACACAACAATGCAAAAAACACGTATTGAGATTTAGATCCTGAAAATCTAATTAAAATTTAGGGTTCTGCAGCAGAACCTTAGTGGTTCTAAGATTCTATTTTAGGGATTGATTTTCTCTTAAACGCGTGATTTTCTCTTAAACGCGCCCATATATATATATATATATATATATATATATATATATATATATATTATATATATCTGTGTGTGTAGGGTTTTACTCGAATACTATCCTCCTTAAAATACAAACTACAAACTAAAATTAAAAAAAATATAAATCACATCGAAATATCCACATATGGTATGCAAATTGATCGTTGGGAGATAAAGAAAAATATAATGAAGTCAGATGTCAAAAAAAAAGCTCACCGATTGATGGGAAAAATCAAATTAAAAACGGAGGGGATTATGTGGGATCATGTGTGAGAGGGTGTATATTAATTGTGTATGGTGGATCCGCCATTAGATTAGATTCATCTAACTGTGTAGATTAAGTTTATAGTTTGTAATTTAATTTGGTTTGTGTTTATATATATATATATATATATATCTATATATATATACATAGAGTCCTACTCCAATACAAACCAAATTAGCCTAAAAACTAAAAACCAGTTTCTGGTCAGTTTTTTATCACTATTTTTTACTACAGAAATTACTAATATGTACATAACATATCACTAATTTATATATAGCATATCTCCCGAATATAAATATATGTATACACATATATGCAACGTATATGACCATCATCTTCACCAGAACTGTAAAAATGGACCTCTTACCACCATTACCAGACCCAGACGTTTCTATGACTTGCCACCATTGCCTGCTATCACCAATGGTCACATACACTTTCCATCATAACTTACCAAAACTAACGATTACTTAACACTATCATACAACTTCTCTATGGTTTCTTACCGCCAAGAACCTTCCTACGACTCAAATTGATCATATATAATCGATTACCAATAGTTTAGGTAAGTAGATTTTCTCAATTTTGATGATAAAAATCATTGTTTATATACTGTATAAAAACAGTGATTAGTGCAATATAAATTAGTGATACCCGTAGTTATAAACAGTGGTAGGGAATTTGGTTTTTAGTTTGTATTTAAGAGTTGGTTTGTATTTGATCAATTGCCTATATACATATATATATATAGAGAGAGAGAGTGTGTGTGTGTGTCACACTCCATGAAAAACCACCTTATATAGAGTCTAGTAGAGAACGCCCATATATACACACAAAATACATGTTTCAATCTCATTAGTCATTAAATACATAATTAGTGAATCAAAAAATAAATTTTTATCATTTTTCCTTAAAAAAACGTTGAAAAATAATCATAAATATCCAAAGTGGTTCTACAGTAGAACCATTTTTGTCCAAAGTGGATCCATGGTAGAACCAAATTTAAAAATCAATTTTTCCACTTAAATTGTATGTGATAAATTGTTTGTGCATTTTATGTATGATTAATATTCTACATTAAAATTAAATTTTATGCATAAGTATAATTAAATTTAGAATTATTTGTGAGATTTTAAAGTAGAAAAAAATGATTCTCTATAGCACTCTAATTAAGATAGTTCTCTATGGAATAATGGGGCACACACACACACACACACACAAAATAAGGTGCACATACTATGCTATTTCATCATAAACGAGAGAGATAACAAAGAAATTATAACATACCATTATGATCAGAGATAGTAATGGAGGGCCTAATCCAATAAGGGCACCTATGAAGGCGGAGGCCCCTCAGTATACATCTGTAAATAAAGGGATTTCAAACACTAAACACATGACTGATCCAAACTGGATTACATAGTAGCAGTATAACTCAATATCAAAAACTGTGATCTACGTAGTTAATTCTAACATCTAAACATGATTTAAAAAAAGTTGTTCTAAAGAGATGCATAAGAAGTTTACCTACGAACAGGATGATTCTCACCATTGGAAAATGATAAGACGTGTTCAAAATATTTCACATACCTCTGTGATTATGAAATTAAAATTTGTAAGATAAGATGTCAAAATTGCTGTAAAGTAATAAAGAAACATTAGGTTACTGTTTACTAAGCATGGACTAACAATCTGACTGGGAAGAACAAGGCCTTTCCCGTCGAAACATCTTTTCTGGTTATAATAGTCAATAGACTCCTCCGCTGTAGGAAAAAACTGCATAGAACAATAATATCAGAAAATAAATATAAATATAGAAGGTTAGTTATCAATTAAGTGAATTGTTGGAACACAATATATCAAGTAGGTCACTAATTATTTAGCAAAAAAATAAAAGAAGTAGGTCACTAATTGCAAAATGGTCTCAGAAGGGTCATTCAACTCAGCAGTGGTGTCACTTATAAAGTTAAAAAAATCAAATCAAATTTCAAGGGAACTGTTGATAATATGGCAGGAAGACGACTTGATGATGATGTGGCATCTAAGTGGTTTTGATGGCAAAAATAAAAATCTCACACCCTAATCTTCTCAGCCTTTCTATGGAATTTATTACATATATACAGAAGTAGAGACAGAGAGAGGAAGAGGGAGGTAAGAGGGGAGAGGGAGGGAGGGGGGCGGAGAGAAAAAGGATAGGTGTATGTATAATGTCTGTGTTTTTATTCTATTAGTTAGTTCCACCTGACTATCTGTCCATTTGCAACCCCAATAATATTTGGCACGTCTGAGGTATGGCGTTCTACGCTCAGTCTCCTGATGTATTTAACTGAGCAACAATAGATTAATATTTTCATTATGTTTAATAGCCCTTTTTGAGACCATTTCACAAATGATAATTACTTGATCTTTTAGGTTTCGACTAATATCGCGGTTTATATCAACCCTGATTGTTAGACGTATGAGTACTGACCCCAAATAACACAAGGTGAATTGGGAATTGAATTTAAACAAAATGTCATCTACTTTAATTTAAATCCGACCTTCAGATACAGAAGAAGACTGGAAATCATTAAACCAGTTCTGGCCATTCCAGCCTTACAGTGCACTACCACAACATTTTCAATATCCTGCTTCAACCATGAGTATGCACTTCTACAAAATGATATAATGAGTTGAATGGGAGGGCAATTATGATCATCAAATGGAAAGCAAGCAACCTGCATAGAGTGAGAGACCAAATATAAGAACTCACCACAGAAGCAACAACAGATAAAACAAATATCAGTGCTATAAACCTGGCACTCTCTACTACACAACGGTCCTGATGGTCAACCTCAAAAGGTAGTAACAAATAAATACGACATGGTGAGATGGATAGAAATGACACAATGTTAACATCACCATATTAGACATATTTAGCAAGTTGCAATTAAGCATGCGGGATAAAACTTTAGATCAGTTATCATTAGCTCTTTGAGACGTTTTGAACACTATTTAAGGAACTGGTCTTTTTTAATATATGTCATGTAGAACAGAACAGCATAAGTATAGAGATTAGAGTATTATCAAGAGTAAAAAATAATATATATGAACAATCCGTCAATCAGCAACTATCTTTACTTCACGACCAGTGAAATATTTAGTTACATAGCTCAATAAGAACCATGATAATAGACAAATTCCAGCTGAGAATACAGACCACCTATTTGTTTATTATCAAGTTGATGGAACACATTTTATAATTTTTTACAAGCACTGTTTTATATGCATAAAGATATGAAACTAAATTAATTATGAATCCAACTTGTAGAAAGCATATAGCTGACCTTGCCTTCGAAAAGGGATGCATCATACAGCCTCTCAGAACAAAGATTGTACACTTTGTACCTGCCCTACATACATAAAGTTGATTGTAGATAAGTGTACTAATATATTGCAATTGAAACAATAAACAAAATTGATCATTTTCTACTTGGAAACTTTGTACAGACCAATTTGCAACTTGATTATAGCTACATAAAATAAAGATAAAGATGGATCATTGTGTCTATATTATTGATTGGCCAGAAGACATATACACGAATTGATGAATATCTGCATATAAATCAAGGATGGAGATGTCAAGATCAAGGCATATGACTGTGCTTCAAGTGGATACAATTAAATATTATGGGGCCAGCACATCCATGAAGTGGTCAAACAATGTCATATGATTATGAATCCATTGGGATTCTTTAAAGTCTGCCAAATATGAGTTGAGTAAAAAAATTGTTTTTTCGGTAAATGAAGTTAAAGTGAGCTTAAAGGAAGGAATCGCCTAAATGTTAGAAGTACCAATTACCTACTTTTTTACTTTTAACTTATTACTTATAGCTAGTATAAAGAACTTAAAGTGAGAAGCTAGAACGCACAGACTCTTCAAAAGGGTGCCATATGGGTGTCATTTTAATTAGATTAATATAACATTTATATATTATTTTAAAAAAATATTTATTAATAAATATTATGGGTCGGGTCGGGTTCGGGCTACCCGTGGGTAATGCGGGTCGAGTTTTCTGACCTATTAAAATATCGGGTCGAGTTCGGGTTGGGTAAAAATTTAGACCCGTGACTGTCAACCGACCTGATACCCGAAATTGCCAGCCCTATATGCGTGTCCAACTCGCCCCACTCGGCTGAGTACGTGTCCAACTTGCCACCTGGCATTTCGACACACATAAGGCAGTGGACTCGCTTTTAACATGGGGTGAAACGGCCACGGACTCGACCCACCTTGAAAAAGGCCCGATAACCTGCTTTTTAAGGTCCAATTACCTGCTTTCACAGCTTCTCATCTACTTTCTCCGCCTCTCTTTCCCGGCCCCTCTCATCTATTTACTCTACATCTCTTCACAGTCTCTCTCATCTCTTCTCTCTGCATCTCTTTTCTCTCATATACGGAAATGGGCGTTCTTCTAGGAATGAAAATGCATCACAATGAATCTTATATTCGATTACCACTTATTGTAGAGACAGTTTTATAACTATATCGAATGAAGTTTTTAATGTTTGACATATACAATCCTATTTATTAACATTATTTTTATTTTGCAAGTCATGTACGCAAGACTCTTGGATAACTGGCGAATCCCCGTATTCGTGTCCCGTATCGCCGTATCCGAGTCCGTGCTTCCTAGGCGAGATGCAAATTTTTTTTTTTAAATTTACCCAAGCAAACTCTGTATACGATCTCTCGACTACAATATATCCGAGAATTAAAATAACAAAAATATTAGATATACTATAATTGATTCTGCCTCCAATACTACTAAATAACAAAAATAGTTGATTTACTAACTATAAACAGCCCTGATACTGTTGTATAATCTTTTATTTTCTTGTTTTCAATACTGATGTATTTTCACATTTACTGTGCAATCAATAATTTTACTATAACCACAGATAACAATGAATTATGGAGATATAAACCTTGTGATAGGTTTCAAGGAACTTGATCACTTCTTCCATATGATTTCTGTAAAATCCCTGCACCACATACTTTAGGAATGAGCAATTAAGTTTGTGCGATATTGAGCGGCCAACCAGAGAAATTCCTTTGCTTACCTCAACAAAGCCAAAAAACCCCGAGCTCATATCCCCGGCAGGAAAGCCCATAGCAATAATATTTTCTGTGATATATGTCAAATCTAAATCGAACCCTCCTTCCTGAAGGCCAAGGACACAGTTATTGGCCATCCCATGAATTGAGAAATTATATATTAAGATGCTGTGCATGAAATTTCCAGAAGTAATTTAACTAGAACAAGAAGTCATGAAAGTATGAATATGGTAACTAGAACAGGGGTCGGGGATCCAGAACCGAGTTCATTGCCAAGTAATATAAAAGATCATCGCAAACCTAGCAAGTAAAACAGGGTCATGTTGATGAATTTATATAAAAGAAAATATAAGAATAACAAAGGAGAAAAGGAAAAAACATCAACTAAACATCATCATGGTAACGATGTAAACAACTGAGAATAACCAATTCAAAAGGGATATGCGTATATAAATATACTCAGAAAGCACCTGGTATCTTCGTTTATTTTGAGATACAACATGGCGAGCCTTGACCTGCACTGCCTTGACTGCAACCTTAGACGAGTCAACTAATCCTTTTGTGATTGTTCCAAACAAATTGGATTGCGCAGATGGTGAAGTTCCTTCAGCACTATCATCTAGCCGGGAAGCTTTTGGAGACGCTCGAAAACCAAGTCCACTGGTGAAGCGAGCAAGTGGTGACTTATCAGATGGCGAACTATCTTGCTTACCGACCAAAGAGTCGGGAATTTTCAAATTTTTAGCCCACATGGATAGACCAGAAACAGAAACCATAGACCGTGAATTCCCTGCAGGATTGTCCAATTCAACCCCAGACTGAGTCTGTACTTCCGGAGCTTTCAAAGGCTGAGTATCTGATGCATCATCCAGTTCAGAGTCCATTTACCACCCAGAGTTCTGAATACTAATAGATATACCAACACAAGTACTTGTCTGAGAATCAAAGGCATTTTCCTCCCCAATGCAATAACCCGATAAACAAAAGTGATACCAATCAAAAAAACGGAAGGAAGAGAAAAATAAGTAGCAAACAAGATACTCCCTCTGTTTTCAAATAATTGACGTTTTTTGTCAAAAAAAAAAATAATTGACGTTTGAAGTTTTGGCACACAATTCTAAGAGCATTAATTGCATATCTAAAATTATTCTTTTGAAAATTTTCTTTTTCTGAATAAAAATATCAAACTTATACTTTATTCACAATTGGAAATTTGAGAAGGAGATAAATATCAAGTCGGTCACTCGTTTCGTCCAAATGTATCAATTCAGTCACTCATTCCCAAATTGACTCAAATGAGACACTCATTAGAAAAATTTGTATCAAAAATATCACTCTATCGTTAGTCGAAATTTTGAAAGTATTATAGATTGAGTTTCGCACATTTTTTATAAACGGTATTACATCGAAATGAAAGATTCCGAGTTCTACTATTTTTGCTAATATTGAGAGATTTTTAAAATTTTATCAACTATTTATTTTTAATTTTTGATTGTTTTATTTGATTTAAATAAAAATAAATAGGAGATAAATTTTTAAAAATCTAAAAATATTAGCGAAAATAGTAGAACTCGGGATCTTTCATTTGGATGTAATACCGTTCATAAAAAATGTGCGAAACTCAATATATAATACTTTCAAAATTTCGACTAACGATAGAGTGATATTTTTGTTACAAATTTTTCAAATGAGTGTCTCATTTGAGTCAATTTGGGAATCAGTGACTCAATTGATACATTTGGACGAAACGAGTGACCTACTTGATATTTATCCCATTTGAGAAGTAATAATTCTAACTATTCGTTCAATTCAAATGTGTGTCAAAAAGTCAAACGTCAATTATTTGAAAACAGAGGGCCTAATAAAATTGCGAGTAAGGTATTGGTGAGTCATGACTTGATTCTTTTGCATAACTTGATCGGAAATTATCAGTTTTTCCCCACTAATTATTACTCCCTCCGTCCTTTTCATTTCTTAACATTTCTTTTTCACTGCTTGACACGCACTTTAATGCGCCTATAAAACATAGTTTTATAACCTTTTTCTTAAATTTTTTTTTTCTGAATAAAAATTTAGACACTAAATTTGTAGTCAGAAAAAGAAATTTTTTAAAAAAAGTTATAAAACTATGTTTTTTAAGCGCATTAAAGTGCGTGCCGCGCCCCCGTCCCGCAATGTTAAGAATTGAGAGGGACGGAGGGAGTATTATCTATACATTATATAAAACTTCGTAACTCAACATGCCTATATCAGTCATTAATCATTGCAGCTCCATTTCCTCACTAAAATGAATCAAACTTTAAAGTACTACTACTTCCGAGCCATGACTACACACTTGTGCATACTCATCGATAACAGTCATTATGCTACGATAATCAAATTACATATCTTACTCACATAACTATTCACATCTAAAATAATATATGATCAAATTAAAACAGTCAATAATCAGGATCTCCAAATTAAAACACTAACAGTGAATAACCGAGATTCAACTCATTTCACCGATCAATCTGCGATCTTACGAATGTCAGATATATATCATCATCATAGTTATAAAAGCTAAACAACAAAACTTATATATGTATATAAACACAATTTATAAAATGCAAATCATTATGTATGAAGAAAATTATGCACTAAATTATAAGTTACCTTTCGGAATGCAGTCGTAACACGCCGGAATGTGACGTCACTAAGTGGTGGTTGATTGAGTAAAATTAACCGGTCGCCGTCGGGGGATCAGAGTGATTCAGTTTTGAAAATGACGGAGTTGGTATTCTTTAACAAACTCCCATACACTCATAAATTGTTTTATTTATGATTTTATTCCCAAGCCCCTCCGCTTTTGTTATTTCTGAAAATTTAGTTGCTAGTCCCGTATACTTTTCAAAAATGAAACTGAAATTATATGAATATGAAATTAAATTATGGCTAATTTACTACATGAAATCCATAGAAATTTGTTAGTAAAGAGTGAATCATACAATCAAAAAAGTTTTTTTATTGTTTAAAAAAAAAGTTTTTTTATTTAACCGGTGAATCAAATCTGTAAAAATATTCATATTTTAATTTTATACAACTAAATACATAATTTGTTGCTTGCAAAAAAAAATACATAATTTGTTATTAAGAAGTGAATCATACAACCAAAAAAGTTATTCCAACTAACTTGTGAATCGAATCTGTAATAAGATTCATATTTTAATTTTATACAACAAAATACATGGATTAAATTTGGAATAAGTAAAACTGACGATTATAATCAATTTATAAAGAGGAGATGAGTTTTTATTGAACAAGTTATAAATTAAATGGATTAAACTAATACGGGTTAAGTAAAATTGACGATTATAATTTATCTTTTTTGGAAGACAAAAAGAATTCATTGATAGGGAGAGACGATTATAATCTATTTATAAAGAAGAGATGAGTTTTTATATATCAAACAAGTTTTTTTTTGAAACCAATATATCCAACAACTTAAAAATTATCTTAAATAACTAGATGCAATGAATATTTTTTGAAATAGAAGTCGATCATTTATGAGAGTAAATCCTTTTATGATATTCGTATAAGGATTTTCGAAGTTTGAGGAATAATATACGTTAATGTGAGATATATCTAATTCAAGAAATTTTTTTAACAAATTTAATTAACAAGAAAATTTTGAGTAAAATATTTGTATGATTATTAATTCACAACGATATTTTAGGGAGAAATTAAACGTACACGGTTGTATAACCGAGTTTTACAACCAACAAATGCTGATCGTTGATTGGGTGAGCTCTACAGTGAGGAAACGTACATCAATGACTTAAAATCACTGATACCATGACTTCATATCACGAATGTCCTCTCCATAATTCCTTCCCAATTATACCCTCCCCGCATTAATAACATTAGTGAGTTGAAGTCCCTGATGGTATATATTGTGGCCAACATTCCAGAGAGGGACTCCTTGTATGGAGTTACATAGTGCGCCACTATAAATCATCAATTTTATTATAAATTCTGTTATAAAATACATATAAAACGTGATTCTAATATAGAATACTATAAAATATATCTATTTTAAGTAATTTAACACTTAAAATTTGATTAAAAAAAGTATATTTTCGAAACTGATTCTACAACAGAATAATTCTGGATGATTATTATTCTGTTATAGAATCATGTTGAGATATTGCATAATTTTAGATGATCTTTGGAATAAAAAAATTGTATAACTTCGTTTTCGGTTTAATAATCAAAATTTGCAATTATATTTCATAAAAAATATAATAGAATATATAATATGTGTATATTTATAATGGCACACTACGTAACTCCATATAAGAGGGTATGCTATGGAGTGCTACCCTACATATTATTAACATCAGTGAGTTGGAGTCCTTGATGATGTACACATTAATAACATCGGCGAGTTGCAGTCCCTCATGGTGTACACATTAATGACATCAGTGAGTTGAAGTCCCTGATGTTATTCCGATATTTAAAAAAACATTTCTCGATGATCCAACTGTACGAATGTCAAGGTCTGTATGTATCAGGGAGATTACATAAATTTCAGAATTTTTTTTTTTTTGGATTGAGATTTTAGTAGTCTACTAGTGGTTTGACTTGTACAAGTAACTAATGTTTTATCATGTATTGGTGTTTCCATTTTTTTGAAAATATTTCTCGATGATCCAATCGTACCGATGTCAAGGTCTATATATTTTGATGATATTAAAAAAGTTTCGGAAAAAATAACTTTATTTCATTTGAGATTTTAACAATCACCTATTGGTTTGACTTGTACTTGTAACTAATTTTTATCATGTTATAAATATCACTTGATGATCCATCCGTCTGGATGTTAAAATCTATATATTTTAGTGATATTACAAAAAATTCAGAAAAAAATAAATTTATTTGATGCTATTTACTTAGGTACCCCAGCATTTCATCGGTGGCTGATGTTCTTTACTTAGAATGTTTTCCGTCCTTTAGTTTTGGGAGCTATTGTCACAATTTCAATAGTGACTTGAGGTCACTATTGTTTTGTACTTGGAATTTTTAGTAACTTCAGGTCATGATGTATTACAAAAATATAACATAAATCACCGGAACGTCGTACAATACAAGAACACTATTCTCATGAATGTCCCCACCTGTAATTATTTTCTTTTCTAAAGAGTCATCCCATAAGGATACAAGTATTTCTCCACTTCCATCATATAGCTTAAATCTAGATCGGCATCATATGGATAATCTTGTAAATTTCTAATAAACCCCTTCACAAATTGTACACGATGTTTACATTGTTTCCCCGGAGGTTCAAGTTTACTAAAGTCGGATATCCACTCACAATATTTTCTTTCATAATCCCAAGGTATTGCATAACTCATTGGTGTATGATAAATTCTTGCCTTCAATTCCGCTTCTCCACTAGATTACAATTTGCAAGCTTCACCCCCAAGTCTAGCTTTCAATTCCTCAATTTCGGATGACTCGAGATTAAAATCTTCTTCTACAACAACGGGTGGTGGTGATCCATGCCGTACATTATTCGGGACAAGGTCGTATTCCATTATATTGAACTCTCATATCAGTGACTTCAAGTCACTCATGTCGTATTTATTATATTTTCCTAGGTAGTTGGGAACATTTATATTAGTGACTTGAAGTCACCGATGTCATATTTATGATATTTTCCTAGGTAGTAAGGATATTTTATATCAGTGACTTGAGTCACTGATGTCGTATTTATGATTTTTTTACTAGATAGTTGGGGAATTTATTGATGTTGTTGGTACGTTGTTGGCTGAGGTAAATTAAATGTAACATCAGACTCTTATGTCACTGAAGGTGTGAGGGACAATACCATCAATTTAACTTTTTGGCAAAATGTCAGTGACTTACAGTCACTAATCAGTGACCTGAAGTCACTAACGTAGTTATTTAATATATTTTTCCATGTCCAACAGATCATGTCACTGATGTACTCCATTTAATGCACACCATCAATAACTTCAAGTCATGGGATGTGTGCACATATCGTGACCTCATTTCACTGATGGTGTCTACCTGCCTCGGCTATCCAACTGTCTACGTGTAACCAGTCCCTATAATTTATAGTGATAAGGAAAGGAGGAAGGTACGCGGTCTAACTTGTCCCAAGTCCGACAAACACGAGACATGCAAACTAAATAATTCTCCAAATATATCTTTGTAACCCCGCCTCCATTCATATGGTTTAATAATTAAAACAAATATTCACTTTAATCTATTGTATAATGAATATTTTCTTTGTCCTTCTCAAATTTTTTTTCACATTTTTTCAACTACTTGACACATATTTTGAGGTACATATAAAATATAAGTTAACAATTTTTAAAAAAAAATTCTTAATCTGTATAAATATTTGAACATTAAATATTAATTCAGAAAAAGATATATAAAATAATTTATTAAGGTATATTTTATGAGAGTATTAAAATACGTGTCGAACTCCCATTCCCCAATATAAACAATTGTGGAAGACGTAGAGGTAATATTTTTATACCATCTTATCGGCATCTACATCATTTGAAAATCATAACATATTAAATTCAATTTAATATTATCATTACCAAATAAATTCTTATCCTGAAATATTTCAATCGAACAATAATCAATTTAATTTTAAATCCTAATATTTATTAACCTTATTATCAAAGATAAATATTAAATAAATGTTTAATTAAACACGTTGCTCTCAAATGATTTTGAAAGATAGGATAATTCGACAATATTATAACAATACCTTATTTTCCAAATTCCTAGATCAAGAAATATTTAATATTTTTATTAATTTAATATACTCAACTACTTGATACCAAAATAAGTTTAATATTTTTATTAGTTTAATATACTTAACTACTTAATACCCAAATAAGTTTTCTACTTTTTTTTAGTCAAGAATGTTTATCTATATTCATGTTCATTTTAATAGTAGTAAAAGAAAACAATTAATTTTAGATTAGAAATTTTTGAAATTTAAATTTGTGAACTTTTAAAATAATAGTTGAATTGAAAAATAATTTTTTAACACTTATAATATTTATTTGAGTATTAGTGTCGTTGTCTATTTCGACTATATTTTTTTGCTAATTCTATGTCGACTATATTTGATTATTAATATATTATTTTCATATAATTTTTGTTTCTCTCTAATTTTTTTTTGAAAGAGGGATATTGATCTTGATACATACACAAATTATTATTTTATTTTTTGTAATACAGGGCCCCCATTTTACTTGAGCCGGGTCTGAAAGTTATAACACGTCTAGCTTCAACAATACATATTTCCCCTCATATTACCCATTACTCTTTCTTCATTTTGTGGAGTTGTGGATATCATAGGGTGTTGGCCCCAAATATCCAAATTTGGGGTGTTAATGCTCCAAATATCAAAATACCCAATAAATGGCCCTCATTGACATTTAGTGACGCTCATGGTGTAGCTTTTTGATTAATCTGGTAACGTCTAAGCTTTTTATTTTTTTTAAAAAAAGTTAAAACGCTACACTTAATAGCGATTAGACTTTTGATTTTCAATTTTTGAATTCAAAGCATAAAACGCTACTAACAGTAGCGTTTAAGGCTGTGTTTATTGTTTTGCTTAATTATTTTTTAAAAGTTAAAACGCTACCCTTAATAGCGTTTAGTCTTTTAATTTTCAACTTAAAGCATAAAACGCTACTAACACTAGCGTTGAAGGCTGTGTTTTTGTTTTTTTTTTTAAAGTCAAAACGCCAAACACGGAAGCGTTTATGTTTTTAACAAACAAAACTCCTCTCAAAATGGCGTTTTATTGATAAAACTAAAACAAAACGCCTGTACTTTGTTTTAAAAATTTCGTCAAAAGGTAGCGTTTTAAACTCTTCCACATAGCTACCAGCCTACCACTGCCTTCTGCCACTATGCCATCTTTCCGCGTCACAAAAACCTTAAACCAAAACTTTAAACTACCAATTCACACCACAAAAAACTTAAACCAAATTTTAAACTACAAATTCAATGTAATGTACACAAACAACTTAAACCAATTTCATAACAATTTATACACTACGAATTCATATCAAGATAAAAATTAATTTATATCTTAAAGCATTACAATATTCGCCAAATTCAAACAACCATATCAAATTGTACTTGAACAATAGTATGCAATAATAAAAACAAATACATAAGCAACTATCTCTCGATGAAGTCCCTCCATGCTTTCACCAACTCGAACTCTGGAAATCCATCTCGTTCTTGTATCTCGTTGATTCTGTATTTGTTTTTATTGTTGTAGTACTATTGTTCCTGTATCTCGTTGATTATGTACTTGTTATTATTGTTGTAGTACTATTGTTCATGTACAAGTACAGAATCAACTACATCAAGTAACACCTGGCGAGAAGCCTAATCTCCTCAACCCCTACATCAGCACGTAATACTGATGGAGTGAGAGACTCGAACCATGTGAGCCGTATCCTCGAGTTATTGAAACTGTCGTCTAGAGGAATCAGTCAAAATATTTGACCAATGGTGGTCACCCATCTCTGTCTAGGTGCAGGGGAGACATGACACATCATGGGCTCTCCGTCAATGGGTAACCCGAGCAAGACACCAACATGCAGTGTAATAGTACACTCTCCCATTGGCATGTGGAATGTATGTGTCTCTGGTCGCCATCTCTCTACCAGATCACCGATCAAACTCCAATTATGCTGCAGACTGGATATCCGGGCTACCCCATAAACGCTAGCTGCCTGTAGAATGAGGATCAGTCGAACGTCCATCTTCATATCAGAATGGTTGGCGTCACGACGCCTGAACTTCTACAAGGGCGCACCACCAGCTCTCCAGACAGATCGAGACCTATGAGTCGCCAGTAAGTGAAGAAGGCTAGGATCATGAGGTCCCTGGTCTCTAATAATAGCCTATGAACAAAAAGAATGAACAATAAAGAGTCAGCATATCATACTAACTTTACACAGAAACTAATTAAAACACTTAATATTAAAACAACTAAGCAACTAGTTAATTTGAAACAGGAACTATAATTTGGTTGAGTGTGTTTGTGTTTGAATATTACTAAAACACAACTAGTTAATTTAGCCAAATACCAAACTACCAACAACTTGGAACAACAACTAGTTATTCTGCTACAGTACAATTCATATTTTAATTGATAAAATCCATAGACATTAATAGTTTCTACTTTTAGTCATAATATTAATCTAGTTATAATAATGGTGTTAATGTATTTGTTTCTGATTCAAGTCTAATTCTTGAATTCTGTCATCTCAGAATCGTGGTTGGCTTCTGTTATTATGTATATATGGTCCTTTCTAAAACATCTATGTACTAATAACTGACTTATTGCAGAAGGGAGAATCTATCTTAAAACAGTTTCTCCACAAATTCTGTTAAGAACTTAACAACACAAAACTTAACAACATTTTCCTAATACTCGCAAATTTCAAACGACTTAACCTATACTCACAACACAGAACTTAACCTATACTCGCAAGTTTTAAACAACTCATGGGCCTAATACTAAACTAGCACATAAGTTGTTTTTGTCTCTGCAACAACCAAACCTATTAAACTTAATAGATTATTACACCAGCTAGACCCTTTGAATTATGTATTAGTTTACGAGCTACAAAGGTTCCTTTTGTCCATAGACACTCTACTATTATTGTCTATAGAGATCTGCTACATTTTAGCAACTTCCAGTGTCCAGCACATGAAGGAAAGTAAATATATATATGGTAGCACCAAGAGGATAGCATCATCAAACTAAACTAGCATTTCATTGGCATCTAACCCTCATAAAAATAAAATGGCTCTCACTACTTCAACTACAAAGGTTAACTTCCATTCGCGTTCCAACAGCTTACCATCTACACAACAAGATCATTTCAACTGTGGAGAATAAATTCAACACAGCACCTAAAGAGACGCTATCTCACAAATATATTGCAACACAGCTGGGTGACCGCAAGCGGGCAACATATATAAAACCTAGCAGCCTAGTCAATTCAAAAGCTTAAAATCCATACAAACATTTTAATAAACACATTGCACACATACATTTAAAATCCACATAAAACACAATATATACATAAATCGAATTGCAATTCTTTAAAAGGAATGTAAAACTTACATTAAAATCCATTTTATCACTCGATTTAGTTGAAATTTGTTTGAATCAGTTCGCTATTGCTCAATATTCTAAATATTTTATGTCTCGCTTAGTATTGTTAACCGTTGGAGAAGTTTCTAATGTATATATAGTAATTTGTTAAACGTTACTTCGCTTAACGTCTTTCAATTTATTTAAAAACTAAAGAAGCTACTTCGTTTAGCGTCTTGTTTATATTAAAAATGTTAAAACAAGAGTAGATGTAGCGTTTTGGTGTTATAATAAAATGCGACTTCAATTGCGTCTCTAAATGGTAGTGAGGGGCCATTTTCACATAAATTGATATTCGGGGCATTAAGTCTAATATTTACGGTAATTAGGGCCATTTTTCGATATGATTTACTTCTTCCAACCACATCACTTCTTACTTGAGACATCATCTGCTTGAACAACCCAAGAATACAAACTCATATTCTTTAATGAAATTTAAATCAATTGTTGAAAATATTCATATAAAAAGAATATTAAACATGTGTATATAAATCAAGGTTCATGCGCATGTCTATATATATATAGGCAAGTGATCAAATACAAACTAACTCTTAAATACAAACTAAAAACCAGTTTCCCTACCACTATTTATAACTGCGGGTATCACTAATATATACTGCACTAATCACTGTTTTTATACAGTATATACACAGCCATTTTATATTTCAAAATTGAGAAAATCTACTTACCTAAACTATTGATGATCGATCATAGATGATGGATTTCAATCTTAGAAAGGTTCTTGACGGTAACAAGCCGTAAAAGAAGGTGTACGATGGTGGTAAGTAGTCACTAGTTTTTGTAAGTTATGATGGAAAGTGTCCGTGACTATTGGTGATGGTAGGCAATAGCGGCAAGTCATAGAAACGTACGGTAATGATGGTAAGAGTGTTTATTATGGTTCGGGTGAAGATGATGGTCATATACGTCACATATATGTGTGTGTATATACATTTATATTTGCGAGATATGCTATATATAAATTAGTGATATGTTATGTACAAATTAGTGATTTATGTAATTAAAAATAGTGATAAAAAACTGAGCAGAAACTGGTTTTTAGTTTTTAGGCTAATTTGGTTTGTATTAGGGTAGGACTATATATATATATATATATATATATATATATATATATATATATATATATAACCCACCAAATGAAAATAATAAAAGTGAGATTAAGGGGTTCTGATTGGACCATGGACAATTTTTTTTTATTTTTGTATACTTACAGTATTCTTCGAGATTCTACTCACTGTTTTGTAGAATTCTTAGAATAATCTCCACCCCTCAATACAAATATAACTGCCCCACAATATCCTCCATACAATTAAGTTAGGATTTGTAACATCTTTAATTATTTTTGTAACCCCTCAATACAAATATAACTGCCTCAAAATATCCTCCATATAATTAAGTTAAGATTTGTAACTTCCTTAATTAATTTTGTAACTCCAAAACATATTTGTAACTCCTTAGAATAAATTCATATATAATAAAAATCTAATTAATTCATTCAAAAAATCCCGAGGGCCCACTATATGAGTATATTTTTATATGTAGAGGGCCCATCAAAAAATTCTTATACTAAAATTATACCAAGATTTGAATGTCAATACAGATAATTTACATATATAAATTGAGAGACTCATGAGTCTTCAACATGCACCCAAAAACTTATACATATACAATTAAGCATAATACTCATTAATTCACTTATAAAATGGCTAGTTTTTCAATATATAGGTGTGTGTTCCTTGTGTTTCTGATCATCGTCTCTTTTCTTCAAGTTTCAATGGTAAGTATATATATATCGAATTCAACAATCCCTCTCACTAATTTTTGTATTACTCATTATTTTATATATCTTACTGAGTTCTGGTTTTGTTTATTAACAGGGAGGAAAATACTCTTGCAAACCAGAAGGTAGATATACATGCATATCATATACAATATGTATATTTAGATGCAGTTATGATGTATCATACATTCATAATCATTGTTATTATTTTCTTATTTGCTTATTTTTATTGTAGAATGTCCAAGCAGATGTGCTTACCGATGCTCAGCAGCTTCAGCTAAAGAAAGATGTCTAGATACATGCAATGACTGTTGTTTGAAATGTCTTGAAGTTCCGCCTGGCACTTGGGGACACAAAGATTTAACCCCATGCTACAATAGCCTCAAAACCAAAAAAGGACAACCCAAATGTCCTTAGATAGTTAGATTTAATTTTATTATACGCCCTCAATTTGATGGTCAGTGTAATTATTTTTGACAAATAATAATATAATTATTGAGCTTAAAAAAATCAATGTTATGTTATATAATTAGATAAAACAACATTTTGCTTTATGTGGAGTTAATTAATCAGTTTTGCGATCTAAGGAAAAAGGTAATCATTTTGAATCAAAAAATTTTAGTTAGTGATTTTAGGAAAACTTTTACTTTCACGGCATATATGATTCATGTATCAAGTATATTCATTACTTATCGATAACTTATGTATTTACAATTAACTTATGAAAATCAAATTAATAAAATTGACTTAACATTATTGAACAAAAGAATTGGTTTAAGTTTTTAAATTTAAATTGATATGATTTCAATTTTATTTTCATCTTAATGAAATAGAAAACAACACATACTTTTCTCTATAAAATAATTTTTATAAAAATAATAAAAAATGAATGATTGAACTAACAACAAATATAACACTTTTATTATATGTATCTCATCAATTTACATTTTTATTTCGACACTAAAACTTATTAAAATGCCATACAGTTTGTATGTTTTAAAATTATTACCATGCATATATTCCATTTTATATTAAAAAATCTAATAATCCCGAGGTTTCACTATATGAGTATATTTTTAAATCTAGAGGCCCGTCTTAAAATTCTTATACCAAAATTTTACCAAGATTTGCATGTTATTACTAATAATTTACATATATAAATTAAGATATTCAAAAGTTTTGATATATTGCTCTCAACAAAAAGTCTTGATATATATTTCATAAAATAATATATAAATATATATATTTAAATATATTCTAATTAAATTTTATCATCATACTTATATTCAATTATATACACAAAAAGTACACGACATGTTTTGAAATATATATTGATTTGCGATTAGATACGCCAACTCTAAACGAATCGGATATGGATTTAATTTTAAAATACATTAAAATACTGGACACGAGAGTAAACTAAATGAACGATTTGGAAAGTCTATTCGTAAGAGAGAGAAATTTTGACAACTTTAATATCGTAAAGAAAGCTGGAGGAAAACATACACGAATATGAGATTGTCCAAATTTAAAGCATCTCCATCCAAGCTTGTCATTAAAACGTACGCTGCACCATTAAACAGCCAAACAAGGGTAAGTGGTTTTAGGTCTATAAAATTTGGTGCTGGTTACATGTACACAATTGGAGAGGGTGTACACCATCAGTGACTTGAAGTTACAGTATGTTCACACATCCTGTGACTTGAAGTTACTAATGGTATGCGTAAAATGAAATACATCAATGACATGATCTTCCGGACGAGTGAATAAAATATTAAATAGCTACGTTAGTGACTTCAGGTCACTAATCAGTGACTGAAAGTCACTGACGTTGAGCGAAAAACCTAAAATGTTGGTATTTCCCTCACACCTTAAGTGACATGAGATCATTGATGTTACATGTAATTTACACCGGCCAACAGCGTACCAACACTCCAACTACCTAGTAAAAAATCATAAATGAGACATCAGTGACCTTAAGAAACTGATGAAATGAAATCGTTATAGTAGCTCCCAAGACTAGAGCGATGGAAAAAATTCTAAGTAAAAAACATTAGTGACTTCATGTCACTGTTGTAATTCTGGATATATCTGTGACCTTAAGTCACTGATGAAATTGTTACACTAGCTCCCCGAAACTAGAGGGATGGAAAAATTTCTAAGTAAAGAGCATCAGTGACTTGAAGTCACTGATATAATTCTGGGGATACCTGTGACATAAATTCACTGATTTTTATATTAAGAACCTCCCAAGTTAAATCGCTTGGCTGCTTACAAGAGAAATTGAAGAGCTAAAGCTTACAAATCCTACTTGCTAAAACTATCACTTTGCTCTTTTATTCTTGCTGTGTTTGTTACAGTGAAATGTAAAATTACATTGTGTATTTATACTATTACAAATTAGGAAGTGACAGTGTAGAATATCTTGGACTTGATAGAAACTTTGGCCACTGAAATTCTTGTTGCTTTGCTTAAAATGGAACCCTTTATAGTTTGGCTTCCAAAATTGGTGCAACACCTTTCACATCAACCAGTGTGACTCTTGTCCTTTTACTTGACTTGTAGCTGTCAACTGATAACATAAAGAACCATAAATTGATAACTAGGAGTGTAGCCGTTGATAGTATCTTGAATGTATCAATTGATATAATTTTTTTGATAGCCCTTGATGGATTGAGACAACAGTTGATGATGTTTTTATTCATCCGTCGATGCTTCTGATTAGTATTTGATTCCTCACTTCACTTGTATAGACTACATAACTTCGAATATTTACAATTTGTCATCCTAAATACACATCCATTGATAGAACAATTGTTATATCAGTTGATCACTATAACATCTATCAACTAGTAAGGATACTACAGTTTTGTTATAGCTACCCATCATCCGTTGATGGGTAATCTGATCAATGAATACTACTGATAAGTACGCCATCTGTTGATCAGCTACATGAAAATAACTAAGAAAAGTAATTAAAGTATTTTTGCATCATCAAGCATAACATATTCCTGACAACATGTCTGGGCTTCTGTGGAAATTTAAAGTTTAGATGGGTAGTGACTAGTTGTTGGAGTATAATTAGCAAAGCTAATAAGGAACAAAACAAAACACCACCAATAGTACCACCAAATGATATAAATTATAAACAATTATTTTAATAAAAAAGTAGCCTCCAACCACTTAACTACCAAACACAAGCCTTAAGAAGAATAAAAGAAAGAAAAAGACTATTTGATACTCAGGAAGACATGTGCATAAGAAGATAAAAACAAGTCAATTATGTTTATAAGACAAAATAGAGCCAAGGAACCAATCCAAAAATAAGCACTCCAAAATACTGTAAAACGAGTCACAAATGCAGTAAAGCCTCGTACAAATGCACAGGACTCACAAAATAAAAGAAAAGAAAAGAAAAACAGCTCTGATACCAATGTAGAAGTAACACACACACACACACACACACACACACACACACATATATATACAACCCACCAAATGAAAAGAATAAAAATGAGATTAAGGGGTTTTGATTGGACTATGGACAAACAATTTTTTATTTTTGTATACTTACAACATTCTTCGAGATTCTACTCACTATTTTGTAGAATTCTTAGAATAATCTCCACCCCTCAATACAAATATAACTGCCCCACAATATCCTCCATATAATTAAGTTAGGATTTGTAACTTCCTTAATTAATTTTGTAACACCTCAATACACATATAACAGCCTCAAAATATCCTCCATATAATTAAGTTGAGATTTGTAACTTCCTTTAATTAATTTTGTAACTCCTTAGAATGAATATATGATATGAAAATTCTACATAATAAATTCATATATAATAAAAATCTAATTAATTTGTAACATGCGTGTATATGCATTTTATATTAGAAATTCTAGTAAATCCCGAGGGCCCACTATATGAGTATATTTTTATACGTAGAGGGCCCATCAAAAAATTCTTATACTAAAATTATACCAAGATTTGAATTTCAATACAGATGATTTACATATATAAATTGAGAGACTCATGAGTCTTCAGCATGCACCCACAAACTTATACATATACAATTAAGCATAATACTCATTATTTCACTTGTAAAATGGTTAGTTTTTCAATATTTAGGTGTGTGTTCCTTGCGTTTCTGATCATCGTCTCTTTTTTTCAAGTTTCAATGGTAAGTTATATATCGAATTCAACAATCCCTTTCACTAATTTTGGTATTACTCATTATTTTATATATCTTACTAAGTTCTTGTTTTGTTTATTAACAGGGAGGAAAATATTCTTGCAAACCAGAAGGTAGATATACATGCATATCATATACAATATGTAAATTTAGATAAAGTTATGATGTATCATACCATCATAATCATTGTTATTATTTTCTTATTTTCTTATTTTTATTGTAGAATGTCCAAGCAGATGTGCTTACCGATGCTCAGCAGCTTCAGCTAAAGAAAGATGTCTGGATACATGCAATGACTGTTGTTTGAAATGTCTTGAAGTTCCGCCTGGCACTTGGGGACACAAAGATTTAACCCCATGCTACAATAGCCTCAAAACAAAAAAAGGACAACCCAAATGTCCTTAGATAGTTAGATTTAATTTTATTATACGCCTTTAATTTGATGGTCAGTGTAATTATTTTTGACAAATAATAATATAATTATTGAGCTTAAAGAAATCAATGTTATATTATATAATTAGATAAAAGAACATTTTGCTTTATTTGGAGTTAATTAATCATTTTTACGATCTAAGGAAAAAAGTAATCATTTTTAAGCAAAAAAATTTAGTTAGTGATTTTAGGAAAAATTTTACTTTCACGACATCTATGATTCATGTATCAAGTATATTCATTACTTATCGATAACTTATGTACTTACCAATAACTTATGAAAATCAAATTAATAAAATTGACTTAACATTATTGAACAAAAACAGTGGTTTAAGTTTTTAAATTTAAAATGATATGATTTCAATTTTATTTTCATTTTAATGAAATAGAAAACAACACATAGTTTTCTCTCTAATATAATTTTTATATAAATAATAAAAAATGAATGATTGAACTAACAACAGATATAACACTTTTATTATTTGTATCTCATGAATTTAAATTTTTATTTGAACACTAAAACTTATTAAAATGCCATACATCTTGTATGTTTAAAATTATTACCATGCATATATTCCATTTTATATTAAAAATTCTAATAAGCCCGAGGTTTCACTATATGAGTATATTTTTAAATCTAGAGGCCCGTCTTAAAATTCTTATACCAAAATTTTACCAAGATTTGCATGTTATTACTAATAATTTACATATATAAATTAAGATATTCAAGAGTCTTGATATATATGTCATAAAATAATATATAAATATATACATCTTTAAATATATTTTAATTAAATTTTATCATTATACTTATATTCAATTATATACACAAAAAATACACGACATGTTTGGAAATATATATTGATTTGCGATTAGATACGCCAACTCTAAACGGATCAGATATGGATTTCACTTTTAAATACATTAAAATACTGGACACGAGAGTAAACTAAGAGAACGATTTGGCAAGTCTATTCGTAAGAGAGAGAAATTTTGACAACTTTAATATCGTAAAGAAAGCTGGAGGAATACATACACGAAAATGAGATTGTCCAAATTTAAAGCATCTCCATCCAAGCTTGTAATTAAAACGTACGCTGCACCATTAAACAACCAAACAAGGGTAAGCGGTTTCAGGTCTATAAAATCTGGAGCCGGTTACATGTACACAATTGGATTGGGGGTAGTTGTACACCATCAGTGACTTGAAGTCACAGTATGTGACACATCCCGTGACTTGAAGCTACTAATGGTATGCATAAATGAAATACATCAGTGACATAATCTACCGGACGAGTGAAGAAAATATTAAATAGCTACGTTAGTGACTTCAAGTCACTAATCAGTGACTAGAAGTCACTAACGTTGAGCGAAAAACCTAAAATGTTGGTATTTCCCTCACACCTTCAGTGACATGAGATCACTGATGTTACATATAATTTACACCGGCCAACAGCCTACCAACACTCCAACTACCTAATAAAAAATCATAAATGAGACATGAGTGACCTTAAGTCACTGATGAAATGAAATCGTTATAGTAGCTCCCAAGACTAGAGCGATGGAAAAATTTTTAAGTAAAGAACATTAGTGACTTCATGTCACTGTTGTAATTCTGGATATATCTGTGGCCTTAAGTCACTGATGAAATCGTTACAGTAGCTCCCCGAAACTAGAAGGCTGGAAAAATTTCTAAGTAAAGAGCATCAGTGATTTGAAGTCACCGATGTAATTCTGGGGATATCCGTGACATAAATTCAGTGACTTTTATATTAAGAACCTCCCAAGTTAAATCACTTGGCTACTTACAAAAGAAATTGAAGAGCTAAAGCTTACAAATCCTACTTGCTAAAACTATCACTTTGCTCTTCTGTTTTTGTTGTGTTTGTTACAATGAAATGTAAAATTACATTGTGTATTTATACTATTACAAACTAGGAAGTGACAGTGTAGAATTTCTTGGACTTGATAGAAACTTTGGCCGCTGAAATTCTTGTTGCTTTGCTTGAAATGGTAGGCTTCAAGGTTCTTAATATTTGGCTAAACCCTTTATAGTTTAGCTTCCAAAAATGGTGCAACACCTTTCACATCAACCCATGTGACTCTTGTCCTTTTACTTGACTTGTAGCTGTCAACTGATGACATAAAGACCCATAAATTGATAACTATGAGTGTAGCTGTTGAAGTATCTTGAATGTATCAATTGATAGAATTTTTTTGATAGCCCTTGATTGATTGAGACAACAGTTGATGATGTTTTTATTCATCCGTTGATGCTTCTGATTAGTAGTTGATTCCTCACTTCACTTGTATAGACTACATAACTTGGAATATTTACAATTTGTCATCCTAAATACACATCCATTGATAGAACAATTGCTATATCAGTTGATCACTATAACATCTATCAACTAGTAAGGATACTACAGTTTTGTTATGGCTACTCATCATCCGTTGGTGGGTAATATGATCAATGGATGCTACTGATAAGTACGTCATCCGTTGATCAGCTACACAAAAATAACTAAGAAAAATAATTAAAGTATTTTTGCATCATCAAGCATAACATATTCCTGACAAAATGTCTGGGCTTCTGTGGAAATTTAAAGTTTAGATGGGTAGTGACTAGTTGTTCGAGTATAAGCAAAGCTAATAAGGAACAAAACAAAACACCACAAGAAAGTACCACCAAATGATATAAATTATAAACAATTATTTTAAAAAAAAAAGTAGCCTCCAACCACTTAACTACCAAACACACGCCCTAAGAAGAATAAAAGAAAGAAAAAGACTATTTGATACTCAGGAAGACATGTGCATAAGAAGATAAAAACAAGTCAATTATGTTTATAAGACAAAATAGAGTCAAGGAACCAATCCAAAAATAAGCATTCCAAAATACTGTAAAACAGAGTCACAAGTGCAGTAAAGCCTCGTACAAATGCACAGAACTCACAAAATAAAAGGAAAAAAAAAACAGCTTTGATACCAATGTAGAAGTAACACACACACACACATAGATATATAACCCACCAAATGAAAAGAATAAAAATGAGATTTAGGGGTTCTGATTGGACTATGGACAATTTTTTTTTTTTTTGTATACTTACAGTTTACTTCGAGATTCTACTCACTGTTTGTAGGATTCTTAGAATAATCTCCACCCCTCAATACAAATATAACTGCCTCACAATATCCTCCATATAATTAAGTTAGGATTTATAACTTCCTTATTTAATTTTGTAACCCCTCAATACAAATATAACTGCCTCAAAATATCCTCCATATAATTAAGTTAAGATTTGTAAATTCCTTAATTAATTTTGTAACTCCAAAAGATATTTGTAACTACTTAGAATAAATATATGATTTGAAAATTCTAAATAATAAATTCATATATAATATAAATCTAATTAATTAATTCAAAAATGTCATACAGTTTCCGGTTTTAAAATTTGTAACATGCGTGTATATGCATTTTATATTAGGAATTCTAGTAAATCCCGAGGACCCACTATATGAGTACATTTTTATACGTAGAGGGCCCATCAAAAATTTTTTATACTAAACTTATACCAAGATTTGAATGTCAATACCGATAATTTACATATATAAATTGAGAGACTCAGGAGTCTTCAACATGCACCCACAAACTTATACATATACAATTAAGCATAATACTCATGATTTCACTTGTAAAATGGCTAGTTTTTCAATATTTAGGTGTGTGTTGTGTGTTCCTTTTGTTTCTGATCATTGTCTCTTTTCTTCAAGTTTCAATGGTAAGTATATATTTCGAATTCAACAATCCCCCTCACTAATTTTTGTTTTACTCATTATTTTATATACCTTACTAAGTTCTTGTTTTGTTTATTAATAGGGAGGAAAATACTCCTGCAAACCAGAAGGTAGATATACATGCATATCATATATAATATGTATATTTAGATGGAGTTATGATGTATCACACATTCATAATCATTGTTATTATTTTCTTATTTGCTTATTTTTATTGTAGAATGTCCAAGCAGATGTGCTTACCGATGCTCAGCAGCTTCAGCTAAAGAAAGATGTCTAGATACATGCAATGACTGTTGTTTGAAATGTCTTGAAGTTCCGCCTGACACTTGGGGACACAAAGATTTAACCCCATGCTACAATAGTCTTAAAACCAAAAAAAGGACAACCCAAATGTCCTTAGATAGTTAGATTTAATTTAATTATACGCCCTCAATTTGATGGTCGGTGTAATTATTTTTGACAACTAATAATATAATTGTTGAGCTTAAAGAAATCAACGTTATGATATATAATTTGATAAAAGATCATTTTGATTTATGTGGAGTTAATTAATCATTTTTATGATCTAAGGAAAAAAGTAATCATTTTTAAGGAAAAAAAATTTAATTAGCGAGTTTAGGAAAAATTGTACTTTCACGGCATATATTATTCATGTATCAAGTATATTCATTACTTATCGATAACTTATGAAAATCAAATTAATAAAATTGACTTACATTATTGAACAAAAACATTGGTTTAAGTTTTTAAATTTAAAATGATATGATTTCAATTTTATTTTCATCTTAATGAAATAGAAAACAACACATACTTTTCACTATAAATTTATTTTTATAAAAATAAAAAAATATGAATGATTGGACTAACAACAAATATCACACTTTTATTATTTGTATCTCATCAATTTACATTTTTATTTGGACACTGAAACTTATTAAAATGCCATACAACTTGTATGTTTTATAATTATTACCATGCATATATTCCATTTAATATTAAAAATTCTAATAATCCTAAGGTTTCACTATATGACTATATTTTTAAATCTAGAGGTCCGTCTTAAAATTCTTATACCAAGATTTGCATGTTATTACTAATAATTTACATATATAAATAAAGATACTCAGGAGTCTTGATATATATTTCATAAAATAAAATATAAATTTATATCTTTAAATATATTTTAATTAAATTTTATCATTATACTTTGATTAAATTATATACACAAAAAATACACGACATGTTTTGAAATATATATTGATTTGCGATTAGATACACAAATTTTAAACAGATCGGATATGGATTTCACTTTCAAATACATTAAAATACTGGACTCGAGAGGAAACTAAGTGAAGGATTTGGCAAGTCTATTTGTAAGAGAGAGAAATTTTCACAACTTTAATATCGTAAAGAAAGCTGTCGGAATTAAAACATATATGAAAATGAGATTGTCCAAATTCAAAGCATCTCCATCTAAGCTTGTCATTAAAATGTACGCTCCAGCATTAAACAGCCAAACAAGGGTAAGTGGTTTCAGCCATACTTTTTTAATATCATCAATATATATAGACTTTGACATCCGTAAGGTTGGATCGTCGAGAAATATTTTCAAAAAAATGGAAACACCAATACATGATAAATGTCAAGTTACTAGCACAAGTCAAACCACTAGTTGACTATTAAAATCTCAAAACATATAAAATTAATTTAGCCTGAAATTCTTCTAATATCACTAAAACTTATAGACCTTGACATCCATACGGTTGAATCATTCAGAAATATTTTTTGAAAAACGGAAACACCAAAAATGATAAAACTCTAGTTACAAG
The DNA here is from genome assembly GCF_001625215.2 of Daucus carota subsp. sativus. Taxonomy (NCBI): domain Eukaryota; kingdom Viridiplantae; phylum Streptophyta; class Magnoliopsida; order Apiales; family Apiaceae; genus Daucus; species Daucus carota. The sequence goes on from NC_030381.2 coordinate 23,636,668, forward strand.
TACATGTCAAACTACTAGTTGACTATTAAGTTCTCAATCTAAATAAAATTAGTTTTTTCTGAAATCCCTGTAATATCACTAAAACATATAGACCTTGACATTCGTACGGTTGGATCATTCAGAAATATTTTCAAAAAAATGAAAACAACAATACATGATAAAACACTACTTAGTAGTACAAGTCAAACCACTAGTTGACTGTTAAATTCTCAACCAATTTTTTTTTTCCTGATATTTTTTTTAATAACATCAAAATATATAGAACTTGACATCCGTACGGTTGGATCATCGAGAAATATTTTCAAAAAAATTGAAACGACAATACATGATAACACTAGTTACAAGTATAAGTCAAACCACTAGTTGACTGTTAAAATCTCAAATGAAAAAAAGTTATTTTTTCTGAATTTTTTTAATATCATCAAAATATATAGACCTTGACATATGTATGGTTGGATCATCGAAAAATATTTTTATAAAAATGGTAACACCAATACATGATAAAACATAAGTCAGACGACTAGTTGACTGTTAAAATCTCAGTCCAAATAAATTATTTTTTTCCTGAAATTCCTGTAATATCACTAAAACATACAGAACTTGACATCCGTATGGTTGGATCATTTAGAAATATTTTCAAAAAAATGAAAACAACAATACAAGACAAAACACTAGTTACTACTGTCTCTGTCCCAATTTATCTGTCTTGTTTGACTTTTTGTGGTCAAATTGACTAAAGTTTGAGTAGTAATTAGTAATTATTTTAACATGATCTTTAAAATAAAAAAATGTTTTATAAAATAGAATAGATGTAAATTTCTTTTTACTATTTTATATATGTAAATTTCAGTCAAAATTTGGTCAATTTGACCACAAAAAGTCAAACAAGACAAATAAATTAGGACCGGGGGAGTAGTATAAGTCAAACCACTAATTGACTGTTAAATTCTCAACTGAAAAAAAACTAATTTGTTTCTGATACTTTTTTTAATATCATCAAAATATATAGACCTTGACATCCGTGTGGTTGGATCATCGAGAAATATTTTCAAAAAAATTGAAACGACAATACATGATAAAACACTAGTTACAAGTACAAGTCAAACCACTAGTTGACTATTAAAATCTCGAACGAAAAAAAGTTGTTTTATTTTGAATTTTTTTAATATCATCAAATTATATAGACCTTGACATCCGTAAGGTTGGATCGTCGAAGAATATTGTCAAAAAAATAGTAACACCATTACATGATAAAACACTACTTACTAGTATAAGTAAAACGACTAGTTGATTGTTAAAATCTTAGTCCAAATAAAATTATTATTTTTTCTGAAATTCCTGTAATATCACTAAAACATATTGTCCTTGACATCCGTATAATTGGATCATTCAAAAATATTTTTCAAAAAATTTTACACCAATGCATGGTAAAACACTAGTTACTAGCTAGTACAAGTCAAACCACTAGTTGACTGTTAAGTTCTCAATCCAAATAAATTTATTTTTTTTGAAATTCCTGTAATATCACTAGAACATATAGACCTTGACATCCGTACGGTTGGATCATCGGGAAATATTTTTTTTCAAATCACTAATATTATTAGTATGTACATCATCAGGGACTTCAGCTCACTGATGTTATTAATGTGTACACCATCAGGTACTTCAACTCACTGATGTTGTTTTCACAGCAAGATTATACTGGGCAAAATATTATTAGGAGGCCATTAGTGGTATCAAGTCACAGTATCCGTTACTTAAAGTCACTGATGGACGCTCCCAGCACCGTAAATCTAACCTAATCAATGATCAGGATTTGGTGGTTGTAAAGTTGCGTTGTACAACCGTGTACGTTTAATTGCTGCCAATTTTTAATATACACACAAGACAATAGCCATATAACACATCTCCATAAGGAGCTCTTAGCTAAAAATTAAATTGTCATACCAAAAATAAAAAATATAGACAATCTCTTAAAAAAAAAGACACTTCAACTGTATCCGCCCCTTGTCTATAATTATAACCAACTTTCAATGGATGACTATATTTGTCGAAACTCTACAAGTCTATAAAAACTGTAAGAAGATTACACATCATTTATCACGATATTAAACTGACATATTATATTTATAACAATCTAAATATTAATAACATACTATTTTTAAATTATAGCCAACCAATATAGCCAATACCATACAAGCACAATGTCTTACGGGTTCAGCAAATTTTACATAATGTCTTACATGTCCAATTTAGCTAACGATTATAACCAACACCATTGGGGATGCTCTAATAAAACATGTTATTATTACATGATAGAACTTCGGTTTTTCTTTTTTATATATTTTACACCTATTTTCAGGTTCTGAGTTGATTGTTACAAGGATTTCCGTAACAAGATTTTTGACACCATGAATACGAATGATTAAATCTGAGTAATAAATAAAATCTGTGTTGAAGTATATATAAAATATAAATGAATAACCCACTACAATGACATGGTGTGAAAGTTTTGGGTCGGTTGGATACAGTTCGTGTCTAATCTGTTTCTTTAAAGTTGTGATTCTATTTTTTTGTTTAGTTCCTAGATAATCATTCTCGAAAAAGATGTCTAGAAAGAGTACATGGATTCAAGAGTTGGAGGAAGAGTTTGCTATGATAAGTATAACGTATGAAGGAGACACATAACAACTGAGTGAGATAGATGTGCGATGGTGTTTAGTGGGGCGATTTCTTACGAATTCTAAAATTGATTTCCAGGCTATGCAACACAAAATGGTGTCGCTATAGAGACCTGGTCAGGGTATGTATGTTAAGAAACTAGAAAACAATCGATTTATTTTCTGATTTTATCATGATCTGGATATTAAAAGGGTGATGGATGGAAGTTCATGAATGTTTGGTCGATTCTAACTTGTTTTTGCACTTCTGAATGAAGGTGATAACCTAAGAACCATTACCATAAATAAATTAGATATCTAGGTGCAGCTTCATAGCATGTCCACAGGGTTTATGTCATAGCATGTGGTCAAGGATATTGGTAATTACATGGAGATTTCATTGAGGGAGATAACAATAACTTTACAGGTGCATGGTGAGAGTTCTTGCGAGTCAGAGTGCCTATTCCACTAGATACTCCCCTGAAACGTAGAATGAAGCTGAGAAAAAATCAATCCACTTGGTGTTGGGTAAATTTTAAGTAAGAAGCAATTCCCACATTCTGCTTCATATGTGGTATGATAGGACATGCTGAGAACTTCTATGATAGGCTATTTGACACACCTATGGAACAAGTTGAGGAGCCATATGGAGTATGGATGCGTGCAGAGCCTCGTAGAAGAATGCATACGATTGGAGCCAAATGGTTGAGGCTAGGAGGAATTTCTCCGATGGAAAATACGGCGATGAAGGGTGGCGATATGACTTCCGTAAATGGGGCAGGTAGTTCACAAATCAACGTTGATTCAGGGATAAGGGAGGAGAATTTGCCGCAGAAAGATAACAAAATCATTAGAGGGAATAATGACAATGTTACTGCGCAGATTGCGGAGATACAAACAGATTTGTTGGGGGAAAAGATGTTGAAAATAATGAAGTAGATAAGGAAACAAGTGAGTTGTTAATAATAGATCCCAAAAGATGTAGATTGGAGCAAGACAGTGGGCCTCCAGTTTTAACAGCCCAAATGACAGATGCAACTATGAAGAATCAAATAGGTGAAAAAACAAGCCCAAAAAACTTGTGCCCGCCATGGCCAATGATCACTTTGAGTTGGAACTACTAAGGTTTGGGTTCGCCTTGGAAGATTTAGTTCCTACAAGATGTTCTATGTCAGAAAAACCCAACTGTATATTTCTTTGTGAAACGTTAAGTAACAAAAAGAAAATGGAGCCAGTCAGAGAGAAGCTAGGGTTTGATGGCATGATTGTTGTCGAATCAATAGGTCGAAGTGGAGGATTAGCTATTTTGTGGGAAGAAGCTAATATATATGCAAAGCGGATCGTTCGAAAAGAAAGAAAACATAGGATCTAGTGCGTAACTTATCACGTGACTCGAACTTACCATGGTGCTTAATTAGTGACATGAACAACATTACGATTCAAACTGAGAAAAAAGGAGGAGCTCTATATCCAAGGTGGCTGCTAGAAGGATTTAACGAGGTGTTGTTAGAAATTGAGTTGAAGGACATAGAGTTAACTGATCATCAGTATACCTAAGAGAACGAAAGAAATACTACAGCATGGACTGAAATAAGATTGGATAAAGCATTACTCCCTCCGTCCCTTTTTATCTGTCCATTTTGGGAAAAAAAAACACATACCAAGGAATAATTGATTGTATGAACTTTTTCATTAAATACCTCTAATTAATATCTTGAAAATGATGGAATACCCCTACTTTATGTCTTGAAAACATGAATTCAACCAAGTTTTAAATAAGTCAAGCATTGAAAATTGAAATTATGGAGATATATTTGAAAAACTATCATTAAATTAGTTTTGAAAGTATAAATGGACAGATAAATAGGGACAAATTTTTACTTCCAAAGGTGGACAGATAAATAGAGACGGAGGGAGTAGTTAATAAGTCATGGATGAAGTTGTTTCCCATAGCTAAACTATACAATGTAAAAGGATCCCCCTCAGATCATAGTCCCTTGTTTCTAAAACCAGAGCGAAGAGGTACATTGAACAAGAAGAAACGATTTTGGTTTGAAAACGCTTGGTTGATGGGACCATTGTGCGCGAAAATAGTAAAGGATAGCTAGAAGGATATAAATTGTAGTAATATTCTGCAGAGAGTAAATCAGTGTGGCCAGAAGTTAGAAGTATGGGGGAGAAAAATTAAAGGCTTCTTTAATAAGAGAATCAAAGATTGTAAAACTGAGCTCAAACTCTATAGAAATAGAAGAGATGTCTGGGTGAGAAAAATTAAAGGATGCTTTAATAACAAAATCAAAGATTGTAAAACCGAGCTCAAACTCTATAGAAATAGAAGAGATGTCCGGGTGATGGAACGGTACAAAGAAGCAAAGAGGCAGTTGTTCTTGATCCTGGATCAAAAAGAAATTTTCAGGAGACAAAGATCGAAGCAACTCCGGCTTCAGTCTGAAGATAAGAATACCAAATATTTTCATGCCTTATGTAATACTTGAAGACGAACAAATCAGATATGCAAACTTAAATATGAGGATGGATGTTGGAAAGATTGGCAGAACGGTTTGACTGAATTGATCAAGAGTTCTTACGAAAACCTTTTTACGTCCTCAAAAAAAGAGGTTGAGGAAGTAATTCCCCGTGTTCCTAGAACGATTTCTGAAGAGCAAAATAAGGAACTACTATTGGCTGTTACAGAGGAGGAAGTAAAGACTGCTCTCTATTAGATGCACCTAGATAAAGCTCCCAGTCCAGACGGCATGATACCTACATTTTTCAGAAGCATTGGAATATTGTGGGAAGAAATATTGTGGAGTTAACAAAGCAATTCTTTGAAAGATGAAAGATTATGCTAGGCCTGAACGATACAAATACAGTTCTAATACCGAAGGAAAAAAACCCAACCACGGTCACGGAGCTACACCCAATAGCATTGTGCAATGTGCTTATGAAGATCATCGTGATGGTGCTAGCAAATAGGCTGAAGATGGTATCAAATACATTTGTGTCGGATACCCAAAGTGCATTTATCCCGGGACGGCTCATCTCTGATAATGTTATGATCACTTATGAGATTATGCATCATTTAAAGCAGAATAGGTATGAGAAAGAAGGTCTATGGCCTTAAAATTAGACATGAGTAAGTCATACGACCGAGTGAAATAGGCGTTTTTAGAGGCAGTTCTGAGGAGGATGGGTTTCAGTGACAAATAGGTGTTATTAGTGCTTCAATGTGTGACGAAAGTATCGTATAATATTGTCCATGGAGATTATGATATGGGACCTATAAAATCTAGTAGAGGTATTCGCCTATCACCGTATTTATTCATCATTTGTGCATAAGGCTTGTCCGCGCTGATCAAAAGCTACAAGTACAAATAGTGGATTCATGGGATTAAAATCTGTCAAAAAGCTCTGATTATATCTCACATGTTGTTTGTTGATGACAGCTACTTCTACTATAAGGCGAATATGGTGGAAGCAAGTAAAGTGGTAGAGCTTCTGGCGGTGTATGAAAGGGCTTCAGGCCAAAAAAATTAATAGTTCCAAATATTTTGTGTTCTTCAGTTCAAATATTATTCAGTCCAATAGAACAAAAATCTGCCATAAGGTACAAATGAAGGAAGCAGATGCACATAATAAATATTTGGGCCTGCCAAATATGTTGGGTAGGAAGAAATCAGAAGTGTGAGTTAAAAATAAAAATCGGAGCTAGGAGGGTAAAATCATGTCGAAAGGTGGTAAAGAAACACTGATAATGTCAATTTTGCAAACACTTCCGTCATATGCTATGTATATTTTTTTGTTGCCATTGGAAATAACGAGAGATATTGAAAGAAGTTTGACAAAATTTTGGTGGAGTACAGAGGGTGATTCAAAGATTTCTTGGATGTGTAAGGATCGTATGGCTAAGCATAAGGACGCTGGGGGACTGGGTTTTAGAGATTTTAGAGATTTCAATATCACCATGTTAGGCAAGCAAGGTTGGAGATTTTTAGCAAATAGGGTGAGTTTGGTGTCAAGATTGTACAAAGAAAAATACTTCCCTGATGTAAATTTTCTGCAACCAATATTGGGCCACAGCCCAGGCTTTATTTGGGGAAGCATCTTTGCCGCGAAAGATGTTGTTTTAGTAGGATAGAGATGGCGAATTGGAACGGGAGAGAACATCAGGACAACCATGGCTTATGAATGAAAATAACCTTTGCATTACTACAAGTTCTCCTGTAATTGGTAACAATAATGCGTCTTCTCTTTTATGTGTTGAGAGGAAACAGTGGGATACAGAAGTGATTGGTGACATTTTCAATGAACGTGATCAGCAATGTATACTGGCTACAAAGTTGGAGGAAGGAGTCAGTCAAGACACTGTTCAACAATTAGAGCACACGGGAGTATATTCAGTGAAAAGTGCTTACAAGTTTCTAGAGACAAATAAAGGAACTTGGAATAATCGGAATAGAGATAGTTTGTGGAAGTTATTGTGGAGGGTCAAAGCTCCCCAAAGGTTGTGAACCTGGTGTAGCAGGCCTCTTCACACTGTCTACCTACGATGGTACAGCTCCAATAGAAACATGTCCCCGTGCAAGATACATGTCCAGTTTGCGTGAATGAAATTGAAACAATCTATCATGCCCTAGTTTGTTGTCACTTTGCTGCACAATGCTGGAGTATAGCTAACGTTCATATCCATAACATGGAGGAGGTGGACTTCTCCAGTTGGTTGGACAGTAGGGGAGATCATGGGCCGGTTCGGCTCGGTTTTTCGGGTCAAACCGGAACCGCAACCATATATTTTCGGTTTTTAAAATCAAAAACTGCTACCGCCGGTTCGGGTTCGGGTTAGGTTTCGGTTTAAAAAACCCCGGTTTGGTTGTAATCGGCTCGGTTTCGGTTATAAAACCGACAAATATAAGAATGAAAAATAATATACAAACGATACAAAATTGATGCGCGTAATCCACACATTATAATTAATAATCAACACCAAACAGACAGTGTATGAAATGGTTCTGCAGCAACTCCGGAAAGCAGTGCAGCAAAAGCAACAGATAAAGAAACATGAAGAATTGGCAGATAGAATGATAATTAGAGGTTTTTGGCTCTGCCTTTTTACTTTCTTCATATTGTACACAAAACAATTGTCGTAGAATCAACACACATACATGAGACATTTTGAATGCAAATTAAGTGATTAACGCAGCCAGCTAAGTAAATAATTTGACACGGAAACAGAAAATTCAGCAGGAAGCCACATATAAGACATACCCATAACATGAATACAAAATATAATATAATATATATTATATTTATTTATATATTTAAATAATCGGTTCGGTTCGGTTTTTTCCGGTTCGGTTTTAACCAATAACCGGAACCGAACCCATAATATTGGTTCGGTTTTTAATTTTTCGGTTTCGGTTTCGGATCAGTTTTTTCTGGCTCGATTTTTACCGGTTTTGGTTCGGTTTCGGGGTTTTTTTGGTTTTTTGCTCAGCCCTGCTGGACAGTGTTCTTCGTCGAAGGAACGGGGATGAAAGAGCAAAAATTCTCATGATGTGTTGGGCAATTTGGAGAGCTCGGAATGAGCTGGTGTGGAAAAAAAAATTCCATCTCAATTCTCAAGTCATGTAGTTGCAATAGCGAAAGCATACCTTATACAGTGGAAAATGGCCCAAGGAAGGTTTACTAATGCTTTACTTCAACCAATGATGGATGGAGATGGAGCTTAGGCTTGAGTAAAACCTCAACAGAATGAAATCAAGGTCACGGTGGATGCATCTATATTTGATGAGCATGAGGCTTTTGGGATTGGTCCGATTGCTAAAGATTATGCAGGGGAACTTATTCAAGCTAAATCGAAGGTATTTCAAGGAAAGGTAAGTCCTGAACTTGCAGAAGCTATAGCCATTAAGGAGGTGTTGAGCTGGATGATTCTATTTGAGGGAGCGAGGGTGATCATTGAATCTAATTGTTTAGTAGATGTGCAGCCTATTAGAAGCAATACACCAATGCCCTCGAGATTCGGAGAGGTTATTATGGAATATAGAAAACATTACCAGAAGTATAACAACTTGAAGTTGTATTTTATTAAACGATATGCTAATATGACTGCCCATACTCTTTCTAGGGCATCGTATTACTATCATAATCGTACTTTTGATAGGAGTCTGTCATGTTGAGGTGGAAAATTGTATTGTGTTTGATAAGTTTGTTTAATAAAAATTTTTAGCTTTCCGTCAAAAAAAAATCAACATAATAACAGGGATATATTCATTATTAGAAATTCATACAATTGTAAAGTTCAACAAGAAATCATTAGAAATAGTAAAACTTGAGAATTCTTGCAACAAATAGGAAAAGAATAATATATTCCAGTTATATGGCCTGGCGATCAGCTGATACGGCGGCACAGGGTAACTCCATCACCAACAGGAAGCATGCAAATCTCAATCCTGGGATCAGCGGCCAGCGCTTTGTTAAGCTCCATGACAAAGTCTCTGTAGTACCTCACATATTTTCTCATCGGAGCATCAGCTGGCTGAGCCACAGAACCGTTCCACAGGGTGTTGTCGTAGCCGATCAGCCCTCCAACTTTCACTAAATCAATTAGCCTCTTATGGTAGTTGATGTAGTTGTCTTTATCAGCATCAACAAATATGAAATCAAATGTCCCATGATACTTCCCCTGAAATTTCAGAATTTTTTCAATGAATAAACAATCAGTAATAAGCTAATGTTTCCGAAGCCACTTAATTTACTCATCCAACAACAATACGCGATCATGTCTCATTAAAAACTATTTTATAGTTTCGAATACTAATTAGTTATTTTTATTGCATTTTATTACAAACTGTTTCATTGTTGGTCATGTTTTACTACAAACTATTGTATCGGTCCACACTTATAAAAAGGTTAATTGATATACATACATCTTCGACCATTTGATCAAGAACAGGCAAAGCAGGGCCTTCTCTGAAATCAATTTTGTGCGCAACTCCAGCTTTTTCGATTATGGGCAGTCCGATTTCGTAGTTTTCTCTGTTAATATCCATGGCCAAGATCTGCAAAAACATCAACAGACACAACTATGCATTAGCTATGCCCGATCTTTTATACCTGATCAAAATTAAATTCAATTACACTTCTTGTTATCAGGGTCAATTAACTGGATTGCATATGATTGCATCTAGTTGCAGACCGTATATTTACAAATATTTTCTAAAAAGTTAATATTTTTTGCAAATATTTTCAAAAGAGCGTAAAATTGCAAAAAAAACTTCAAAAAAAAGTGGTATTTTTAGTAAATTCCCTAATATATATACCTTTCCATCATCTGGTAGAGCAAGGGCCGTGGCGAGGAGAGAATAACCAGTGTAAACACCGATTTCCATGGTGTTCTTGGCATTGATTAGCTTCAAAAGCATGTTTAAGAACTGGCCTTCATCAGCTGATGTTGTCATAAGATTCCTGTCATTCAAAGTTCCCATATTTTAGCCTCATCAAATCCAACATAATTTCTTCACAAATAATACATCACAGATAAGTTAAGATTTCGTAAACTAACCATGGATGCTTAGCAGTTACTTCTCTGAGCTCTTTCATTGCCTCCGGCTCTCTAGGGTAGACACTGGTTTCAAGTATATACTGAAAACAAATATATGGGTAAGAAATCTGTCCTATTATAACAGGCCGAGAATTTCAAGTTTCCGTGAAGACATGTACAGTATACGTTAGCACACCGTGTGTTTGGCTTTGCGTAAAAACTGAAAAAAATTGATGAAAATGGAAAAGAATGTAAAAAAGGGTACCTGATAAAGAGCATCACTTTGCAAAAGACTCTTGTGTCCAACTTCTGAGTGTCTAGATTCCCCATTGGAAGCCATCAAATCTTTCAAGTTTTTCTTTTTTGTTCTGCTTGTATAAATTCTAGTTGATGGAGCTCCTGAGATGAAACAAGGGAATTGAAGAGTATATATACTCCAAGTCCATTTGAAGCAGGTGCATTCTATATTGGTGGATAGACCGGTTCTTACCAACCGGGGGTTGGTGAGACAGAGACATTTAGCAGATCTCACACATTGGTAAAACTTAATTTTTGATCAAATAGATCAACGCTTCAGATTGACTTGGAAATGGAGTACTGCAGTAGAGGCTGATGCAGGGGATTATTATTCTTATTGTTCATGCATATTGTTTGGAATAATAGTTGGTGAAGTGGAAGCTTGAATTTGGCACAGGGTTGGTATATAGTTTTTTTTTTTTGATAATAGGGTTGGTATATAGTTGGTGAACTTGTTTTTTAATTACATAATATCATATGAGTCATATGACATGATCCTGCAAAGGATACAATCAGAAATTATATAAAGTACATGATATTATATTTTAGTACAGATACTGATGTTTTCGTAACAGATAAAAAAATAGCTCAAGGTCAGAATTAATATACTTTATTCAACCTCCTGCTACAAATTACAAAAATTTAATATTGTTTATCTTACTCCACATGTATAACTTGTATAATTTTCATATTTAGTGCGGTTGACCAGTTACCCCAAAATTGTATTTAAACGTGTATATTTGTGAAAATAATTCAAATATATATAATAAATATTTATTCATTTTTTTGAAAATAAGATCTTATTTTGATGAACATATTATCTTCCGAAGCAAGAGCTTTTAACTTTAAATTCATTAAGAGACCGTTTGAAAACATTCATTTCATTTTAAATGATGGATTTCAAATGACAAGATTTGAGTTGTCATTTCAAATTCTCGGATTTGTACTAATATTTGAATGTGTGGATTTCAAATAAAATCCAAATCCAAATTTCCAAACGGGTTATTTGATAAAATTCAGGATTTCAAATGAAATTCAAGTTTACAAACAGACTAGTTTTTTTTGGCTGAATTTAAATTCAGTAAAGTCTATGCGAACAAAGTAAACAGATTATATAGGCAAATGGCCAACATAGCCTTATTGTCTGGTACTCCCTCTGTCCCATTTTAACTGATATTTGACTTTTTAACACGTATATTGAGGTGTAAAAAAACAATATCTACACTCAATAAAAAAATTCAATTCTTATATCAAATAAAAGTTTAGACTCTAAACTTTTATTTGACATCTTAAACATCTTAAAATACGTGTAAAAAAGTCAAAAGCAGTTAAAATGGGACGGAGGGAGTAGCTCAGTGCAGTACGGCCATCTCGGCTCAGCCAAAGGCATAGGCTAAACATATTTGGTGAGGAGGGTAGTGCAGTCAAAATATATATGGAGTCAAACAAATGTAGAAACTAATAATGTCAATCACACTTGCGCGAGTAAACACCAATGAGAATGAAGGCACTAAGAAAGTGGTGGTACTATTACTTGGTAAACAGTCAACTTCGTTCACCCAACTGAGAAATAAAAATGCTAGGCTTTGTCATATATTACATTTCAAACCAATTCTTCACCTATTCCTTTCCTCCACTTGATCAGCCATACACAATCCGACAAGTATAATGCTACTCCCTCCGTCCCAATCAATTCTATACAGTTTCTTTTTGGGATGTCCCATCATTTTTATACATTCCCAAAATAGCAACTTTTTATAATATAAAACACTATTCCACCCGCTACATTCTCCCACTATCTCCATTGTATAATAATAAAAACACTATTACACATACTAATTTCCTCCACTACCTCAAATCTATTATTAAAAAATATATGGGTCCCACTACTTTACCCACTTTCAATCTAACTTTAGTCATTTCTTACTTTTTTTCTTGGTCTTCGTGTCCAATCCCAATGTATATAATTCATTGGGACGGAGGGAGTATGTGATAAGCAATTAAAGCGTAAAAGAGCTAGAATCAGTCATTTTTAAGGGGATACGTCAATAACAAGAGATCGAGAGTTCAAAATACTGTAATTATAAGTATGCGTATTTGAATAAAATGTCCCCGGAAAAATTTCATTTTCCTATTTTCTATAAATATAGCATGCTTTCAGAGACACTGAACTTGGTCAGTTTTAATCAACCTAGAGAAGCTGCAAGTTTATAAAATCGGCTAAGGTTCACATCCTGGTAATCGCAGTTTTTGAACCTTTTTCAGTAAATGGGACTTTAATTGACTGCAAACTAATTGCAAAACTTTATTAGTGAGAAGAAACTTGATGGCAGACCTTTTAAGTTGTGTTTAATGTTAATTGTAAAAATTTGACACAATACTTTTAAAATGAGTTAGACTCTATTCTAAGTGATTGATTGTATACGTTTCTCGTCTCTCTTTTCATTTAAGATGGACATGAATCACTTGAATTACCCACTTTCATAATATCATATTCACTCCACACCCATCTCTTATTCTTTCACCGACAACATCGATTTCTGATTTTATTGAAATCAACGATTTTGACTAAAATGAGAAAAGAAAGGTAAATCATAATTGCTTTTCTATTTATTGATTGATATATGATCATGTCTATATAGTGTATATGAACATCATGATTTTACATGATATAGATTACAACCATATTGATAAGGACAACTATTGCAACTACTCCCTCCGTCCCAATGAATTGTATACAGTTTCTTTTTTGGGACGTCCCACCAATTGTATTCATACCAAAAATAGTAAATTTTTATAATATAAAACATCATTACACCAACTACTTCCTTCCACTATCTCCATTCTATAAAATATAAACACTATTACACCCACTACTTTCCTCCACTATCTCAAATCTATTATTAAATATAAATGGGTCCCACCACTATATCCACTTTTCATCTAACTTTACTCATTTCTTACATTATTTCTTGGTCTCCGTGTCCCAACCATTTGTATACAAATGGCCGGGACGGAGGGAGTAACTTGATAACGATAATGTATAACTAATTTAACTAATACATATCTATATGGATATATCTATTTTTTACTATTGAATAAGTTAAGTTACTAAATTATTTGATGAATCGCCGTCACCGGCGAGGGCTTTGGTGTCTATATCAGCGAGTTGATCACGTGAGCGTATATACGAGAGATATCATATCAGCGAGTTGATCACGTGAGCGTATATACGAGAGAGATATCAGACAAGAGAGAATTTTCTCACGAACAAAATGATCATAATCGACCTTGATATGTTTAATTGGGAAGTAATCTCTTAACGAAATCGCCGCAGAAAGGTTTGGTGTCTATATTAGCGAGTTGAGCACATGAATGTATGTAGAAAAGAGATATCAGACCAGAGAATTTTTTCACGAACAAAATGATAATCGTCTCGATATGTTTAGTTCGTTCATGAAATATAGGATTTTGAGTTTTATGGAGAGCAGCTTGATTAAAGAAACTTTAAATGGGTTAGGAAGATGAAACTCAAGTTTAGATTAGAGAGAATGAAGTTATTGGAGTTCTAAAGTAAACATTGATATTCAGCCGGAACAGATGATCGCAAGACTGTACGCTGTTTCTTAGTTTTTCATGAAACGAGACCGGATTCTAACATTGTAAAAATAATTGGTGATAGAGCGACGAGTTGTTAGACAACAGCCCTGTCAGAGTCTGCAAAAACTAAGAGAGAAAATGACCAAGTGACTCTCCCAACGGAACTTTTAAGATAAAAAAGAATTTTATAAGCAACAATCAGATGAGATAAATGAGAATTTTGTACAATGACTAAGGGTGTTGATCCGCATATTAGATGTCTGAACGAGTGATAATGAGACAAGCAAACGACTAATGAGCGGCCAACAAAGTAACGGGTATGTGGGAGGAGTACCGGTGGAAAAGGAGATGGTTGAGAGCCAAGCATCCCGGTATCTAATAATATATTTAGAATGTACTTGTGTTGACATAAAAAAAAAAAAAAAATCTTTTCTGAATGAGACACTCGGATGCCAAGAAAATATCGAAGAGGACCAAGATAATTTTTTTTTGACAATCAGAGGACCAAAATATTTAATAAAAAATGAATGGGTTAGAAATCTTTTTATTTTATTAATAAAAATCTCATTATTGATGGTGATGATGATTAGACAAGAATATAATTAGAAATACGGACTTTTTGAATGGATGAAGGACTTCTATTGGGTAAAACTTATTAATAATCATGATCCCTGCATATGTGAAAAAACCCAAGTAGTTGTTAGTACACACTAAAAAGATCCTTACAAATATTAGTACGAAAATATGTAGAAGGACTATAACTAGAAACAACCTCCCATATACATTCCCGGTTATATTGTGAATAATTAACTAACCAGTATGCAGGTACGCAGCTATTCCGCCATGTTAAATTTCATCCGGAAGACAAACAGAAAATAAATAATCATCTTTCTATAGTTGGATACTCAACTCAATTCCCAGAAAACCAATGGACAGTTCGTTCACTGGTTTTTGGTTATTTATTTACGATGAACATATGTAACATTTCAAACAGTAATAGCCATATTAATTTATTGCACTGCCGCACAAATGCATTGGGCAAGTCTTAAGAAACTATTGTTCTGCATTGCTTAATTGATTATTTCAACCATAGAAGTACCTCACTTTCGTAGAATCCAATCATGCCTTCTCGGATTCTTAACAGCTATCTTGCATGGCCGCCATCACATATTTATGTTCTCTTCATCTGTTTTTTTCTCTACAAATTTTTCTATCACGACAATGCGAAAGATGCAGGTGTCAATTTCAGATGTGCCCTTTAAGTATCTGGTTCCAGAGTCTTACTTCAGTACTTCAAACAGATTTCACTTGATAAAATCTTTTTGACATACTATTGAAGACTGAAGCAATTCTGTAAGCTTACTAGAAATGGTAGGAACGACTAAATTCGTGGTTTTACTTTGGTGTTTACTCTTAGTTTCAGTGTCTGTCTGGTCCTCAGCATCAGATGATCACAAAACCTACATTATCCACATGGATAAGTCTAAGATGCCAGCTCCATTTGCCACTCACCACAGCTGGTACATGTCAACGCTCTCTTCTCTCGAGCATGATGGCGTTTCTCCAACACATTTGTATACCTATAATCATGTCATGGATGGCTTTAGTGCAGTTCTCTCAGAGAAACATGTTGAACAAGTACAGGGGATGCCTGGTCATCTTGCCACGTTTAATGAAACATTTGGACATCGTCATACGACTCATACCCCTAAGTTTTTAGGCCTAAAGAAACATGTTGGACTCTGGCCAACTTCAGGGTTTGGTGATGACATGATTATAGGGATAATTGATACTGGAATATGGCCAGAAAGTGAGAGTTTTCGTGATCAAGGGATGCCTCCAGTCCCTTCGCGCTGGCGTGGTGCTTGTGAAACTGGGGTGGAATTCAATTCTTCAAATTGTAATAAGAAGCTTATTGGTGCGCGCTCATTTAGCAAAGGGATGAAAATTGAAATGAACATTACAATTGACGATTATGATTCTCCGAGGGATTATTTTGGCCATGGGACTCATACATCATCTACTGCAGCTGGAAACCGCGTCCAGTCTGCTGATTACTTTGGTTATGCAAAAGGAACAGCTAGTGGTATTGCTCCGAAGGCTAGGCTGGCTATGTACAAAGTTTTGTTTCTCAACAACTCATATGATGCAGCTGCGAGTGATACAATGGCAGGTATGGATCAGGCCATTGAAGATGGTGTAGATCTCATGTCCTTGTCTCTAGGCTTTTTTGATGTACCCTTTTATAGAAACCCAATTGCATTGGGGGCTTTTGCAGCAATGGAGAAGGGAATTTTTGTGTCTTGTTCTGCTGGTAATGGAGGACCTCATGGTTATACTATCAACAATGGAGCTCCTTGGATCACTGCAGTTGGGGCAGGGACAGTAGACAGAGCATTCGTGGCTAGGGTAACACTTGGTGAGGGGAATGTCGTGGTCACTGGGAAATCAGTGTATCCTGAAAACTTGTTAGTTTCTAGGGTCCCTATATATTTTGGACATGGAAATAGAAGCAAGGAACTCTGTCTTGCTGATTCCCTAGACCCCAAAGATGTAGAGGGAAAGTACATCTTTTGTGATTTCACTACTGAGCCTCTTGTGTATATGGAACCACTGTATGAGATGAATAGAACTGGTGCTGCTGGTGTAGTATTCATTTCTGACGATGGCCAGTTTCTGAAGCCTGATGAATTTAACGTGCCATACGTTGTCATGATCCCTGAACTCGCAGAGGTGATGAAGTCCTATTTAATCAACTCAGATAATCCAACTGTGAGCATCAAGTTCCAAATAACTCAGTTGGGCATCAAACCAGCTCCTCAGGTTGTAGATTTCTCGTCACGAGGGCCTGACACAAGGTCTCCTTGGATCCTTAAACCAGATATCTTGGCACCAGGAGTTGATATCTTGGCTGCATGGGCACCAAACAGAGGATCTGCAGTAATTGGAGACGATGATTATCTGCTCACAGATTATGCCCTTTTATCAGGTACATCCATGGCGTCTCCCCATATAGTTGGCATTGCTGCATTACTAAAAGCCACACACAGCGACTGGAGCTCAGCTGTCATACGATCTGCAATGATGACAACTGCTGACATATTTGACAACAGCAATGGTCCGATTATAGACATGACAACTGGAGTAAGTGGGACTCCTCTTGACTATGGCGCAGGACATGTTAACCCTAACAAGGCCATGGACCCTGGTCTTGTCTATGATATAAAACCTGAAGACTACATCAGTTACCTTTGTGCCATGAACTACACCAGAGATGAGATCATGCTTCTTGCACGAAGATCAGACTTTTCATGTGAATTTTCAACTCTTGATCTTAACTACCCTTCTTTCATAGTCATTCTCAACAATACTAATACAACTACTTACACCTTCAAGAGAGTGTTAACTAATACAGTTGATACAAGTGCTTCTTATCGAGCTGTTGTGAAGGCACCATCTACTGGCATGCATGTGGCTGTGCAGCCATCAACAATTACATTTTCGGGAAAGTACAGCACTGCAGAGTTTAACATGACAGTCACCGTTGATCTCAGTCTTTCTCCAGAGAGTGATAACATTGGTAACTATGGATACTTAAGCTGGAATGAGATTAACGGAAAACATGTTGTGAGAAGTCCTATTGTTTCTGCGATAGCATCTCCACGAACATGAGCAATACCAGCACGGCCACGACAATAATCCATTGCAGCTAGAAACTGCGTGCAATTTGCTGATCACTTTGGTTATGTAAATGAAAGAGCTAGTGGCATCCCCAAAAGGCTAGCATGTTACTGAAAATATACACGCTATCTATTGTGCGCAGTGTTTCTTAAATACAGTGTCTTAATAACAAAACATGAGTTGATCCTTGCATGCATGAGAACCTATTCTGCTTTTTATATCTACTAATAATATTGGATGAAATAGATAAAGTAAGCAGAATAAACTGCAATACAAGTAGTAATTTGTAAATGGGTTTTTAGGGTCTGGAAGTGCTTCTAGGGTAATTCTGGTATAGTTCCTTTCGCTATGTAGTCTTCCATACTTGCACTGATGACCACATAGTTGACATTACCTGGATGCATCACTGATGAGCATTTAGGTGATATTGCGTAAAGAGTCTTTTTCACTAATTTTTCTCCTTTCCACGGCCTAGGACTTATTCTTCTCCTTGTTTAAGACCCTTACTCTGAAGTTTCTTGTGCCAACGAGGTAACTCAAGGCAAGTTATAGAAGTCTCCAGCCAGGTTATTTGCAGTTCTTCCTCGAATAGCCCAAGGACTTGTCCCGCAGGTCGCAGTCAAACCACATCATAAGACAAGAAAAAAAATCCTCTAATGCATCCCTTTCAATTTGCCAGTTTTTAAAGATCTTCAGAGCATAATCCAAATGGTCGAAATATACTCATTGCAATGGAATTTATCACCTTAATGACTTCAGACAGCAGATAATATACTGCAGTTGCAGATGCAAACAATAAAATCAGATCTAAAGAAAAAAAATTGTGATAGAATAATAGAGTACTATAAACATTAAAATATGTTAAAATTATCCAACCCTAAAGTTTTATTACCTAGAATTGATAACGAAGGACTGACCGGTGAAGAGGATTGAATATAATTTGGAGAATTCGCTTAAGATGCAAAACATTAAATTTTATATTAAACATAAACTCAAGATGTCTAAAATATATCAGTTTATAATGATTAACAATTATCTGTAGAAAATGATGGAGAACATCATTATCAGGCTTGCACACTCTGTAAATTTAATCGAGTATAAACAGTTAGATATACAGATCTGAATTATGTACCTCCAAGTGCATTGGTATATGAACATACTGCATCAGTTTACTTAGTCTAATCTAGGAGAGTGAAAACACTTAGAAACTACACATCTACAATTTCAATTTGACGGAATTTAGACTAAGATCTTCTGCACAAGACCTCATACACATTTACAATTCAATAACTAAGCTTATTAGTGAGAAAAGCCACTCCTTCTTTGTAAGCTTGTTCATAAGAAAATCAAAATAAAGAAAAAGATTATGTTTCGCAAGTCGGAATAAGTTTCGACATGACTTCTGTACTTTATTCAAATGCCGCAACTCTTGTTAGTCATTTAGGCGTGACTACTGGCTACTGCAGAGGGCACCAGAGAGAGGCCAGGCTCACATATATCCATAACAAAATGTATAAGAATTCCATTCTTGAACTGTACAGGCTGCTGTACAGAACATTAATGTTCTATTTATCTTCATAGAGGACTTGGTAGCTGGTGACATGGGACCTGTCACTTAATTTATCTTCCGTATAATTTTAGTTGTTTGGTTATGTTTATTGATTAGAACTCAGAGCTCCAGAGCTTTAATTATTTTTTTCATTTATAATATAAATAAGCTCGGCTAGGAACAAATAAGTAAGAGTATTTTTGCGACAGAACATACTTAAAAGGAATTAATCTCCATGTTTACGATTTTGTGAACACCGACTACAAGTCAAAGCGGAATAGTAGCAGCTTATAACAATTTTTGTACTAGTACTTGGCAAATTTTGTCATGTTATTGCCTGACTAACCTGCAATATCATCAAAGGACTGACTAGAGTACAGCATATAGGATCACTCAATGTTCTATTGAAGAACTTTTTTCATAGTTTGTTGTCTCATAGTATAAAAAGTAAAAGATAAAATTGTCAAAAGTGAAAAAAGAAGCTTTGTTGGTTTTCTATAATTTAGACTAATTAGATTTAAATTCATAACGAGTAACTAGCGAATATATAAACAAATATCATGAGTAAAAGTACAGAACTCCCTGGAAGACTTCACAAATCAATATAGCACAACTCAAAGCATTTAGATCCCCTATTACGCTCTCTTTTTACATATTCAAGAACAAACAAAATGTATTATCTAAAATTCAGAGAAGCGATATAATCTGATCTGTTTGTCCTAAATCTCGAGGAGTTAGTATTGTTGCAATGACAATCTTGAAGATGAAAATGAGAAGTATAGACTTATCAAGATATCATAAACAACACAAACATATTGCATATTAATACCTTGTGATAATAATGACCTTTAGTGTCCTGTGTACACAGATATCACCAATAATCGTTGCATGAACACCGTCCATCTTCAAACTTGTGAAATCTACTAGCATCTCTCACAACAAACACCTTTGACAAGATCTTCGACAAGCCTTTGATAAACTCATGACAATCCCCACAAACTCTGAGATTCTTATATATTCGAATAGGCTTACCCCCTTTCTCCATTCCACCACAAAGTAGTGCCAGCCCAATTGCCAACTTCTCGCTATGCACTCTCAAGCTCTCCTCCTTCGTCTCCTCTTCAACATCATGCAATGCATACCGTACATCAGAAGTATACCCTATCTCTTGCCTCATCCTTCTCTCAGTTTCTTCCAATACTTCATGGATTTTTCGGGTTAGTGGATGTGTCTCGTCTCTGTTAAAGAAAAAGTGAACTTCCTTGTCAATCTCAATCCAACTGCGTCCAGCATCTTTCTTTAATCCTTTCCTTTTAGCCACTTTCCTCAGTCTCTCACTCTCTTTCCAGTAGCCAGCGCCAACATACAAGTTTGATACCATAACATAATTAACTGGATTGTTACCATCCAGATTCAGAAGAATCCTTTCTACTTCTCTCCCCATTTCCAAGTTCTCATGTACTCTGCATGAGCTAAGCAATGTCTGCCAGATACCTGTACTCGGGTTGAATGGCATATTGTGTATGAGATTCTTAGCTTCATTCAAGCGTCCAGCTCGGCCAAGAATATCAACCATGCAAGCATAATGCTCAACCTTAGGCTTGATATGACGATCTCTACACAATCTTGAGAAATATTCTCGACTTTCTTCAACAAGTCCGGAATGGCTACAAGCCGCTAGCAGAGCCAAGTAAGTTACTCCATCAGGCTCAATACCATCTAACTGCATCCTCTTGAAAAGGTCTACTGCTTCTATGCCAAGACCATACTTTCCGTACCCAGTGATCATAATAGTCCAAGACACCAGATTTTTTTCCTGCATATCATTGAAAAGTTTTTCTGCTTCCTCTATTTGTCCACACTTTAGGTACATGTCGACAATTGCATTAGGTACTGAAATATCATCTTCCGGAACTTTAACCGCATAAGAATGAATTTGTTTCCCTTGTTCAACTAGTGCATAATCAGCAAAGACACCCGCGATGCTTGAGACTACATGTCCATCAACTTCAATTTTACTGTTTCTAAGCTCCCTAAAAAAGTCCATGGCCTCTAATAAGTTTGCTTCTTGCGCATAACCAAGAAACAGTGATGTCCATAATATCACGCTCTTCTGTTCAACTTGATTATACAATGCCCTCGCTTGATTTAAGTAGCCACATTTTACATACAACTCAATAAGTGCACCTGCAATAATTGTCGTAGCCAACAACGGAAAACCATGAGTAATCAAGAAAGCATGAATTTGGGATCCTTCGCGAATAGCCCCTAAACCACTACACGCTTTTAATGTGCTAGCAAATGTGTACTCATCTGGAATTTCTCCTTGTTTCTGCATCTCCTGAAACAGAAGTAAGGACTTATCACCCATTGCTCCATGAGCATATCGTGATATCATAGCATTCCAGCTTATTAGACTTCTATAAGGCATCTCATTAAACACCTGAGCTGCCTCGTATATTCTTCCACATCTTGCATACATATCAAGCAAAGAGTTCCCGACAACGAGATAACATTCAAAACCACTTTTACAACTCAACCCATGAATCTGCACCCCAGTATCCACAACACCTAGAACCCCACAAGCTTTTACATTCGATGACAAAGTAACCTCATTCGGATTCACTTCGGAAGAACCCATCTCTTTAAAAATAGCCAATGATACTACAGCCTTACCTTGCTGTAAATACCCACACATTAAAGAAGTCCAAGTGACTACATTCCTATCAACCATTCTATCAAACACCTTATGTGCCAAATCCAATTTCCCACATTTCCCATACATATCAATCAAATCATTGTTTATCATAGTATCAACTTCATAACCCGTTCTTAATATTGCTCCATGAACTTGCATTCCCTGATCAAGTTTCAAACTTTTTGAACACCTTCTCAAAATATCAATAAATTCTTGCCTCCCTTCTTTCAAAAAACCAACAAGTTGGGTCATATTTAATATTTATCTTTAAAACCAAAAGCACCCAACTCAAAGTTTCAATTTTTATATAATAGCACCACTAGTCCAACAAGAAGTTTCAATCTTTATATAATGGCAATAAACACAAACATCTTGACTCCAAGAATCATGGAAGATATGTTTGCACCCATGTTACAAAATTGTGTAAGCATTGCAAAATTGAAGAAAATACATGCCCAAATAATCAAATTCTCATTATCACAAAGCAACTTCTTGGTGACAAAAATGGTGGATGTTTGTGATAAAAATAGAGAGATAAATTATGCTAATTTACTCTTCAAAGAGGTGATAAACCCCAATACCCATTTGTATAATGCAGTTATAAGAGCATACACACACAATCACTTATATATATTTACAGTGAATATGTATAAGCAAATGCTAAGACAAGACTCGACTGCTCCTGATAAATTTACTTACCCATTTGTTATTAAGTCATGTGGAGGACTTATGAGTCATGGACTGGGTAAACAAGTTCATGGGCATGTGTTCAAATTTGGGCTATTGGGTAATGTTGTGATTGAGAACTCACTGCTGAATATGTATTTGAAATGTGATAATGTGGGTGATGCACATAACCTGTTTGGTGAAATGGGGGAAAGAGATGTGATTTCTTGGAATGGGCTCATTTGTGGTCATGTTAAATTGGGACAGATGAAAAAGGCGAAAGCTGTGTTTGAAGAGATGCCGATAAAGTCTGTTGTAACTTGGACGACAATGATTTCTGGGTATACTAGAATTGGATATTATGCAGATGCGTTGGACGTCTTTCGGAGGATGCAAATAGTTGGTGTTAAACCTGATTGGATTAGTTTGATTACTGTTTTGCGAGCTTGTTCACAGTTGGGGGCACTTGAATTAGGTAAATGGATTCATTTCTACGCGGATAGAAATGGGTTTTTGCGTGAGACTTGTATATGTAATGCCTTGATTGAGATGTATGCTAAATGTGGAAGCATAAACGAAGCTTTGCTGCTTTTTGATTATATGCGTGAGCGTGATGTGATTTCTTGGAGTACCATGATTATGGGATTATCAAATCATGGAAAATCTGGTGAAGCAATTCAAGTTTTTCAAGAAATGCAGCTTGCAAAAGTTGTACCAAATGAAATCACCTTTGTAGGTCTTTTATCAGCTTGTGCACATGCTGGATTACTGGATGAAGGATTAAAGTACTTTGACTCGATGAGAAACGAATACAACATAGAGCCTGGTATTGAGCATTACGGTTGTTTAGTCGATCTTCTTGGACGCACTGGTTGCTATCAACGCGCCCTTGAACTAGTTAAGGATATGCCAATGAAGGCTGATTCAGCAATTTGGGGTTCTTTACTAAGTTCTTGCCGGATTCATGGCAATCTTGACACTGCAGTTGTTGCAATGGAGCACCTGATAGAGCTTGAACCAGATGATACAGGAAACTATGTCTTACTTTCAAATATTTATGCAAAACTTGGAAAATGGGATGGTGTTTCTAGAATGAGAAAAATCATTAGACACAAGAGCTTGAAGAAAACTCCAGGATGCAGTATGATTGAGATCGATAATACAGTTCAAGAATTTGTATCAGGTGATGATTCGAATCCCTTTTCAAAAGATATATATTGGATGCTGGAACTTATAAATCTGCACAAAGAAAAGGCTGACGGCAAGTGCAAAGTGACAATACTAGATTAAAGTTTCATGGCTGTCTGGTTTAAATTGCTGCCAGTGTGCTATTAATTTCTCATTTCAACAATGCAAGTGTTGGAATGACAGTGTTTGCAATCGTCGAGCCTAGCTCAAACTTGTTATCATGTTAACAGATTTTTGGACTCTGAATACAAATTCCCCCACATTAATGAATGTCGAGTTGAGTTTTTTTAGCTCCACTCAAGGAGGACACGATAAGCCTTTAAATAAATTTTTAACTATCTTAATTTTTTTATATCTTTTATACTATCAATATTATATATGCTTTCCTATGTTTTTAATTTACAATTGACAACTACGATTCTCCAAGGGATTATCATGGCCATGGGACTCATACCTCATCTACTGCAGCTGGAAACCGCATCCAGTCTGCTGATTACTTTGGTTATGCAAAAGGAACAGCTAATGGTTTTGCCCCGAAGGCTAGGCTGGCTATGTACAAAGTGTTGTTTCTTAACAACTCATATGATGCAGCTGCGAGTGATACAATGGCAGGTATGGATCTAGCCATTGATGATGGTGTAAATCTCATGTCTTTGTCTCTAGGCTTTTTCGATGTACCCTTTTATAGAGACCCAATTGCACCCAATTGCATTGGGAGCTTTTGCAGCAATGGAGAAGGGAGTTTTTCTGTCTTGTTCTGCTGGTAATGGACCTCATGGTTATACTATCAACAATGGAGCTCCTTGGAATTTTTAGGGTCTGGTAGTGCTTCTAGGGTAATTATGGTATAGTTCCTTTCGCTCTGTAGTGTTTAACAAGGTGTAGTCGTACTTGCACTTATCGCCACATAGTAGACAGTAGCTGGATGCATCAGTGATGAGCATTTAGGTTATATTGCTTATAGAGTCTGTCATTTCAAACTCTTGCAGCATTGACAGCTTAAATTTGGTGCACAAGTGTTCATCATTCCCGGTATATATTAAATCTTTAACGTAGAGACTTACTAGCAATACTTTGTCTCCTGTTCTCTTAATGAACAGTGTGTGCTCAAAATTGCTTTAGTAGAAGCCCTAAGTTTGAATTTAAGTGAACCATGAGCTTTCTTCAGCCGCTACAACTTGTCTTCTTCTCCCCTTATGACAAACCCTTTTGGTTGATCGCATACACCTCTTCCTTTAATTCGCTGTATAGAAAACATCTAGTTGGTGAACACCCCATTCACATGAGTTGCTATTGCCAAGAGAATTCTGATGGTATCCCGGTGAGCCACTGGCCTGTACACTTAAACATAATCTACTCCTTATTTAATTTGGTTTTGAAACCCGTTTACAAACTTCCATCGCGTGTTGTGGCGAAAACACTAAGTAGAGCCGTAACCGAACGGAGCTGGTTGTTAAGCTGACTCGACTCGTTAATGAGTTCGAGTTCGAACAACTGATAATGTTCGATAAACTTAACGAGTCAACTGAGCTTTCTAGTTGTTTGACTCGACTCGAATCGTTAAATACTCGGACTCAAGTTCGACTCGACTCGACTCGTTAAAAACTCGACTCGATAAAAAATATGCATTAAAAAAAAAATTAATTTTAGACTTCAGTTTTAGATTTTTTATTTTCAATTTTGCAATCAAATTTATTAATTTTTAGATTATGTACTAAATAGACAAACCAAATTGTTGAAATTTGACAAAAATAGAAATTTTAGTGACAAGTTCGGTATCGACTCGGTTCGGCTAGACTCGGATCGGTTCGTTAAAATCACGAACCCGACTCCATTTTTTAACGAACTCGAGTTCGAACCCAAAAAAAAGATTGATAAGTTTATCGGATTTGGATCGACTCGGTGAGAAAAAAACTCGACTCGAACTCAATAAAACTCGGCTCGTTTACATTTCGAGACACAAGCTCCCAGTATATTGGATTTACTGCTTGATGGCATCTGTCACTGCATCACTAAAGGTTAATAAGGTCACTTGATCATCATTAGAAATGTGAAAGACAAAATTGATTTCCAAATCCTCTTCTTCATACAACCCTTCACTGCTTACATAATCACGCTTCCAACTAGGCTGATCTCAACTGCTTCAGTTTCTTTATCAATGTCCTCACCTTCAGACTCCTCTGTAACACTTTTCTCATCTCCCTTAACGAGAACATTCTGCTTTATCTATTCAAGTTCCAGGCCCATTTTTCACCTTCTTCAAATATGACATCCCAGCTTATGCTTACTTTTCTAGCTACTGGATCATAAACGTTATGCCTAGCTTGTTCACCAACTCCAGGTAAGATGCATCTGTGACTTTGATCATCTACGTTATGCCTAGCTTGTTCACCAACTCCAGGTAAGATGCATCTGTGACTTTGATCATCTAGATGACCCTCTTCTGCTCTAGAACATATACGCGTACAATAGAGCCAAACACTCTGAAGTAGTCAACATCCTGTTTAATTTTGTTCATCTTTCTTCAGGTACAATATCTTATGGTGCCTTTGTTGGACACGAGCCATCCACTTAGCTACCTCTGGCCAAAATGATTTTGGCATTTCTTTCTCAGACAACAAATGTCACACCATGTTCATTATGCTACGGTTCGGTTATCACTATTACAAGTTGGATTGATCAGCCCCCGTGAATCTCCATGAGTTCGCTCCAATTCCAAATACCTTTCATTGAGCTCTACATTAGTCTATATGCGCTGAAGACAAATTCTTCCTCCTTATCTAACTCACCCTAGTCAACTCCATGTTCTAAACTCATGCATCAACATGATATTGCCTTTGTTTTCTGCATCAAAAAGTTTATGGGTGATTTGTTGATGAATTGTCTAGCTTTTCCTGTCCTCTAGTGCCTCTAAATCCGCCTCCACCTCTTACTTGGCTGCTACTCAGTTCATTTTTGTGCCTCTAAATCCGCATCCGCCTCTAGTGACATCATTCACATCTTCGCCGCAATTTCTCAAGATGGCTTATTCAAGAAATCGTGCATCTCCCCTCCGCAATTTCTCGGAAATCAGAAATTGGTTTTTTTTTTTTTTTTTTGACAGAAATACACTTGCTCGTATCGATATACGCCAATACTCCGAGGAGTTTCTTTCATTCAAAAAAGCTTATCATCTAACCGAAAGACATGAAAATGTCTCCGGAAGCTTAGACAATAAGACCTTAATGTCCGAAAAGAAATCGTTCCAATTTGTAAGACCACGCCACCTGAAACAAATACGATCCATTAATAACAAGAAAATTAATAATAATAAATTTAATAATTAAAATCAGTATAGATTATCAAAAAAATGGTACAAATAGAAGAAATGATATATATAAAATATTTTGACAAAAAGAAGATAAAATAAGAAAGAAAACAGAATAAAAACTATATCTAACCAAAGGGAGACCCTTTGGCTAGATATATAACAACATAAATGATTACTAAGAATAATTAATAAAATGTATTAAAATAAAACTATAATTTTCAAAAAATATCTAATATTTTAAATAAAAAATTAAATTAAAATTAATAAACAAGCCAACAAAATGGCACCAAATTGCCGATTATTAGGCCAAGAATATACGCCATCAATTATGGCCACCCATATACGGTACGAACAAAACCATGAATCAAGACTGCAAATAAATATACACCGGTTAACAAATTGCATTAAACTCTAATCAATGAGAATTAAAGCATTTAGAGCATATATTTAAAAGCAATTACTCGAGAAAAAATAAAATTCAAGATTAGCAACAATCAAGTGAGTCAAAATGGTAAACAAGCCATAAAATGGCATCCAAACTTGAACAAAACCATTAAAGGCATAATAAAGTCATAATTGGTACTTGACTCTTGAAAAATAATCAAGCACGCCTTCTACCGATTTCATTTTAAGATCCTCAAATATCTGGCGAAGCACAAAGATTCATGTACTAGTGTATCTTAATATAAAGCGTTAGAATTCTGATACAACTTAAATGCAGAAAGACAAGTAAGCGTAAAAAAAAAGAATTTGAATCCTATAATCTAGCTTATTATTTGTTGCTGCGGGAACTAGTTTGACTGCAACTAATTCAATCTAGAAGATTGAGTTAACATATATTTATTTCTATCTCCTGTGCTTATATGAATTTATATCATGTTTGCTTTGCAAGCTAATAACTAAAACGTTGTTTGCATAGTTCGTAATTGAGGCGATTAGTATTTAAACACCTAAATATCAGTGTTTCAGACTTTCAGTAACACATCTGTATATATCTGAACATCATAACAGCAGCATTTAGTATTTAATAAAAGAGTCCAAATACATAGTCAACTGGCAGAAGATTGAAGTGAGCCAATATGAAACATAGAGCTACATTACATTCTGAACACCCCAAATTTCGTACACTCAGGGGCACGGTTATTGCAAGCAGACAGGCAGAGTCCTAAGATTCTCCGAGTATCTGCAGGATCAATGATGCCATCATCCCAAAGTCTTGCTGTGGAGTAATAGGCATTGCCCTCTTTTTCGTATGCCTCCACAACTTTGGCCTTAAAGTTTTCCTCCTCTTCATTTGTCCACTGAAGAATGTCCCATGTATAAGACAACAGACAGTTATAAATTCCCTGTTGTATTACTATTAACATCCCTACTATACTTGTATTTGCTACATTATCAAGAATTGTTTTAATATTTTCATGTGGTTGGCTGATGTGGAGCTTGTTTTCTAATCTTGAACCTCTCCGGGGTATTCCCTGCTATATTTATATTTTCGATTATCCAAAACCTTTTACACAGCTAAAAAAATCGGAAAATATAGTACATGTACTGGCTTAAATGAGCGCCCTATGTAGAAGAAGAGAACCAGTACCAAAGAAGCAGAAGATTACCTGAATCCCCCTTTTCTTCTTGTTGCTCCTTTCTACTTGTGTCAACACACCAGCAGCCTGTGAAGCAATGGCAAAGTATATTTAATTATATGAAGCATACAAAGGCAAAATGTCGGATTGACAGTATAATAAATTGGTGATCCAAATATATTATGCGGTAAAATGGAACAAATAAAACCATTTTTTCAATATTAGTAATCACCCATTAGTAAATTGAATATTGTAATATGCTCTCTCTCATAGAGGGAGTGGCTGGATATTCAATTCTTAACAGTAGAAATTTGAAAATCTTCAAAAAATTGGCCCAGAAAATTGTTAAACGGATCAGATTTTCAAGCTGAGCAAATAGAAAAGGTTTCTAAACAGGGTGCAGTCGAATGTTATTAATTTATTGGCAAATGTTGAATAGTTCACGCTTTGTTAATGATGAAGCTGGGTCACATGTATTTTATTTATAGCAGTATCTTGAATTTAGGGAGAAAAGTTTTAGGTTATACTATATTATGATCGGAATATGTTATATTTGATTCGTTCAGTATATGTTAACTAATGAAAAGTGTTAGATCTAATAATATTAAAGAATCTAAGGATATCACATATTTGAATTCTTAAAATACTTCTTAAGGTTTAACAATTAGGTTCAAATCCCATCAACAATATATTAAAACAATAGTTATATTATTGATTCTGAATATACATATAGATGCGCAGGGCTCGAATCTCACTAACCACAAAGTATTAATCCTTCCGTCCGTCTCATTTCTTTATAGTTATTTTGCGTTGCGTGACACGTATTTTAAGGTGCTGATAAAACATAGTTTCATAATTTATTTTTGAAAATTTCCTTTTTTTGAATAGATATTTAAACATTAATTTTTTATTCACAAGAAAAAAAATTAAATTGATTGGGGAAACTACACTTTATAGGATGCTTAAAATGTGTGTTAAGCCCCATCCGCCCTGGTAAACAACCTAGGGGACCAAGGGAATATAATATTATTTTATTTGAAGTCTCTTAACAATCATATTAAAAATTATTCCAATCTCGAAACAATTATTAGATTTTTAATAGTATAGTCTATTATAACGTCATTTTTATGTAAAAACATTATAAAACTTATTAAAATATAATATAATTAGTAAAACAACACAAAACAAAAAATTACAAGGTTCGATTCTCCACATATTAATTTTTTTATATTATTACTATTTTATAATTATTATTATTATTATTATTATTATTATTATTATTATTTATTTTATCCCAGATCTCTTAACATTATTAGAAAATAGTCTCAGACTAACTTTCAATTGCTATTCCTCTTGAGACCTTTAGCCTAAGAACTCTTAGAACCTTCTAGTATTAATTATGATTCTGCAGCAGAATTGCACATGCAAAAAGTGTCGTGTTTATGTATTATATTTTAAAATTATTTTTGAACACGCACAACAATGCAAAAAACATGTATTTAAATTTAGATCCTGAAAATCTATTCAAAATTTAGGGTTCTGCAGCGAAACCTTAGTGGTGTTATGGTTATATTTCAAGGAATGGTTCTCTCTTGAGCGTGGGGTTAGAACAAATATTATTATGAATTACAATATCATGATAATGTTTACATAGTTATGATTATCGATCACAACTTGTTTACTGGATTAATGCAGAAAATAAGAATAAATAACAATAAAAACTGAAATATATATGTGTAATGCACATAAAAATATTATTCTTTTTAGGTAGTGGTGATGATTGCAGGAGGTCCATCATGGTAGTAGACATGTAGCTGATAGTGATATATGGTATATATATATTAAAATTTGAGTGAATTATTATATAAATCTGAGATCTCCAATGTATAAACAGACTGTTGTTAATAGTGATCCAAATATGTTTTGGAACTAGGTATTAGGTTCTAGACTAATTTGGTTATCTCTTCTGCACAATAATAATTATAGATTGAATTAAACCCTTGGAGAGTTTTCTGTTACAATCCAAGACTTGGAAAGTCATGTTGTACTTGCAAGATTATCATTTAAAAAAAACATATTAATTTTATTGCAGTTTACTGAAGCCAGCCAGCTATTTTTTTAACATTATAGTAATGCTTAAAACAATAAGAATCCCTGAAAAAGTGGAGGGTTTTCCATTCAAAAACTATAATAGCTCTGCAAGTCTTCACAATAAAAGTAGCACATAAAAACTAATCAAGC
This sequence comes from Daucus carota subsp. sativus, assembly GCF_001625215.2. Lineage (NCBI taxonomy): Eukaryota > Viridiplantae > Streptophyta > Magnoliopsida > Apiales > Apiaceae > Daucus > Daucus carota. Next base: position 23,667,681 of record NC_030381.2, read on the forward strand.
ATTGATTACAGTAAATTTGAGTAATTACCTGAACACCACCCATCACAGATATCCTGGCATTTGGCCAAAAGAACATAAAGTCGGGACTATATGCACGCCCACACATTGCATAGTTCCCAGCACCGAAGCTTCCACCAACAATTATTGTAATTTTAGGAACCTGTCAGAATTATTTTTCTTAATACGGAGTACATTATATATTTTTTTGCTAAATAGTACTATAATTACACAAACTTAATTGTGATTCAGACCCTGACAAAAATAGTAATCAACATATGACAGAAATCACATGTAATAACAAATCAACTATTAGAATTCTTAGAATTTATATGCATTATGAACAATAGAGAAATAACATTCTAAATTAAAACATCCAACAGGGGAAACTACCTTAAGAAATTTTAATTACAATAAAACTGCAAGCAGATGCAAAGTATCATAATAATAAGGTAGTTTAACTTTCATTAAGAAACCTACCTTCGCACAAGAGACGGCCATCACCATTTTTGCGCCAGCTTTAGCTATACCACCTGCCTCTGATTTTGAGCCAACCTACCACATGATGAAAGAGCCCTTTATCATACATAAAATGTAATGCTAAATCTCTCTAGGCAATACATACTAGCAAGATATAACGAGAGTAGGCATCCTACTAAAAACAGCTCGAGCAATATATAGCAATATAACGGGATACAAATCAATATTTTTAAAGAAAAAAATTGGAATACAATTCTGACTCTGCAATCAAAATCTCATGCAAAACCAAATCATCAAAGACACATAAATAACATTATACTTCAAATCATGTCAGGAATTTGAAAAGCGCACTTTGCTTTCTGTAAATAACAAAGATCAAACCAAAGGTCAGAATTTCAAATCTTTATACTTTTCCGGTGTGTATGTGTGTATCACTGATAAGGGCACATGTTAACTGAAAGATAATAATGTGGTCTGGATTCCTCATTCTAAGGTTTAAGGTATAATCTGAAGGAATTTTATCTAGATCAGGTTCATCGGTTCATTTCCTATTTCAGTTTTGTAAATACAGACTAGTAAACAGGTCACATATTAAACACTGAACAACAGGCTTCAAACAGAAAATGCTTTTGACAACTAGACAAATAGTCACGACAAAGTAAGCGGAGATCTTATATAATCATTAATCATTAAAGACCTTCATCAATAGATTTTACATTCCATTTTTTTAACTAATCCGAAACAGATTAGCAGTAGCCTAAATAAGAAACCCGAGTAGGAAAACGCAAATATATATGTGTGTACTGAAGGCGATTATTATGATATATAATGCAAACCATACATAACTCTGTTACAATGCTATATCCATAGAAAAAAATATATATATTCATTAAGAATGTGGAAGTAGTATTATCTTAATAAAAGGAAAAAAATAAGAAAAAAAAAAACTAGTTCAAATGCAGATTTTACATGTTATTTAATATCTGCCATGTTTTTCATAGGCGTTGAAAAAAGAATCTGATATGTCCATGATGCTTCCTTTCAAAGGTTATCAATTCTCAATTAGATGTTCAGGTTGCACTAAGAGGAGCTCAACATCGATATACAAAACATAATATATAGATTAGATGATTCAATAACACATATCATTCCATACAAATTTATGAACTCCCTGGAAATACTACTGACACGAATTCATATCAAAAGGAGGGTTTGTGATTTTATCAAATCATCTGGTTCTTGTATTACAAGTTATAGCGCATATAATAATACAGAATTCAGATTAAGATGAAAAGGAACAGTATTTGAATTGCATACCATAAACCCTGTAATGTTCTGTAGAAAGACCAAAGGAATGTTACGTTGAGTACATAATTCAATAAAATGTGCTCCTTTCAGAGCAGATTCATTGAATAAAACTCCATTGTTTCCAATAATGCCTACAGGGGTTCCGTGAATTTTAGCAAAGCCAGTGACAAGCGTCTGCAAAGTGCAACAGATGTACAAAACGTGAGTTACGAAATTAAAATACATTGGTGGATAAGCATGTATTAGTTACAAAGAAAAAACTCATCAGATGATAAAGTTAAGTAGCTGTTACTATTCCTTCGACTTGCAAATCACCTTAAAAAAAGGTGGCTTGACCCTTTATCTTTTTCCCCCCAAAATTTCATACTTCACCATTTATATCTCTTGTTGAAATACACCTCGTCGTTGTCCATCTTAAGTACAGTTCACATCATTTTGATGTACTTAACAATACCCAAATTCTTTCAAATAAATTTCTCTAAACAATTTTTGAGATACAAGTAAAATTGATGTCAATCACTTTCAACTATGTCATAATAACAAAATAAAAAAAATATGTTACCCAGACACGGCTAAAAGTGTCCAACATGAATACGTGTCTGAGTGTAATATTTTGATATTTTTTTATGTTTTTGGCCTAAAATAGTTGTAGGACTGCCCATACCCATGTCTGAGAGTCGAGTATCCGACAACACGGGCACTAAAGGCAAAATGAAGTGTAGGGGTAAGATAATAAAACTTAGAGCTTACTGCACTTTGCAACCCTCTACTTTGCCTGAAAAACACTTTGGTACATAGACTTCTAAACGTGTCAGTTCGCCCTCCAAACTTCTAATCCGTTAGCAGTTTGCCCCATTCCGTTAAATTTTCCGTTAACTTTGATGTTAAAAATAGTTTACAGCAGTTTGCACCCCTAACTTTATATTTCGTTTTAGTTTCCATCCTTGAAACACTTTTTCATTAAAATCAATCATATTTCGTTAAAAACAGAATCAAGTATATTTTAATTTAATAGTTTGTATCTATAAAAAGAATTTTTATAATACAATAATATCAAAAAAATAATATGCTTAAGTTTGCTAATTAACTAATTGAATAACTGAGCAAAATATTTGAAGCAAAAAATCGTCACTAAAAGTACGAAATAAAGACTAAACTTTATTTTATTATATTATTTGACAATGCAGACTAAAATTTATCTGTTCTAATACTTTTCGGATGAGCCAGAGTCGAACCTGATGTCCCTTCGACTCTGGCTCATCCGAAAAGTATTAGAACAGATAAATTTTAGTCTGCATTGTCAAATAATATAATAAAATAAAGTTTAGTCTTTATTTCGTACTTTTAGTGACGATTTTTTGCTTCAAATATTTTGCTCAGTTATTCAATTAGTTAATTAGCAAACTTAAGCATATTATTTTTTTGATATTATTGTATTATAAAAATTCTTTTTATAGATACAAACTATTAAATTAAAATATACTTGATTCTGTTTTTAACGAAATATGATTGATTTTAATGAAAAAGTGTTTCAAGGATGCAAACTAAAACGAAATATAAAGTTAGGGGTGCAAACTGCTGTAAACTATTTTTAACATCAAAGTTAACGGAAAATTTAACGGAATGGGGCAAACTGCTAACGGATTAGAAGTTTGGAGGGCGAACTGACACGTTTAGAAGTCTATGTACCAAAGTGTTTTTCGAGCAAAGTAGAGGGTTGCAAAGTGCAGTAAGCTCTAAAACTTACAAACTAGATATTGCAGAAGCACTACGTAAGCAACTTAGCCTATACTTTTGTAATTTATATTTAAGTGCATATAAAGATTTAAGAGATAAAATTGCCCTCACAGTGCCATACAGTTTCTTGAACTCATCAAATTCACTTCCATCAACTGTACGAGCAATAATAGATCGGATGTCAAAAGACTGTTTGAGATCTGTTGGTGCAATGGACCGAAGCTCTTCTATGTCATACAACGGCTCTTTGTAATCAGAAGCATTATGTCTTCCATTCTCCATTCTATGATTTGCAGCCATGTGCAAGTTTTTAATGATGTTCCTACCTATGCTAAGTGCATGAAGTTCATCTGCAAAATTCATAACTCTTATATATCAAAAGGTTTTTCGGGGTAGAAATAGTTTTACATCCATTTGCCTTGTATTTCCCCATCAAAACAAAAAGTCATTCATCAAATACAAAATTAAAGTGGCAACCATTCAGATATTCTTTACCCAATTGAGCAAGAATACATCTGTAACCTTTATTTATCTATATTAGCATCTTCAAACGTATAAGAGAAATGGATACATGAGTACTGTGTCAAACAAAGTAGGGGTTCCATTATCCACGCAATTATCACCCTTGTCATAATAGACATTTGGACACTTACACTTAGCCTCTAAGCCAAAAGCATGCATATTTTTTTTAATAATTTATAAATGTTATGCCAAGAACTTACTTTAGGCCAAAGACAGATGGCAAGCTCATTTAACACCACCATTTGAAAGGGAAGTTTCAGATATAAGAGGATATCATCATTTTGAAAGGACATAACATCTAAGAACAGGTAAAACCATGGGTTACCTTGGGCGAAATAGTCTGCAACACCAGATGTCTTGCAGTGCACGACTGCACCTCCTAAATCTTCAGCAGAAATTTCTTCTCCGGTAGCAGCCTGTAAATAATTATTATAAATTTAAACTCACTGATATAGAAGGAATGCGCATATATGCTATATGTCACATTGAGAACAAAATCATTCAGATATATATTGTATAGGTCACTTCTGCTTGAATACTTTTTAGACTCCACATTCACAGAAGAAATCAGAATGCTTTAGTGGAGTAGATGCTAAGGACTGAATTAGACATTTTAAGACACCAGAATGTCCCGAACTAACCTTCACGAGTGGAGGTCCAGCAAGGAAGATAGTTCCATTTCCCTTTACCATCACACTTTCATCAGCCATTGCGGGAATGTAAGCTCCACCAGCCGTGCAAGAGCCCAAAACAAGGGCGATTTGGGGAATGCCTTCTGAAGACATTATTGCTTGGTTGTAAAATATTCTTCCAAAATTATCCCTGTCAGGAAAAACTTCAGCCTGCATCGGAAGGAAAGCACCTCCACTATCCACAAGATATAAACACGGTAATCTGCACCGAGCTGCAATTTCTTGTGCCCTTAGATGTTTCTTTACAGTAATAGGGTAGTAAGTCCCTCCTTTCACAGTGGGGTCATTGGCAACAAACATACAAAGCTTCCCATGAACTGCTCCTATTCCGGTAACAACCCCTCCAGATTGTAATGGTTCTTTATAGAGTTCATATCCTGCAAGCTTATGATAGAAACCATAAAATCATACACAAAAAAACAAGGTACCCAAAATATATAGGAGATCCAATTTATTTGACGTGTTTTACAACGTCATTCAAGAAGGATTGGACAATATGACATTACATTTCTGCTGATACGCTTATTAAAAACAACAATCTGATAAGGTAGAAAAAAGTTTGCTAAGAAGATCAGAAGAATACGTTTTCACACAAGGCAAAAAAAAATAGCTTTCTAAACCTAATTGACCTTTTTATGTAAATGTTTACCCGCTACCAGTTAAGTCAGAGTAAAGATTCGAACCCTGTAACAGCCTCTTTATGTAAGATGAAGAGCCTGTTTAAACGGGCAAGGCAATTTATATCAGGATCTGATACGATCTCGTTAATTGAATTTGTTGTGGATCAGCAAAAATATTAACAAAGCAAAGGACCTTGAGAGTATCAAGGACCAAATAATTAGTACTGAATAATTCACCAAACCAAGATAACAAAAAGATGATACTTACGACAAAGCCTAGTGGTAAAGGTCTGTCTCCTGAACAAACCGGCTTGCCTTCTAAAAGCCGAATTACAATAGCACAATTTATCTAATAACCCTTTTGCTCATTTCTACAAACAGCTACAACTGTACTGAACCATCTAAACTAGATCACCAAGAGCCAAATCAATGCACTCATTCTGACAATAGGTCTATCGATTACCATATCCAAGTTAATTCCCCACTAATAGACCAATAAGTCCATCAAACACCAAATGAACCACCTTTACTAGTACCTTGATCTCTATTCAACATTAATGTGTTGGGATATTTGCAATTAGCCTACCAGCAACTAACACAGCACCTTCATCTGGGGAACCCCCAGATCAAAAAATAAAAAGCAAATGGTAATTTAAGAAGTAAAGAACCTGAGAGAGCTCAAGAAAAGAAGAACCAGGATCAAGAATGTGATTAATTCTATCTCTAGGTAAAAGCTTATTCCTGCTCTTGTTTCTCTCCACAGCTGCAGCTCCCCCTCCTTCCATTACCTTCATTACAAACACTACCCCATTAAAACAAATTTACACATACAGAAAATATATGTATACAAAATTTAAAGTATACATTAGAGATTCGAGACTGAAGTTGAGAAAGAAGGCCAGCCATGATCTCAGAATTGCGAGAAAAAGCTTCAGAAGCTCGATCAACTCCATCAGGAAGAATCCCAGAAGAAAAAAATCTACTTTTTCTTCGAAAAAAACAACTAGAAGATGCCCCTCTTCTTGCTAACAAACCCAACATTGTATGTTATTACTATGTGTGTATGTATGTGTTGCTTGTGTTTGAGTCGAACTTAAAACCCAGTACTGTACTCTGTACATGTGTTTTGTGTAAGGATGGGCGTGGTTATATACATATGGTTTGGGTATGGGTGGGTGTATTATATAATTGTGAATAATATTAAGTGGTAAGATATGCTGGTGTGGAATGTCTATCCCATGTGTTTTGGCTCAAACAATAAAATATGATTAGAGTAGAACCCACATCTCCAAATTTCAAAATAGCACTACTTTCATACTTTTGGTGTTTCTGTAAATTCCGAATTTATTCAACAAAAATTTGTTTGATTTTTGATTAATTTTTAAATAATATTGTCAATTAATTAATTAGACTAAAAATTCTTAATTTATCAATAAAAAATTTATGATGAACCTATTTTCGAATTTCAAAATAGCACTACTTTCAGTGTTTATATAAGTTCCAGATTTATTCAATTTTTTTTTGTTTAATTTTTGATTAATTTTTAAATAATATTATCAATTAATTAATCAAGTAGACTAAAAATTCTTATTTTATCAATGAATTTTTTTGATAAATCATTAGCTACTATTTTCAATATCTAGAGCCATGTTTTTGGTTTGCTATAGTTCCTCCAAAGGTTTTATTCTTTCAAAGTAAAAATATTAGTAACTACCGCAAAATGATAGTAAAATTTATATATGTTAAGATAATAACACAAAATCATGGCATTATTGAAAAAATAAGAGATGAAAGATATGACAAAATTAGCGGAATAATTAGTATTTATTTTAAAATAGAAAAGTGAGTAATTTCAATAATTATTGTTATTAATTTTTTAAAATAAAAGTTGCATTTTAATCTGGACAAAAAACAAAAATTAATAGTTGTGAATATAGAAAAAATTCGAAATATGTTCAAAAATTCAAAAGTGTTTGTATTTTGAAGACGGGAAGCCTAAAATATTCAAATATGATGTAGGGGAACATTTATTAATTTAGTACCATTTTTTGTTCGAATCATAACTAAAATTGAGGACATTTATGCAGAGATTTTTATCAATTTGATATTTTGGTTGGATAGAATGGTAACTAAAATTGAGTACATTCGTCATAATACTGGGATTCGGTTTTCTTTTAAAAAATTGGATTATTATTTTTTGATGATTATGTCTATAAGAATAATATAAATGAAGAATATATTTAGGACAAATTATTAAAAATCATAGTGAAAAAATACATCAAACATGAAAAAGTTAAAGGAGTTCTAAACTTTTTTCGGTGTCCAGAAACTAATAAACACTGTTCATAACGATAGCGTTTCGAGCAAGTCGAGCTCGTTTCACCAAGGTATGTAACTGATTCATTATTTTTACAGGTTGGTTAGTGTCCTATTACTTATCAATAAAGGTAAAAGGTAACCAGCGACTGGTATGACGAGTCAGGCAGACGGGTTGACGAGTGAGCCGGATTAGGCGGGTTTAGAATCAGCGGCGAATCCAAGATTTAGTTCCAGGGAAAGCGAAATATATATATATATTGATTTCATATTTTGAAATTGTTGGATGATGTCTTCACTTTTTACAGTCAGAAAGACATCTCTTTCAATATACGTGACCAAAAGATCATTCAACCACTTATCTCCTATTCGATTGCGCAACTGAGTTTTAACTATATTCATTGCAGAGAATGATCTTTCAACCCCAGCCGTTGCTACAGGTAATAGCAAAGCAAGCTTCAAAAGTTTGTATACTGTTAGATGAACTAAATGCTTTCCAGTTTCCACCATTTTAGTTGCAAGTCCTGATATACCTCCAAGTTTTCCAAATCTCTGATCATGGCTGACATCTTCACTATAGGTATACAGAGACCACTCAAGTTCCATAAGATTAACCTCAGAAAATTCAGCTGGATAAAACTCAAGCTTCAAATGAATTTTTTGGATCAAGGGAAGACATACTCAAAAGAAGTTTCATGCCAATATCCCTGGACTCGTCAACTAAAATGCTAAACAATTCGTCTCCTAGATCTTTAAGGATAATATTAGTCGTTTCAATTGCCATTGCATTCATTATATCCTTCTGAATATTTGGAGCTATCAACTTATTATTTCCAGGAGCATGATCAAGCAGAGAAGAGATTAATTTGTAGATTGAAAACAAAGAGAAAAGATTAAAATTTGAGAAACGGGGAGATTGATTGGGAGTACAGAGAACAAGCAGAGAATAGAAATATAAAATGGTCGGACACTGGAATGGACTTGGGCCTCTTTTAAATTTAACAGATGTTTATATTTTTTTAATAAAAAAAATTGCAAAAAATTTGAAGTCAGCGTACTCGGTCGCTTACCCTCGGCAGTGTGTAGATACGCCCCTGTTTAGAATAGGTTTCCTTATTTAAGCTGAGAATTTGATACGACAGTTTGAGATTTGAGAATAAAGAATATAGAAGAGAGCAGACCAAAGAGTGTTGGAAATATTATTACACATCAACTTTGTGAAACGGGCGGACGGACGTATATGTTAATGGGTGCCCCGGAACCCACTTGGGCCTGGCTTAAAGGATAAATTATAGTGAATTTTTTTTTTGGAACCTACTATGATATAAATGAGGAATCATTTGTTATGATAAAAGCTAAAGATTTCTATTAGAACTGTAGAATAGTACAGAGAAATGGGGAAGAACAGAAGAATACAATAAGAAATGTGTTCACAAAACTGATACTCTACTAAAGAATGGACTAACTACTTATAACAATAATTCCCTCCAAAAGTAACTAACTCGCACTCATAACAATTGCTCCCCCTAACAAAAAGTTTGTCCTCAAGCTTTGAATTGTAGAAAAATTGATTGGTAATTACTGTACAATCTTCCCAAGAAGCCTCAGAGACATCCAAGTCCTTCCATTTGATTAACCACTGTACCACATTCTGGCCCCCTCTGCTCACTTGTCTTCTTTGCATCACCTTCTCAGGTGTCAAGATCATGACATCTTGCCTATCATATTCTGGTAATGTTCCAGCAGTAACTGGTACCTGACCAATATGTTTTTTCAACAATGAAACATGAAAAATAGGATGACTTCTGCTATGATCAGGCAACCTCAGTCTGTAAGGTACTTCCCCTATCTTATCTTCAATCTGAAATGGTCCAAAGAACCTTGCTTCTAACTTCCATGAACTCCTCTCAGCTACAGACTTTTGTCTGTATGGTTGCAATTTTAAGTACACCCATTCCCCTTTTTGAAAAATCCTTTATGTTCTCTTCTGATCAGCATAGAACTTCATCCTTTGTTGAGCTTTAGACAAATTATCTTTGAGCTGCTGAAGGATCTGTTCTCTCTGAATAAGTAAATTCCGAGCCACTGGAATTAGGGGTGAGCAAAAATCCGAATAAATCCGAACCCGAATCCGAAACCGCATAAAACCGTTAAAAACCGAACCGCATAAAACCGAACCGCAACCGAAACCGAAATGTAGAAAACCGAAACCGATTAGTCGGTTCCGGTTATAGGTGGGAACCGAACCGAGAAAAACCGAACCAATCCGACTATTATAATAATAAATAAATAAATAATTTTTATATAAAATTTTAGAAATTAGTAACACATATATTATAAATATGTTATATGTATCATAACTAAATACGAAAGAACAAGGAAAAAAAGTATACTAATTAACAGCAATCTGTGAAGTAATAGTCTGTGAAGCTTGTGAGTGCAGTCTGTGAAGTTCTAGTAATAATCAATAAGCTCTTGACTAGTTCTGGTAATACAAATGTGGTAGCTGGCTAGCTGCATGTACACAGTTACTAAGAATTTAGAAGTCAAATCATTCGAAACCGAACCGATTGAAACCGAAACCGAGGTTTTTTAACCGAAGTTCTGGTAATTAAGTTTTGATGATTAATAATTCTTTCATTCCTTTGTGCGGTTTTTTAATCGAAACCGAACCGATTGAAACCGAAACCGAGGTTTTGAAACCGAAATCGAAACCGACAATGAGGTTGCGGTTGCGGTTTTTGATTTTTAAAACCGAGGACATGCGGTTCCGGTTGCGGTTTTATCCAAAAACCGCACCGAACCTGCATCCGCTCACCCCTAACTGGAATCACCATGTCTTGTAGACTCCCCAGACTTAATGATACAGGTTTAATTCTATACAGAGCTTCATGTGGTGTCATGCCCATAATGGTATGAAAAGAAGTGTTATACCAGTATTCTGCCATTCTCAACCACTTCTTCCATATACAAGGTCTTTCACCAGCAAAACATCTCAAATAAGCTTCTAAGCATTGGTTAAGTCTCTCAGTTTGACCATCACTCTGAGGGTGGTAAGCTGAGGTAAAATTCAGCTTAACTCCTAGCTTATCAAAAATAGAAGTCCACAATTTACTGGTAAAGATTTTGTCCCTGTCACATACAATGGTATTTGGTATTCCATGTAGTTTGAAAACCTGATCTAAAAATACAGTAGCCACCTGTTCAGCACTGAATGGATGACTAAGAGGTATGAAGTGCCCATACTTAGTCAATCTATCCACAACAACCAACACCACATTGTATCCCTCAGATTCTGGTAACTTTTCTACAAAATCCATTGAAATATTCCTCCATACAGTAGTAGGAATTGCTAATGGTTCCAGCAGACCTGAAGATAATGTAGGTTCATGTTTGCATATCTGGCAAACTTCACATTCCCTAATCCATTCAATTACATCACCTTTCATACCAGGCCAGTAAAAAACCACTTTAAGCCTCTGCAAGCAAGCACTTTGACCTAAATGTCCACACCCTTTTTATACTGGATCTCATAATCCAACCCCAACAGTTTATAAAGCCACTTGTATTGTAAAGAAGTATGCAGTGGTTGTTCTAGCAAATATTTCAAAGATTGATGATCAGTTCTGATGATGAAGTGATGCCCTACTAAATAATGTCTCCATTTTGTAACAGCTAGAACCAATGCCAATAGCTTCTTTTCATAAACTGAAAATCCTAAATTCTTCTTATTGAATGACTTACTTAAATAAGAAATTGGTTTTCCCAGTTGCATTAAAACAGCCCCCATACTAGTTGCACATTCATCTGTTTCCACCACAAATGGAATAGAAAAATCTGGCATTGCCAGAACTGGTGCTTCATATAGGGCCTTTTTAAGATTGTTAAAAGCTTCAGTTGCCTGTGCACTCCACTGGAAATAATCTTTCTTCAGTAAATCAGTTAATGGTCTAGTTTTCATACCATAATTTTTGATGAACCTTCTATAGTACCCTGAAAGACCCAAAAATCCTCTCAAGGTTTTAATTGAATGAGGAATAGGCCATTCCATAATTCTTGATGTCTTGCTTGGATCCATACTAACACCTTTATCAGAAATTAAGTGCCCCAAATATTCCACAAATTGAGTAGCAAATGTACACTTAGACTTCTTGGCATATAACTGATTTTCTTCTAACAACTTCAGTACCACTTCTAAGTGTTGCACATGATTTTCTAAGCTAGAACTGCATACCATTATATCATCAAAAAAAAACTGATACAAATTTCCTCAAGAAAGGTTGAAACACCTGATTCATCAAAGACTGGAATGTGGCAGGTGCATTAGTCAAACCAAATGGCATCACAACAAACTCAAAGTGAACATGGTGAGTTTGGAAAGAAGTTTTATAAGTGTCAACTAGCTTAACCAAAATTTGGTGATACCCAGATCTTAAATCCAATTTAGTGAACAGTTCTGCCCCATGTAATTCATCCAACAATTCATCAATATTGGGGATTGGAAATCTATCCTTAATTGTCAATTTATTCAGATGTCTATAATCCACACAAAACCTCCAAGTATCATCATTTGTCCTCACAAGTATGACTGGAGATGCAAATGGGCTATTACTATTTTTTATAATTCCACTATCAAGCATTTGTTGAACTTGCATCTCAATTTCAGTCTTTTGAGAATGGCGATATCTATATGGCTTCAACTTAAGTGGAACAGATCCTTCTTGTAAGGGAATAACATGGTCTACAGATCTAGGGTGTGGAAGTCCTACTGGCATATCAAATACTTTGGAATACTTATTGATTAAAGGAGAAATTAAACCTGGAATCTCCGGCTTATCTTCTATTGCATATAGCCTCTCTTTCAATTTCTGTTGTGCCAAGTTTTGATTAAGGGCCTGCAATTCTTTTCCCATAACCAGTTGGATGGTTGCACTTTCCACCCTGCCATTCAGCAGCATTTGTTCACCAGTATCAGATTCTGCATTCAACTTCAAGAACAGTTTCTTGAAATCAAAAAGTATAGGGCTAAATTGTTCCATCCAGTCTACCCCCAGGATTAAATCCCAACCACAAATATCAATTACTCTCATGTCAAAAACAAACTCATATTGTTGTACCCTCCATTTAACCTTTGGCACATAAAACTCACTTATGACTTGTCTGCCATCTGCCAACTTAACAGAAACCTGATTGGATTTGACCTTGTCCATTTTTAGTTCCTGGACCGATCTATTGTCAATGACACTCAAAGTGCTGCCAGTATCAGCCAATAATTTGACTGTACTACCCTGGAATACTCCCTCCAGAGTTATTGTCTTCCTACTCAACTTCTCAGACAAAGCATTCAAAGAGACCTCAGTGACTGTCCCCTCTTCCTCAAATACCTCAGTCAGCACATCATGTTCCCCTTCTTCAACCAACATAAATATGTATTGTTGATTTTTGCACTGATGGCCTTGAGTAAATTTATCTCCACATTTATAGCATAGATGATTGTTCCTCATATATTGAAACTCTTCTGGTGAGATCTTCTTGAAATGATCCTTCCCTCCATTGGTGCTCCCAATGTCTTTGCCATCACTAGTCTCTTTGTCACTCACTTTCTTATCCCAAACAGTCCATTTTGAGTTAACTGTGGCTTTCTTTGCTATCAGCTTTCTTAACCAAAATTTCAACTGTATGTTCTTGGTACTGAGCAATTTCTATAGCATCTAATAATGTTCTTAGCTTCATTAACCTCACCATTGGCTTTAGCTCCCCTTTTAACCTAGATATGAAACTAGAAATGAAGTATATTTCATCTAGATGTGGATTTCTACTTAATACCACTGATTTTAACTCCTCAAATCGTTCCACATACTCAAGAACAGTACCATTCTGAGCCAATTTATTAAATTCCTATTGCTCATCTAACCCACCTTTCATACCAAACCTCTTATCCAAAGCTTCACAAAATTCAAGCCAAGACAGATTTTCTTGAACCAATTTAATACTCTGAAACCAAACATCCGCCCTACCTTCTAAGAACATTTCCACAAACTCAACTTTAGCCTTGTCACTAACCTGATTAATCAAGAACTTGTTTCATTTCCGGATCCAAGCTCTTGGATCATCCCCACTGAAAGATGGAATATCCATTCTGGGTTATCTAAACTGCCATTTGAACGAACCTTCTGTGTGATTATTGACGCCTACATTCTCCTTATGTTGTGACTGGAACCAGGAGTGCGCAAAATTGGTGACTTATCGACTAAAGCTTCTCCATCTCGCCCTACACTCTTAACGAGATTGAAACTTTTGAAAACGCCCCCAATTCTGTTGTTAATTCTGTCCTCCATTGTAGAAATATAGAGCTCGATCTTAGCTTCACAATTTGTTACAAGCGAAACCAGTTGATCAATTTTGTTGAGAATCTTTGATTCCATTGCTGCAGTGTTCTGCTCAATCTGCTTGTGACAAGCCTTACTAACTTCTTGAAGACGATTATCCATGTCACGCCATGAGTCCTCTGTAGATCTAGAACGAGTAGCAGTCGCCATGTCCTGAGAATCGAACGGCTCTGATACCACTTGTTATGATAAAAGCTAGAGATTTCTATTAGAACTGTAGAATAGTATAGGGAAATGGGGAAGAACAGAAGAATACAATAAGAAACGTGTTCAGAAAATTGATACTCTATTAAAGAATGGACTAACTACTTATAACAATAATTCCCTCCGAAAGTAACTAACTCGCACTCATAACACCACTTACCCTAGCTCCATTTTCTTTTAATATAAAGAAAGCCCAAAAGAAAACACACAACCCAAGGCGTATCATGAAAGAATTAAAGGATCAGTAGTTTTAGTTTACCACGTTGAAAAAGTATAATACTAGAACTTACTGCTACTCTGCCCCTGTGATCCTTGTAGGATATTAAAAATTAACTTTTCTCGAAGACTTGAACTCTTGGTGAATTTGTTTTACTCCACGGCTCCATCGCACAACCAATCAGCCATCATCTCTTTTTTTTTTAGCTTCTCCTTTTGTAAGTATTATCTTTTCCTTTTATATATTCAATACCTAATTTTGTGACTTAGTTTTTTTTTATGTGTAGTTTTATTAGTTTATTTATTTTCTAATGGTTAAATAAGTAAGTGGAAAAAAATATTAATTGCTAAATAATAATCAAGATTATATTTTTGATTATTTATAGATTTAAAATGGAATGGTTCTTTAAAAGGAAAAATCCGGAGCCATCTCAACCCGTTACCAATGATATCTCGAATGAAAATATTAATGTGTCTGGAACTAGTTCAACTCCCACAATGCCCAAACTAATTGATTTGAAAGAAATTTCTTCAGATCCTTGTGATAGAAAAAGCTTTCTAGATTATCATCCGAATCAAAGAGATGAAATAAGAAGAACATACATACTTAGAGGGCCTACTAGACCTAAAGGATATGTATATCCAACAAAAATGATAGGGGATAAGCCGAGATGCTTTAGTCCTAAATGGTATGAAGACTTTGATTGGTTGGAGTATAGTACAAAAGACGATAGTCTTTTTTGTTTGCCTTGTTACTTTCTTAAGGATCACATTTGAAATAAAGGCGGGGGTGATGCTTTCATATTAGAAGATTTTAGTAGTTGGAATAAATTACATGAAAGACTTAAATCTCATGTTGGGGATGTTGGTAGTATTCATAATAGGGCAGTTAAACATTGTGGTGATCTAATGGAACAATATCAATCTATCGTCGTTGCTTTACGTAAGCAAAGTGATATCACAAAGAATGAGTATCGGATTCGATTAAATGTTTCCATTGATGTTTCAAGATATTTGTTGAATAGTGCAATACCTTTTCATGGTCATGATGAGTCAGAAAACTCATTTTATAGAGGACTTTTTCCAAGAAATGATAAAATACACTCAAAATCAAAATGAAAGTGTTCGAAAGGTAACACTAAAAAATGCTCCGGGAAACAATCAAATGGTGTCTCCAAAGATTCAAAAAGATATTTGTCATTGTTTTGCACAAGAAATACTTAAGTTTATTCTTGCAGAAATTGGTGATGATGTGTTTGCTTTATTAGTTGATGAATCTAGTGATGTTTCCAGAAAAGAACAAAATGGCAGTGGTTTTGAGATTTGTTGATGATACATATGGTTTGATTAAGGAGAGATTTATTGGTCTTGTTCATGTGAAGGAGACATCTTCTTTGACTCTTAAATTGGCAATTGATTCTTTACCTACTGAACTTGGTTTGGGCTTGAAAAAAATTAGAGGAAAAGGTTATGATGGTGCAAGCAATATGCGTGGTGAGTTTAATGGGTTAAAAACCTTAATATTGAGAGAAAATAGCTCAAAACATTATGTACATTGTTTTTATCACCAACTTCAGTTAGTCATTGTAGCTATTGCTAAAAAACACTTTGATGTTGGATATTTCTCTGACATGATATCAGTCTTGGTAAATGTGGTTGGTGGTTCTTGCAAACGAACAGATATGATTCAAGATAGTCAAAGAGAGATATTGTTCAAAGAGATAGGATGTGGTGAAAAAGAAACTGAACGTGGATTGAATCAAGAGCTTTCTCTAATTAGAGCTGGAGACACACGTTGGAGTTGTCATTACAAAACACTTTTGCGTTTGGTTGAATTGTATACGGATGTTATTAATGTGCTTGATTATGTTGAAAAGATGGGTGAAAAAGATGTGCGGAAACGTCAAGCAAATGGCCTTAAAATATATATTACATCAATTGATTTTGTCTTCTATTTGCAATGGGCTAATTGAATCTTTAACAAAAGCACTACAAAGAAAAGATCAAGATATCTTGAATGCTATTTCATTAGTGAAATCAACTAAACGACAATTGCAGAAGTTTAGATTTGATTGGATGGGTGCCTCTTTTAGAGAAAATCTTTTCTTTTTGTGAAAAACATGGAATAGAAAAGCTGAACATGACGGATCATTTCATTAACCCAAAAAATAGACGACAAAAAACAGGATTCACATATGAACATTATTATTCTTATAATTGTTTTAATGTTGTTGTGGATATGCAACTTGCAGAGTTTGATGATCATTTTAATGAGGTGAATTCTGAGTTGCTAATCTGTATGGCTGCTTTGGATTCACGCGATTCATTTAGTGGATTTGACTCATTGCAGTTGATGAGGTTAGTTAATTTTTATCTTGATGTTTTTAGTTCTATGGAGAAGATTGGTATTGAGCATAAAATAGCACTAGACCATAGATTGCTTATAACAACACGAAGAAAAAAACATTGTCCTAAGTGCTATATTTGTTGCCGTAGGTTCTATAGCAACAAAAGTGCAAAAGTTTGGCGTTGCATCTGACCGCGTTGCAATTGGTGGATTTAGCAACAAATATATCCCCATACAACAATGAAATTAGTTTATTGCAATAAATCGATATAGCAACAAATGTTCGTTACAGCAACGCATTTCTTGTATTGCATTAGCTTAATTTTGTATCATTTGAATGTCTTTAAGGCAACAAATATTAGACCAATTGCAATGAATTTTAACCAAGATATAGCAATGTTTTCGCCCATATTTCAATATTTTTATACATTTTTTGCAACAGATTTCGATGCAATAACAAAAAAAAATTTTAAAAAATTGAAAAGGTCATTGCTGCAAAAACAAATAGCCAGGCATATACAGCCACAAATTTCAATTGTCTATTCAGAATTCCAATTAGCATCAAGTAGCCAACAATCTAAAAGTGGTACCATGACCGTGACAATATAGTCTAGACATAATTCCAATCTAAGTCGCATACTTAAATAAGCCATTATAAGGTCAAGGCATAATTTAAACAAAAGACTTAGTCTACTAGACAAAGCTAGATAATTGCTTAGTTAATTCGATATAATAGAGGATCAACTAGGCAGAGTCATCTCCATCATCTAAACCGACCTCATCATCTCCGTCATTGGCAGATCCATCCTCATCGCCTACATCGTCATCATCTTTGTCATTTTCTTCTCCATCGTCATCATCATCTGATCCATCAGTTTCTCCACACAGTTCTTCTACATTAACATTTAAAGTGGGATTCATTTCTGCAAGTCTCCCCAAAATTTTCCCGAGTTTCTTATTCATCTTGTCATCCATTTCAGCGGCTATTTCTTTCCTCATCTTTTCCAGGTCTACAAGATCTGTGTGACCAATATTTTCTGATTGTGTCTTTGCAGATTTCCTTGTTCTGCCGGTTCTTCCTACTAACCAGTTTGGTCCATGAGCTTCAAAATCAAGCTCAGTGATCTCTTCATCCTGATCGGATGATTCTTCCAAATTTTCATCATTTTTTTTCCTATGAGTATGCCAATGCATTAGTAAAGAGTTGTAATGACACACACATATATATATACATATATACTATTTAATTACCTTCTTTTTATGACCCTTGCGTGTTTTTGTATACAACTTACGCTTTGCAGTACCATCACCATCCAACTGGGCAATTTTCTATGATAAAAGAACATGGAATGAGTATTTGTACAGAAATGAAATAGAATGCACAAGAAATATTCCAGTGACTTAACATGCCAATTCACTACGAAGCTGGGCAAAACTCGTACGACCAACAGTATGAGTATCAGTCACTTTTTTCCGATTTGCTATATTTTTTCCAGCTTTTTCCTCAACAAAATTATCATTCCATTACCTCAGCAGAGCCATGAACTGTTCCATTGGAATATTTGCAGGCTTTCTTTTTATACGGTCCCTATCATTGTTGAACTTCTTAAAGCATCGTGACTTAATACGGCTTTTGTATACCCTCCAGTTGTCATCAAGCGTCCTCAATACCCAATCTTTCCCTTCTTCAGGAATAATGTACTTTGTCTAGTAAAGTAATTAATTAAACATTTTAATTAATTATGTACTAAATAATTAGCAATTAGTTCATTTAACTAATGTAGTGAAAAAGAACAAGACAATTATAAAAACAAAAATATAGCTTTTTACCCTGACATATTCCCACCAGCCATTTTTTCTTCCTCTGGAACTTTAGACCAATTAACAAAATCAAGTGGAAAGAAACTGCTCAATTCAGATACTACTTTATCATTCTTTGAATAAGGCTGAAAGTCAGAATTTAAGCAGACTAGTGGCCTATCTTCGAGCTTCTTTGTGAACACATGATTCATCTTTGTAGGTCTTCTGCGCCTTTGAATTTTATTACTACTTTCACCTATATAAAAGTAGACACAAAAAATTAGTTCAAGAGATCATTATTTATACTTGAGTGAAACCATTATTAAAATATGACATTAAAACCTGTCTCAAATACACTTTCCATGATGGGCGTATTAGCCCCCTGATGACCCTCCACAATCGTCGTAGCCTTGTCATGTGTTTTTTGCTTTTTCACTCCCCTTTTCTTTTCTTGCATTGATAAGTATGTATCCATCGTACCAATTCCCTGATTGTTAGGAACCTTAATCAGCGTGGTAAGATCAACAGGTAGTGGAGGGGGTGGAGGGAGTATTGGATGGGGGACTGGTGGTATATTCACCCCATCAGCAGCCTAGCAAAAATACAAAAACAAATAGGTAACCTCAAAATACAATTTAGAAATATATTAAAAAAACAATAAAGTTAAATAAAATTAGCCATGTACCCTTTCAACATTGTTAACTAATGAACGGGTCACTCGTCTGACCGTGACCTCCCTCTCCTTCTCAACTTTCTTTTTTTCCTACAAAATGAAAAAAATGGTCAAACATTAAATCTACGATTCCATATATGATATTATTTTTGGGAAAAAAACAATGTCATACACTGAAAAGAATAACATGCACATCTTCCTCTTCACTTAAACTGTCATGTCCAGAAACATACGGCCTATCAAATTTCAGTTCCAGATCTGACCATACCTCTAAAACCTTTTTTCTTTTATTCTTTTTTAATTTTGCAGCTTTAACCAGCTCATCGGCCTTCTTCTTCAATTTAAGTCTTTCTGCCTCTTTCCGGACTTCGTCCACCCTCGTCTTTCTCTTCAATTCATAATCTGCAACATTTTCCTACAATGAAACAACAAATTATAAACTGAAAAATATGTGTGATATCTATGATATTATGAGATGAAAAAACCAATTACCATGCCACTTCCTTTTTTCTTCTCTTTCTGAGTTAAATTTGCCTTCTCCTTTTCAGTTGATTTCATTTTCTCCTGAGACTCACTTGAATTTTTCTTCTCATTTTCACTTTCTTTTTTCCTTTTTCGGTTACTCTGTTGATCTGCAGGTTTCTTTAGTATTTTTTTTCTTCTCCAGCTCATATGCATCCCTGGCCAACTTGTTTTTATCTAGTTGTTGTTGTTTAAGATCCTGAACTATCACAAACCTTCGTTTCAACTGGGAATAAACACCTGGAACAATAGTACAAGAAAAACCAGTTATGGGGAAGCAATTTAAAATTTATCCCTTATGGTAGAACCTTAGGAAAAAAATAGTTGTCTGCCATTTCCTGAAAATAAGATAAACAACAAAAGGTCATTAGTCCGCATATTTATCTTATATAAACAGGGCATGAGTTAACAAGTAAAAAGGTCAAAATGTGATACAAATAAAAAGTTATACAACCAAGATTAAATAATCACTACAAGAAGAAAGCATTACAGACAAAGCAATTAAAAGCATTAATCAGTTTCCATTAGGAAAAGTATTCATTGCATTACAAGAAAGGGAAAATGACATAACAGAAACAAGGAACATATATATAAGTGAAAATAAGTCCAATTCATTAGATGATTGCTCCAAGTTTATTCATGCCTATGTCTATGCCATCTGTTTCAAATTTGCACTTACATGCCTTGAACATGATGCCTGGTTTATTGCCTCACAATCTATACTCTCAACCCAGCATGCTATATATGTTTAATCCATATTTCAATGCTTTTAACTTGCCTCAATTTCACTCAAGCATGCCTGGTATGAACAATGTATGCATGCCTCAAATGCCAAATCTGCTTGTTGTTAAGAGTAATGTTGATGTTCCAAAATCTCATCTAAAGCCAAAGATTGAGTCAACTCAATCTAAGTGAAAAGTTGAGATTGAAGGAAAAGATGTTAAGACTAACAAATCTGGACCCAAAGGAATTTGGGTGCCAAAATCAACTTGATCTGTTTTGAACATGTGTGCAGGGAAACAAAAAGAAGAATCTGTGGTATTTAGATAGTGGTTGCTCCAGGCATAAGACTGGTGATCCTTCCCTACTCACAAAATTGGTAGAGAAAGCTGGCCCTAGCATTACCTTTGGAGATGACAGCAAAGGATATACTATGGGATGTGGCTTGATTGCAAAAGAAAATGTCATCATTGATGAAGTTGTATTGGTGTCTGGTCTTAAGCACAATTTGCTTACCATTAGTCAACTTTGTGACAAAGGATTTAAAGTAAATTTCACTCCTGCAGCCTGTGTTGTCACCAAGGGAGATGACAGCAATGTGGTTTTAATTGGACAAAGAAAAGGCAATGTGTATGTAGCTGACTTCAATTCTGTTCAATCTGATTCTATCACATGCCTATTCAGCAAGGCAAGCTCAGATGACAGTTGGCTATGGCACAAACGATTGTCTCATTTAAACTTCAAGACATTGAATGAATTGGTCAAAAAGGATTTGGTTAGAGGAATTCCAAAATTGGAATTTTCAAAGAATTCAATAATGAGAAAATTTTGTGAAGAAAAGGGAATTACTCATGAGTTCTCTGCACCTAGAACTCCACAGCAAAATGGAGTAGTGGAAAGGGAGAACAAAACCTTGATAGAAGCTGCAAGAACCATGTTAAATGAAGCTCAATTGCCAACCTACTTTTGGGCTGAAGCTATCAGCACTGCTTGCTTCACTCAAAACATCTCATTAATAATCAAATCTCACAATTTAACTCTTTTTCAACTGTATAAAAGAAAGAAGCCATCAATAAGCTTTCTTCATGTCTTTGGATTCAAGTGCTATGTTCTGAGAAATCAAGGTGAAAATCTTGGGAAGTTTGAAGCCAAAGCAGATGAAGCTATTTTTTTGGATACTCTACTGGGAAGTCCTGTAGAGTATATAATCTGAGAACCAATATTGTTATGGAATCAATCCATGTGGTGTTTGATGATAAGAAAATTCAAGGCCTATCAGATGAAGGATTTCATGCAGAGGCGGATACAAAGAAGGACCCCTGGGGTCACGTGCCCACCTAATAATTTTATTTTTGATAGTTTTTAATTTTTTTTACTTTTTTTTTGCCGGATAATTTTTTTTATTTTTATTTTTTTTACTTTTGTTTATGTAAATATCTGCACTTGACCCCGTATATATTTGTTAAAAAAATGATAGATCAATTCTCTTAAGCATAAAAAGCATACACGTGCATACATTTGAGCCACTCAGTTTGGGGTTTGGGGATAAAACTTAAAACTTAAAACCTTGAAGAAACATTGGCAATTTGGCAAGATGATAAACTGAAGACCGAAGAGCATCGGGAAATTGGCATTCTATTTCTATATATCATGTCCATATGTAAGTGTGTCTTTGCCTCCATTCTAAATTCCATTCTCAATTTTGTATGTTAATTGTTGTCTCTTAAATAAAATCTCAAATGCTTAAATCCCTCTTTCTGCAGGCTAGATATGTGTTTAATTGATAAGTTTTTATTATTTATTTCAGTATTTGAGCCATAGTCATGTAAAGATTTAATAAGAGGCTTAAACCATCCGATAGTAATCCTGTGATTCCAGAAGTAGTAGTGATTTCAGAAGCTAATATATCCAATGAACATGAAGTAGCAACTCCTCTTGCCGAAGTTAATATGTCTCCAATTAAAATTGATATTTCTGATACTGAAGTTGATCCAGGACTGTGGAAACTTATCAGCGAAATTTCTCGAAATGAGAAAGATAGAATTCGACGAGCATATTTGCTAAAAGGGCCTTTCTAACCAGTTAGCCATGTATTTCCTTTTACATTATTTGGAAAGAAAAAGCGAAGGTTTAGAGTTTCTTGGTTTAAAGATTATGCTAGTTGGTTGGAATATAGCATACAAAAGGATGCTGCATTTTGTTTATTCTGTTACCTGTTTAAAGATGAGTGCGGTGCTCGGGGAAACAATGAGACATTTTTCAATCAGGGTTATATAAATTGGAAGAAGCCTGAGAGATTGGGAGATCACATTGGAAGGCATAATAGCATTCATAGTCAAAGTCAGAGAGCTTGTGAAGATCTTATGAATCGAAAACAGCATGTCGATATTGCTATTATGAATCAGTCAGATCAACTGAAACATAATTATCGAATTCAATTAGCTACTGCCATTGATTGTGTCAAAATTCTTTTAGCTCAAAGCTTGGCTTTCCAAGGACATGATGAATCTGAGACATCAAAAAATAGAGGTAATTTTATTGTAGTGTTAAAGTTTCTTACAAATCATAGTTCGGACATAAAAGATGTGTTCAAAAATGCTCCTGAAAATAATAAACTCACTGCACCCTCAATCCAGAAAGATATAACCAATGCTTGCGCAGTTATAACAGCAAATGCAATTTCTTTGGAACTCGGTGATGAATTATTTTCTATATTAGTTGACGAGGCCCGTGATATATCAAATAAAGAACAGATGGATGTGGTTTTACGTTTTGTGGATAAAAAAGGTTGTGTTGTTGAAAGGTTTGTTGGTATTGTACATGTGACCGACACATCTGCTGTATCTCTCAAAGCTGCAATTGTGTCATTACTGGCAACATATGGATTAAGCATAACAAGGATACGGGGTCAAGGTTACGACGGGGCAAGTAATATGAGGGGAGAGTTCAATGGACTTAAAAGTTTGATACTGGCAGAAAATAAATCAGCTTTGTTCAATGCTTCGCACACCAGCTCCAATTAACACTTGTGGCTATAGCAAAAAATCACAAAAAACTTGGATCTATTTTTAACTGCATTGCAAATTCGACAAATGTTGTTGGGGGATCTTGTAAGCGCAGAGATATTCTTCGGGAGAATCGATTAGCAAAAGTAGTTGAGCAACTTAATAGTGGTGAACTTACTACCGGGCGTGGTTTAAATCAAGAAATTTCATTAAAACGAGCTGTTGATACAAGATGGGGATCACATTACGATGTTATAGTGAATTTGATTAGCATGTATCCTTTTTTATTTAATTTACTGGAATATGTAGAGAATCATGGAACACTTTCGAATCAAAGGTCTGATGCAAATGATCTTCTAGATGTTATTCAATGCTTTGAATTTGGTTTCTTACTATATCTGATGAAAAATGTCTTAGGCATAACTAATGAACTATCACAAGATTTTTAGAGGAAAGATCGGGACCTTCTGAATGCCATGGATCTCATCAAAGCAGCAAAATTCAGATTTCAGAATTTGAGGGAATATGGCTTGGAGCCTTTATTGGAAGAGACATATGAATTTTGCAATAAAAACTTGATAACTATCCCAAGAATGGAGGAAGTATTTGTACCTAGAGGGAGATCACAGCGTGGAGCAGAACAAATTACAAATGAAGTCCACTATCGAACAAGTTTGTTCTATACTGTGATTGATGCACAAATTGTTGAGTTAAATTTTCGATTTAACGAGGTAAGTACAAAGTTACTTTTGTGTATGTCTTGTCTTAGTCCATCAGATTGTTTTTTTGCCTTTGATAAGAACAAGCTCATTCAATTTGTTGAGTTTTATCCTGCTGATTTTTCTCCGCCTGATCTCATAGTCCTAGAAAATCAACTTCTCAATTATATTTTTGATGTAAAAAGTCATACAGATTTTATTGAAGTGAATGGCATTTGTGGACTTGCTCATAAAATGGTTGAAACAAAGAAAAGCTTAGTTTATCCATTGGTGTTTAATCTGGTGAAGTTGGCTTTAACTTTGCCGGTTGCTACTGCTAGCGCCGAGAGAGACTTTTCAGCAATGAAGATTGTCAAACAGCCATTACGAAACCGAATGGGAGATCATTGGCTAAATGATTGTTTATTCACTTACATTGAGAAGGAGATATTTGTGAAGATCTCGACCAAAGAAATTATCAAAAAGTTTCAAGAAATGAAGACTAGAAGAGTCTCGTTGGATAATTGTATATTTTTCTTACTGGACTAGTACATTTGATTTCATATATCGGTGTTATGATGTTTGTTCAAATTTTTTGTGCCCCCTGGTGCAAAACTTTCTGCGTCCGCCACTGATTTCATGACAATCTCAGATTTGAAAATGAAGGTGAAGGTGATCTCTATGATAGTGATGATGATTATGATGATCATGTTCAGAATGCTGGAATTAATCCTGCAATCAATATTCCAACTGATGAGTTTTCGATGGATGAAACAATAGCCATCGAAAACACTGCTAGAATATCAGTTGAAACTCCTCTTGACTCGTTAGTTGAAATTATATCTCCAAATTCCAATATCCAGGAATAATGAGATGTCCAATTTAGGGGGAGCATTTTAAAATGCAAATTTAAATTCCAACGATGAGACCACATCAGCAAGGCAATCACTTCCACCTCAGAGAAAGTGGACAAGGGATCATACCTTTGAATTGATCATTGGAGATGCAAATGCATCTGTACAAACCAGAAGAGCTACTCAAGATGAATGTCTTTACAGTGCATCTCTCTCTCAAGATGAAGCTAAAGTTGTAGAAGATTCTCTCAAGGATGCTGATTGGGTTTCCGGCCATGCAAGAAGAACTCAATCAATTTGAGAGAAATAAAGTTTGGAAGCTGGTGCCCAAGCCTAAAAATAGAACTATTGTGGGCACAAAATGAGTATTCAGAAACAAAATGGATGAGTATGTTTTCCAGAGTATGTTTACTTTCTATTAAAAGCACTTTATGGTTTGAAGCAAGCACTGTTACATATTTGATGATGTCACAGGTATCTAACTTGTTTAGTGTGCAGAAGCAAATATCAGAGTTTAGCTGGAAATCAGAGTTTAACGTCTGACAGCTGGATCAGAGTTTAAGCAATGATCAGAGTTTGCAGGCGGCTGATTTTCAGGAGCATATCTGACTAAGTAAGGAAGATAAAGATCAAGAGAGATTGTGCAGATCAGGACAGCAGAAGGATAGCTACTGATTAGATTATTTTAGGAAGCAGATAATTATAAATCAATCAGTAGATATCATGTAACTGTGTATATAAACACAGCTTAGGGTTTACTCTAGAAGAGTTATCAATTGAATATCACTCGTGTAACCTAGCAGCTCTTAGTGATAAGATATAAATCACTAAGAGATTATTTGTAAACTACTGAGATTTGTGAATAAGAGTTTATTGAATTATTCTCTTATACTTGTGTTTGTTTTGGATTGTGTTCACTATATTATCATATATATAGTGAGTTTAGTCGGCCTAACAAGTGGTATCAGAGCCAGCTCTGTTGATATACCTACAGTGAGATCTTAATCACACACAATCATGTCTGAGAAATCACAAAACAGTAGATATGAGTCTCTTAGGGTTCCGGTCCTCAGGGCATCTGAATATTCTGTCTGGAAAGTAAGAATGATCATGTTTCTGGAATCTACAGATCCAGAATATCTGGATAGAATTTATGATGGTCCACACATGCCAACGAAGCTCTCTGTTGCAGTGGGAGATGAACCCCAGAAGATGATTCCTAAAGAGAAGAAGGACTATACTCCAGAGGACATCTCATCTATCAGTAAAGATGCAAAGGTGAAGCATCTGTTGCATAGTGCTCTGGACAATGCTATGTCCAATAGAGTAATTGGATGCAAAACTGCAAAGGAGATATGGGATGCTTTGGAAGTCAGATGTCAAGGAACCAAAGCCATCAAAAAGAACAGAAGGACCATACTTACTCAAGAGTATGAACACTTTGATTCAAAATCAGGTGAATCACTGACTGATCTTTATGATAGGTTTGTCAAGCTGCTGAATGACTTGTCTCTTGTGGACAAAGAATATGATTTGGAAGACTCAAATCTCAAATTTCTGCTTGCTCTTCCTGAAAAGTGGGATTTGAAAGTAACCACTATAAGAGACAATCATGATCTTGAAGAGATGTCTCTGGATGAAATCTTTGGAAGGTTGAAAACTCATGAACTTGAGATGGAGCAAAGGAGCAAACGACATGGAGGGAAACCCAAACCAGTTGCTCTAAAAGTTCAAGAAGATTCAACTGTGAAAAGCAAAGGAAAAGCTCATGTCAAAAAGTCTGATACTGAGTCATCAAACTCTGATGTTGACTCAGACTCTGATATCCCTTCAGACTCTGATGACAGTGATACTGAGATGATGCAGCTGGCAGCACTAATGGTAAAAAGCTTCAAGAAGATGGCTTACAAGAACTTCAACAAAGGGAAGAAGTTCTCAAGGAAAGACAGAAACTCTGATAAGAAGGTCTTCAAAAGGAATGAAGGCAAAGAAGAAAAATCTGGAAAATCTGATAAGTCTAAATACACCTGCTTCAATTGTGGAGAGAAAGGACATTTTGCAACTGAGTGCAAGAAAGCTAAGAAAGAAAAGGAACAGGCCTTTATCACAAAGAAGGGGAGTTGGGCAGACTCATCAGAATCAGAGGAAGAAGTCAACTATGCCTTGATGGCGAACATGGACAACAGCACTGAGACTGTTGAAACTAAGGTACCTCATTCCACTCTTGCTTTTGATACTGAGGATATAACTGAGTTAAGATTGTTTCTTAAAAATCTGCATGTTAGTTATAGAGATCAGACCTTAGAAAATGACAGACTAAAATCTGAGATCTTGGATGTTAAGAAAAGGAATGATTATCTTGAAAAGGAACTAGTTCAGATGCTAGAAGTTCAGAAGGAAAGAGATGATTCTATCTTTGTTAAAAATGAACTCTTAAAGAAAAATGCTTCTCTTGAATCAGAACTTGCTAAGGAAAGAGAGATAATCAGAACTTGGACTAACTCAGGGAAGACTACTCAGAATATCTTAGAAAGTGGGAACTGGAAGAAAGGGTTAGGTTACTCTGATAAAAATGAAGCTGAGTCATATAAACAAGAAACCATTAAAATTGAAAAACCCAAGGTAGTTCCAGTAAGATTTGTTGCAGAATCAAAAACTGATACTCCTAAACAGGTTAATATTGGTTTAATGACTCAGAAACAGCTTAAGCATAAACTCAAGGAGGTTAAGAAAGAAAACAGGATTAAGGAACCTAGGAAAAATAGGAATGGAAAGGTTGGAATAAACAAAAGCAACAATTACATGCCTGTTCCAAATGCTCCTAGGAAAACTTGTCATAATTGTGGTAATCCTAATCATCTTGCTTCTTTTTGCAGGAAAAATAAGGACATAAATGCTATGTCTCCAAAATCAGAAGTTAAGACTAGGAATACTAGATTTAGACCAGAGAATCCTTGTTTTCATTGTGGTAGTTTATGGCATTCCATTTACACTTGTAAGGAATACCATAGTTTATATTATGATTATTATGAATTAAAACCTTCTTTGAAGAAAAAGATTGATTCTCCTAGTTCAGTATCTGTTAAAAAGTCTGTTAGCACAAACTCTGATATAAACTCTGATAAATCTTCCGCTGCTAGTGTTAACAAACTTAACAAGAACAAAGGATCCAAGCAAGTCTGGGTCCTTAAAACTAATCATTAGTTGTGTATGTGATTGCAGGGCAACAGGAAAAACATCCTAGTTCTGGACAGTGGATGCTCAGGACATATGACAGGAAATAAAGCCCTGCTATCAGACTTTGTGGAGAAGGCTGGCCCAAATGTTTCTTATGGAGATGGCAACATAGGGAAAACTTTGGGATATGGCAATATCAATCTTGGAAATGTCATCATTCAATCTGTAGCTCTGGTCTCAGGACTTAAGCACAATCTGCTGAGCATAAGTCAAATCTGTGACAGAGGATATCATGTCAATTTCTTGGAAGAACACTGTGAGGTCATTAGTAAAAGAACTGGAAAAGTTGTTCTGAAAGGATACAGACATGGCAACATCTATGAAGCTAAGCTATCTTTAAACTCTGAAAGCTCTGCAATATGTCTACTTGGCAGAGCCAGTATTGAAGAAAGCTGGAACTGGCACAAGAAATTATCTCACCTGAACTTCAATAATATAAATGAACTTGTGAAGAAAGATCTTGTGAAAGGACTTCCAAAATCAGTTTTTACTCCAGATGGACTCTGTGATTCCTGTCAGAAAGCAAAACAGAGGAAGTCTTCCTTCAAAAGTAAAACTGAGTCCTCAATTCTTGAGCCATATCATCTACTGCATGTTGATCTTTTTGGACCAGTAAATATAATGTCCATTGCAAAGAAGAGATATACTCTGGTCATTGTTGATGAATTTACCAGATATACATGGGTATATTTTCTTCACAGCAAGGATGAAACACCATCTTTATTGATTGAGCATGTCAGGCAGTTGAACAAAATCTCTAAAGATGCAGTAAAGATCATAAGAAGTGATAATGGCACTGAGTTCAAGAATTTTAAAATGGAGGAGTTCTGTAAAGCAAATGGCATTAAACAGGAATTTTCAGCACCTGGAACACCTCAACAAAATGGTGTTGTAGAAAGGAAGAACAGAACTCTAATTGAAGCTGCTAGAACCATGTTGGAGGAAGCAAAATTGCCAACCTACTTCTGGGCTGAGGCTATGCAGTCTGCCTGCTTCACACAGAATGCAACTCTGATTAACAAACATGGGAAAACTCCATTTGAAATGGTTAAAGGCAGAAAACCAAATCTCAAATACTTCCATATTTTTGGATGTAAATGTTTTGTTCTGAAAAATCATCCTGAACAGCTAACCAAATTTGATTTAAAAGCTGATGAAGGAATTTTTGTTGGTTATCCTTTATTAACAAAAGCCTTCAGAGTTTACAATCTGAGAACAAGGGTAATCATGGAATCCATTCATGTGTCCTTTGATGATAAGAAAATTACTGGAATGGAAGATTTTGAAGATCATGAGCAACTGAGATTTGAAGATGAAGATGCATTCTCTGATTCCATAAACTCTGACTCTGAGACAATATCAGAGCATGTCACTTCTACTCACCAACCTCAAGCACATGTTGAGGGGGAGCACTTTCAAGATGAGAATCTGGATGAAAATGTTGCAAACTCGGCAGAAAACACAAACTCTGATTCTGACTCCTCAAACTCTGATCACTCTGCATCAGAGAATCAGGAGAACACATCTTCAGGGGGAGCATCAGAAACTCATAATGCTCATGGAGATAGCATGAATAATGGGGGAGAGGCATCAGAGAACCGAAATGATACTGGCATGGATTATGGGGGAGGATCTAGTTCCAGGAATCAACTGCCACATGAAAGAAAATGGACAAAGTCTCATACACCAGATCTGATTATTGGGGATCCAGATGCTGGAGTACAAACCAGAACTGCAACAGCAAATGAGTGTTTATTCCATTCATTTTTATCTCAGACAGAACCAAAGAAAGTGGAAGAAGCTTTAAAGGATGCAGACTGGGTAACAGCAATGCAGGAGGAGTTAAATGAGTTTGAGAGAAATAAAGTCTGGACACTTGTACCAAGACCAAAGAACAGATCAATTGTTGGTACTAAGTGGGTTTTTAGGAACAAAACAGACAGTGATGGTGTAATTACAAGAAATAAAGCCAGACTGGTAGCTAAGGGATATTCTCAACAAGAAGGAATTGACTATGATGAGACCTTTGCCCCAGTTGCCAGATTGGAAGCAATCAGAATTTTCTTGGCTTATGCAGCACATAAGAAATTCAAAGTGTTTCAGATGGATGTAAAGAGTGCTTTTCTCAACGGGGAGCTGGAGGAAGAGGTATATGTTGAACAACCTCCAGGATTTGTGGACACAAAATTTCCAGATCATGTCTACAGATTGGATAAAGCACTGTATGGACTAAAGCAAGCACCAAGAGCATGGTATGAAACTCTGGCTCAATTTCTTTTGGACAGTGGTTTCAACAGAGGTACAATTGATAAAACTCTATTTTATCTCAACCATGGTAATGATCTGCTATTAGTTCAAGTCTATGTAGATGATATCATTTTTGGGTCAACTAATTCTAAACTCTGTGAGAGATTCTCAAAGCTTATGCAGTCCAGATATCAGATGAGCATGATGGGAGAAATGAGCTATTTTTTGGGACTTCAAGTCAAACAGACTGATGAGGGTATTTTTATTAATCAGTCTAAATATACCAGGAACCTGCTAAAGAAATTTGGCCTGCAGGATAGCTCAGCTGCTACCACTCCAATGGCAACTGCCACTAAGTTAGATAAAGATACTGGTTCACCAGTAGAAATTACTAACTACAGAGGTATGATAGGCTCACTTTTATATCTGACTGCTAGTAGACCTGATATCATGTTTGCAACCTGTCTCTGTGCAAGATTTCAAGCAGATCCAAGAGAACCACACCTTGTAGCAGTCAAAAGGATTTTCAAATATCTCAAAGGAACAGTTGAGATGGGACTCTGGTATCCCAGAGAATCAGACTTTACACTGATTGGTTACTCTGATGCAGATTTTGCAGGATGCAAAATAGACAGAAAAAGTACAAGTGGGAGCTGTCAATTTCTAGGAGGAAGATTAGTTTCTTGGTTCAGTAAGAAACAAAAATATATCTCCACATCCACTGCAGAAGCAGAGTATATTGCTGCAGGAAGCTGCTGTGCTCAGATCTTATGGATGAAGAATCAACTACTGGATTATGGGTTAACTCTGACTCAAATTCCTATTTATTGTGATAACCAAAGTGCTATTGCTATGACAGGAAATCCAGTACAGCATTCCATGACCAAGCATATCAGCATAAGGTATCATTTTATCAGAGAACATGTGATGGAAGGAACAGTAGAGCTTCACTTTGTTCCAACAGATCAGCAGTTGGCAGATATCTTCACCAAACCTCTGGCTGAAGCAACATTTACAAGGCTTGTAAACGAATTAGGGATGATTTCTGGTCCTCTCTAAACTCTGATACATTGCATGATACTTTATCTGTTAGTATTTGTTGTTATAAATCTGATCTACAACTGCATCTGTTATTCTCTGATCTAAACTCTGATGATTATACTCTGATTTGATAAACTCTGATATTTAAACTCTGACCCGACAAACTCTGATGACTTGAATTTTTCATGATGAAAGATACTCCTGTGAAGAATATGTTGCACTTAACTGAATTTAGTCATAAGCATCTCTAAAGTCTGAATTTTGTGATATTACAGCTGTGGAAATCCTTAACACACAACACATGAGTTAATTTTGTTACCTAGACTGTCTTACTTCTTAGACATTAGATATGTACTCAGAAAAGAATTTGCTTTCCTCCTCTTATGAGCTAAGAGTTAATATATTTCAGTTATGGATCCTCAAGATATTTCTTCTCAGAAAAGTAAAACAAAAGAAAAGAAAAACAAAAGAAATTATCTCAGGTACTCCTTTGAGATCTTAGAAAATTTGTGAAAGGAAAGATCCAAGTGCACTGCTGGTATTAAGCAAATGCATCGAAATTTAAGTTAATTTTTGGGGACTTTTCACATTCTCTGATTACTGGAGAAATACTCTGAGCAAACAAAAGTCTGATAAAGGTTATGACTCACTTACCATGAGAAGTTCCCTTTCAAAAGACAAATGTTGTTCCAAAGAGAAGAAATGATATACTCTGATCCATTTGTGAGAAACTCGGCTTATGAGATGATTAAAACATTTTCTTATTATCTGATTCTTTCTAATATTATTTGAGAAATTTGACAATCTCTGTGACATTAGAATATTCATGTTAACACACACCTCACTCCACTTCTGTGATTAACAATTTTTCTTGGCTTCGAGTAATTTTTGACTAGAGTTCAACAAATATTTGCAAACTCTGAGGAGCAAGTGTCGTTTAGACCTTGAATATTTATCTCTCATCATTACAAGATTCTATGATCACTCTTTGATTTGTCAGATTATAAGTCATTTATTTAAACTCTGGTAAATGGTCAGCCTCTGATCGAAGTCCGAGTTAAAATAAATATTTTGGTCAAGATAATATTAGTTTTTATTATCAAACGGTAGAAAAACCATTTGTATTCTTGAGTGGAGAAAAACACGGTAAATAATTGTGTTTTATTGGTAAATGGTGCATGTTTGTTCAGATTCACACGCCACTAATTATTACTTCTCCACTACCAAGTTTTTTTTACCGTTCAGTTTTTGCCACGTGCCCCACTAACGGAAAAATCAAAGTTTCGTATATACACTCGTATATATATCGATTTTGCATTTTTTCTCTTCACTTTTCACACACGATTTTTAATCTCTCTCTCTCAAACCCTCTTCTCATTTTCTCTCAAACATTTTATCAAACACCATACCTGCATAACCTCAAACTCTCATCTTCTTTTCAGAAATCATGTCGACTACTGCCTTCGAGTTCAATGGAGCAAAGTTTGTCACCAACAACTACTCAGCCATTCTGGATAACGATGAAGCACCCAAGGAGTTTCATCTTATTCAAGATTTCCTGGCTCACAGTGAGCTAATGTATGCTCTGACTCAGCCGGAGTCCATCTCTCCTTCTCAGGTTCTCACTTTCTGGAGGACAGCAAATTACGATGACGGAGGGAAAAAGGTACTCCATCTCTGACCTGCGATTATGAGGGTCAAGAGTATGTTGTTTCACCAGCGACTATCAGGAAGGCTCTTCATCTTCCTGAAGAGAAGAAGTTTGATTCCTCAGTCTCTACTCAAACTCTGAGGGACATGATGATTTTTCTTGGGTACACAGCAAGTACTGACAAGATGGGAGAACTTAAGCGTCCACATCTCTGCAAGGAGTGGAGCTTCTTTTATGATTGCATCACCAGGGCTTTCGGCAACAAATGTAGCAACTTTGATGCCATCCCCATCTTCAGTCAACAGATTGGGTACTCTCTGATTCATAATCTCAAATTTGATATTGCTACATCTATCTTGAGATTCATTGGTGATAGGAGACAAGAGAATATGAATATAGTCTATTATGCTAGATTCTGTCAGCTTATATTCTCTTATTGTTTTCCTGATGTGCCCATTCCTGAAACTGGTAATGAATTACCCTTTAAGATCACCAAACGTGCTTTTACTGATCTTATTAAGAAGGATAGCAAGAAACCGCATGTGCCTGTATTTGCCATTCCTGTGACTGTACAGGATAAATTAAGAGTAGCTTTACCTGATAAGTATTCAGCTCTATTCTCTGATGAACATATTCCACAGCCTTCACCTTCTACTGTTGATCCAGAACCAGTCCCAACCTCTGGTCCTTCCCAAAAGGGGCCAGTTGTAAAATCTACTCACACACTACCCTCTGGTTCTTCACAACAAGGACCAGTTGAAAATTCTTCACCCAAGAGGATTCTCAGGTCCACTAAATCCCCAACCAAACCCTCCCCTCCTCCCAGAAAAAGAAGATTTCTGCAGAAAATATCAGACTCTGACTCTGATGAAGCACCTCCACCTCCTCCACCAGCAAAGAAACAGAGAAAGAAAATCAAGCCAACCACAATCACTGATCTGACTGTTGAGCCACTTCAGTCAGAGAATCCAACACAGGTTTTGATCCCATTCTCTGACCAACCCTCTGGTGCAGAGCCTGTTATGATTGAACCTATCACTGCAATTCCACTTGACACTTTGGCAGCTGACACACAAATGTCAGAATCATTCTCTGAGCACAATGATCAACCAACAATGACAATTGCAGCTGATACTCTTGTGTCAGAAATAGCTCCTGATGTCCCCAATCAATCAGAAGATGCACAGATAGAGATGGTGTTGCAAATGATTCAGGATTCTCTGCTTCAACCTGAAGTTATTGTTGCAGCTCCTGCTCAGGAGATTCCTGAAGCTGCAAACTCTGATGCAGCTACTGAAGCTCTGGAATCTCATACTCTGAGCCTCTTTGCTGATGATATTGATGATGATGGTGCAACAGAAGTCACATCCACTCCCATCCAGACACCTGGTCTTCACCTTACAATCTCTGAGCCAGTCAGAGACATTACAACTGAAAGGGCTGATTCTCCAATTAAAGTACTATCACCTGTCAGAGAATCTTCTCCTATCAGAGCTCCCACAGCTCCAAGCTCTCCGCTTCCATTCTCTGTGCCTGGCAGAAGAAAAGTCTGCAATTTAACTTATTATCAAAGGATGTGCAGAGCTACACCTCCTTCTATTGAGGACAGACTCACTTCCATTGAGGCCACTCAAATGTCTATGCAGCATACTCTGACTGATTTGAGCTCCTCTGTAGCTCAGCTGGTTCAAGCTCTTACCTCTGATAATGTCAAAAAGGGGGAGAAAGTGCTCAAAGACAAATGCAAAAATGACCAGTTATTAATAAACAAAAAGTCAGATGATGATGATGAAGAGGAAAAGAAGGAAGCTGCTAAGGAAGATGTAAATGAAGACAAATCCATTAAGCAGTTGGTACAGATCAGGAGCAATAAGGATGCAAACTCTGAGAGACCCAGAGAATCAAAACAGAAGAACAAGTCTATGGAACTGACTGTTATGTCTCAAGCTCAGAGCATAAGTAAAGCAGTCAGAGATTCAGATGTCATATCCAAAGAAATAGCTCTTGTAAATTCTGAGGTTGAAAAACAGAAAGAAGTTCAAATTTCTGGAACTGATAAGCTGATTAAAGCTGGAGACCCTGAGTCTCAGAAGTTCTGTCAAACTCTGAAGTTTAGAGGCAGAGAAACCACTCTTTTCTACAAATCTCCTTCCTTGAAAGCAATTGATGAAGCCATGGCAAGGAAAATATTTGAAAAGGAGAATCCAGGAGTTGATATAGAAGCTATCAGACTTGAGGAAGAAAGACTGGCTGCTGAGAAGAAGAAGATCAGCAAGACAAAGTCTGATGAACAAAAACAGATTACTGATCCCTCACAAAAACAGAAGATTCCAAAGCAAAAGGGAATAGTAATCAGTGAGGTGAACTACACTGACATCAACAGACCAAGAACCAGGTCTCAATCTAAATCTGAGTCTGACACAGTAGACAAAGGGAAGAAACCTGTTGATGGAGTTCCTTCAGTTCCTCCTGTGATAAAGAGATCAGTGATCAAGATAGCATCAGAGAATCCTTCTCAGAGGATGTTAAAGCTGAGCAGAAATGCAAATATAATTACTGATGTATCTGATCAAGTGGAAGAAAAGGAAGCTGGTTTAACCAGAAGAAGAAAGGGTGATGACAGATCAATCTCTGACATAACTTTAACCTCTGACAATGCTCAAGTTAAAGCTTCAGTAACAAAAGAAAAGATTGACAATGCTAAAGCCTCCTGGCTGAAAATAAACTCTGAGAAGATCCAAGATCAGAAGAAAAGGAGTCTCTATGGAAGCCTTGGTACAAGTCTGTACAAGGAAAGCTCAATGCTAACCAGAGTAAGAACTCATGGAACCAGAGGAAAGGAAGCCTATGATACAACTGGTCTAGGTCACAGGAAAGAGAAAATCCAAACAGGCTCAGCAACTACTTTCAGAGATCCTTATCCTCTGATTGAAAAGTTGGGAGATGCTGTCACACAGAAGGATCTAGACAAGGTTGAGTCAGTGCAGATCCTTATGGATACACATGATGGCACAGGAGACAAGGAGAAAATTGCTATATTTCTGGAGTCTGGCAGAGTTTACAGAATCTCAGAAGCTGATCTTTTGCTGAAATCTCTGAGAGAGCTGGAACATTTTCACTACATGTTGGAGATCAAGAATGAAGTTACTCAGAGATGGTCTGATCTGATGAAGAGGACTATCAGTGAAAAGAGAAGATTTTATGGAGTAAAGTCTGATGAGGAATACATTCCACAAATAGCTCAAGATGATGGTACTGAAATTAGCATGGAAAAGAATAGCTCTGTAATGGAGACTATTGCAAACACCAGAATCTTGGGTTATAACAATGAAGCAGACAGACCTAGAGTCATTCAGCTTGGAGAAGCCATGAAGAGAAGCAAGGCTAATGCCTTGAGATCAGCTATATACCAGACAGGAGATGAAGATGAAGAATTAAAGACTGTCAAAGCTCAAATGATACAAACTCTGAAACAAATTGAAGAAGATCTGATTACTAAGTTTGTTAAGGAGAGCTATGGATATAAACTGATTGAATAATTAGTTCTGCTATGATCTGTAAGTTGTAATTAGTTCTGCCTACTCTGTAAGTGTTAATTTATTTATGCAGATTAGTTACTTCATGCATTTGTCCTTGATTATTTTTGACATCATCAGTAAATATATAGAACTTGTTCATTCTGTCTAATGCACAAGTTGGGGGAGATTGTTACATATTTGATGATGTCACAGGTATCTAACTTGTTTAGTGTGCAGAAGCAAATATCAGAGTTTAGCTGGAAATCAGAGTTTAACGTCTGACAGCTGGATCAGAGTTTAAGCAATGATCAGAGTTTGCAGGCGGCTGATTTTTAGGAGCATATCTGACTAAGTAAGGAAGATAAAGATCAAGAGAGATTGTGCAGATCAGGACAGCAGAAGGATAGCTACTGATTAGATTATTTTAGGAAGCAGATAATTATAAATCAATCAGTAGATATCATGTAACTGTGTATATAAACACAGCTTAGGGTTTACTCTAGAAGAGTTATCAATTGAATATCACTCGTGTAACCTAGCAGCTCTTAGTGATAAGATATAAATCACTAAGAGATTATTTGTAAATTACTGAGATTTGTGAATAAGAGTTTATTGAATTATTCTCTTATACTTGTGTTTGTTTTGGATTGTGTTCACTATATTATCATATATATAGTGAGTTTAGTCGGCCTAACAAGCACCAAGGGCCTGGTATGACACTCTGTCTCAATTTTTATTAGATAATCGTTTTACTAGAGGAACTATAGATAAAAATCTACTTTACAGAAATGTAAATGGTGCATTTATCTTAGTTCATATTTATGTGGATGATATAATTTTTGGGTCTACAGATGAGAAACTTTGCAAAAAGTTTACCAAATTGATGAAAAGTCAATATGATGAGTATGATGGGAGAGCTCACCTACTTTCTTGGTTTACAAGTTAAACAAGTAAAGGAAGGTATATTCATAAATCAAACCAAGTATATTTATGATTTACTTAAGAAGTTTGATTTAACGGATTGTAAAGAAGTTTGATTTACTTAAGAAGTTTGATTTAATGGATTGACAGAAAAAGTACAACAGGCACATGTCAATTTCTTGGAGATAGATTGATTTCCTGGTTTAGCAAAAAGCAACACTCTGTTTCAACATCTACAGCTGAGGCTGAATACATTGCAGCTGGAAGTTGTTGTGCACATATATTGTGGATGAGAAATCAATTACTTGATTATGGATTAAACCTCTCAAAAATTCCAATATTTTTTGACAACACCAGTGTTATTGCTATAATTGAGAATCCTGTGCAGCACTCAAGAACCAAGCATATTAACATCAAATATCACTTCATAAGGAAACATGTGATGGCTGGCACCATTGAAATGCATTTTGTTCCAAGTGAAGAACAAATTGCAAATATATTCACAAAGCCTCTTGATGAATCCACATTCACAAGGTTGGTAAGTAAATTAGGTATGTTAAATTTCTCCAAATTCAAGTGAATTTTATCTGTTATTTGGCAGCCAGAATTTAGCTAAGTTCAATTTTTATAAAATTGAGTTAGTTAAAATTCTGGATTAATTAGTTCATATTTCAATTGATGAGATATGATATTTGTACTGTGTTATTTCAACGGATGGCTTCCAAGCTCAGCCACTGAAATATTATTTAAAGTACAGATTTGGTTTCGATGGATGACTTCTGTATTTCAGCCGTTGGAAATTTTTCAACTGCTAATTCATCCATCGAAGTATTTACTACATCTCAGCCGTTGAAATTACTTTTATCTCTCCTCTACTTTATACATACAGTCGTGTGTGTAATTTTTGCGGAATTAATAAGAAGTTATTGCTCCACAACAGTTATTTTTCAGCCAAATACAGCAAATTTCTGGGTTGGTATTTAAGATTTTTCAGTTTATTTTCATTTCTTTTTATCTCACTTTTTCGAATTCAAGCAGTCCTCTCTCTCTCTCTCTTTGCAAAAGAACATTAAATTTCTTCAGGCTTTCTTACTTGAAAACAATGGCGCCCATGAAGAAATTTGAATCTCCCACCGGTTTCATCTATGAGAAGAACAACTTCGCTTCATTTGTCAACACTGAAGCTGTGGAAGAGAAGGAGTTCCACAAAATGATGAACTTTATCAAGGCAAGTCAGTTGTCTCATGCAATTCTCTCAACTCCAACCATCTACCATGAAGTGGTGGAGGAAATATGGACAACTGCATAATTCAATAGTGAGCATGAAACTATTACCTTTTCACTTAATAATAATGAGCATGTTATTAATTCTGTGTGGAGTGCAACCCTATATATATATGGGTTGCACTCCACACAGAACAACTTAAAAAAAGAACAACACAGAACACTATCATAACACTTCATTTTTCATAAAAAAATGATTTGTTAAGGTTATAATTACATATTTAAGTAGTAATTAAACTTGATATATGAATTCTAACATCCAAACTCATCCAAATTATTAATATGAAATATTATAGAATCCAGATTAGAATCAAGAATAGAATCCAGAATATAATCATATAGATATATCTTTTGCACGATTATTTTACATAGAATCATGTTATTTTTAATTTATATTTATTGTTAAACATGATGGATACTGTTTTTATTCATAATAAAACGTTAATCACCTTAAAATTTGAATTTAATTCAAGTTTTTAATGAGATTCTACATTTGATTCTAAAGTGTTCTGTGTTGTTCTTTTTTTAAGAGTGTTCTGTTTTGAGCAATGGCCTATATATATATATATATATATATATATATATATATATATATATATATATATATATATATATATTTGTGTTGTTCTAGTAATGCTAATTGTTATGGATGCAGAAGCTTCTTGCCAAACAAGGTCATAACATCCATGGTGATGGTGGAGAGATCCAGAAGGGGCAAAGAAGAAAGGTGCAAATTGGGCGATAATTGTGCCTTAATTAAGGATATTAATTATTCTTAATTAAGGGTTTTTTTACCATAGAGGCATTTAAGTGCCATAATGTTGGCTCATTTATGTCTCTGTTTTTTTCAAATTCGCTCATTTTCCTTTCATTCGGTTTTGTCTAATTTTCAGGATGTTTGAAAGAGATTTAAAGAATTTACTTATTAAGGCTGCTTCCGACAAGACGCGAACCTTGGCGTCCCAGACAATTGAGCTATAAATATTGATAGAAAGGAATAAAGAAATCGGTTTTTAGTCTATTTTGTAATTGATGTAATTTTTGTAGGGCACTCTTTTTGCCCCTTAGAGTTTTTGTTTTTTTCTCATAAGATTTTACTGTTGAGGGGTTTTAACGAGGCCTTTTTTTTTTGGGTTATCTCTTCTGACTTGAAAGTCTATGTTATCGAGTATTTTTTTTTTTTTTGGTTTATTTTTTCTGACTTGAAAGTCTATGTTATCTAAACATTTGGGTATGATATACCTTCTTGATCGAAAGAAACTCTGTCCATTCAGATATTGTAATTTTCAATCTTGGTATAATACAACCGTCTTACGGAAAAAAACACGAACTATTTCTGCATCACTTCAGTTGGAGAATAATATTATTCGGATCCCAGGACCCAGAGCCGTGTACGTTCTCCAGATAAACACGACGGAAAATCCCAGCGGACGAATCCAAATAAAATACTCCTGACCCCTCCAGATAAACACGACGGAAAATCCCAGCGGACGAATCCAAATAAAATACTCCTGACCCCTGTTGCCGAACAGTTTAACAAGACTTTGATCATTTAAAGCACTTGCAAATCTACATTATTCTAGACGTGAAATTTTCAATGTTAAACTGTAGGAGAAAGAACGCATGATTGATTTAATCCGAATATTTTGGTTAATTGAGTGTCGACATGAAAAAAGTACTCCACACAGAACATATATTATATATATACAAATATTTTGCTTTGTGATTACTAGGTCGAAGTGAAATCAAAACATTTTTTCTATACATTAATATATGATTAAAAAAATTTATTTTAAATATTATACTCTATCATATTAATAATTAAATTAGAATGTAATTGAAGTACAACCTGATCCTCATTATATGCTCATTCTGGTACACTTAATAATTTCAAATTATAAATTATTTGACTAAACATAAGTACTGTAATAGTTAAAAATTAAAATGCAAGGTTAAACACATCACAAAAATAAAACTAATTCCTTCGGGTAAACAACAGAATCTCCTGTGATCCCAAATATTTTATTAAAGATCTTGTTGACATATTGAAAACTGTTTTTCCGGTGTGTGTCTATGAGCACACAATAAACACAAAATTTGATAATTTTTCTATGTTTTCATTGGCTTACACTCTTATAACGGTTTTTCTATGGTGTGCCCAAGGGCACACACTAAGCACTAATTTTTATGAGTTTGGTGCATTCTTATTGGTCATGTAATCATAAATATGGATGGCCCCCCTTGCATTTACACCAACTCCACCAATCAAAATCCACTAAACTCATCAAATTTAGTGCTTAATGTGTGCCCTTGGGCACACACTAGAAAGACCCCTCTTATAATAATGATGACCCTCTGCAGTAACACCAACCACACCAATCAAAACACCAAATTTATGAGTTTCCGTGCATAGTACGTGCCCAATAAAATTATATGAACTAAGGCCAACTCCAACCATAAATCGAAATTTGGATTACCAAATGATCCAAATTTAGGGGCGGGATCCAAATACTATTCCAATCATGTGATCCAAAAATAAATCTAAATTCACTCACCCTTATAATATTCATATACTTTGATTTTAAATATTTTAAAAAATGATTAACTAATTTCATCATTAATTATAATAATACAATTAACGACTAGACAAAGATAAAATATTATAAAATAATTCGAAAAAGTTAAAACGGTACATAAAAATAAATTAAAAGCATTAAAATACTAATTCTCAGAATTTTTCCCACAAATACTCGATAAGTGTATTTCGAAGTTCAAGAAGGGCAATATTTATCTTTG
The DNA here is from genome assembly GCF_001625215.2 of Daucus carota subsp. sativus. NCBI lineage: Eukaryota > Viridiplantae > Streptophyta > Magnoliopsida > Apiales > Apiaceae > Daucus > Daucus carota. Next base: position 23,709,476 of record NC_030381.2, read on the forward strand.
GTTTTTCTGTAACAATTAATAAATTGTTAAAATTTTATGTATTTTAAAATTTTAATTTATAATTAATCATTTTTTGAATAACAATTTATAATTAATCGTTGTTTTAATTATATTCTAATCTTAATTAATCTATCTTTAATAATATTAACAAAATCATCAAATATTTTAATGTTAAAAATATTTGGATCAGTGAATAGTAGTGATCCAAATTTGGACCAGTACTATTCACTGATCGAAATTTGGATCAGTTTTTAGTGCACGGTTAGACTGGTTTGGGGCAGAACTGCCCCAAATTTGAATTTTTGACCATGGTTGGAGATGGCTAACAAAAGTTCGTGTTATTATCAAATTAAGTGATATATTTTATTTTATCAATATAAATAATATATAGTCATTTTAAAAATGTATTTAATTAATCTGAATAAGTTTTGATCAATTATAACCGTCATTAATTATATCAGTAATCAACTAACTTAGATATCTGTCAAAAAAAAAAAAAAAAAAACACTAACTTAGATAAAGCTTACATGACTTAAATAACATCTCTTTTAAAAAGTGTCATGGGTTCTATATCTGATCCACAATGATGAAAAAGGTTCAATTAAATACAGTAACTATTTTGACTTACTTGACTAGACACTAATTTGACATCTGCGACTCTTTACGGTTTTTAATAAAAATTACAAAATTCATATTATCAATTATTATATAAATAATAAATTTTATTTATAATAATTTAAAATATTATTAACACATTACTTTTAAAATATAATCATTCCTTCCCAACACAGTATGTTCTATAAATTTTACATAATTTCATAAAAGTCCAATCTAGCTTGCGTCAAATAAAAACATATAATAATTATAAAATCTTTTGAGGGCTCATATATTTAGAGAAAACTAACAAAATAAAATTGAAAAATTAAAATTATAGCCTTTCTTAAATATTTTTCTTTCCTTTATAATTTATGTCTTAAATTATTAAAAAATAAAAGTATATCAAATATAATTAAAAATAAATATAATTTTTGATTTGATTTTTATAAATTAAAAATAATTTTGATATGATTTATATGTCAATTTATTAAAATAATCAGTGACAGTTTTAATAATAAATTATATCAAATTATAAAAATATAAATGATTTACCTTATTATAAATATAAATATATTTTATTCTTTCGTAATATATGATATCATAAAACTCAAATACACAAATTATCATCTGGATTTTCATTCCATTTTGAAAATAAAATCAAACAAATAAAACAATTCATACTTTCTTTTCTTCTCATTTCTCTTTTCTATATTTCCGAGACGGACCAAATGCCCCTGTTGGCCATCTTTCAATGAAACGTGTCAATCAAAAAACATACTCCCTCCATCCTCAATTGTTCACATCGGAGAGGGACACGGAGACCAAGACAATGTATAAAAAATAATAAAGTTAGATGAAAAGTGGGTATGTAATAGTGGTTTTTATTGTTAAATAGCAGGGGAAGATAGTGAGTGTAATTATGAGAAAAATTTACTTATATTTATAAAGGGACCTAGTATTAATCATTTACATGGAAAACTGGTAACTAATATTTGGTAGCTTTCCCCTTTAATTACATCCTTGTCCCAAGTCCCAACCCACTCATCCCTTGAGGCTTAAGCCCTATATAAACCAACCTCACTTCATTATTTCCTCTCATAGAATTCATCTTCACATCCTGCAGCATCCAGCCCTTCACAATATTCACATTACTCCAACTCAAACAACTACTCTTCCATTCCATCACCAGAAATCACAAACATATCGATATCGATCAAGAACAAACTCCCTTTCATGGACTTTTTGGCTACTGCTACATACATTACCTTCTTTCTCTCAACTCTTCTGTTATATTGCTTGACAATCAAAAAAGGCCAAACTGAAACAACAGCAAAAACTACTCAAGCTCCCTCCTGGGACAATGGGATTACCGTATTTCGGAGAGACTCTTCAGTTTTACTCTCAAGATCCTAATGTTCTGTTTGCAGCAAAACAAAAAAGGTTCATGTCACCACTTTGCAGATTGCTCTGCATGTATTTTGTCATGATTTTTTTTGCATGATACCGAAATATACAAGGAAAGAGGTTTAATTTTTTTTTAATTTACGACGACTTCATGCAGGTACGGAGATGTATTTAAAACGCACATCCTTGGTTGCCCTTGTGTAATGTTGGCAAGCCCAGAGGGAGCTCGGTTTGTGCTGGTGACTCATGCTGATTTGTTTAAGCCTACGTACCCGAAAAGCAAGGAGAAGCTGATTGGTCCTTCTGCACTGTTCTTTCACCAAGGACAGTATCATGCTCAGCTGAGGAAGCTGGTGCAGAGTTCCTTGTCTCCTGAAGCAATCCGGAAACTGATTCCTGATATTGAGGCCACAGCCATTTCTAGTTTGGAATTATGCGCCAAGCAACGAGTTGCTAACACCTTTGAAGAGATGAAGAAGGTTAGTTTGATTTGGTTACTGGATAGTATAATCTAGAACTCTCTTTGGACCTTTACTTACCAACTAGGCAATCAAGCACATGCTGTTTAAGACATTTTCTCGCATAATCCACACCATTCATTCCTGCTTTTTTTGTCTTCATGTTGAGTTACATGGGGTCTAGTAGATCCAACAGGTAGATTTCTGGGTCCACCAAATAAGCTGAATTTATTGATCAACTTAATTTTGGATGTGCAGTTCTCATTTGAGGTGGGGATTCTCTCAATATTTAGTCAGTTAAACAGCAGTTACAAAACTGAGTTGAAAAAAAACTACTGCATTGTAGACAAGGGGTACAATTCTTTTCCAACAAACTTGCCAGGGACAGCATATCAGAAGGCTACAAGGGTAAGGCTCTGACTCTTAAACAGAGTAGCATAATCAGACTTTTAGATTCTTTGACCTGACTCTTCCATTTTGGTTATGATTTCGTTAAGGCGAGGAAGAGAATCACTCAAATTTTGAGTGAGATTATCAGGGAGAGAAAGGAAAAGAAATTGTTAGAGAAGGATCTATTAGGCCATCTACTCGACTACAAAGATGGCAATGGGCAGTCATTAACTGAGGACCAAATCACGGATAACATCATCGGAGTACTTTTTGCTGCCAGGGACACGACAGCCAGTGTCATAACATGGATTCTGAAGTACCTCCATGATGACCATACACTTCTAGAAGCTGTCAAGGTAATTAGTACATTCTGGTCCCAGATGGTCCTTCTCAGATCTTCCTATATGATGATATGCTACATAGACATAGGAGTTAAATATTTTTCTTGTACATTAAAATAATTTGTTTGCTTGTTGCAGAATGAGCAAAGGATGATATTTGAGTCAAATAACAGAGGCATGCTTCCGTTAACATGGGCTCAGAGTCGAAATATGCCAATAACATCTGGGGTGAGTACTCTTTCTTGGTGGTAGAGTTTAAAAAAGAATATCATAAGGAAAAAAAAATTACTAACATTGCATGTGTATATTTGTGATTCAGGTCATATTAGAGAGCTTGAGGATGGCAAGCATCATATCTTACACCTTTAGAGAAGCAGTGGTTGATGTCCAATATAATGGTAAAATGCCATATTGAATAAGCTACAACTTTGTAACACAAAACTGAGAGCAGAAGTTTTGTTTTTTGACTTCTATTTTATTGTCTATTATTTACATTAATATTTTCATTCAATATTATAACAGGGTACCTTATACCTAAGGGCTGGAAGGTGATGCCATTATTCAGGAGCATCCACCATAATCCAGAGTTCTTCGCTGATCCTCAGAAGTTCAATTCATCGAGATTCAAGGTAGGACTTGAAAGTTTATGCATCTCTGGAGAAAGTCCAATGTAGTATTGGACTTGCTCTTTGTACTTTTCTGACAAGTGATTCTAAAAATAGTTTCACATCCACCTTTGTGACACAGGTTTCTCCAAAACCCAATACTTATATGCCATTTGGAAATGGAGTGCATGCTTGTCCCGGAAATGAACTTGCCAAGCTAGAGATACTTATTTTGATCCACCATCTGGTTACCAAATATAGGTAAGATGATGACCTTACATGGTGTAGTCTAGAAAGGTTGGACCACTTAATTTCAATCAAGTGAACCTCTTCAAACAAGGCTAAATTATAATAGTGCATATAACTAGGAGTAATCTAAATGAGAAATGTCTAAGCGCGGCCAGTAATTTGACAAAGTCATGTTGATGACATTTGCATTTCAGGTGGGAGGTGGTTGAATCCAACGACGCAATTCAGTACTGTCCATTTCCAGTCCCTCTGCATGGACTCCCTGCCAAATTTCGGAAAGATCAAGGACACGAAGTGTTAAAATAGCAGAAGATGCCATTAGAATTACAATGCATTGCATTATGTAATAGAAGTTTATGTTTAGGCTCCCCAATTGATTTACAGTAAATAAAACTATTTCTTTACTCTCATGATCTACATGTACTACATATATGTTCCTGCATTTATCTGAATAATATTCCAATTAGTTTTATTAATTCGTGCATGCCTATGGAATAAAGAGACAGATCGTCAATAAAAGATGTATCGCGAGTGCTGAAATGAACTCCTGAATAATTCTTATCATCCTGTTGGCTCATGATACAAAAATAATAATAACAGTGGTAGTAAAGGACTAGATTTACCCTAAAACATAAAAATCTTATGCTGATATGTCTAGTCACTTGATATGAATGTTTCTGAGTCACATGAAAGGTAAGCATCAAGAGACTAATGTAGCATAGGAGCAATTATTCATATGCTCAACTTGGTACAAATGGAAATGCCCCTGACTGGAAGGCACTGCCTGGAGTACACAAGATTTTCGATAGGTCTAACATAGATGGTCCCATGAAACAATACACTACAGTAACCACCAATTGCTTGATCAGTAATGTTGAGTCTATCGTGCTTCTGTCGGTGCTGAAGAACCTTCTAGTTGAGAACGATAGAAGAATACGACATAGTATAGCAGAACAGAATTCTAAAGAATGTTGTGGAAGTTTGTTTCAAGAATTGCTAGAAAATAATTCCTGACATCAGAAAGGAAAGTACAGAATTTTCAAGAAATTATAGTAAAGCCAAGGAAAGCATTTCCAGAAACTCTGAAACTAATCAAGTAGTCAGGTGTTAGTTTTTTAAGCATAATTTGAGAGTAAAATATAAGTGGAACGATCAGGAAAGTTGGCTCATTCTAGTTCTGGCATACGCAGAACATAGGGAGTACAAACCTCAGGCATGTCACGAATGTGGCATATTCGTTACATGTCTTTTAAGGGGACCCCTGCTTTAACTACAAACAGCATTAGTCGGTTATGCAAAAAAGGTCGGTTTAAATTATGTGACCTCGGTTATGAATCTATGATAGTGACACATTGGATGCGTCTTGATCCTTTCTTAGAAGTCATCTAGAAAAAATATATCCGACCAAGAGTGGTGGTCGGATATAATTAGAAAATCACCCATGAGCTATGAACGATAGGGCCTTGCAATGTTTTTTGTGTATTTAATTACTCACTTGTTACAATAAGCAACCTCTATGTCAGTCGTTCTACTCAATTAATCGTATTAGTGGCAGTTATAGGAAAAATAGAAATTTATGGATCAGTTGGGTTTTTCTCAAGCCTCTACAGACTACACTCACCATTTCTTTCAGTTTTAGCCATTTTTTCTTCTGTCGAACTTCATCATCTGTAACTGTAATTGCAGACCTGTGTCAATGATTGTTATTTATTTTAATACTTTTTTAGTTTCTATAGTTGCAGATATAACAATTTTGCAGAAATTTCAAACCAATTCCTCTTTTCCAGTACTTCTTGAATTATCAGACTCCAAGTTTTCTTTGAATTCAGAATCTAGTGCTATATTGTCCAAATTATTAGAGAACATGCGTCAAAAATCTCACTAAGCTTGATCATCTGGTGTATCATTTAATGAAGTACAAATAACACTAGCTAGAAGTCTGATATAGGATACTATTAGTTATCTGAGATAAGAGTTGGACAATTAAATCCAGAGGAACTGCATATCTGCTTCATGATTCATCACATCACCATAATAAATTGTTTGGTCTTTAATAATTCAAGATATCCCTGCATTATCATTATTTCCGAAACTTAGATGTGGTATTGGTATCCTGCACTAGCATACTGTCATCATCAAATAGCTATAAATATCAGCACTACAAAATTGTCATCCACACAGCAGAATATACCTTCCACTTGGTCCTAGCATTATTGCTATAATTGTTCTTGATAGTTTTGTTAGTGCCGAAGCATCTTATCGCCTGTAGGGGAACTTGAATTTCATTTGAACTCCAGGACATTCAAATACTACTAGTATAAAGCTGAGAATTTGAAATGACCCCTCAAATCATGTCCTTTGAAATCCAAAATTTTAAATGAAATTTGAAAGTTAATTATACCTTTAACCTCATCAAATGTTGCAATGCCAAGTCTAGATTCTTCGATGCTGTATAAGACCAGGATCACATTACAGATAGTCAGGTAGTCACGTGAATTCACATTAGTTGTGATGGTTAAGTATACGAAACTTGACAAATGACTTGCTACTTATACCGATCCATCAGATCAATTTACAGGTACCTGGTTTGATGATGACAACACAAAATTCTAATACACTATGCACCAGAAATTTTGATCATAACCCTTAACCAGCGTTATTCATCATTGATGATCAGTTCTTGTAATTATACTTCTGATAAGGTAGTATCAGGTTGATCAACAAAAGGTGGTCACAAGATGAAATGTCTTTGTTCCTTATATAGAAATTTCTCAAGGACTGAGCATGTACAAAAATGACACTGTTTTGACAATTATTAGTATTGGGCAGGATCATGATCTATGAAGGTTCTCGTGCAATGCAGATTAAACAGGTAACGATACGTGAAAGTTTCTCTTTGCTGGACCAAATTAATCTAGAAATAAACTGATTCCAAAACCAAAATCAGGTTTATTTTAGAACTCTAATTGATCACGGAACAAATAGTTCTTCGTGGTTGTAAAAGATGATCACATTCGCTGGAAAAGTTTATCATTGGAACAAATTACGTTGCACGCAAGGAAAGGAATAGCTGATCAACTTTCTAATGCTATTAACAAACTTAATTACCCATATGAATGTAGGTGTTGTAGCTTGCAATTACTTAAACATGAAATGCAAACACGAATGGTTACATCTGGGCTAGGAATATTTCAGAGAAGAAATTAAAAAATTTAATTTATTCATACTATTTATGCATCTCCCTCTGGTATAATATGCATCGGCGCCAAAAGTGAGATCCAGACATCGCAAACTGATACTGCATACTAGTGTTGGAAAAATGTGGGTTTAAGCCCCACATGTTGTGTCAATTTTGAGTCACATTGTTTGAGTGAGCATTGAAATGCGTTCTCCTCCGAGAGATTTTTCCGAGGCACTTTGAATCACTCAAAATGACTAAGAATGAGATAGAAGTATCCAAAGGTGGTCTTTTAGAAGTGGAAAATGTTGTTTGCAACCCATATCCCACATTTAAAAGGATATGAGTCTTTCTTGCCTTTATATAGTAGAACACCCATGTTCTTTTTACTTGTGTTTAATGTGTTATGCTACATCTCCTACAATTTATCTAAGGACAACGAGTTCAAATTTTGTGATGTGTGAATCAAATATTGTTGGCCGCACCCCCCTAAGTTATCATTAGTAAATTATTTTTTGCTCTGGGCTAAACAATAAACCCTAACGGATCTGATTTCTGGCTCTGCCAAATTTTCTTGTACTAACAAGTTACTGATACTATTTGTCCGCTGCTAGTCTCCTACTACTGCAGGATATGCTGCCTGTTCAACCCAAAAATGGGCTTCCGAGAGGGGGAGTGTTAAAAAATACAATACAATCATGTTAAAGCCCTCTTTAACACCTTGAGATCATTAAATCTGTCTGCTAGTAATTTTCCCAGGTCTCACAGATCATTGAAGAGACTTTGCCAGGCTAGTTCTATAGAACAGTTCAAAGTTTTACTTTCCCATTAATGCCCACAACAATTGCAACCTTTTTGTTTTTGGATGATCAAACTATAACACTCTCCTTCACTCGGAAGCTCATTTTTGAGTTGAAAAGTGAATCACGGGTGCCCATCTTTGACGCAAACTTTTTCTTCATATTAATTATGAGGATATTGGGGATGTCAAGGAATAAGAAAGGATCCGGGATTTGTCATTATTGGGGACAAATGTTAGTGTCATAATATTTTTTTTGGTCTGGGTTTTACTTCAACAGTGCCTAAGGCTAATTTATTGGAGTTTTGCCGAGCCTAAACTCCTGGAGCATGAGTGTTTTTCTTGATTTTAGAGGTTAAAATTCAAGCGGTATGATGCACTATGCACAAATACTTGGACATGCAAAAATATTTGTACTCTCCAGGTGCTACAGACATTCAAGCTGTTGAAGTTTCGTATGATTGAACAAATTGAGGCAGAGAGACTCGAACCTGAGTCCCTTCCAAAGGGAGCTTTGATACAATATTAAAGTAACCAATCTATGAGATCGATTGGATAGCCCAAGTGGTGGGTTCATCCTCTGTTGTCCCGGGATACCCGGATCCGACTCTGGCTCACCTCGAGAATTATTAGAACAGATACTAAGTTGTAATCGAAATTCTTAAGGTGTCGGAGTAAGGTCAAACATGATTCTCTCTACTCTTCAACAAGGTGAAGCAGTGATTGAAGGTGCCTGTGATTGAAGCTAGGAACCCATGGCAAGGTATTAATGTAATTTAGTGAGTGTGTGTCAAGTAGCGGGACTAGTTGAAATAAAGAAGCCATAATTTAAGATCCAACAATCGCACGAACTCACATTTATTCATCCATACCCGACCAATCCCCCTCCTACCCTGCAACCTATCCTTGCCCCCATGGCCCCTCCTCTTACACCATATACGCCAAACTCAACTTTCTCAACAACTCACATTATTACCACTACATTTCAATTTTCCATTTTCATTTTAAGCATACTTCTCGTCCGAATAATCTGATAAAATGTACAAGTTTATGACAATAATCATCATATTGCTGCAGAGTACAATAAGCAGCAGCTAGCGAGCTGTAAGAAAGTAGTGCAAGAGAATTTGAGTGAGTAAATTAATCGACATTCCCTTTTTCCCATCTCTCCACACACTCAAAAGCGGTGAATTTGTAGGGAATGAGACAGCAGATCCAAAGCAACATTAAAGTTGGTGCAGACTGCACGTGAACCCTCTCATTTCACCCCACTCCCTGCTTCTTTACTTCACTTCTCTAATTACACGCCACAGATTTCCTCGATACCCAGAATTATTTTTTAAGTAAATATATATGAACGTGGATGTTTGGCTACCACTGTTTCCGATTTCTTTTTCTAAAAAGTCGGCTTTTATTTTTTTATCTGTTTGTGTAAAAAATCAAAAGCACTCACGAGAAGTTGAGAATGTTGGTTTTCGTTGTAGAACTTTTACTTTTTTCCCAAAGAATTAATCACTTATAAGTTTTAATTTACTTCTCACTTTTAATCCATTTCAAGCAAGCATTTTTTTTAAGTTTACCCGAATGACCCTGAAATTCTCTGTATTTCAAATTACTCTCTCTATTTTGAAATATAAATATTTTGACTTTTCGACGTGTTTCAAATTATTTGACTGTATATGTAAAATCATTATTTTTGAAATTTTATTTTCTTAAACAAAAATATATGATTAGTATTATAATTTAAGAAAAAAAGTCAAATAATCTATATTATATTTCTGAACGAGAGACAATAGGAAAATAATGGGACTGAGTGAGAAAGCGCCAACCATGCCAATCCAAAGCTTAGTTTCTACAAACTAAAAAAGAACAATTGAAGTCGAAAAAGAAAAACCCCACCAGATTTAATCACTGTCTTTGTACCATACTACAATCTCTGCAGAGCATTGAAACATGTAGAAAAAATAGAGAGATATATTAAAAATACATTTAGTATTTTCAAGCCAAGCGTGTACTTTCAGTAGTGATCAAAATTCCCAAAATGGAATATTGCATAACAAGGCTCCTACTTTGGTCTTGTACAATAACAACTCCTTTAGATCACTTCAGTTTCTCTGTATATACCCAGGCTTGAAAACAAAATCGAATCAGATTGACTGAACTCTAAATCAACTATCATATGTCGATGATTCGAATCTTGTCAATGTCTGGCGTGGCTTCGGCTTTCACTTGTTTAGCATGGTTTTACACGAACCCACTGGTACCTTCCTTCCAATGCCACATCCTTGACGATATCATAATTATATCTGACAAAAATAAAACCAAAAAGGTTAAATTAAAATTAAGACATCATCTTTGCTCACGAGTCATTGTTACTAACAGGGATTAGTCGGGACTCGAGACTAAAATTCTAATTAAAAAAAATATGACATATATATTTACTTTTCCATAAATCTTTTCTTCTGCAACATTTCTGCTACGGAGAAGAAATCTTCGATCTCCTCTGTAGACGGCATCTTGGATGCATCAGTTGATCTTGCTTGCGAAATCTTCCTCTTCTTTTTTGTGATTGATTCCATTACTTGTTCCGTCTTTTCGTCACTGGTGAAAATGAAGCAGCTCAACAGTCAGAAGTCGAAAGTAATGTGAGTTGTATGCAGTTTAGCATGCATGTATAAGAAAACGGAACCTTACAACTGATCACTAAAATTAGAAATTATAATTATGTAATGGTCCGTTTATGAACCTGAATTTCATTTGAAATTATGAATTTGAACAATAACCTGTTTGGAAATATAGATTTGGATTTCATTTGAAACCCAGGACATTCAAATATTAATATAAAACTGAGAATTTGAAATGATAACTCAAATCCTGTCATTTAAAATCCATCATTTGAAATAAAATGCACGTTTCCAAACACTCTCTAAAGGAATTTAAGATCACTGATACGAAGAAACTTGAATGAGGATCCACCTGAAAGCATCACTGGTAGATTTCGAAATTTCATCAGTTCCAGAATTTTCATCAGCCTGCAAAATGAATATTATACAACATATATCAAATATCAGGCAATAACGCATTTTAATTTAATATAAGGAACCAGAAATGTTTTAGTAGTACTTGAATTTCACAGTATTATTTAACATATCTTTCCAGAAAGAAAAATAGCTGCATTTCTAGTTCTGACCTTTAGATCTGACAATACCGAGATGGTTGTGATGGACTGGTTGTTGAAGCAGAGTGAAGTTTGCGGAACTTGATCAGGAAATTCAAATGGCGTGGTAGGAGAAACTGAATTTTTCGGAGAAACTGAAACGGATGAACAGCAGCAGTGATTTGGAAGAGGATGATGCACGGTAGAAGAATTTGGTTGTGCAGAATGAAGCCTTCTCCTCTTGTTTGTAACAGAGGCCTCAGCTGCTATTGCTCTCACTTGCCCTGCTACTTGCATTGCACCTGTTGTTTAATTCTTTGCCTTTGCACAACAAGCTTCACTCAGATGTCTATTTATACAAATTCTTTTCTAAGCTCTTGTCTACGTGTGTTATTTACAGCTCTTCCTTCTTTCTATAAATAAACTTATAAATACTAACATGCATATCTCTCTAACTCTCTGTAAGGTAAATTGTTAATTGAATTATTCCCCTTCCAGTCACTCGAAGTCCATTTTCGGGTTGACAGTAGATCAGGAGCACTCAGACGTACCATTGTCTTCGTGTTTATAATAATATGAGGATATTAGAAGTCGCAATAAGTCAAATATGAGCTTTTTAGTTCCCGCGAGCCAGGGTTTTGATACTGATACCATGTAAAATGACTGATTCTTATGAAAACTCAAGTATCGGGAAATTATCAACTTGTCACACTCCACTGTTACAGGTAAAAATGACGGAAAAATAACATGAAAATAATCTGACTGTTATGGATATGTGTCAGTCCGATTTGTATTTGTATAATCCAATCCGTGAGTATTATCAACTAACTCAGCACTACACTTGTTAATATACACAGCTATTGATAGTATTATAAACAAATGACCATGCACCATTATACACCATTTATTTATGAATCAGCAAGGAACATATTTATTTGTATACAGACACAAATCATTAAACAAGAATAATATATAGACTTAAAAACAAAGATACACCCCACACTCTGCTGTGCAGTGGTGTGAAAAATGTGTTTCACCTTCTAACTAACGTGACCTATGGGCGCAGTAGCACTATCTCAACTATGTATGTTCTGATGTTAAATTATATTGTAAATCTGTATTTTACAATATATTTCATCTTTGGATAATAATAAACAGAATACTCACGGGAGCTGTACAAGATATATGCGCAACAGTGAAATGGGAAAATGTGGGTACAAGTCTTGTATTCTGGAGTTATTTTGAGCTCATATTTGATTAGGTCTTTTCTGCAAATTTCTAGTAAATTTTGGCTGGGATGTGTACGCAATCTGCTGCAAAGTCACCCTTACTATAGGAGCTGAGACTGGCATTTGTCTTCTCGAACTTCTTATTTTCTATTGAACAATGGAATAAATATATTAACGATTTAATATATTATTGATAAATTTATTGTAATTAATGTTTGTAAAATAAAAGGAAAGAACTTACATGATGATACTGTATTATAGTATACACCACCTCCCCAGTATGAAAATCTCGAGTTTTAGGTATCAATTTCAAAAAAATAAGATTCGACGAGCACCCATCATGTATGGTTTGTAATGAACAAACAAATGCAACTAAACACCAGTTTAACATGAATAAAATTCATACATAATGTCAGAAAACGTGAAAAAGATGAACCGAACGACTTATAATACAAATGTTAGGTCCTATGAACTCTTGTTAGGTCCTATGAACTCACTATATAAGTTAATATAGTGAACACAATCAATAAAGCAGAATGACAATATAAGAGATTGAAAGCAATAAACTCTTATTCACAAAGCTTGAATGGTTACAAAAACTCTCTCAGTGATTTATATTGTATCACTAAGAGCTGCTAGGGTTCTTAACAATGTACTCGATAACTCAACTCATCTAGAGTAACCCTAATCTGTGTTTATATAGACACAGTTACAAAATCAATTTCTGATTTGATATCCTATAAATCAGCTATGTATTCTATCAATCAAAGATTGCTACTGTTTTCTGTTTAGTTTCCATAGTCAGCAAATCACTCCTCCGCTTCTATCCTTCCTTGAAGTATATCCGCTTCTGAGCTCTTTCCACGTGTAAACTCTGACGAGTCTTGACTATGTAAACTCTGATCAGACTTTATCAAACTCTGGTCAGACTTTATTAAACTCTGATCAGCTTCCAGCTTAAACTCTGATCACTCCTGTTCTAAAACAAACTTTAAGAACATTAGTAATCATCAATTATATCTAACAATCTCCCCCAACTTGTGCATAAATATGTTATGTGCAAGTTAACAGATAATTGATGATGTCAAAACAGATAAGTCAAATGCAACAGAGTTTAGCTATATAACAGAAAACTTTTAAAACTTACAGATACTTTACTCCTTAGCTTCATAGACACCATGAGCTGTCTTTAGATATTCTCTGAGGAGTTCTCTTTCAGCTTCTTCAAGTACTGTAATCATCTGTCTCTTGATCTCTCTTAGCTCTGGATCTGAAACTACAGTTTGATAAATTGCAGCTCTGAGATCATAGATCTTGTTTCTTCTCAAGTCTCTATCCAGCCTGATATTGTAAGCTTTATCAGACTCTTCATTGAATGCAAGAGTACTGATTCCAGCTATTGTTACTATTTTTGCTGAATTCTTCTTCATCTCAACCAGCTGTCCTTGATGATTGAAGTATTTAGGAATAAAAGGTCCAGCATTCTTGTTTCCTGTAATACCCATCTTTCTTCTGATTTGATCTTTGAGCAGATTAGAGATGTGTTGACATGACTTGTTCTTTACTTGAAATATGTGTGAGACATATCTCAATTCCTCCCAGTGTTTAGCATAGAGATCAGCTTCAATTACTCTAAACACTGTTCCATCAGACATGAAGTAGATAAGAATGGTATCTCCTCTGTCATTCTTCACCAGTTGGACTGAATCCAGTTTGTCCATTCTTTCTTGCAATGCTCCAGTCTTGGGAGCACAGAGAGATGAGGGGTCTGTTGACATTGATCCTATACTCTGATCAAAATTTTCATATTTAGATCCTAGTCCTCCTTTATCTCTTCCTGCTTTTCGATGAGAGATTGGTTGAATTGAGCCCTTTTCAAAATTTATCTCAGTCATCAGACTTGGCTTTGCAAATCCTGGCAATGGAGTAGTTGTTGGTTTGAACACAGCTTGAGCCTTGTCAGAGGTTGTGTCTTTCTTTGCTTCTTTATTAACTTGAGCTGTGTCAGAGGTTAATTTTTCTTGTTGTGATTCTGCAACATGAGCTTTGTCAGAGATTGCAGCTTCTGTTTTCTTTTCCTTTACAACTTGATCTTTGTCAGAGGTTGTAGGCTTCTTCTTAACCCAGCCTTTCTCAAGATGTTCATCTACTTTGCTTTTTCCCTTGGATGTATACTCATCTTCAGAGTATATCTTTTTGACTGGTATACTCTGATCAGCAACAGTAGCTTCCTTGATCAGTATTCCTTTCTCCTTTGGTCTGGCAGTTGACTTTGCAGGTTTCTGGATTTTTCCTGAGTTTATAACTTCAACATGTTCTTTCTTCAGTTCTGCTTCCTCTGCAGCAATCAACTCCAAATCCAATTTGGCTTCTGGATTCTCTTGTTCAAAAATCAGTCTGGCAAGTTCTTCATCAGTCAATGGTTTATTTGATCCAGCCACTGGTCTTTGTTTTGATCCAGATGTGACATTATATGTTGGAACTGGAACAGACTTTGAGCTTTGCTTAGACTTTGAACTGTCAGAGTTTGAAACTCTTCCACCAGTTCCTGCTTGAAATCTTTTATTCTTTGTAAAGTCATCCACATCATCATCATCATCATTTTTCTTTCTCTTCAGAGTTTGAGAAGTAGACTTGCATTTGACTTGTGCTACTCTCTCCCCCTTTTTGACATCATCCTCATCAGGAATCAGTATTGAAGTTATCAGAGAAAGTGAGGATTGGATGGCTTCAAGCTGTTTGGACATTTTCTCTTGAGTAGACTCAATGGTGGACATCCTCTGTTCCAAAGATTGATTTGCAGAGACCAGCTTCTTCACATCTTCTTTCAGAGGTAGGAGGTGCCTTTTCTTGTCTATGTTCTGAGTTTCCTTGAAGTTGGCTACCTCTGTTCTAAGACCATCTACTGACTTAGATGTCTGAGCATGAGCAGGATGAAATGTCTTCAGATAAAGAACTGTAGCTTTGAGGCTTGACATGACATCAGAGTTTGTGATTTTATTCTCTGCCATAGATAGAAAATCTTCAGCTTTTGCTGGCTCCAGAGAATGCTGGTGGCTCAGCCAGAGTTTATCCCATACCTCATTTGGTGGATCAACCTGAAGATCCCTGGGAAGAGGCTCAGAGTTTGGCTTCAGAGTTTGCAGCCTGGCATTATATTGGCTGGTAGACTCCCATTTCTATTGTTGAAGAGACAGAGGGACTTCATCCTCATCATCATTTTCATCATCTGAACTGTTATCATCCTCATCACCATCAGATGCAGGATCTTCAACATTTTTAACAGGATCTGGAACAGATTTTTCTTGAACTTCAGATTTTGATTTGCTAGGCTCTTCACCAGCCTTAGCAAGGGATTGCAGTGCTTCCAAAGCTATCTTATCAGAGTCTTCAATGACAGCATCTGACTTGTAATTTTCAGGTGCTGTGTCATGAATGATGGCACCCTCAGGAAATTTAAGTGGAGATTGAGGAATTTGAATGGAGGGTCCATGATCAGAGATTGGAATTTGAGAATCAGACACTGTAGTCTCAGCTTCAGCTGTAGCTTGTTCCTTGCATATTATTTCCTCATCTACTTCAGATGAAGTAGAAGATGTTGTAGCAGCAGAGATTGGAACAACTTGAAGAGGATGCACCATCAGAGCTTGAGATAAATCAGGAAGTGAAGTGGATGGTGCCTGCTCTTCCGCAAGAGTAAAATCTGTGATCTCTGTTATGGGTACCTTTGCCCTCTTAGGCTTGTTAGCCCTTCTTTTAAATCTAGCTGTCTTTGGCTGAGGACTGGCCTGTAAGGGTTCAGAGTTTGGTGTAGGAGAAGGTTCAGAGTTTGGTGCATGTGCAGGTTCAAGATCATCATAATCATAGGCTGCAACCAGTCTCCTTCTTTTCTGCTTTGGTGGAGAAGCAGCTTCAGTATTTACAGCATCAGAGTTTACAGCATCAGAGTTTGCTGGTTTATCAGACTTTGTCTTCAGAACTTGTGTAGCAACAGAGGTTCTGGTCTTCTTAGTAGAGGGGGCTGCATCAGACTTTGTAGCCCTTTTTGGTTTTGGGGTGGATGATCTGGGTTGTCTGGTTGCTGTAGGAGAGACTGGATGTTGTGGTTGGGGTTGAGGCTGTTGTTGTGGTGCTTGAGGCATATTCAGCCTAGCTCTTAATGGAGCTGGAATTTGTAGAGGCCTGAGAACTGGTCTCTTCTCATCTTTAGATATGAGATCTTTGAAAACCCTTTTATGAAGTTTAAAAGGTTTGATCTCATCTGCAGCATCAAAAGCCACTTCTCCAACAGTGGCATTAAACAGCAATTGGCAAAATCGTGAAAAATATATTATCTGACGATTTTCATGCATTCTTTCACCAATATTTCTAATAACTAATCTACCAAAATCGAAATTAGTAGAATAGATCAGAGAATGCCCAATCTGCAGCATGTCCATTGGTATGGCATCCCAGTTTGTAGATTTCTTCTGGAAGGCCCTGGTAATGCAGTCAAAGAAAAAGCTCCACTCCTTCCTGAGTCCTGGACGCTTTAATTGACCCAATTTATCCAGAGAGTCGTAGTAGCCCAAATCAATCATCATGGTTCTGAGATTGGCATCTCCATTGGTAATGTAAGCAGCATGCTCTGGCAGGTTGAGTGCTGCTCGGACGGTGGCTGGAGTGACAGCATACTCCGCTCCGTCATACTCAAATACAATGGATGGTGACCCAGCTTCACCACCATTGTCATAATGCCCTGTTCTCCAGAAAGTGATGATTTGGCTTCCTGAGAGTCTGGCAGGAGCTGTAAGGGCAGTGACCAGGGCACTCTGTGCCAAGAATTGCTGGATGGGATGATAATCCCCTAGAACATCAGTGGTGTCAAGGATGGCAGCATGGTTGTTGGGAACAAATTCCACACCTGCAAAGGTAAAAGCTGAAGTCGCCATTAGAACAGAGTTTGTGAAGGAAGGTGTTTGAGAAGGTGTGTAAGAGAAGATTTGAATTTCAGAGAGAAAAGCGTAAGAGTTTGTTGAGAGAGTGTGTGTAAAGATGAAGTGTATAAGTGAATAATAAGCAATAAAATCTGATGTGATAAACTCTTCAGATTTTGATTAGCTGTACACGCATGGGCTTTTGTTCAGCTGTACACCTGGCAGATTTTAACTGGTAGATGAGAGTTAGTGGCATGGAGAAAAGAGAGTAATAATCATGAGCGCAGTAACACATGTGCAGTTATAAATGCTGATTACACGTTCTCCTATTAAAATGTTTTACATGTAAACCCACTAACATTACAGCCGTTTGGTACACTCTCTCCACATTCTCAGAATATTTAAACTCCTGAAATGTACAAGATTTTAAAAAATCAAGATCAAATCCCTCGATTTTTAAACTCTGAGATTTGAAACAAAGAAAATAAATTTCTAAGTACCTCAGAATAAGACATAATGTTTAGAACATTCATCAAAAAATCAGAGTTTGTCATAAAATCCATAGCTCAATAATGTGCTTGTGAAACAAAGTGTGTGATTTAACATATGAAATCAGAGACTAAAGAATTTCACAATTTCGTAATTATAAGGTAGACAAAAATAATTTATTTAAACTCTCAAGACATAGACAACAGACATACTCTGATGAAAAAAAATAAACTAACCCCCCCTTTTTTTTTTTTTTCAGGACGCTTTTCAGTGTAAATGAATTACGACCTTTAAGTATAGATTTGCAACAGTATTTCTCCAGTGATCAGAGATTGTGACTGGTCACCATAGATTATAAAATCTTAGCAATTACTTAATACCAGCAAATGTTTGGGTCTTCCCAGTCACTGTCATATAGACATCTAAGATCTCAAAGGAGTACCATGCTTATTTTTCAGGGGTGTGAATAGCATCAGAGTTTATAATCACTGTCTATTTTACTGAGAGAAAATGCAAATTAATCAGTCTCACTTATAATTAAGATATGTGAAGTAATAGAGTCTCAATGATATCAACATGCATATAGTGTAAAATAGTAGCACAAAATTGAGATCAAGATTAAAGAACTTAACTGAGATTCATGATTACTAATTCAGATCATGCTTCACAGTATCTTCACAGGTTATTTGTCTCAGAGAAATAAAATGAGATCATTTATCAAGATTCAGAGTTTACAGATATCAGAGAATATCGTCAGAGAATGACAGTCAGAGTATAGCAAACAGAGTATATTATCAGAGAATATCATCAGAGTTTAACAATCAGAGTATATCATGGCAAATTTGTGAGTAATACATATGGAAATTTGACAATTTAAATTTGAAAGATCTGACCATTATGTTTACTCAGTTCCCGATATCATTCCTAGCTCATTCACCAGCCTAGTAAAGGTTGCTTCACTTAGTGGTTTGGTGAATATGTCTGCTAGCTGCTGTTCAGTGGGAACAAAGTGAAGTTCAATGGTTCCTTCCAGCACATGCTCCCTTATAAAATGATATCTTATACTGATGTGCTTTGTCAGAGAATGTTGAACTGGGTTTCCTGTCATAGCAATAGCACTTTGGTTATCACAATAAATAGGAATTTTAGAAAAGGATAACCCATAGTCCAACAATTGATTCTTCATCCAAAGAATTTGAGCACAGCAGCTGCCTGCAGCTATATACTCTGACTCTGCTGTTGATGTTGATATTGACTTTTGCTTCTTGCTGTACCAAGAAACAAGTCTTCCACCTAGAAATTGACAGCTCCCACTTGTGCTTTTCCTGTCAATTTTGCAACCTGCAAAATCTGCATCAGAGTATCCAATTAGACTAAAATCTGATTATCTAGGATACCATAATCCCAATGATGTGGTTCCCTTGAGATATCTGAATATCCTCTTTACTGCAATCAGATGAGGCTCTCTTGGTTCTGCCTGAAATCTTGCACATAGACATGTGGCATACATTATGTCTGGTCTACTTGCAGTCAAATAAAGCAAAGATCCAATCATTCCTCTATAGTTTGTGATATCCACTGATGCACCAGTATCTTTGTCTAGCTTGGTTGCTGTTGCCATAGGAGTAGTTGCAGCTGAACTGTCTTGCATACCAAATTTCTTCAAAAGATTTCTGGTATACTTGGCTTGATTTATAAAAATCCCATCTTCAGTTTGTTTAACTTGTAAACCCAGAAAGTAACTGAGTTCCCCCATCATGCTCATTTGGTACCTAGACTGCATGAGCTTGGCAAATCTTTGACAGAGTTTAGCATTAGTGGAACCAAAAATGATATCATCAACATAGATTTGAACTAAAAGCAGATCATTACCATGATTCAAATAAAACAGGGTTTTATCTATGGTACCTCTAGTAAATCCACTTTCAAGAAGAAATTGAGCCAGAGTTTCATACCATGCCCTTGGAGCCTGCTTTAGTCCATAAAGTGCCTTGTCCAATCTATACACATAGTCTGGATGCTTTGGATCCACAAAGCCTGGAGGTTGTTCAACATATACCTCCTCATCCAGTTTCCCATTAAGAAAAGCACTTTTGACATCCATCTGAAATACCTTGAATTTCTTGTGTGCAGCATAGGCCAGAAAGATTCTAATTGCCTCCAATCTTGCAACTGGAGCAAATGTCTCATCATAATCAATACCTTCCTGTTGTGAATACCCTTTTGCCACAAGCCTTGCTTTATTCCTTGTAATGACACCTTCACTATCAGTTTTGTTTCTGAAAACCCATTTTGTACCAACTATGGATCTATCTTTGGGTCTTGGTACTAGGGTCCAGACTTTATTTCTCTCAAACTCATTAAGCTCTTCTTGCATTGCTTGAATCCAGTCAGCATCTTGAAGAGCTTCCTCCACCTTTTTAGGTTCTGTTTGTGACAGAAAGCAATGATATAAACACTCATTTGCTGTAGCTGTCCTTGTTTGTACACCTGCTTCTGGATTTCCAATTATCAAATCAGGTGTATGAGATTTTGTCCACTTCCTAGTATGTGGAAGTTGGCTACTTTCATCATTGGATCCTCCCCCTTGATCCATGCTCTCTTGATTCTGTTGATCATTCTCTGTAGCTCCCCCTAAATTTGTGCTGTCAGAGTTTGAATCAGTATTTTCTGATGAGTTTGAGTCAGCATTCTCTGATGAGTTTGGGTCTTGGGTAGAGTCTGAAACATTCTGATGCTCCCCCTCAACATTTGCTTCATCATCATGAACTTGTAAGTTTTCACCAGAGTTTGCTGTATTTTGGTCACAGTCAGAGTTTGACTGTTCATCAGAGTTTGTCGAATCAGAGAATGTTTCTTCATTTTCAAAATGCAGTTCTTCATGATCATCCATATCTGCTAAACCCATAATTCTTTTGTCATCAAATGACACATGTATGGATTCCATGATCACCTTGGTTCTTAGATTGTAGACTCTGAAGGCCTTTGTTGTCAGAGGATAACCTACAAAAATGCCTTCATCAGCTTTTAAATCAAACTTGGTAAGCTGTTCTGGATGAGTCTTCAATACAAAGCATTTGCATCCAAATATATGAAAGTACTTCAGATTTGGCTTCTTTTTCTTCACCATCTCATATGGGGTCTTGCCATGCTTATTAATCAGTGTTGCATTTTGAGTGAAACAAGCTGTTTGAACAGCTTCTGCCCAGAAATAAGTAGGTAATTTAGCCTCATCAAGCATAGTTCTGGCAGCTTCTATAAGAGTCCTGTTTTTCCTTTCAACTACACCATTTTGCTGTGGTGTTCCAGGTGCAGAAAATTGTTGCACTACACCTCTTTCTTTGCAGAACTCTTCCATTGTTGAATTTCTGAACTCAGTTCCATTATCACTTCTAATGATCTTTACTTTGTCTTTAGATCCATGATCCAGTTGCTTCACATGATCCATCAGATGCAAAGCTGTTTCATCTTTAGAGTGAAGAAAATATACCCAAGTGTATCTAGTATACTCATCAACAATGACAAGAGCATATTTCTTCCTTGCAATGGATGGTACATTAACTGGTCCAAATAGATCAACATGTAGAAGGTGATATGGTTTCTTTATTGAGAATTCAGTCTTACTCTTGAAGGATGTCTTTCTCTGCTTGGCCTTTTGACATGAATCACATAATCCATCAGATGTGAGTAGTGATTCAGGGAGTTCTCTCACAAGCTTTTTCTTTATAAGCTCATTTATGGAGTTGAAATTCAGGTGTGAGAGCTTCTTATGCCACTTCCAACTTTCTTCTGCAGAGATTCTTGTAGATAAGCAAATTGCTTTTCCTTCAGAGTTTGTAGGCAAGTGGATTTCATAAATATTTCCATGTCTGTGATCTATCACTGCCACCTTGCCTGTTGACTTGCTTACTATCTCACTGTGTTCTTTATAGAAATCAACATGATATCCTCTGTCACAGATCTGACTGACAGAGAGTAAATTATGTTTTAGCCCTTGAACAAGAGCTACATTTGAGATGATGACATTTCCAAGATTGATGTTGCCATATCCCAGAGTCCTTCCTATGTTGCCATCTCCATAAGAAACACTTGGGCCAGCTTTCTCCACAAACTCTGACAGCAGGGCCTTATTTCCAGTCATGTGTCCTGAACATCCACTGTCCAAGACTAGGATATTCTTCCTGTTGCCCTGCAATCACAAAGACCACTAATTGTTAGTTTTAAGGACCCAGACTTGCTTGGATCCCTTGGCCTTATTAAGTTTGTTAGCTTTTGCAGCGGAATTATCATTATCAGAGTTTGAGCTAACAGACTTTGGATCAGAGTTTGTACTAGAAACAGATTTTGTACTTGCAGAGTTTTTATTTACCTTTCTCAAAGAAGGTTTCAATTGATAATAATCATAATACAAACTATGATATTCTTTGCAAGTATAAATAGAATGCCATAAACTACCACAATGAAAACATGGATCTTGTGGTTTATATCTAATACTACTTTTTCTAACTTCAGACTTTGTAGGTAAGGAGTTAATGTCCTTGTTCTTCCTGCAAAAATTAGCAAGATGATTAGTATTACCACAGTTATGGCATGTCTTCCTAGGTGCATTTGGAATAGGCAAGTAGTTATTACTCTTGTCTATTCCAATCTTGCCATTTCTATTTTTCCTAGGCTCCTTGTTTTTGTCATCAGATTTTACCTCTTTAAGCTTATGTTTAAGCTGTTTCTGAGTCATCAGTCCTATGTTAACCTGTTTGGGCTTATCAGATTTTAAATTGATGTTAATCTCTGATTCTGGTCTAATCTGTTTAGACTTAGAGGTTTCAGCAACAAATTTAACAGGTTTAACCTTAGGTTTTTGAGTTTTAACAAACTCTGCTTTTGATGACTCAGCTTCTGAGTTATCAGTGTAACCTAGTCCCTTCTTCCAGTTTCCACTACCTAAGATATCCTGAGTAGTTTTGCCTGAATTAGTCCATGTCTTAATAATATCCCTTTCCTTAGCAAGTTCTGATTGAAGAGATGCATACCTCTTTAATAATTCATCTTTGACAATGACAGCATCATCTCTCTCTTTCTGAACTTCTAACATCTGAACTAATTCTTTTTCTAGATAATCATTCCTTTTCTTTACACTTAGAGTTTCAGATTTTAATCTCTCATTCTCTAAAGTCTGATCTCTAAAGCTGATATGCAAAGTTTTAAGGAACAATCTTAACTCAGTTATATCTTCAGTATCAAAGGCAAGAGTAGAATGAGGTACCTTAGCAGTAGATTCAGAATTGTTGTCAGTGTTTGCCATCAGAGCATAATTGACTTCTTCTTCTGAATCAGATGTATCTGTCCAGTTTCCTTTCTTGGTGATAAAGGCTTTTTCTTTTTCTTTCTTGGCTTTCTTGCATTCAGATGCAAAGTGACCCTTTTCACCACAGTTGAAACAGGTATACTTGTCAGCTTTTCCAGCTTTCCCTTCCTTGCTCTCATTCTTCCTAAAGTTCTTCTTATCATAAACTCTGTCAGAGTTTCTGTCTTTCCTTGAAAAACTTTTGCCTTTGTTGAACTTTTTGTAGGCCAACTTCTTGAAGCTTTTCACCATCAATGCTGCTAACTGCATCATCTCATCATCACTTTCTTCAGAGTCTGAAGGAACATCAGAGTTTGAGTCATCAGAGTTTGATGATTCAATGTCAGACTTTGTGACATGAGCTTTTCCTTTGCTCTTAGCAGCTTCCTCTTGAACTTTCAGAGCAACAGACTTTGATTTTCCTCCATGACGTTTGCTCCTCTGCTCCATCTCAAGTTCATGAGTCTTCAGTCTTCCATAAACATCATCAAGAGACATTTCTCCAAGATCAAGATTGTCTCTTATTGTAGTGACTTTCAAATCCCATTTTTCAGGAAGAGCCAGAAGGAATTTGAGGTTTGAGTCTTCAAGATCATATTCCTTGTTCACCAGAGATAAGTCATTCAACAGTTTGACAAATCTGTCATACAGATCTGTCAAGGACTCACCAGATTTTGAGTCAAAGTGCTCATACTCCTGTGTAAGGATTGTTTTTCTGTTTTTCTTTATGGCCTGAGTTCCCTGACATCTGGTTTCCAGAGCATCCCAGATTTGTTTAGCAGTTTTGCACCCAATCACCCTATTAGACATTGCATTATCAAGGGCACTGTGCAGAAGGTGTTTCACCTTAGAGTCTTTACCAATTGACAAGATGTCCTCAGGGGTATAATCTTTCTTTTCTTTTGGAACCATCTTCTGAGGTTCATCTGCAAGCCCAACAGAGAGCTTGGTGGGCATATGTGGTCCATCATAGATCCTGTCAAGGTATTCTGGATCAACAGAGTCTAGGAATATGATCATTCTCTCTTTCCAGACTGGATATTCAGATGCCTTAAGGATTGGAACTCTAAAAGATGAAGCTTGTGATTTTTCAGACATGATTGTGATTAAGATCTCACTGTAGTTATCTTAACAGAGCTGGCTCTGATACCACTTGTTAGGTCCTATGAACTCACTATATAAGTTAATATAGTGAACACAATCAATAAAGCAGAATGACAATATAAGAGATTGAAAGCAATAAACTCTTATTCACAAAGCTTGAATGGTTACAAAAACTCTCTCAGTGATTTATATTGTATCACTAAGAGCTGCTAGGGTTCTTAACAATGTACTCGATAACTCAACTCATCTAGAGTAACCCTAATCTGTGTTTATATAGACACAGTTACAAAATCAATCTCTGATTTGATATCCTATAAATCAGCTATGTATTCTATCAATCAAAGATTGCTACTGTTTTCTGTTTAGTTTCCATAGTCAGCAAATCACTCCTCCGCTTCTATCCTTCCTTGAAGTATATCCGCTTCTGACGAGTCTTGACTATGTAAACTCTGATCAGACTTTATCAAACTCTGGTCAGACTTTATTAAACTCTGATCAGCTTCCAGTTTAAACTCTGATCACTCCTGTTCTAAAACAAACTTTAAGAACATTAGTAATCATCAATTATATCTAACAACAAAAAAATTGAACTTGAAATATTATATTCGAGATTAAAATAATAAATAACTTATGTCGTAAGAGCATCTCCAACTGTTATACGCAAAAATGTGACGATCAGCTAAGTGGACCAGGTCATGGAAGAAGATCTTGTTGGGCCGATAGAATTAAGATCACGCCAAGTCCAGAGTGACCATGCCAAGAAGACTGGGCGCGCCCTATTTTCCGGGCGCGCCAAAAGTGAAGAAAATAATTTTACATGTAAGAAAAATAATTATTCGAAGGACAGGGGAAGTACACTTTGTCTTAGGGGACGCCCCTAGACATATGTAGGTCTTACTGTTGACTTATTGAAGACCTTACCTTGTAGTCCGGGGAGTTGTCCTCTTTGGGAGATAAAGAGTGAAGACTAGAGGAAGTCTTGCTCTGTAGTTTGGCGAGTTATCCTTGTCGGGGAGCTGGTGGAACCTTCTCGAAGACGTGCCTTGGAAGGCTCTATCTCTGTAGTCTGGCGGGTTGTCCATGTCGGGGAGTAAAGTAGTGTCCTTGCATTTGGGGTAAGTCTTGGGCCCTCGAAAGTCTACAAGGCCCAAAGACTAGGCCTCATCGTATTGGGCCCCTTTCAGGATGAAGACAGCAGAAGGGGAGGCCTAAGCCAATTAGGTCTCTTAAGAAAAAAGAACTATGTACCGGCTTGATCCCCTATAAAAAGGGGTACGTAGGCAGGTTGTAGGCATCGATCATTCTTGAGAGCTACTCCTTTAGCAATCTCGAACCTTTGCCTACAATTGCAGCCACATCCAAAACAAACAACCAATCGCCTCCCCACATTCCGACGAACAAACGCCGTCAAAGATCTTGATTCACGCCGAGAACCCCATCTTTGTTAATAAACCAGATTTCTCCGTTAACACCAACCATCGAAAACCCTTAGCTAAGATGGAGTTGGCATACTAAAAATAAAAAATTTAGCCAACGTCTCTAAAAACTCATATTTCAATCATACTCAGCTGTTGTCTATAATTTTAGCCAACCTCCTATGGATGGCTAAATTTGTCGAACCTCTACACGTCTGTAAGAGATCTGTAGGAAGATTGCACATCATTTATTAGCATATTGAACTGATATATTCTATTTTAACAATCTAAAACATTAATAACATACTATTTTTAAATTATAACCAACAAATATATCCAATACCATTGAAGCAAAATGTGTTACAAATTCAGCAAATTTTACATAATGTCTTACAGGTCCAATTTAGCCAACGATTATAGCCAAAGCCGTTGAAGATAATACATTTTCCTAATATATTTTAACAAGTAAATTATATATCAAAAAACATGTTTTGATGTACTCTCCATGTCCCTCTTATTCAAAGGTATATGTCTAATCCTATTTTGTACAACCAGTGATAACTCAACTAGTGTCTGATAACCACTCAACTTGTAACTCAACCTGGAATCGTCTCTGATAAGTTATGTCAGTAGATAGTAGATAGTTTAGTTGGAATCAGTTCAAGAAAGTCTAGTAGATACAAGAATCAGAATTTCAGAAGAATTCCAAGATATCAGCTACAAGCCACTGGAAGAAGTTCATTCCATATGATCAAGCCTCAGTGTCAAATAAACTGTGTAGCAGTTCAAGGAGTTCGGAAGGTATGAAGATTCAAGTATTTATTTCATCAGAGATTCCATATGTGTACTGAAATGAAGAAGAACTAGAAGACAAAGATTCGAAGACCCGACCACAGCTCAAATGTTTAACTGATGGAGAATATTCAATTTAGTTAGACACAGATGAACCCGACAGTACATTTGTGTGTCAGCTATTTATATTGAATATTTAACATCAAAGGAAGGTGGTCGTTCAAAGCCGAGTGATAATCAAGATGAAGGCTCAAGACATTTGCTTTCTGGAATATAGAGTTTTTAATTAATTCTTTGTTAAATAATTAATCTCTATTAATTTATTTAGTTGTTAAATTAATTCAATTAGAATTAATTTGATAATTAAGTTTATTAATAAGTTAATTGATTTAGAATTAATTTACAAAAAGAAAGCAAAAGAAAGAAGGCTAAAAGGAAGGACAAGGAGACCGCCGCTCAGACCTGTCTAGGTATGGGAAAAAGAATTCTCACCAACGCAATGGAGTGTGATATATTCTTAATGCTGGAAACCCGGTTGGAATTGATTTATATTTTTCAAAGCAAAAGGGATCCGGTTCTAGACCCACAGGAGACCGAATCTTAGACTTGTCTGACTATGAGGAAAAAGAATTATCACCAACGCTATGGAAAGTGATATAATCTTAAAGCTGGAACCCCGGATGGAATTAAAATATTATTTGCAAGGCAAAAGGAGTCCGGTTCCTGGCCCTCTAGAGACCGCAGCTTGGACCGTAAAGATTTATTTATATTAATAAATATTTTAATTAATTAGAAAATTATATTTATAAATGTCTAATAATATTAGATATTTATTTATATAATTTCTGGATTAAATTAAATATTTATTAATTAAAGATTATAAGCTGTGCGGGATTAAAAGCATTTCTAAGGGCTGGCTGAAGGACGAAAGTTTATAAACTTTCGTAGCGAGCGTACTGCCGAATGATTCAATGGTGGCCAAGACAATTCCAATTGTCTTACTGCCATGTGCTAAGGCTTGGTAGACAATCAGATTGTCTTACCTTCCCTCTCTCAGCAGGACAATCTCTAATTGTCCTACCTTCCCTCACCATCAAGACAAACCAATTGTCCTACCTTGTCTCAATTTGTCTTGCCCATGGAGAATTGTCTTGCCCTTCTTTTTAATTGTCTTTCTGGCTTGTTTTAGGCTTGTTAGGCAATCCAGGATTGTCTTCCCTTGCTTATGGATTGTCTTGCCCTTGTTAGATTGTCTTTTCTGCTTGTAATTGTCTTGTCTAGTGTTTGTCTTACAAGTACAAAGCTTTGCCTATATATATGGCTTAGTTTCTTCATTTGAAAGTGTTCATTCTCTTTGTAATTCAAAGCATTGTTAAGTTTTCAAGTTGTTCGTAACTTGCTTGTTAT
This sequence comes from Daucus carota subsp. sativus, assembly GCF_001625215.2. Lineage (NCBI taxonomy): Eukaryota > Viridiplantae > Streptophyta > Magnoliopsida > Apiales > Apiaceae > Daucus > Daucus carota. Next base: position 23,737,350 of record NC_030381.2, read on the forward strand.
ATCCACAGTTTTCTGTGCTTTGATCACTCGATTGTTTTAATCCCTAAATTAGAATACTTCCTGTCAAATTTATTCTAAAATATTTAGTGGACATTAAAACTGAACCCTAATTAATTTAATAACGACTTTCAAGTTTAAATTACTTTTTACTTGAACCTTGTTTATTTAATTAATTAAAATCTGATTATCCTATTTTATTCAAATCAGATTTATTCCGCGCGAATTTTGTGACGATTGTATTCAACCCCCCCTTCTACAATCGTATCGGGACCTAACAATTGGCATCAGAGCCAGGTTGATATAATCTACCTTATCAGATCCTATACTCACTCTGAAAATTTCTAAAAATTCCAAATAATTTTTTATTCGAAATAATTTTATTCCAAAAATTATTTCTGACTGAAAATTATTTTTCCTTCAAAAATCCAATCTTTTCCCAAATAATTTTTTATTCGAAATAATTTTATTCCAAAAATTATTTCTGATCGAAAATTATTTTTATTTCAAATCTTTTCGCAAATAATTTTTTATTCGAAATAATTTTATTCCAAAAATTATTTCTGATCGAAAATTATTTTTCTTCCAAATATTTTTCCAAATAATTTTTAATTCGAAATAATTTTATTCCAAAAATTATTTTTGATCAAAACTTATTTTTCTTTCAAATATTTTTCTAAATAATTTTTAATTCGAAATAATTTTTTTCCAAAAATTATTTTTCTTTCAAATCTTTTTCCAAATAATTTTATTCCAAAAATTATTTCTGATCAAAAATTATTTTTCGTTCAAATCTTTTTTCAAATAATTTTTAATTCGAGATAATTTTATTCCAAAAATTATTTTTGATTGGAAATTATTTTTCTTTCAATATCCAAATCTTTTCCCAAACACTTAAATCTTCTACCATGTCTACCGCAAAAATTAGCAGCATTAAAATTCCACCTTTTGACAAGGCTAATTTTGGTCTCTGGACGAGACACATGCTTTTGTTCCTCCGGGCGGCGAATAAAAAATACATAAATATTTTGACGAAGGGTCTTTCGCCCCCAATGAATATTATCCTGGAACATACTGAAGATGGAGTTACTATTCCTCACAGAACCTATCTGAAAACACCTACTGAGTTCTCGGATGAGGATAATGAGCTGATAAATCTGGATGTAACTCTGCAGCTCATTCTGATCGAATCATTGGATCCAATAATGTACAATAATGTTGTCAATTGTACAAGTGCTAAGCAGATATGGGACACTCTGCAAATTATCAATGAAGGATCTGAGGAAGTACGGGAAAACAAGAAGGAAATTCTTGTGGCTCAATACGAGCAATTTGTTTCTAATCCCGGAGAAGGGATTTCTGAAGTATTCATCAGATTCAACAATTTGATAAATAATCTGAATCTGAATGGGAAATACTACGACAACAAAGAGGTGAACCTGAAGTTTTTGTTGACACTCCCTGAGCATCTAGAGCATAGGATAACCGCCATCAGAGAAAGCAGAGATTTGACAGAGATCTCACTAGAACAGCTGTATGGGGTTCTGAAAACCTATGAATTGGAACAGGCTCAAACTAAACAGAGATACGGATGGGGAAAGACACTGAACACGTCTACGTCTGTCAGCAATTCTACTGCCCTCATAATACAATCACCTCTTGTGAAAGAAAGGAAGGTTGTTGTACCTTCAAGAAGCTCCCAGGAGTATGTTGTGCCGGAAATGGGACATACTTCAATAAGTACGGGAGATGATGAATTTTACTCGATGGAAGAGTTAGATCAGCTGGAGGACGAATCTCTTGCTATGTTTGCCAGGAAGTTTGGTAACATGAGATTTAGGAAGAATCCCTCCTACAAGTTTAAATCTTCTGGTAGTAAATTTCAGAAAGGGGGATCTTCGTCCACAACATCAAAAGGGGCTTACAAGACTGGGATGGTTGATCGAAGCAAGTTTAAATGTTTCAACTGTGATGAGCCTGGTCACTTTGCATCGGAGTGCAAGAAGCCCAATCAGCTGGCAAAGAAGAAAGAATCTTATGACGAGCTAAAGCAGAAGTATGAGGCTCTGCTAAAGAAGCATCAAGGCCAAAGCAGCCAAGGGAAGTCCTATGTGGCAAAAGGAAAAAGCTGGGATGACACAGATAGTGATGAAGAGGAAGAGCGGGGGAATGTTGCTCTAATGGCTTTCATGAAACCTTCTACACCTCCACATCGCACTGGTGGATTTCCGGTAGATCCTACTTGCCCTAAACTTTTTATGCAATTAGGACTTGAACGTGATGATGCTCTTAATAAGCTGAAAGCTTTAACTCTAGAACACAAAGCTTTAAAGCTGGAGGTTCATGAGTTAAAATTAAAAGAAAAACTAGTGCTCACCCCTAAAATTGAACAACTAACTAGTCAGTTATTGACTCAGACTAATAAAGTCGAAGTGTTAGAGTATAGGGAGAACAAACTGAATGGGCAACTAGCTGAAGAGAAGGTAAGGTGCCTTGCTTATAAGGAGTCGACTAATATTGTTAAGAACCTAGTGGACCAACAAGTGATTAAAAGGAAAGTTGGTATAGGTTTCGATTACAACAAGTCGGTAGGTAAGGCTAGTAATATAACTCCTTTTGTTAAGAGTGCTGAAGACAGGGGTATCCCACATGTTTTAAAGGATGCTCCCAAACCTTTATTCAAAACCCCTGTCGCAGAACCATTACTTGATATGCCCGTGATTATTCAATATGAAATGAATTTAGAGGATATTGAGAATGAGAGGGAGATTTTGGCATCTGTAGAGCCAATGCAAGTTGAGGGCACATTTAGTTCGCCCAAAGCTGGCATAGGTGCCAATGGCTTAAAGAATAATTTTAACAAGCCTAATAAGTTTGTTAGATGCAGGAATGATAACAATACATGCTCATCTACTAATAACATTAGAACTTCTGAAAATGTTAATGTAGAAACTATTAAACCCCCTGTTGTTCTGAATAACATGCCTACTGTTCCTTTAGTTGATATGTGCCATAAACCTTGTGGTGTTGATAATTGCATGTTGTGTGCGTTTAATGTAATGTCTGCTTATTTCAAAAGTATGCATGCTAACAAAGAAAACACAACACCTAGAAAGCACATGAATAGTAAGTTTGCAAAAACCAAGACTGCTGGTCCTTCTCCTATCAAGAAGGATACTTATGTTCCTAAGCCTAAACCTAAAGTGTTCAAGGCTGTTTATAGGAAAGTAAGTACAGTCAAGGTGGATGCTAATGTTATTCGAACAGGATCTATTGTCAAAGCTGACAAAGGTCAATTCTTTAAGTATGCCGGGCCCAACCAAGTTTGGGTTCCGAAGAAAGTTTAATTCGTTTGATATGTGCAGGGAGCCAAACAAGGTTGAAAAGGTTGTATGGATCCTCGATAGTGGATCTTCTAGACATATGACCGGTGATAGAGCCCTGCTATCAAATGTGATTGAGAGAGCTGGCCCGATTGTCACCTTTGGAGATAACAGCAAAGGTCGTACTACGGGATATGGCAATTTATTTGCTGGAAATGTTATCATTGAAAAAGTTTCTTTGGTTGAAGGACTCAAGCACAATCTTCTGTGACAAGGGATTCCAAGTAAACTTTGTCAAGGAGAAGTATTTGATATCTCACACTAAAGATGACCGTCTTGCTCTCTGTGGAGTAAGAAAAGCTAACTTATACTTAGCTGATCTCAATTCAGGTGCCAATGATGAAGATAATTGTTTCTATTCAAAGGCTTCACCTGAAGATAGTTGGCTATGGCATAAGAAGCTTTCTCACCTTAATTTTAAAATTGTAAACTCTTTGGTCAAGAGGGATTTGGTGAGAGGACTGCCTCCTTTGGAATTCACTCTACAAGGACTTTGTGAGGCATGTCAGAATGGGAAGGCTAAGTTAGCATCATACAAAGGCACAGACACCAGTAACATTACTGAACCACTGCAACTATTACAAATGGATTTATTTGGTCCATTCAATGTGATGTCTTTATCAAGAAAGAGATATGCCTTGGTGATTGCTGATGACTTCTCTAAGTTCACATGGGTTTTATTCCTACATTCTAAGGATGAAACTCCGCAGTTGGTAATTGATCTTATCAAGGAGATCGAGTTGGATTCGAATGATAAACTTCGTGTCAGAGCAATAAGGTGCAATAATGGAACCGAGTTTAAGAATGAAACTCTCAACAGATTTTGCTCCGACAATGGGATAACAATACAATATTCAGCGCCAGGGACTCCGCAACAGAATGGAGTAGTAGAAAGGAAGAATCGTACCTTGATTGAAGTTGCAAGAACTATGTTAAGCAAATTAAGGTTGCCCATCTACTTTTGGGCTGAAGCTGTGAATACTGCTTGTTATACTCAGAATCGAACTCTGTTCAACAAGGAACACATGAAAACTCCTTATGAACTTATGAACGGAAAGAAACCAACGGTCAAGTACTTTCATGTATTTGAGCTAAATGCTTTGTGCTTAAGGATGGAAATGTACATCGTGGCAAGTTTGAACCCAAAGCACTTTAAGCAATTATTTGTTGGTTATTCTCATCAAGCATATAAGGTTTACATCATTGATCAATTACAAGTCAAGGAAAGTGTCAACGTTACTTTTGACGACACTAAACTCCCAAGTATCCAAATTGAAAATTCATCTGAGTCACTAAAGTTTGATAATTATCCGGACTCAGACTCGGATGATGATGATGAAGCACCTGATGCTGCAACAGGTAATGAGACTAACAATGCTGATAATGATCCAGGTAATGGTGGAGAAGACAACGGAAACAATGAAGCCTCTACTAGTACTAGTGGTGGATCATCTAGTCAACCTGGCAGTAACTCAGGGGGAGATGGTGGATCAACTGGTCAAACACAGCATCACAATGATAATTCTGGCGAATCATCAAGATTATATCTTCCAAGGGAGATGATCTGGAGTAGAGATCATCCATTTGAACTAATCATTGGTGATCCAGATGTTGGTGTTTAGACTAGGAGTGCAACTCAGAATGAATGTCTATATTTGGGTTTTCTATTTCAGGAAAAACCGAAGAAAATTGAAGATGCACTAGCCGATCAGGAATGGGTTCTTTCCATGCAAGAAGAGCTCAATCATTTCGAGAGACAAGAAGTCTGGGCCATGGTTCCAAGACCAAAGATAAAGTCTGTTATTGGAATTGGATGGGTCTACCAGAATAAGCTTGATGGTGATGGCATTGTTGTACGGAACAAAGCCAGACTGGTTGCTAAAGGTTACTCCCAAGAAGAGGGAATTGATTATGATGAAACCTACGCTCCAGTTGCACGTCTTGAGGCGATCAGAATTTTTTTTCTTGCATTTGTTGCACATTCCAACTTTAAATTCTATCATATGGACGTGAAAAGTGCATTTCTGAATGGAAAGCTTGAAGAAGAAGTATATCTAGAACAGCCCCTGGCTTTTAAAATCTAGAATTTGCTGATTTTGCGTACTTCTTGTTTAAAGCTGTTTATGGCCTCAAGCAGTCGCCAAGAACCTGGTATGACACACTCTCTGAGTTTTTAATTGGAAACAATTTCATTAGTGGTGTCATAGACAAAACTCTCTTTCACAAATTGCATGATAATAATATGATATTTGTTCAAGTATATGTTGATGATATTATATTTTGTTCTACTAACGATAACTTGTGCAAGAGATTTGATAAGTTAATGCAGAGTAACTATGAGATGAGTATGATGGGTGAACTGTCATTCTTTCTTGGTCTTCAAGTAAGTCATAAATATGATGGGATCTTCATTTGCCAATAAAAATATGTCAGAGATCTTCTGAAGGAATACAATCTAGAAGACTCTTCACCGGCAAAGACACCCATGACCACTGCCACTAAGCTTGAACATGACATATCTGGTAAGAAAGTTGATATTTCAAGCAATAGAGGTATGATTGGCTCATTACTCTATCTCACTGCTAGTAGACCTGATATAATGTTTGCAACATGTTTATGTGCAAGGTTCCTGAGTGATGCTAAAGAGTCACATCTTATAACTGTTAAAAGTTTTTTTGATATCTTAAGGGCATACCAAATTTAGGTATCTGGTACCTTAAGAGCACTGGTTTTGACCTAACAGGCTATACAGATTCTGATTATGCAGGATGCAGGATTGATAGGAAAAGCACTTCTGGAAGCTGTCAGTTTCTAGGACGACGGTTGGTTTCCTGGTACAGCAAGAAACAACACTCAGTATCTACCTCGACAGCGGAAACAGAATATATTGCGGCAGGTAGCTGTTGTGCTCAGATCTTATGGATTAGGAATCAGCTTAATGACTATGGACTTGTATTAAACAAAATTCCCTTTATTTTGTGATGATACCAGTGCGATAGTCATTTCCAACAATCTTGTACAATATTCGAGAACCAAGCACATTGACATAAGGTATCATTTTATTAGAGAACATGTCATGAATAGAACTATGGTGTTACACTTTGTACCATCAGCTGATCAGATTGCTGACATCTTCACTAAACCACTTGATAAATCCACTTTCTCAAGATTGGTTTGTGAACTTGGCATGTTAAACATGACATGAGCTCTTGTAAATAGTTTTTATGTTTAATTCCATTTTAATTTTATTGCATGCTTGTAAAGTATTTCTTATTGGTATCTATGTTGTGAATACTAATATTGTGAATATTTATGTGGTTGGTAAATATTTAAGTAATTGACGGTTGCAATAACTTTGTCGTCCATATCAGGGATAGACATTGGAATTGCTGGTTCTTTATTGAACCAAGTGCCTTCATAGGCATCCGAGGGAAACTTGGACACGTTGCCATCTAAAACGTCCTTGTCTACCCTCCCAGAAGGAACATTTCCGGATCCCCAACGGGATCTTTCACCCTTTTAGGTGAAAGGCAATCTACTCTGGTAGAGGATTCTTCTAAGGATCAAGTGCCTTAACAGGTATCTGAGGGAAACATAGGTTTCATGCCATTTAAAGGCCTATTGTCTACCCTCCCAGAATCAAACTCTGGATCCTTTAAAGGATTTACTACTCTCTGAAAGTAGTAGGCAACTTGTGGACTATGACTTGGATTTATCCGACGAGTCTACGAGGACCGGGAATTACGAACTCCCATTGCACCACCAATGACCTTCCATGAGGAGGCAAAGGTGATCTTAATTGCAGGTACATCACACCATCTATGGAAGCTCAGGATTTGTGTGGAGTGAAACACTTACAGAACTTGTGAGTGACACCTTTACCTGTAAACTGAGAGATATTTTGAGTGTCGAGTGATACACCTGCAGAATGTTTTTGTGAGACACCCACTGTTTACCAAATTTAAACCTTATTGTTCAAAATTGGTATCTATAATGTTTTATCTAAGTGGATGCTTACTATGGTTACTTTTCTACTGGATGCACCTTCTATGAAGCCCTGTCTTCTTCATACTGGATTCTGTCATTCAATGTTTTATCTAATCAGTTGGTATCATTATTGATAACAATCGAGGATTCCTCAACTAAGGGGGAGAATGTTCAATGATGTTAAAGGGGAGAATGTTCTGAGAGAATATTCTATGATCCATGCTCTAAGGGGAAGAATGTTTTATGCCTCACTTAGGGGGAGTGCAGAGTCACATAGGGGAAGAATAATATTTCCAGAACCCATGGAAGGAGAATATCAAGGAGAATATCAATGTTCTAATCTATCTTCTAAGGGGGAGAATATTATGAACATATGAGGGAGAAGATTAAGGGAGAATTACATGTTATATCTTGGAAGGAGATTGCAAGGTCTCTGGGGAGATTTAAAGGTCTTAAGAGATTGAATGGTATTCCAGAAGAAGTAGCTGTCTGAAGAAAAATGGAGACTGGTACAATGTTATATGTATTACCAGAAACCATCTACTATGCATTTTAATGTTTTATGTTTCTCTTATCAACTGGGATTGTTTCCTAATAGGTTGAGTTGGTATTAATGTTTATTGAGTCATAGAAAGTTGTTAGTTGTTGTTAGTTGAGTTATCCTCATCAGAATTTGTGTGTTAATGTTCAACAAACAAATAGGGGGAGATTGAAAGGCCTTATTCAAAGGTATATGTCTAATCCTATTTTGTACAACCAGTGATAACTCAACTAGTGTCTGATAACCACTCAACTTGTAACTCAACCTGGAATCGTCTCTGATAAGTTATGTCAGTAGATAGTAGATAGTTTAGTTGGAATCAGTTCAAGAAAGTCTAGTAGATACAAGAATCAGAATTTCAGAAGAATTCCAAGATATCAGCTACAAGCCACTGGAAGAAGTTCATTCCATATGATCAAGCCTCAGTGTCAAATAAACTGTGTAGCAGTTCAAGGAGTTCGGAAGGTATGAAGATTCAAGTATTTATTTCATCAGAGATTCCATATGTGTACTGAAATGAAGAAGAACTAGAAGACAAAGATTCGAAGACCCGACCACAGCTCAAATGTTTAACTGATGGAGAATATTCAATTTAGTTAGACACAGATGAACCAGACAGTACATTTGTGTGTCAGCTATTTATATTGAATATTTAACATCAAAGGAAGGTGGTCGTTCAAAGCCGAGTGATAATCAAGATGAAGGCTCAAGACATTTGCTTTCTGGAATATAGAGTTTTTAATTAATTCTTTGTTAAATAATTAATCTCTATTAATTTATTTAGTTGTTAAATTAATTCAATTAGAATTAATTTGATAATTAAGTTTATTAATAAGTTAATTGATTTAGAATTAATTTACAAAAAGAAAGCAAAAGAAAGAAGGCTAAAAGGAAGGACAAGGAGACCGCCGCTCAGACCTGTCTAGCTATGGGAAAAAGAATTCTCACCAACGCAATGGAGTGTGATATATTCTTAATGCTGGAAACCCGGTTGGAATTGATTTATATTTTTCAAAGCAAAAGGGATCCGGTTCTAGACCCACAGGAGACCGAATCTTAGACTTGTCTGACTATGAGGAAAAAGAATTATCACCAACGCTATGGAAAGTGATATAATCTTAAAGCTGGAACCCCGGATGGAATTAAAATATTATTTGCAAGGCAAAAGGAGTCCGGTTCCTGGCCCTCTAGAGACCGCAGCTTGGACCGTAAAGATTTATTTATATTAATAAATATTTTAATTAATTAGAAAATTATATTTATAAATGTCTAATAATATTAGATATTTATTTATATAATTTCTGGATTAAATTAAATATTTATTAATTAAAGATTATAAGCTGTGCGGGATTAAAAGCATTTCTAAGGGCTGGCTGAAGGACGAAAGTTTATAAACTTTCGTAGCGAGCGTACTGCCGAATGATTCAATGGTGGCCAAGACAATTCCAATTGTCTTACTGCCATGTGCTAAGGCTTGGTAGACAATCAGATTGTCTTACCTTCCCTCTCTCAGCAGGACAATCTCTAATTGTCCTACCTTCCCTCACCATCAAGACAAACCAATTGTCCTACCTTGTCTCAATTTGTCTTGCCCATGGAGAATTGTCTTGCCCTTCTTTTTAATTGTCTTTCTGGCTTGTTTTAGGCTTGTTAGGCAATCCAGGATTGTCTTCCCTTGCTTATGGATTGTCTTGCCCTTGTTAGATTGTCTTTTCTGCTTGTAATTGTCTTGTCTAGTGTTTGTCTTACAAGTACAAAGCTTTGCCTATAAATATGGCTTAGTTTCTTCATTTGAAAGTGTTCATTCTCTTTGTAATTCAAAGCATTGTTAAGTTTTCAAGTTGTTCGTAACTTGCTTGTTATATCCACAGTTTTCTGTGCTTTGATCACTCGATTGTTTTAATCCCTAAATTAGAATACTTCCTGTCAAATTTATTCTAAAATATTTAGTGGACATTAAAACTGAACCCTAATTAATTTAATAACGACTTTCAAGTTTAAATTACTTTTTACTTGAACCTTGTTTATTTAATTAATTAAAATCTGATTATCCTATTTTATTCAAATCAGATTTATTCCGCGCGAATTTTGTGACGATTGTATTCAACCCCCCCTTCTACAATCGTATCGGGACCTAACAATATACGTGGAAAAGGGCATAGAGGTGGACGAGGCCATGGTCACTACCGTAGATGAGGCCGTGGTCGTGGACATTTTCGTTCTTATAATAGCTCTGGTCACCATAAGTGGCAACCTGAAACACAAAGCAAAAGAAAGGCACCGCAAGGAGGAAAAACTAACAATTTATGTCACAAGTATGGAATGAAAGGGCATTAGTCACGTAGTTGTTATATCCCACAACATCTTGTTGATTTATATCAGTCATCTAAAAGATCGAAAGAAAAATAGTGGAAACCAATTTCGCCAACAACTCAGATGATTCCCTCATAATAGCAACCGGAGGAATAAGCGTTAATGGCCCTAATAATGAAACTCCCATATGGGAGGCTGAGGATTAGTTTTAAAAAATTAGCAACTAGAGGAATGAGCATTAATGGTCCAAATTACTATAATTACTAGTGTGTAATGTGTGCTTTATTTGAACTATGTGGTTATGTTCTTATAAAATAAATTATGTTTCTTAATTATATACAGAATGGATTCTGAAGATATATGCATTGCTGATTGTGGTACAACTCATACGATTCTACATAATCGAAAATACTTTACCCATATAACCAAAACCGAAGCTCAAGTTGGAACGATTTCTGGCGTATCTAATATAAACGAAGGTTTTGGAAAAGCTAGTTTCATCTTACCTAATGGTACACACATACATATTCCAAATGCATTATTTTCTAGTAAGTCCACTAGAAATATTCTTAGTTTTAAGGATATCAGATTTAACAATTTTCACATTGAAACCAATTCCGAGGCTGGTAAAGAATATCTTCTTATTACTTCTGCTAATTCTAGCAACAAGAAAATCTTAGAAAACTTTCATTCACTTTCTTCGAGATTATATATGATGAAAATCAGAACCATTGAGTCACACAATGTCGTTTCCAAACTCATCGATCCAAAATCATTTACCCTTTGGATGAAAGATTAGGTCATCCTGGAGTCTCTATGATGCGTCGTATTATAGAGAATTCTACTGGACATCCTCTTAGAGATCTTAAAGTTCTTTCCAAAAATGACCTTCCATGTTCAGCATGTTCTTTAGGAAAACTGATTACTCGCCCATCTCTTACTAAAGTTAAGCTTGAAAGTCCAAGCTTTCTAAAAAGGATCCACGGTGACATATGTGGACCTATCCACCCATCATCTAGTCCATTTAGGTATTTCATGGTACTAACGATGCCTCAACTAGATGGAATCATGTTTGTCTTCTATCAACTCGTAATGATGATTTTGCAAAATTACTTGCCTAGTTAATCAAATTGCGAGTTCAATTCCCTGATCATTGTATTAAGTCAATTTGTTTATACAATGACGGCGAATTCGTATCTGCAACTTTTGTCGACTAATGCATGTCTGTAGGAATTTCAGTTGAGCATCCAGTTCCTTATATACATACATAAAATGGGTTAGCCGAGTCCTTTATCAAAAGACTTCAACTTATTGCAAGACCTTCGTTATCGAAAGAAAAATTACCTACATCTATCTGGGGTCATGCAATACTTCATGCTGCTAATCTTATTAGGATTAGACCAACGGCCTATAACCGACATTCTCCACTACAACTAGTACTTGGTCAAATTCCAAATATTTCTCATTTCAAAATCTTCGGAAGTGCAGTATATGTACCTATTGCTGCATCACAAAGATCGAAGATGGGAGATCAAAGAAGAATAGGTATCTACGTTGGTATTGATTCGACATCATTAATTAGATATCTTGAACCACTAACTGGAGATTTATTTACTGCACGATATGCAGATTGTCACTTTTACGAGTCTTTGTAACTCCCTTAGGAGGAGATAAACATGTGAATAAGGTTAATCCTGACATAACATGGAATGCATCAGGATTACATTTTCTAGATCTACGTACTGATCAATGCGAACTTGAAGTTAAAAGAATTATCCATATGCAAAATATCGCAAACCAAATGCCTGACGCATTTAACGATTCTAGAAATGTAATAAAATCTCATATACCTGCAGTAAACACTCCAGCTAGTATATATATACCAATTCAAAAATCAAATACAAATGAATTGGTTACATAATCAAAGCCACGCCTGAAGTGCGGTAGGCCGGTTGGTGCAAAAGATGTAGCACCAAGAAAAAGAAAAACAAAGAAAATTACCCCTAAAGTGGCACATGCTCCAGAAGAAGCAAATACCCCTGAAGTGGTATTATCTCCTAAAGAGATTCATGTCCCTGAAGATTCAGGATTAAATACAATCATGAAATTTCAATAAATTATGTGAATGATATGAAATTATAGGATCGAAGTAAAGTCATAATCGATGATGTATTTGTGTATTCTGTGGCATTGGATGTCGACATAAATACTGGTCCTGAACCACAAAGTGCGGATGAATGCCGTCGAAGAAAAGACTGGCTCAAATGGAAAGACGCAATTCAAACAGAATTAAATTCATTGCGTAAAGGAGAAGTATTTGGACCAGTTGTCCAAACACCAATCAGTGTGAATCCTATTGGGAATAAATGGGTAGTCATAAAAAAAACGAAAGGAAAAGAATGAAATTGTGAGATATAAAGCCCGACTTGTAGCACGAGGGTTTTCTTAAAGGCCTGACATTGATTATCACGAGACATACTCGCCAGTGATGGATGGAATTGCTTTTCGTTTTATATTAGGCTATGTTGCTTAGACTCGGGTACGGAGTGTCCGACAAGACACATATCCGAGTGTCAGACTCGGCATCTTTTAAAATCTGGGACACGGGGACACTGTCCGGATTTTGGACACAGGTTCGGGAACACTGTCCGGATTTTGGACACGGGTACGGGGACTCGGCATAAATAAAATTAATTTATATAATATTTTTCCATTCATGAAAATTCTCTGCAACCAAACTTAATAATATTAAAATTCCCATTTCCAACAAAGTTTTAGCATACTAAAGTGCAACACGGAACTAATAAAACATTAAGCAAACACAGAACTCAGAATCTAAAGTACTAAACGTAATAAACTTAATATAATACTTAACAGAACTTAAACAATCGAAGTCATCAGATAATCTGTTCACTCTGTCTAGTCTTTATAATTGTCCAGGCCTCTAGCTTTTATTGTCAACGTCGAAAGTCACCGCTTCAATTTCAGGATCGTTCAACGACAAATCAGCAATCTCCAGAATGCTATCACCATCAGCAGTGTCCCCTCCTACACACAAATAATATATCAAATCAATGGCTAAACAAATGAAATTCATTAAAACCTTTACAAACAAATATATAGCTTACCAATGTCCCAAAATTTACAAGGATCAGATGTATATTCTGGCTGTTTTCTTGAGACTATTCGAACATTGTTGTGCACGTTAACCAGATCTTCTGTCCTTTGGGTGGTTAGTCTATTTCTTTTCACGTTCCGAATGCTGCCATATGTGCTCCAGTTACGCTCACAACATGAAGACGTGGCAGGCTGCGAAAGTAGTCTAAAAGCAAGTCCCTGCAACAGTGGCCTAAAGGAGCCGTAATTAGCCCACCATGACAATGGATCTTCATCATCTCGTGATGCCATAAGATGCGGCTGTCCAAAGTAATCAAGATCAGAAGCAAAAGCACCCTATTCTTTTGTCACTTTTTTAAGATCTTCCTAATTATCAAAATCCTTCGAAAACGTATCTCTCTATTAAGTGATATTTCTTCATCTTCATTTGGTGCTACCCGACGAACACCATGAGCACTTCTTTGAAGCCATTGTTGACTATAATATTTGGGAACAAGCGAGTGAGCTAAGCAATGGAGAGGCGTGTTGCTTCTGTTCCATCTATCCTCAATTATCTTTTGAACAACATCAAAAAAATCTAATTGATATCCTGTTAGCAAATCCTCGTTTTCTTGATAAAAAATACAACTCTTTATTTCTTCTATCATTGCATCCCACATGTCATAAACTAAATGCAGAACACATGAATCTGAATCAGCAACCTTCAAGAACCTCAAAATAGGCTCTGTAAACCTCAAAAAATAATCAATTTTATCCCACCAAGTGTCGCTCACTAAGGTGTCTTTGATCTCTCTCGATTTTAACTCAATAGCATTCCCTAAACTGCCTCTAGTTTTCTTCCAATCAGGGTCCATAACTGTTTTTTCCAAAGCTTCTCTTACACGTCTAATTCTTGTCAGCATTATTATATTAGATGCAAACCTGGTTTCTGCAACCTTAAGCAACTTCACATCAGAGTATCTACTAAATATTGTTCTTGGCAAGGAATGGTTTAGTATAAAATAACTAATATCATGATCTTGAGTGACTAACTCTTTTATCCATTCACATTGAGCATAATCACGAGACTTCTCATTAGGATCACAGATAGATTTAATTGCTAAATTTAAACAGTGAACAACACAAGGAGTCCAAAATATACGAGGATACTTAGTTTCAATTAACGCGCCTGCTGCTTTAAAATTAGAGCCATTATCTGTAACTATTTGGAAAATATTTGCTGGTCCGATTTCTTCCACAACCTCCGTGAATACCTTCGCTATATATTCAACATCTTTTGTAATATGACTAGCATCAATTGCTTTTAGAAACATTGGACCAGCAGCAGAGGCTACCATTATGTTGATCAAAGATCTCTGACTATCGGAACATCTATCTGAACATATTGACGCACCCTTCTTTTTCCATGTGTCCTTTATAGGCTGAAGGAGTCTGTCTTCATGCTATTTTTGCTGTGATAAAAGTGACGTGCGAAGCCTGTTGTAGGTAGGAGGAGTGTAACCCGCCAAATTACTATTGGCCAATTTTGTAGAATAACGTCTGAAGAATAGATTTCTGGCAAAATTGAAAGAAATACCACCAGTGTAAAACATCATGGCACAATCCTGATCAACTTGAAACCAAGTTCTAAAGCTCCTCTCCGCCTCTTAGGTTGTACTAAATCAGACCCCCCCTGAATATGCCATGTACTGATTTTTCTGCTGCGCATTCATGGCATCTTTTGCTATCTGTTAGGTCCTGGAACGATTGTAGAAGAGGGGGGGTTTGAATACAATCGTCACTTAAAAATAATCGCGGCGGAATAAATCTGATTGGAATGTAACTTGTTAATCAGATTAAGATTAATTAATATAACAATGTTTTAAGTCGTTATATAATTAATATGGTTCGTTTTAATGTCCACTAGTTCGTAGAATAATTTTGACAGAAAGTATTTTAACTCAGCGGAACAAAACAACCGAATGATCAAAGCACAGTAAACTGTGGATTTAACGAATAGCAAGTTTAGCACAACTTGAAAGCTTACAAGCACTTTGAACACTTACAAATGAATGAGAATGAACCATATTTATAGGCAAATCTCAAGAACTAGGCAAGACAATGATGGCAAAGACAATCTATAGGTTGCTAAGACAATTAAGCACTTTGTCTTCCTGAAAAACACAAGGCAAGACAATCATAAGCATTGTCTATAGCTTAGTAAGACAATCAGAAGCGGTAAGACAATGTATAAGGAACGGTAAGACAATCTGGACACGGTAAGACAATCTGCCATATTGTCTTATAAGCCACACGGTAAGACAATCAGTATGATTGTCTTATAAGCCACACGGTAAGACAATCAGTATGATTGTCTTATAAGCCACACGGTAAGACAATCAGTATGATTGTCTTGGAAGCTACAAGCGGCAAGACAATGAGGGGCACGGTAAGACAATTACTGAGATTGTCTTACCGTGTGTTGGAAGAGTGAAATGACACGGTAAGACAATCTGTTTAATTGTCTTACCTTGTTGTTTCTTAAGACAATCATTGAAATTGTCTTTCCTTTTGATCCAACAAGACAAACCCTTATTTCTTTTAATTAATTAACCAATCAATATCCACTTAATTATATTAAATGCATAAATTCATAAATTAAATTAATTCGAGATAGAATTAATTTAATAAATAAATTACACATCATATATAATTATTTTGAGAAGTGGATTAAATAATTAGATAATCAATTATCCCTTTTCTTCTTCTTCAGAGTCTTCAGTCTTCTGTAAACAATTAATATCTTCAACTTGATTGAACGGCCACTTTCTTTTGACGTAGAATATTTAATCTGATGAGCTGATACACAAATGTATTGTCTGGTTCATCTGTAACTAGCTCAATTAAATATTCCTTGTCATTTAAACAATTAAACTATGACTTGTTCGTCGATTCTTCGTCTTCTGAGTTCTTCTTCATTTGTAGACACAATAACGGAATCTTCTGAATAAATAAAGTATTGAAACTTTATACCTTCTGATCTTCTGGACGTGCTACAAAAGATTATTTGTACACTGAGGCTTGATCATATTAATGAACTTCTTCTAGTGGTTTGAAGCAGCATCCTGAAATTCTTCTGACATAAAATCTTCAATAAATCATTTGACGTTCTTCGTACGGATCCCCGATAACATTACTTGCTATTTACTTGCTTTCTTATCAGAGTTGAGTTGATTCCTTTTAAATACAAATAGGCTTAACATATGCCTTTCAATCTCCCCCTATTTGTTTGTTAACATAACATGCAAATTATCGAGAGGATAACTCAACTAACTGATAAGACAAAGGATTAAACATTGAAAGATAAATAGCAAAAGTTTCTGGTATTAATTAAACATTCACCAGATTCAAACATAAACAGTAGATTACAAAAGGGGTGTTCATTTAGAACATATATTACAATACCCAATATAATCTAAGGATCAACTTCTCATTCTTCAGTATCAGACCTGTGAAGAACAGGAGTTGAAGGTTCATTCCTGGTTGGCTGTTCTGCAGTAGTGACTTCACCACGTTTCTTCCTTTCATTAGCCAGAGCCAGTTGGTGCATAACTTCCAAATCCACATGGTCCTACTGAAAGTCAGCAGGCTGAGTCTTCGTGACTTGCTTCATCTTTCTTGTGTATTTAGAAATACCATTCCGAAGACAGTAGTCAGCTATAACACTATCAGCATCAGCCTTCTCTTTCGAAGTGAATCCCTTGGTTCTCAGGAGAGTAGATGCAAGGATCAGTTGGTTCACAGGGTACTTGGGGAAGGACTCATCATTCAGATACAAGGTATTAATGACGTCGTCATTGATGAACTTTAGACAATAAGGACTATTGAATTCAGTTCCATCAGCTTGTCTCGAAGGAGTTCATTCAAATTAGAGCTTCTCTTGACTTTGTTACGAAGCACCCAGAGCTCAGTCACAGTGAATGACTTTAAAAATTCAACTGAGAGTCTGAATGTTCGGTTTCTCCTTGTGTATATGATGAGCTCCCATTCATCTAGCAGATTCCTGACTGCAACAGTAATGTACCACAACTCAAGAGAAAGGGCATGCATAAACAAATCCTCATCAGGGTTTACCTCCCTTAGATCATAGATCAGAGACATGAACTTCTTGTCATCGAAGGGTTCCCTCTGAGGTCCATTGAAAATTCTCCGTGCAATGTCCCAACTCTTACCAACTTTATGCTTTATATCAAGATTCTTCTGCACACAGGGAGCATCATAGATTTTCTGCTTTTCCTTCTTGATTTCTTCTTCAGTGTTCAGCTTGTCTTCTAGGAGCTTCTGAAAGTCCCTGAGCTTTCGCTTCCTAGCTTCATTTTCCATCTTGAACTTTCTCACCAACTCTTCATGTTCAAGATCTACAGCCTCCTCTTCTGTCTGGAACATATATGCTTTATCAAATGCACCATCTTCTTGATTCTGGCAGTAAGTGGCATCAAACACATCATCATCATCCATTTCCTTAGGAAAGGCATCATAACTGTCTTCCTATTGATGCATGGGTTGCTTGCCTTTAGACTTTTCAGTTTCTCTGCCAGGTGCAGAATCAGAAGTATTGGTGTTTGTGTTCCCTTTGTTACTCTGGTTGGAGCTGTTTCCTTTGTCTTCTCCTCCCTTGTCTCTATTCTCCCCCTTAGTTGAGGGATCATCTCCGAAGGTTGGAGCATCAGACTTGGAGTTCCTGAGAAGTTTATCCAGTTTGCTGTCGATCTCATCAAATTTAGACATATAGAGCTCATGGTTGGATCTCATTTCGACAGTCAAACAATGGATATCAGCTTTGAGCCCATCCCTGTAAGAACTGGATGGCTCCTCCTCTACTTTCTTCTCTAAGTTGACCAGTTGTGCACCTTTCAATCTCTCATTCTCAGCAATCATCCGGGCAAGTTCAGCTTGTAACTTAGAAATTTGTTCCTCAAATAGAGCTGGGTTAGTGTGTGCACTCACCTCACATACACTCAAAGCTGTTTCACTAGCCTCACGTGCATGTGTATCGCTCGGTGTTTGCCTTTCATCACTCGATTCACTCATAGCTCCAGCTGTACCAGTGTATACTACCAATGTTCCCTGAAATGGGTTCAAAGGTAGAGGAGGAACAAATTGTCCTCCGGAAGACAGTGACGGCAAATCTACTTGC
The DNA here is from genome assembly GCF_001625215.2 of Daucus carota subsp. sativus. Lineage (NCBI taxonomy): Eukaryota > Viridiplantae > Streptophyta > Magnoliopsida > Apiales > Apiaceae > Daucus > Daucus carota. Next base: position 23,755,864 of record NC_030381.2, read on the forward strand.
ACATTGCCAAGCAGTTCCTGATCATGAAAGAAAGGATGATCAGCAAAGTTTTCATACATAGTAACTTTATTTTGAAAAATTGTGCTCTCAGAAAGTGTAGTAACCTGTGTATTGGCTTGATTTTGCACTAGCGTGAGTGCTAGAGCAGTGCTAGACTCAGTACAGGATACCGTGGCTGGACGGTCAACTTCAATGGCTTCATTCTGTTGAGAGAATGAATCCAGAGACTTCTACTATTTGTTTCTTTTGAGAAGACAGAGCTGCGGGTTGACTCATCAAACTACTCAAACTCCTCTTTCTGGCAACCTTCTTAACAGGTTTTGAAGTAGTGTTGGTTGAAGTGTTTGGAGAAGAGACAGTTTGTAGAAATGAATCATCAGCAGGGTTATGAACCTGTGTGTTGTCGGGTTCATTGCTGGCAGGCTGGCAAAACAAGTCAAAGTTACAACCATAATCAGAGATATCAACATCAAAGTTAGATGAGAAGTCAGAAAGTACCTGAGCAACCTGTAAGTCAACTCTGAATGCCTGAAGATCAGGATCGATAGCTGAATCTAATGGCAGTGGTTGTGAGGTTGATTGAATTGGTGGAGAGTATTGTGGTTGAGCAGTAGGTTGTGTGGGTGCAGATGAAGATGGTTGAGCTTCGAAGAAGTCAAATGGTAGAGGCTCATCTTCATATGATGGATATTGTCGTTGGGGGATAGGTGATTAAACTGGTGATGGTTCAGGGGTGTGATGTGGTGATTGTTGTTGTTGTTGATCTTGAGGTTGAGGTGGTTGTTGGAGTTGAAGTTGTAGATTCTGGTCTTGTTGCTGATGTTGTTGTTGTTGAGCCACTTGAACTTGATAAGGAACAATTTGAGCATTGAACCTTTCCGACATAAAGGGAGTAACAATGAGTGGAACTTCGTTGTACTTGTTGCCTTTAGCAAGTTTGTTGATCAGCTTGAGACTTGTCTGTTTGACATTGAGTCTTTCAGCATTGAAGTCGAAGTTCTTGTCGGCTTCCGTCATCTTATCATTTAATAGCAACATCAGGAATCGTGGATAAAAGATTTCAACTTTATCATTAGTTTCCACATTCCGACTTCCAAGTGGTCCCATCTTTCTCAAAATTTCCTTCAGAATAGCTGTACCAAAGTCAATTTGACGATTGAAAGCAATACATACTCCAAATACTTGCAGTATGTTGGATATGTTATGAAAATTCCTCCTGTCAGTGGGAGAGAACACCTTTGCAAGCGTGTCGAAGAAAATCTCCCATTCTGGCTTTCGTTTCCCTTTCATCATCTTTGACAAGTGAATTTCCCCCTGATATTGGATAGTTTCGAAGAACTGCATCAACTCCGGTTCTTCAGGAGCATCAACAAAGTTGGCACGGGGGAAACCCAAAACACGATTCACATCATCAGCAGAAATTGTGATCGTCCGGTGTCCATTAACATCACCTACCCTTATATCTCCCGTAATCTTGTGATTGTCCAGAAGGGTAGTGTTCAGAGCTGTGGAGTAGAAGTCGTACAATGGTTGAATTTGTAAGTCAGCTGAGGCAGTGATAGCAGTACTAGCAAGGCATTGCTCGTTCAGAAATTTGACCCAGGGTCTGAACCGGGCAGCAACAGCTTCAGGGTCTTGAAATCCATTGTAGTTCGTCTCCATAATTTTGAATTTTCCAACCATTTTGTTAATTAAAAGGTGAATTAAGCGAGAATTTTTCAAATAAAATAATAATTCTCAAATGTCTCGCAAATTTCACTTAATAATTAATTTAACGATTAATTAATTAATTAATAATTCGAAATATTAAATAATTCCGAATTAAAATTTAATTAATTTTAACGGTTGTAAATTTCAAACTTAATCCAATGCAAGCAATGGTTCGAAATAGTCTCCAAATAATCCAAATAATCCCCAATATTCGAATTAACACCAAATCACTCGAAAAACCCCAAATAATCAAGAACACCGAAAGAGGGGTTTTGATTTAACACCACAAAAACGAAATGCCGAGAGTCGAAATGCTTCAAATCAGTGCCAGTACACACATGCAGTCAATAACCAGTTCGTTTAAGCCCCAAATCGTAGCACACTAGGTCGAAAATCACGAATTTTAAGTCGAAAAATCGGCAGAGTTTCGTTTGATTATGGGCAAATAAACCAAACCAGCAAGTTTTTAGAGATTAAAACTTGAAAAACTAGCCAAAGACAGCAAGTTTTGTGCGAAAAACTTGAAAAACGAAGCTTGGGTGTGTTAATGGCAGTTGTGTATATGAATGGAGAGGATGAAGTGAAAAATAATATATATGCGGCAAGACAATTGTTTTGATTGTCTTATGGGTTAAAAACTCGGTAAGACAATCTCATCAATTGTCTTGCCGAGCGAACGGTTCACTCAACACACGGTAAGACAATTGATACGATTGTCTTGCCGTGTGTACGAAGCGTACAGGAGAAGCCAATAGAAACACAGTAAGACAATTTGAGAAATTGTCTTGCCGTGTAAATACAAATAAAAATAAAAGGAAAATGCGGCAAGACAAACTGAAGAAATGTCTTACCGATTTAAAATAAAAAAAATCCTCTGAAAAAGCTCGGTAAGACAATTATTTAGATTGTCTTGCCGAGTTTTTTCAACAGAAAAACAAATAAAATAAAATAAAATTATGATTTTTGATTTATTTTAAAAGATAAAATGTTTTGCACATTAAATCAAAAATCTAATATACAAACAATATTAAATAATACACATATATTTTGTAAAATTCAACTTTAATTAAATATAAATACTTATGAACTTAACTTTAATTCATGAAAATGAATTAACTTAAATTCAAATATTTATGCTTAATTAATTGTGAAAAATACAAAATAAATACAAATAATTATCTAAATGCTTAGAGAATAATACAGGGGAGTAAACAGGCATTTAGAAAATTACAGGTAAACATATAAACATGCATAATTACATAGATAATTATCAAATAATATACAGACAATCATATAAAATCTAATAAAATACCTATATATACACAAAAAATTCACAAAATTATATAAAAATATAAAAAGCATATTAAAAATATATACAATGAGAATCATGTCATATTTAACATCCCTAGCTCACAAACCAACTTAGAGAAAGTGGATTCATCAAGTGGTTTAGTGAAGATGTCAGCAATTTGATCAGTCGTGGGTACAAAAGGTAACACCACTGTACCATTCATGACATGTTCTCTAATAAAATGATACCTGATATCTATGTGCTTGGTTCTGGAATGTTGAACCGGATTGTTGGAAATGGCTATGACACTTGTGTTGTCACAAAATATTGGAATTTTGTCGACAGAAATACCATAATTATTTAATTGGTTTCTGATCCACAGTATCTGAGCACAGCAGCTTCCAGCAGCTATATACTCAGCTTCAGCAGTAGAAGTAGACACTGAGTGCTGCTTCTTGCTATACCAGGAAACCAATCGACGTCCTAGAAATTGACAGCTTTCAGACGTACTTTTCCTATCAATCCTGCATCCTGCATAATCAGAATCTGTATAGCCGATTAAGTCAAAACCAGTATTCTTAGGGTACCAAATACCTAAACCAAGTGTACCCTTAAGATATCTAAAGATTCTTTTGACGGCTATAAGATGTGATTCTTTAGGATCAGCTTGGAACCTAGCACACAAACATGTTGCAAACATAATATCTGGTCTACTAGCAGTGAGATAGAGTAAAGAGCCAATCATACCTCGATAGCTTGAGATATAAACTTTCTTACCAGATTTATCCTGGTCAAGCTTTGCGGCAGTGGCCATGGGTGTCTTTGCCGGAGAAGAGTCTTCTAGATTGTACTTTCGTAGAAGATCTCTGACATACTTTGACTGGCAAATGAAGATGCCGTCTTCCTTTTGGCTTACTTGAAGACCAAGAAAGTAGGATAGCTCACCCATCATACTCATTTCATAATTGCTCTGCATTAACTTAGCAAATCTCTTGCACAAGTTATCTGTAACGCCTGTAATATTTGACTTATATATATTACAGTATTTCATTTTGGTGATATATAAAATTTCGTGTTTTAATTGCCAATTTGACTCGTTTATCGTTGCGTGACTTTCGTATATCGTTAGAATGTACTTATAAGACTTTTGGCGAATAATTCTCGCTACGCGATTAAATAATATTACTAGTTGCGACGGTTTTGACTTTGTATTAATAAATGTGATCGTTGTCGCTACCCGATTAAATAATAATAGAGATATATGCGATTTAGTGACATTTGATAAATTGCGAGTAGCCGATAAGCGTTAACTTGTAAAATAGCGTTCGGTGTATATATATTCTTCTCGAGATTTTACGTGTATTATATTCGTGTTTTATATTTATGTGAAATGTGACTATTAGAGCTCTACTTGTAATATTTCTTTTAAAATTCATTCCTTGTCCAACATTTGTGAAAACTATTTTATTAAACTTCTAAAATCTCATATTATTTGTGATATTAATTTCATGATTTATAGATTTGTACTTTAATTATTAAAACTCATTCTTTTAATACTCTTTTAATCACACTTTTATTAATTATCAAAAGTCTAGTCTACCCTTGCATGCATTTTACACTAACACTAGCTAGAAGGATTGATTGGTCATTTCTACATTCCACTACCACATCTTGGTCAAGTCAAATGGTCAAGAATGCTTGAACACTCCACCACACTCCACTCATTCTCACACACCAACCAAATCAAAACCCTCTTCTCTCATCTCTCTCTTCTCTCTCCCTCATCTCTCTCTCTCTCGGCCGAACCATATACACCACCATTCTCCACCATTTTTATTCATTTTCTTTAACATTTCAAGCTTGTCAAGTCAAGAACTCCACCATTCAAGCTTGCATCTTCATTTTGAGGTTAGACCTTTGGTTGCATGTTGAGTTTGGAGCCGAAATAGGGCCTTGGTTCTTATGAGCTTAGGGTCTCTATTTTGGTGGCTCCTAAAGATGAACTTGAGATGATCTTGGATGGGTTTATACCTCTATTTGACCAAGGCATCCTCTTGATTCATCACATTTGGCAATGACTCTCAAGAGGAGCCGAATGTATATATGTATGTGATGATCTTGAAACTTCATGATTTTGAGTTTGGTTTCTTGTATATTCGAAAGGTATAATGATTTGCTGAGTTTTTGGTGTGATTTCAGCCATTGCATGTTAGTATTTTGATGTTATATGATGAGATAAAGCTATGTATAAGAAACTCTAGTGATGCATGTTGAGTTATTTGAAAACCGAGTGTTAAGCTTTGGAATTGAGTTTTGTATGTGATTTTTGAGTAATGCATGCCATGTTCTAAGTGTTAAAATGATAGTTTATGGTGTGTATGATGATATCTAGTAGTAATCAGTAGCTATTATGTGAATACCATGTTGATATACTCGAAATTTGCTCATATATGCTCCCTGAAATTCTGCTCTGTTTTACCTCTATAAATGCCACGGTTTTGTGCTCTTAAATGGTTAAATTTGGTAATATCTTGCTTTGTGTGAATAGTCAGTAGATATATGTACATTGTAGGTTAGGTTTTGTGGATTGGTTTGTTGGTATTTGGTGTTTGGAAGGGAGTTAAGGTGGAAGGAGTCACACACACACCATGGCAGATTTTTGCACCTTAGAAACCATGAGAAATAGATGTGTCATGCTTAGGCCCTCATAGGCCCAAGTCTCCTGGAGTTGGGACTTGATGTATACAAGTCTCCAGTAGCCTTAGAAGTCATAAAAACCATCATTTACATAGATGCACACACAAATTTCAGAGTACACCCCAGAACAGGGCACTTTAGGATTAATTGTATCCTTGAGTGGTTAACACCTTGTCAATGATGAGGCCCTCATGGGGCCTTGATTTAGATGAGCTTAGGGAAGTATTAGGAAGCTATTTGAGTCATTGGATTAGTGTAGTAAGTGAGTTTAGTGAGTCTCAAGTTGTTAAGTTCATGGCAGTCCCCACAGCAGAGCAGGGTGCTCTGTGCCAACTTTGTTTAGAGGCCCAAGGAGGCCTGAGCAAGGCCTTAGTGTCATTCCAAGTGCACAACTTAGATTTAAGTCTTAAGAATCCAGTAGAGTCACAATTTCACCAAGGCACATAGTGGAAACACTTGTTTTTGCCAAAACCCCCAAGAGGTGCCAAACTGCCAAGGCAGAATGGTCACTTTGGTACACTAGTTTTTAAGAACCCATATAGGCAAGACCTTTGAATCACACCACTTCATAATATTAGTTTAAGATTGTGTCAACCTTTAGAAATTGGTTTGGAGTCAATACCCTAAGTGGAGATGCCTCATTTCCACTAAAGAACACAAGTGTCACACATGGAGTCACATTCTAGTACCAACTTAGGGTGCATTGCATTTTAGTGTGTCATCAGTGAGGCCTTGACCTCATATTAAGTCCATGAGTTAGTTTTAAGTCATATTAGATAGTGCAAGTTAGTTTAAGTCAATTCACTTAGTGTAGATGCATTCTTTTACCAAGGCACTCCAAGTGTCGCCAAGGTAAGCATACTAGTGGGTCACTTAGGTTGCACTTCACTTGTAAGTCTTGGGTAGTGGGGCACAAGTGTGCCTTACTATTAATTTGTTAATTTGAGGTCAGTAGAGTATAGTTAGGAGGTATTGGTCTTAGACCTTATGTGTTACTTGATTAAATGCTTAATTGACTTAGGAATAATTAGAGATTCTTAAGTGATAATAGTTAAATGATAAAGTGCCATGCTTTACTTGCTATGTGTATTACTTGATGATCATGCTACTTGTTTTAATTAAGCTTAAGTGTATATTGTATATATATGTATATACTATATATATATATATATATATTTATACGCGAAAGGGTAGTTAGTGACGAGGATACTATTAATTATAGGTGCAAGTAGGAGGCCAGGCAAGGAACCCCTAGAAGCATCTATACAGGAGTTTAGTAAGCTTTATCCAGGCAAGTGAAACTCTTCCTTTATACTTGCTTTATAATTGTATACCCTGTGAACGTTGAATTACTGTTATTTAGGGTTGAAATACCTTATTACCCCTTGTGATCATGACTTTGGATTCCAATAATACCCTTAACACTTGAATTACCTTTTCATGTGACATTACCCTACACCCACATGATTATACTCCAATAGTCCTTGATGAATAATGAGAACTTTATACCCCACATTAACCTGAATTATCTCATTTGGAACCCTGATCTTAATAACATCCTTTACTTTTGAAAGATCACTTGTATTTTGAAAACACCCTTGCTTATAACTTGTCTTTGATCAGGACCCCTTTTTTTAAATGATTTGATTTGAAAATGACCTTAAAAGGAATTGGTTAATATTTTACTTAAGACTGAGGCGCCAGTCAATTATTGCAGCATCAGTAGCGGGGAGCCTGATGTCTGTTTATGGCCAATGTGTGCCGAGGATCCTCCCTGGTTGAATCACTTTATGTGGTTCGGAGCTTGGTGTGGGCTGATCACCCCTCAATGCTCATAGCGCTGTGTGTTTCCAATTCCAATAAATTGATATCCCACATTGCCCCTTTACTTGTGTTTATACCTTGTGATATCTGTTGTTGCTTTTGCACTTGATTATAATGCATATTGTGAACTGTTTTATTACTGCTTTCACTTGCTGAGCTTTTTGCTCATATATATTGTTGTTGTTATAACCCTTCAGTGAAACCCGAGAATGGCCCGTTTCAAGCAGACCGCACGTAAGACCACTTCAGGCAACGGGATTGCTTTCCGCCGTATGATGGGACAGGTTGGGAACTCGTAGTTCCCTAGTTAATTTCTTTTAAGTTTTTGGGATTTAAAAACTGTAGTATGACTTAGACTTAAATTTGGATTCTTTATGGGTTGTAATAACTTTAGTTGTTGTTCATACTCATTCCTGGTGATTCCGGGATTGTGGATTAGACTGTAGATTAATCTTTATAACTCTGTAGTTTAATTATATATATCGATATGCATGCTTTAGCCGGTTAATTATGTTGGGTCTGTCACAGTTGGTATCAGAGCGAGGTTTGAGTCACTGAACAACATAGGATAAATGAATATAAGATAGGATTTAGAGGATTAAGATGAACTTAGATCATGTGGGATTTGGGGCGTTAGAATCTTTTAAGTTTTCTCACCCTTTTGACTATAACCGCGTATATATATATATAACTGTTGGCAGGCATCGTCATCTTCTAGTCCCGGATTCCCGACTACTGTTCCGTTCCCGCTTTACGAGCAGATGGTGAGACTTACTGACCGACTCGAGGGCCAGAACACGATTCTCCAGCACCGGATTGACCAGCTGTACCGTGAGGACTTTGATGATGAAGGCAACCGTCCCCGTTTGATTGCTAGGATCGAGGAGATCATTCGCATGGCCGAGGACCGTTTGGCAGCTATTCCACCCTACCGCGAGCGTGAGAGCCGTATCACTTTGACCGCCATTACTGACGAGCTCCGCCGTGTGATTAGCAGTCTCCGTGAGCCAGTTGCCAGTCCATCAGCTTCACCAGCATCATCACCATCCCCCTAGACTATTCCTTAGTCTATTTATCTTTATTATCATGATTATCCGTACTTTGACTTTCCATTTCGTACTTTGTACCCCCGGATTGTTTCGGGAAGACTTTATTCGCACTTTATTTCCGTTCGTACTGTTCCGTACTTATCATTTGAACTAATGTTTAATCTCGCACTTTGACTATTTATCTCATTTTGTCATTACACGTGTACCATGCTTAGATAAAAATTGCCATGTTAAACCTTTAGAACTTGATCATGTTTAAACTTTTCCAATATACCATGATATGACTTTGACCGAATAATTGTACCTTTGCAATATGATACCTTAGACTCTAATAATACACACACATACCATGATGCCATAATAATTACCATAAACCGTTACCATGTGGATAACTCTTGAATAATACCTTTGTACCCAATATACCCTTTGATATAACTTGTATGCATTGAACTGTGAATAAGCTTTTCTTGTCTACATTCAGAATCATGCCTCCTCGAAGAGCCCGCAACACCAACAATGAAAATACCGAAGAACCACCAAACTTGGCTCAACTTATGCAACTTCTTCACCAACAATCTGTTACCCTTGCTCAACAACAACAATTACTTCAACAACAACTCCAGCAACAACAACAAGCACCACCACCACCTACTACTTTTAAATCTTTTCAAGCTGTGAAACCACCCGAGTTCCGAGGAACTCAAGACCCTGTTGAAGCTCAATCCTGGCTAAAGGAGATGGAGAAGGCTTTCACCTTGGCTGTTGTAACTGATAATAAGAAGGTTGAGTATGCGTCATATTTTCTGAAAGATGAAGCAAACTACTGGTGGGAGTCAGCCCGTGCTTTAGAAGAAGGTGAGGTTATTGCTTGGGATAGATTCAAGAGGATATTTCTAGACAAGTACTTTCCAAGGTATATGCAAACTCAGATGGAGTTGAAGTTCTTTGAAATGAAGCAAGAGGGAATGACTGTTGGGGAATATGAGAAGAAATTTACAGAATTAGCAAGGTTCGTGGGAGATTATGTGGACACGGACGAGAAAAGAGCAAAAAGATTTCAACAAGGATTGAAGCCTTGGCTACGAAGCAGAGTGGCTGCATTTGAATTGGCCACATATGCTGAAGTAGTCCAGAAGGCAATGGTAATTGAAGGAGAAAGTGATCAAAACCAGAAGGAGAAGGACAATAAGAAGAGAAAGTTTGGGAATAATGGTGAAGGTTCGGCTCAAGGGAGCCAAAAAGGGAAGAATTTCAAGAAGTTTGGAGTTCAGAATCAAGGAGGTCCCCGAGGATTCAAGAAAGGTGATAATAGGAATGTGAAGAAGATTCAAGGACCGAGTGGTCAAAGGAGTCAACAAGCAAATTCAGAATGCAAGTTCTGCAACAAGAAACACACGGGAAGTTGTAATAAGGCTGATATTGTCTGTTTCAAGTGCAACTCGAAAGGTCATTATGCAAACGAGTGCCAGAACCCGAAGCCTTCTGTTACATGTTTCAAGTGTGGAAAGACCGGTCATATGTCAAGGGATTGTAAAGCTCCTGGAACCAGCAAGTTGATGCAGTTGGCAGCTACACCTTACAATCAAGGAATGACATCTTCTGCTCCGATTCTGCAATTACCTTCTACTCAAGTTTTTGAGTCAGCAACTCCTGTTTTCCATCCCTCTTATCCGGCTCAAGCAAGGACATTCAACATGAATATCAAGGATGCTGTTCAGAGTTCTGAGGTTGTGGCAGGTACGCTTTCTGTCAACAACAACCATGCTAAAGTGCTATTTGATTCTGGAGCTACTAGATCTTTCATATCTGAATCTTTTGTTGGCAAGTTGAATTGTGGAATTGAACCGTTAATTGAACCCTTATCTATCATTGTTGCTAATCAAGAACAAGTATCTGTTAGAAGTGTTTGCCCCCGATGTACTATAGAGATTTCTGGCTGTAGTTTTCCTGCTTCCCTTATACCTTTTCGATTAGGAGAGTTTGATGTCATATTAGGTATGGATTGGTTAGCAGAAAATGGTGCTCAAATAGACTGTAAGAAGAAGAAGATAATCCTTAAGTCTCCTCAAGGCAAGAAAGTAGAGTTCAAAGGGCAGAAACAAGCTAAGACATTCTTGACAATAATTGAAGCTAAGAAGTTGTTAAGACAAGGTTGTGAAGGTTATTTGGCTCATGTAGTTGATAGATCTAAAGAGACGCCGAATGTAGAAAGCATTCCGATAGTTAATGAATTTCTTGATGTTTTTCCTGACGATCTTCCTGGTTTGCCTCCCGACCGTCAAATTGAGTTTTCTATCGACTTAGCACCCGGCACGGAACCAGTTTCAAAGCAACCGTATCGAATGGCGCCAGCAGAAATGAAAGAGTTGGCCAAGCAATTGCAAGAATTGTTAGACAAAGGAGTTATAAGGCCGAGTGTATCCCCGTGGGGAGCTCCAGTTCTTTTTGTGAAGAAAAAGGACGGAAGCATGAGATTGTGTATCGACTATAGAGAATTGAACAAGTTAACAATCAAGAATAGGTATCCTTTGCCTCGAATCGACGACTTATTTGATCAACTCAAAGGAGCGACTTACTTTTCGAAGATTGACTTACGTTCGGGATATCATCAATTGAAGATTAAGCCGGAAGACATTCCAAAGACCGCTTTTAGAACTCGGTATGGGCATTACGAGTTTCTAGTTATGGCATTTGGATTGACAAACGCACCAGCCGCCTTCATGGATTTGATGAACCGTGTATTCAAGAAGTATTTAGACAAGTTCGTCATTGTATTCATCGACGATATTCTCATATACTCGAAGTCTGACGAAGAACATGCTGAACACCTGAGGATAGCTTTGGAAACATTAAGAAAGGAGAAGTTATATGCAAAGTTCTCTAAATGTGAATTTTGGCTACGAGAAGTGCAGTTTTTAGGGCATATTGTTGGAAGTGAAGGTATTCGAGTGGATCCAGCAAAGATAGAAGCTGTGATGAATTGGGAGAGGCCGAAGACCCCAACTGAAGTTAGAAGTTTCATGGGATTGGCCGGATATTATCGAAGGTTTGTGAAGGATTTCTCAAAGATTGCAGTACCGTTGACAAGATTGACCCGGAAGAATGAGAAGTTTGAATGGACCGAAAAATGTGAAAAGAGTTTTCAAGAGTTGAAACAGAAGTTAGTCACCGCTCCAGTTCTAGCTTTGCCAGATGACCAAGGAGATTTTGTTATCTACAGTGATGCGTCATACAAAGGATTAGGTTGTGTTTTAATGCAACACGGGAAAGTGATAGCCTACGCGTCAAGACAACTCAAGCCACACGAACAAAGATATCCGACTCATGACTTGGAATTGGCAGCAATTGTGTTTGCTTTGAAGCTTTGGAGACACTATCTTTATGGCGAGAAGTGTGAAATATTCACGGATCACAAAAGCTTGAAGTACATTTTCACGCAAAAAGAATTGAACATGAGGCAGCGAAGATGGTTGGAATTGATTAAAGACTACGACTGCACGATTAACTATCATCCCGGAAAGGCGAACGTGGTAGCAGATGCATTAAGTCGCAAAGAAAGGTTGAATATGTTGACCATGGCTCAAGAACTATCACAGGAATTTGAGAAGATGGGAATTGAAATTCGAGCTCCTAGTGCACCTACAGAAATGATTTGTACCATGACCTTTCAGCCTGAATTGATGGAGAAGATAAAGAGGTGCCAAGAAGAAGTGATGAATGAAAAGATGAATGAGTTAACTGGAGAAGAAATCTGCACACAGAAAGACAACCAAGGAATCTTGAGGTTTTCATCAAGAATTTGGATACCAAACGTGGAGGAATTGAAGAATGAGATCTTGAAGGATGCTCACAATTCAGAGTTTTCTATTCACCCCGGAAGCACGAAAATGTACCAAGATTTGAAGCAAAACTTTTGGTGGCCAGATATGAAGAAGGAAATTGCTCAATGGATCAGTAAATGCTACACTTGTCAAAGGGTAAAAGCTGAACATCAGAAGCCAAGTGGATTGATACAGCCATTAGAGATACCAGAATGGAAGTGGGAGCACATTGCAATGGACTTTATAGTTGGATTGCCAAGGACGAAATCTAATCATGATGCTATTTGGGTAATAATTGATCGGTTGACCAAGTCGGCTCATTTTCTGCCAATTAACGAGAGATTTTCAATGGACAAGCTGATTCACATGTATTTGAAAGAGATTGTTACTCGTCATGGAGTTCCAGTATCTATTGTGTCAGATCGAGACCCTTGTTTTAACTCGAGATTTTGGAAGCAATTTCAAGAACATTTGGGAACCCGACTCAAGATGAGTACTGCCTATCATCCACAAACGGACGGACAAAGCGAGCGTACAATTCAAACTATCGAAGACATGTTAAGATCTTGTGCTTTGGACTTCAAAGGAAGTTGGGACGAGCATTTGCCATTAGTTGAGTTTTCGTATAATAACAGTTATCATGCCAGCATTGGAATGCCCCCGTACGAAGCTCTTTATGGAAGGAAGTGTCGATCTCCGATATATTGGGATGAAGTTGGAGAAAGGAAAGTAATTGGTCCAGAATTGATCCAGCAAACAAAAGAAGCAGTAGATGTGATTCGAAGCAGATTGATTGCAGCTCAAGATAGACAACGAAAGTATGCTGACCCGCACAGAAAAGATGTAGAATATGAAGTAGGAGAAGCTGTTCTGTTGAAAGTATCACCATGGAAAGGAATAGCAAGATTCGGAAAGAAAGGGAAACTAAGTCCAAGATTCATTGGTCCTTTTGAAATTTTAAGCAGAATTGGGAAAGTGGCGTACGAACTAGCCTTACCGCCTCAAATGCAGCACGTTCACAATGTTTTCCATGTCTCGTTGCTTAAGAAGTTCAACCCCGACACCAAGTGCACCATAGAGAATGAACCAGTTGAGATAGAGCCCGATTTGTCTTATATCGAGCAACCGGTTAACATTCTAGATAGAAAGGATAAGGTGTTAAGGAATAAGACAGTTCCTTTAGTTAGAGTTTTGTGGAGAAATCCCAAAGTTGAAGAATCAACGTGGGAATTAGAAAGTGATATGTTAGATAAGTATCCTCATTTGTTTACTTAGATTCTGGGGTCAGAATCCTTTTAAGGGGGGAAGGATGTAACGCCTGTAATATTTGACTTATATATATTACAGTATTTCATTTTGGTGATATATAAAATTTCGTGTTTTAATTGCCAATTTGACTCGTTTATCGTTGCGTGACTTTCGTATATCGTTAGAATGTACTTATAAGACTTTTGGCGAATAATTCTCGCTACGCGATTAAATAATATTACTAGTTGCGACGGTTTTGACTTTGTATTAATAAATGTGATCGTTGTCGCTACCCGATTAAATAATAATAGAGATATATGCGATTTAGTGACATTTGATAAATTGCGAGTAGCCGATAAGCGTTAACTTGTAAAATAGCGTTCGGTGTATATATATTCTTCTCGAGATTTTACGTGTATTATATTCGTGTTTTATATTTATGTGAAATGTGACTATTAGAGCTCTACTTGTAATATTTCTTTTAAAATTCATTCCTTGTCCAACATTTGTGAAAACTATTTTATTAAACTTCTAAAATCTCATATTATTTGTGATATTAATTTCATGATTTATAGATTTGTACTTTAATTATTAAAACTCATTCTTTTAATACTCTTTTAATCACACTTTTATTAATTATCAAAAGTCTAGTCTACCCTTGCATGCATTTTACACTAACACTAGCTAGAAGGATTGATTGGTCATTTCTACATTCCACTACCACATCTTGGTCAAGTCAAATGGTCAAGAATGCTTGAACACTCCACCACACTCCACTCATTCTCACACACCAACCAAATCAAAACCCTCTTCTCTCATCTCTCTCTTCTCTCTCCCTCATCTCTCTCTCTCTCGGCCGAACCATATACACCACCATTCTCCACCATTTTTATTCATTTTCTTTAACATTTCAAGCTTGTCAAGTCAAGAACTCCACCATTCAAGCTTGCATCTTCATTTTGAGGTTAGACCTTTGGTTGCATGTTGAGTTTGGAGCCGAAATAGGGCCTTGGTTCTTATGAGCTTAGGGTCTCTATTTTGGTGGCTCCTAAAGATGAACTTGAGATGATCTTGGATGGGTTTATACCTCTATTTGACCAAGGCATCCTCTTGATTCATCACATTTGGCAATGACTCTCAAGAGGAGCCGAATGTATATATGTATGTGATGATCTTGAAACTTCATGATTTTGAGTTTGGTTTCTTGTATATTCGAAAGGTATAATGATTTGCTGAGTTTTTGGTGTGATTTCAGCCATTGCATGTTAGTATTTTGATGTTATATGATGAGATAAAGCTATGTATAAGAAACTCTAGTGATGCATGTTGAGTTATTTGAAAACCGAGTGTTAAGCTTTGGAATTGAGTTTTGTATGTGATTTTTGAGTAATGCATGCCATGTTCTAAGTGTTAAAATGATAGTTTATGGTGTGTATGATGATATCTAGTAGTAATCAGTAGCTATTATGTGAATACCATGTTGATATACTCGAAATTTGCTCATATATGCTCCCTGAAATTCTGCTCTGTTTTACCTCTATAAATGCCACGGTTTTGTGCTCTTAAATGGTTAAATTTGGTAATATCTTGCTTTGTGTGAATAGTCAGTAGATATATGTACATTGTAGGTTAGGTTTTGTGGATTGGTTTGTTGGTATTTGGTGTTTGGAAGGGAGTTAAGGTGGAAGGAGTCACACACACACCATGGCAGATTTTTGCACCTTAGAAACCATGAGAAATAGATGTGTCATGCTTAGGCCCTCATAGGCCCAAGTCTCCTGGAGTTGGGACTTGATGTATACAAGTCTCCAGTAGCCTTAGAAGTCATAAAAACCATCATTTACATAGATGCACACACAAATTTCAGAGTACACCCCAGAACAGGGCACTTTAGGATTAATTGTATCCTTGAGTGGTTAACACCTTGTCAATGATGAGGCCCTCATGGGGCCTTGATTTAGATGAGCTTAGGGAAGTATTAGGAAGCTATTTGAGTCATTGGATTAGTGTAGTAAGTGAGTTTAGTGAGTCTCAAGTTGTTAAGTTCATGGCAGTCCCCACAGCAGAGCAGGGTGCTCTGTGCCAACTTTGTTTAGAGGCCCAAGGAGGCCTGAGCAAGGCCTTAGTGTCATTCCAAGTGCACAACTTAGATTTAAGTCTTAAGAATCCAGTAGAGTCACAATTTCACCAAGGCACATAGTGGAAACACTTGTTTTTGCCAAAACCCCCAAGAGGTGCCAAACTGCCAAGGCAGAATGGTCACTTTGGTACACTAGTTTTTAAGAACCCATATAGGCAAGACCTTTGAATCACACCACTTCATAATATTAGTTTAAGATTGTGTCAACCTTTAGAAATTGGTTTGGAGTCAATACCCTAAGTGGAGATGCCTCATTTCCACTAAAGAACACAAGTGTCACACATGGAGTCACATTCTAGTACCAACTTAGGGTGCATTGCATTTTAGTGTGTCATCAGTGAGGCCTTGACCTCATATTAAGTCCATGAGTTAGTTTTAAGTCATATTAGATAGTGCAAGTTAGTTTAAGTCAATTCAATTAGTGTAGATGCATTCTTTTACCAAGGCACTCCAAGTGTCGCCAAGGTAAGCATACTAGTGGGTCACTTAGGTTGCACTTCACTTGTAAGTCTTGGGTAGTGGGGCACAAGTGTGCCTTACTATTAATTTGTTAATTTGAGGTCAGTAGAGTATAGTTAGGAGGTATTGGTCTTAGACCTTATGTGTTACTTGATTAAATGCTTAATTGACTTAGGAATAATTAGAGATTCTTAAGTGATAATAGTTAAATGATAAAGTGCCATGCTTTACTTGCTATGTGTATTACTTGATGATCATGCTACTTGTTTTAATTAAGCTTAAGTGTATATTGTATATATATGTATATACTATATATATATATATATATATATATATTTATACGCGAAAGGGTAGTTAGTGACGAGGATACTATTAATTATAGGTGCAAGTAGGAGGCCAGGCAAGGAACCCCTAGAAGCATCTATACAGGAGTTTAGTAAGCTTTATCCAGGCAAGTGAAACTCTTCCTTTATACTTGCTTTATAATTGTATACCCTGTGAACGTTGAATTACTGTTATTTAGGGTTGAAATACCTTATTACCCCTTGTGATCATGACTTTGGATTCCAATAATACCCTTAACACTTGAATTACCTTTTCATGTGACATTACCCTACACCCACATGATTATACTCCAATAGTCCTTGATGAATAATGAGAACTTTATACCCCACATTAACCTGAATTATCTCATTTGGAACCCTGATCTTAATAACATCCTTTACTTTTGAAAGATCACTTGTATTTTGAAAACACCCTTGCTTATAACTTGTCTTTGATCAGGACCCCTTTTTTTAAATGATTTGATTTGAAAATGACCTTAAAAGGAATTGGTTAATATTTTACTTAAGACTGAGGCGCCAGTCAATTATTGCAGCATCAGTAGCGGGGAGCCTGATGTCTGTTTATGGCCAATGTGTGCCGAGGATCCTCCCTGGTTGAATCACTTTATGTGGTTCGGAGCTTGGTGTGGGCTGATCACCCCTCAATGCTCATAGCGCTGTGTGTTTCCAATTCCAATAAATTGATATCCCACATTGCCCCTTTACTTGTGTTTATACCTTGTGATATCTGTTGTTGCTTTTGCACTTGATTATAATGCATATTGTGAACTGTTTTATTACTGCTTTCACTTGCTGAGCTTTTTGCTCATATATATTGTTGTTGTTATAACCCTTCAGTGAAACCCGAGAATGGCCCGTTTCAAGCAGACCGCACGTAAGACCACTTCAGGCAACGGGATTGCTTTCCGCCGTATAATGGGACAGGTTGGGAACTCGTAGTTCCCTAGTTAATTTCTTTTAAGTTTTTGGGATTTAAAAACTGTAGTATGACTTAGACTTAAATTTGGATTCTTTATGGGTTGTAATAACTTTAGTTGTTGTTCATACTCATTCCTGGTGATTCCGGGATTGTGGATTAGACTGTAGATTAATCTTTATAACTCTGTAGTTTAATTATATATATCGATATGCATGCTTTAGCCGGTTAATTATGTTGGGTCTGTCACATTATCGTTAGTAGAACCAAATATAATATCATCAACATATATTTGAACAAATATCATATTATTATCATGCAATTTGTAAAAGAGAATTTTGTCTATGACACCTCTAGTGAAATTGTTTACAATTAAAAACTCAGAGAGAGTGTCATACCATGTCCTTGGTGACTGCTTGAGCCCATAGACAGCTTTGAATAAGAAGTAAACAAAATCAGCAAATTCTGGATTTTCAAAGCCGGTTGTTCCAGATATACTTCTTCTTCTAGCTTTCCATTCAGAAATGCACTCTTCACATCCATCTGATAAACTTTGAAGTTGGAATATGCAGCAAATGCAAGGAATATTCTGATGGCTTCAAGACGAGCAACTGGAGCATAGGTTTCATCATAATCAATTCCTTCTTCTTGAGAATAACCTTTTGCGACCAGTCTGGCTTTGTTTCTTACAACAATGCCATCACCATCTAACTTGTTACGGAAGACCCATCTAGTTCCAATTGTAGACTTTCCTTTTGGCCTTGGAACCAGGGCCCAGACTTCTTATCTCTCAAATTGATTGAGTTCTTCTTGCATGGCAAGAACCCAATCAGGATCAGCAAGTGCTTCATCTACTTTCTTTGGTTCTAATTGTGATAGAAAACCAGAGAATAGACATTCATTAGTCGTAGCACTTCTAGTCCTTACACCAACATCAGGATCACCAATTATAAGATCAAAGGGATGATCTCTGCTCCAAATCCTTTCCCTTGGAAGTTGTGTCCTTGATGATTCAGCTGTATTGTCAGTAAGCTGATGTGTATGACTAGTTGATCCACCAGCTCCCCCTGAGTTGTTGCCAGGTTGACTTGATGATCCACCACTAGCATCAGTGGAATCTCCAACATTATTGCCATTTCCTCCACCATTGCCTGGATCATTATCATCATTGTTGTCATCACATGTTGCAACCTCAGGTGGCACATCATCATCTGAATCAGAATCTGGATAGTTGTCAAACTTCAGAGATTCAGATGGATCAGTAGATTGTAAACATGGAGGTTTAGTGTCATCAAATGTTACATTGACACTAACTTTTACTGACAGAGTATCAATTACAAAAACTCTATAAGCATTAATAGTATAACCAACAAAAATTGCTTCAGATGCCTTTGGTTCAAACTTGTTCAAGTTCTCTTCTCCATCTTTGAGAACATAACACTTGGCTCCAAAGACATGAAGATGTCTGACATATGGTTTCTTGTTGTTATACAGCTGAAATGGAGTTTTCATATGATCCTTATTGATCAAAGTTCTATTATGGGTATAGCAGGCAGTAGACACAGCTTCAGCCCAAAAGTACAGAGGAAGCTTTGCTTCAGCAATCATAGTCCTTGCTAGGGCTGTTCACGAACCGAGCCGAGCCGAGTTTTGACCGAACCGAGCCGAGCTTTAATTTTTTTTCTGACGAGCCGAGCCGGGCCGAGCTTTTTTATCGAACAAAAATTGTGTTCAAGCTCGGCTCGTTAACTAACGAGCCGAACACGAGCTTGTTCGCGAACAAATACAAGCCGAGCCGAGTCGAATCGAGTCGAGCCGAGCCAGAAAAAAAATAAGGACAAACCGCTAGTTGACTCTTAAAATAGCTAACCAAAAAATTTTAATTTTTTTTATACTTTGTTTATATCACTATAATGTATATATGTTAACATCCATACGGTTGGATCGGTAAGAAATATTTTTTAAAATATTGAAACACTAAATTAGGATTAAACACTAGTTAGCGGTACTAGTTAACCTTCTACTTGACTGTTAAAATAGCAAACCATATAAAATTATTATTTTCCGAAATTTTGGTTACATCACTAATATATATATATATATATATATATATATATATATATATATTCATTATATGTTGAATTCTGAGTTCAATAACATATATAAATTATAAAAAAAACCCGAAAATATTACATTTTTTCGAGTTTTAACGAGCCGAGCTCGAGCCGAGCGAGCTCGAGTCGAGCTCGAGCCGAGCTCGAGCCGAGCTCGAGCCGAACATACTAAAAGCTCGGCTCGAGCTCGTTTACTTAACGAACAATTTTTTGTGTTCGAGCTCGAGCTCGTTAACTTAACGAGCCGAGCCGAATGAGCTCTTAACGAGCCGAGCTCGAGCTTGTTCGCGAACAGCTCGGTTCGTTAAACAGCCCTAGTCCTTGCAGCTTCAATCAATGTACGATTCTTTCTTTCGATGACTCCATTCTGATGAGGAGTCCTTGGTGCTGAATACTGCCTTCTAATTCCCTTTTCAGAGTAAAAGTTGATTAGAGTTTGATTCTTGAATTCCGTGCCATTATCTGACCTTACAGCTTTCACTGGCACACCCTTATCCAATTCAACTAACTTTATATGATCAATCACTGTCAACGGGGTTTCATCCTTAGAAGCCAGGAAGTAAACCCAAGTAAATTTCGAGAAGTCATCCACAATAACCAAGGCATATCTTCTCCATCAATTGATGCAACATTTACGGGGCCAACAAATCCATATGCAGTAAATGAAGTGGATCTGTAATGGTATTGATGGTCTTGCCTTTTTGAGTGCTCTCTTCGTTTTTCCTTTCTGACAAGCTTCACAGAGATCATCAGTTGAGAATTCCAGAGAAGGCAAACCTCTCACTAGATCTCTCTTGACTAGAGAGTTCATGGTTTTGAAGTTGAGGTGTGAGAGTTTCTTATGCCATAACCAACTATCTTCAGCAGACGCTTTGGCGTAGAAACAGTGAACTTCATTTCCTGATCCTGAAGACAAATCAGCTACGTATATGTTGCCTTTCCTTACGCCACATAGTGAAAGACGCTTATCCTTGATATGTTTGATGATACATATCTCCTTTTCAAAGTGAACATAATATCCCTTGTCACAAAATTGACTGACACTCAGGAGATTATGTTGAAGTCCTTCAACTAAAGCAACATCCTCTATGATGATCCTTCCAATTTTGTACTTGCCATATCCCACAGTACGACCTTTGCTATTATCAGCAAAACTGACTGTTGGGTCAGCTCCTTCTCTTATATCTTCCAGCAGGGATCTATTTCCAGTCATGTGCATTGACGCTCCACTGTCAAGCACCCAAGTAACTCGAACAACTCCACTGGCACCCTGCACAAGACAACTTGATTAAACATTCTTTGGGACCCACACTTGATTGGGTCCAGCAGACTTAAAGAATTGATTTCTATCAGGTAATACAACAGAGCCTCTTGGACTGATATTTGGCTCACTCTTGACTGAACTTACTTCCTTAACAACAGCCTTGTAAACCTTGGTTTTAGGCTTTGGAACATAAGTCTCCTTTCGAACATAAGAAGGACTAGCAGTCTTTGATCTAGCATGCTTATTGTTTGTGTGTTGTCTAGGTGATGTGTTTACATTTTTAGCATGCAAATTTCTAAAATAAGCAGACATAGTATTGAAAGCACAAAGCATACAGTTATCAACACCACAACATTTATGACATGCATCAAAAACAGGAGCAACAGGCATATCAGTCATAGTAGTAGGAACATCAATAGATTCTACTCTAACCTTGTTCACAGATTTAAAGTTCTCAGTAGAATGACATATATTGTCTCTGTTCTTACTATTCACAAAGTTATTAGGCTTGTTGAATTTATAAGTTCTCTCAGAGTTGACACCTAAACCAGCTTTAGGCAACCTAACATTGCCTTTCACTTTGATTGGTTTCAGTGATGTCAGGATCTCATCTCTCTTCTCATTACTCTCTTTCATTTTAAGGTCTTCCTGTTTGAGTTCATATCTAATGACAACAGGAGTTTCTAATAGAGGTTCAGCTTCTAAGGATTTAAACAAAGGTTGAGGGGAATCTTTCAAAACAAAAGGAATTCCTTTCTCCTCAGCACTCTTCTTAAAGGGAGTAATGTTACTAGCCTTACCTACAGATTTGTTATAGTCAAAACCTATTCCAACAGTTCTCTTGATCTCTTGTTTATCATTAAGTTCTTTGACTATAGTGGATGCATCCTTAAAGGCTTTACATTTCACTTTCTCTTCGTCTAGCTGAAGTCTTAAAGAAATCTCACCTTTCTCTAGAACTTTGACTTTAACACATTGTAATCCTAAATCCATAGTCAGTTGTTTAATTTTAGGTTTTAATAATTTCATCTCATTCATCTTATAAGCATGAATTTCTAAGACTAACGTATTAATTTTAAGATTGGCAGCTTTCATCTTTTTAATAGCATCATCTCTTTCAAGTCCTAATTGCATAAAAAGTTTAGGGCATGTAGGATCTACCTGAAAGCTTCCAGCAGGAGGAGGTGAAGATGATCCAGCATTAGCCATGAGAGCAACATTCCCTATCTGCTCTTCTTCATCACTGTCTGTATCATCCATACTTTTCCCTTCTGCCAGATAAGACTTGCTTTTGAAACTTTGACTTCCAGAAGTACCCTGATGCTTTCTCACTAGTGCATCATACTTCTGCTTCAGCTCGTCATACGAATCCTTTCTCTTTCCTTGAACCTTGGGCTGTTTGCATTCAGTTGCAAAGTGTCCCGGTTCACCACAATTGAAACATTTAAACTTGCTTCTATCCACCATCCCAGTCTTGTATCCTCCTTTGCTTGTAGAAGATGAGTAACCTCCTTTTTGAAACCTGTTGGCAGTAGGTTTGTACCTGTAGGAGGGGTTCTTCTTGAATCTCATGTTTCCAAATTTCTTGGCAAACAGTGATAGAGTTGATCTTCTAACTGTTCTAGCTCTTCCATTGTATAGAACTCTTCATCACCACTGGAAGAAGCAGTCTGACCCATCTCAGGTACAACAAATTCCTGAGTGGTCTTAGAAGGAACAACAACATCCTTCTTTTCTTCCGGTGTAGGTGATTCAACAACTAGAGCTCTGGAATGGTTCAGTGTTTTACCCCAGCCATATCTCTGCTTACTTTGAACTTGCTCGAGTTCATAAGTTTTCAAAACTCCGTAGAGTCTCTCCAGAGAAATCTCATTCAGATCTCTACTTTCCCTGATAGCAGTGATTTTGTGTTCCAGATGTTCGGGAAGGGTTAAGAGAAACTTCATGTTGACCTCTTTCTTGTCGTAGTATTTCCCATTCAGATTCAAGTTATTAATCAGATTATTGAGTCTGATAAATACTTCTGAAATCCCTTCTCCGGGATTGGAACCAAACTGTTCATACGGAGCCATCGGTATCTCTTTCTTATTTTCCCTAACTTCTTCTGAGCCTTCATTTATAATCTCTAGTGTATCCCAGATTTGCTTTGCGTTCGTACAATTTACCACAGCATTGTACATGACTGGATCTAGAGATTCAACCAAAATCAGTTGAAGAGCGTCATCTAAGTTCATCTGTTCACTCTCTTCATCCGTGTACTCAGAAAGTTCTTTCGGAATAGTCTGATGAGGTATTAACACACCATCTTCTTCGTGTGCTAATATGACGTTCATTAGAGTAGAAACACCTTTGTTTAAAATCCCGATATATTTTCTGTTGGCGGTGCGAAGAAACAACAACATATGCCTCTTCCATAGGCCAAAGTGTTCTTTGCTGAACGGTGGGATTTTAATGCTACTAATCTTTTGTGTACTCATGTTTAAGGATTTAAAGTGAATAGTGTTTGGATGAGATTTGGATTTTTGAAAGAAAAATATTTTAAATCAAAATTAATTTTTGGAATAAAATTAATTCGAATAAAAAATATTTGGACGTTACAGAGTGTGTATAGGATCTGATACGGTAAAATGGTATCAACCGCTCTGATGCCAATTGTCAGGTCCTGGAACGATTGTAGAAGGGGGGGTTGAATACAATCGTCACTTAAAAATAATCGCGGCGGAATAAATCTGATTGGAATGTAACTTGTTAATCAGATTAAGATTAATTAATATAACAATGTTTTAAGTCGTTATATAATTAATATGGTTCGTTTTAATGTCCACTAGTTCGTAGAATAAATTTGACAGAAAGTATTCTAACTCAGCGGAACAAAACAACCGAATGATCAAAGCACAGTAAACTGTGGATTTAACGAATAGCAAGTTTAGCACAACTTGAAAGCTTACAAGCACTTTGAACACTTACAAATGAATGAGAATGAACCATATTTATAGGCAAATCTCAAGAACTAGGCAAGACAATGATGGCAAAGACAATCTATAGGTTGCTAAGACAATTAAGCACTTTGTCTTGCTGAAAAACACAAGGCAAGACAATCATAAGCATTGTCTATAGCTTAGTAAGACAATCAGAAGCGGTAAGACAATGTATAAGGCACGGTAAGACAATCTGGACACGGTAAGACAATCTGCCATATTGTCTTATAAGCCACACGGTAAGACAATCAGTATGATTGTCTTATAAGCCACACGGTAAGACAATCAGTATGATTGTCTTGGAAGCTACAGGCGGCAAGACAATGAGGGGCACGGTAAGACAATTACTGAGATTGTCTTACCGTGTGTTGGAAGAGTGAAATGACACGGTAAGACAATCTGTTTGATTGTCTTACCTTGTTGTTTCTTAAGACAATCATTGAAATTGTCTTTCCTTTTGATCCAACAAGACAAACCCTTATTTCTTTTAATTAATTAACCAATTAATATCCACTTAATTATATTAAATGCATAAATTCATAAATTAAATTAATTCGAGCTAGAATTAATCTAATAAATAAATTACACATCATATATAATTATTTTAAGAAGTGGATTAAATAATTAGATAATCAATTATCCCTTTTCTTCTTCAGAGTCTTCAGTCTCTAGTAAACAATTAATATCTTCGACTTGATTGAACGGCCACTTTTTTTTGACGTAGAATATTTAATCCGATGAGCTGATACACAAATGTACTGTCTGGTTCATCTGTAACTAGCTCAATTAAATATTCCTTGTCATTTAAACAATTAAACTGTGACTTGTTCGTCGATTCTTCGTCTTCTGAGTTCTTCTTCATTTGTAGACACAATAATGGAATCTTCTGAATAAATAAAGTATTGAAACTTTATACCTTCTGATCTTCTGGACGTGCTACAAAAGATTATTTGTACACTGAGGCTTGATCATATTAATGAACTTCTTCCAGTGGTTTGCAGCAGCATCCTTAAATTCTTCTGACATAAAATCTTCAATAAATCATTTGACGTTGTTCGTACGGATTCCCGATAACATTACTTGCTATTTACTTGCTTTCTTATCAGAGTTGAGTTGATTCCTCTTAAATACAAATAGGCTTAACATATGCCTTTCACTATCTTTTCCTCTGCATTCTTGTGCTCTGCTTCAAGTTGACGGAATACATCATCTGATATTCCTTTACAGGGTTCAACACCTGTGTTGGAGATTTTTAAAAGATGCCCTTTTACCTTCGAGTAGGAACCTGTAACTATTTTGTTGCAATATTTACATCTTCACTTCCTATTGCCTCCACCACCAGTGGCTACATTCAACACCTCAACATGAAGCCACAAAGGTTTCTCATCCTTGCCAGGATTCAAAAGTTTTTTAGAAGCCATAATTTTGTTTAAAAACTAAATTTGATTGTGTTTGTTGTTGGAGTTGCACAGAGTACAGTGATAAAGATCCAAAGATATATAGAAGACTGACTTGGGGCTCAGCAAAAACTAAAGAGGCATGTATTTAATTTGCCTCTGGAATTGAAAGAGTCACCCACCTGTACATATGCTGATATGCGTATACAATTTTTTGATTTAATTTTTGTTTTTTTTGGTTGAATAATTTAGGCATGATTTTTAAATTATATTTACTAATTCATGTGTAATAGTTAATCATAAATATATTTTTATATTAGTTACAAATAAAAGATAATAATATTTTCCATTATTTTTCATGAGATATCTTACAAATGTGTTATTTATGGTGAATTTTTCTAAATGGATCACAAGATTTTGGTTCTAAGTCGGGAACATTATTACAATATAATTAATCCTCTATCGTGATAATTAATATTTTCTTATATTAGTTACAAATAAAAGATAATAATATTTTGTATTATTTTTCATGAGATATCTCATAAATGTGTTGTTTACAGTGAATTTCTCTAAATTGATCACAAGATTTGGTCCCAAGTCGGGAGCATTATTACAATATAATTAATCTTCTATCGTGATAATTGATTTTTTTAAAAAAAAAATTGTAGTGTTCTGTATCACTTTCGATTTTCGAATAAAATGATTTTTTTTTATTAAAATAAGTGTTAACAATGATATTACTTGTCTGATTAATTTTAAATTATTCATGATCATATTTCTTGTTCATGGTTGTACAGTCCTTTTCGTGTCAGCAATCTTAATCTGATGCATTATCGTTCGGTGTATTTTGATTTTTTTTATAACAAATCTTATTTCGATGCACTATCGTCATGTATATTTTAGTGATTTACGAACTATTTGTTTATTTCGTATACTTTTCTTTCGTCTAGTGTCTTATTATCAGAAATCCGTGCTCGATATAGAATATGTTTGTACCGTTTAAAATATTTATTTCATTTCAACATTAGACTTTATTTATTGTTAGCAGGATACGATAAAACCCATTTAGATTGATATAGTTGAAATGTGGAAAACATTGCATATAAATTTAAAATATTATTATTATTTTGATGAAAATCATCCAAAATAAGATCACAATGAAAGATAAGTACAATAAATATGATAATGTATGGTTTAGACATAATTAGACAAGAAAATATGTCCTAATTCTTTTAATTATGGATGATTTAGAGTTTTACTGTACTTAGAAAATATATAAGTCAATTGAGCATATTAAAATTAATTTTCAGATTCGAAATTATTTCATACTTCCCCCGTTCCATCTATTTCTTTATAATAGTTGTAAAAAGAGTTTGGTACGTATTTTAACATTAATATAAAATTATAGTTTCATAATTTAGTTTTTGAATTTTTTAAGTTTGAATAAAATTCAATTTTTTTATTTAAAAATATAAATCATAAAAATAATGAGAACACTTTATTTGATGTACTAGACAACTAAGCTTATAATAATAGGGCTTGGCTACCTGTGCCCCGCTTATAATAATAGGGCTTGGCTAACTTGTGCCCTCGGGGCACAGGTTTAGAACATTTATTGGTCTAGTTTTCATACATAGTGCACCAATATGATAGATAATGCATTAATTATTGTTTAGAAAATCAGCTATCAATAACATTTGATATTTTGTTTAATTTTATATTATATTATATTTTATTATTTATATTTTTTAATAATATTAAAAAAATTAAAAAAATCATAAATTTGTTATTAAATATAAAATTGGTTGATTTTGGTTAGGTGGGTGATTTTAATTAGAAAATTAGTGTGTATGCACGGGGGGCTTGTTATTATTTGTGTGATGAAATCAATTAAAAGTTGTTTTATATTTGATTAAAATTTGATAAAAGTATTATTTTATGTTCTCCCAAATTTTTTAAAATAAAATAATATTTTATTATAAACATAAAATTTTGAAAGTTAAATTAAAGTAAATATATAATTAGTATTTAATAAGGTTTTGAATAGTTATACATGTATACACTCATACTCATGCAAGTCAAAAGGTATTTAATGATTGTAGTTATGACTTATCCTGTGCCCTGAGGGAACATGTTAGCCAATCCGATAATAATATTAGACAGCTGTACCCATCATATCGTTCAAGCAGCAAGCCAGCCGTGTTCTTCATCTCCTTCTTCTGCATCTTCTACTTCTGTGATTCATTTTTCATTATTTTTTTCAATGGTGGTTAGATCTGAGAGGTTGTAACGAACCTTCGAAGTCGAGAGAATCATGTGAGGAAAAACAATATCTGGAACATCATCGATAATTTCTCCGGTGACAACGACGAAGAGTCCGTTTTCGCGACGACGAATCCGCCCCATATCCCAAGTCGTGTCTGGTCGACACAGGTACGCCGGCCAGTAGTGGCGGGTCGGAGTAACACAGATATTAGGTATGGCATCTAAAGAAAATTTGGAAACACGTCTTATGGACGTTGTTACTGCATACCTATATGGATCACTTGATAGTGAGATTTTTATGAAAATCCCAGAAGGATTAAAAATGGATGAGTTCAAGAAAATTCGTCATATATACTCCATTAAACTTCAACGATCATTGTATGAATTGCAACAACCTGGTCGTATATGGTATAACAGACTTAGTCGTTATTTACAAAAGAATGAGTATTAGTAATCAAATTTGTCCATGTGTTTTTATCAAAAAATCACAATTTGGTTTTTTGATTATTGTTGTATATGTGGATGATTTAAACCTTGTAGGAACAGCTACAGAGGTTGATGAAGCTGTCATATATCTAAAGATTGAGTTTGAAATGAAAGACCTTGGGATGACAAAGTATTGTCTTAGTATATAAGTCGAGCACTTGTCATCAGGAATTTTCCTCCACCAATCAACATATATAGAAAAAGTTTCGAACAGATTTTACATAGATAAATCTCATTCGTTGACTACTCCAATGGTGGTTAGATCTTTAGAACCAGATAAAGATCCATTTCGACCACGAGAAGATGATGAAGAGGTTCTTGATCCTGAAATCCCATATCTTGGAGCAATTGGTGCACTTATGTATCTTGTGAATAATACAAGGCCGGATATTGCCCTTGCTGTGAATTTATTGGCTAGATTTAGCTCTACTCCGATTGCCTGACATTGAAATAGGATCAAGCATATATTTCGTTATCTTCGTGGAACAATTGATTTTGGGTTATTCTTTCCGGAAAACTTGACATCTCAGTTGATTGGATATGCTGACGCTGAATATCTGTCAGGTCCTCATTTTGGCAAATCACAAACTGGATATGTATTCACATATTGCGGTACAACCATTTCCTGTAAATCTACGAAGCAAACTATAATGGCAACCTCAACAAATCACTCGGAACTAATTGAAATACACGAAGCTAGTAAAAAATGTGTTTGCTTGCGATCTATTATCAAGAATATTCAAGAATCATGTGGCTTACCAAACATCACGAGAAGCCCTACTGTTATGTTTGAGGATAACACTGCATGCATTGATCAACTCAAGGAGGGATGTATCAAAGGAGATCGGACGAAGCACATTTCACCAAAATTCTTCTATACTCATGAGCTTCAAAAGAATGGTGAAATTGATATACAACAAATTCGATTTTGTGACAACCTTGCAGACTTATTCACAAAATCGTTATCGGATTCAACATTTACAAAGTTGCGGCATAACATTGTAATGCGTTGACTTAAGGATATGCTGCAACAAAACTTCAGTGATTGATGTTTTCTTCCAAGGCGAAATTGTACTCTTTTTCATTCGTTAAAGTTTTTATCCCACTGAAACTGAAATTTTTTTTTTGACAAGGTTTTAACGAGACAATCTATAATCCACACTATCATGACAACCAAAGGCGAGCATTTAGAAATTGATTATCATGCATGTATTCATAGATCAAATAGCAAAGTTAGTAGTACGGCTATGTAATAGGCAAGTGTGAAATCATTTAATATTGTTGTGGCTTGCTTTGGTTATAAATAGCCATTCGGAAGTAGTAAGATATATCAAGTAACTTGCTTTCTTTCTTTCCTCTGAGCTCTCTTCCTTCATCTGTTATATTTATTCCCTCTACTGGTTCATTATATTACTAAATATTTAAGATATTAGAAAAAGATTTACTATTTTTGATTAATTGAAGTCCGGAATTTTAATAAATTAAGACCCCGAACTCAGGAACACTAAATTGAAAATTCCATAAAGATCTAAGTTATTTAAGTAACCAGCTTGAATTTGAAAAAATACTCAATTGATTACCTTCGGATAGTTATACTTTGAACTCTTGATAAATCAACACCCCAAACTCACAAACTCACAAGGCACTGAAAAACTTCATCTACTAAAATATTGAGATCCACACTGAATATCAGATTCTTAGATCCAGACCCCCTTGCAGCATTGTTTTGTAGAATGCCATCTAGCAGCTACACAACACATCCCCCTGAGTAGGACACATTCAAAGAGGAGAGGAACTAAGGGTGTGATTTGGAGTTATTGGAAGTTATTATAAGTAATCCATTATGGCTTATGACCAGTAGAAGACAATGTTAATTCTTCACATTACCAAAATGCTTTCACCCTGCTCTTTAAGGTAGATGTTACAAGTGCTTCTAACTTAATAACCCAGAAGTCTGGCTTTTAAGCCGTTGCCAAACACCCCCTTATTTTCTGGCATATCTTAACATCTGGGACTTTACCTCCAAATGGAATATATTGAGCTGTTAGGTTTGATTTGGTTTACAACATGTGTATAACATAATTCACATTAAATAATACAACCTGCTTTTGAAAAAAAAAATATAATGCTCAGGAAGTAATCTTTACTGTTTGGTCAAATTTAAGGATTTCCAGGTTAAGTTCTATACTAAAGATGACATATGATTACTCATTTTTACATGATCTAATAGCAGAATTACAAAATACAATTGATACATGAATAAAAATGTTACAAAAACCTCTGAAAAGTAATTCACTTTTGCCTTGAACTCCATACCTGTGTCCCCTGTGGCAATCTGAACTGGATGTATTTAGTTGACCCCTTATGTATCACCCATTACATTTCTTTTTCTTCTAATAACTCCAACATTTAAGCTACTGAATTCTACATCCCCCATCATCTTGTCCTCGGCGAACGTTGCCATAGGCTGATAGTTCAAGAAGATCCATATCACGGCCTGCACAACCAAAGTTCAACAGCATTTGAGATATATCCAATTAGCAAGCATCTACCTACACCCCACAGGCTAGGAATAATATAAGAAACAGGTGTAAAGTTCTGTGTTCTTTTCTATTCCGGTCCTTAATAAAGAGCCACGCTCATTTCATTCTGGACTTGTTAGCTAAACAGCAGTTACATACCTGAAACTCGGCAATAAGAACTTTTTTGAATAAGATCAGCTTTAGATATCTCAGTACGATTCCCTTTTGATCTATTAACTGTTGCCTGCATGAAGAAAGAGGATACAAATAAGCTTATCATACCAAAAAGTCATTGATCCAAAATTTTGCTGTTGACAAAAGCATAGAACCAAATTAACCATCTTCAAAGTTTTTATAATATCACAATGTCAAAGCATAAGATAAAATAAAAATTTGCAACTTGCATTTATAAACAGAAGAGTGTATTGGTCTTGCTTGACTTCCAGAACTGCCATCAGCTGATTTAAATATGATGTACTAAGAGAATAAACCAGAAGGCTGGAAGTCCGCAATAACAACAAATATCATGGCATACATATGCACATATCATGGAGGACAAGGTCTTGGGTTCGGAAACAGAACTTTTCCAAATAAATATCTCAAAGCAAGAACTTTAACCAAGAGAACATATAATTTTCAAGTCAATTCGTAGCCAAGTAAATTCCTAGTATAAAGAAAGCTAAAATTTATCTGTGTACTTTCTAATATTAATCTATCCCTATACAAGTAACAACTCCATGACTCTTCCCTACTAATCTACTTTCCTAATAAAATATACAATTTACAAACAACTCCTTCATGACTCTTCCCTACGTATCTACTTGCCTACCAAAATATACAAGACACCTGATCAATCAATCAGATTCAATTTCATCCCTGAATAATTATATTTAATATATACAAATTTAGCATCAGCGCAACTTCAAAGACTAAGCCACTGACATATTCTTTTTGCCCAAGACTTAACACTCTTTTTGCTCATCTTTAATGATTAAAAAATAAACAAAGTAGAATTACACACAGCAGTATTCTTAATCTCTCAAGTCTTTTCCTGTACGGCTGTACTGAATAATCATATATCCTAAACGAACTAGATACTCAATTGTTATAACAGGTATGCAGTAATCCAGACAAAAGGATATGAAAAGAACTGGAAAGAGATGGACGCAGTCCACCTAAAACCTTATGCCTGAGTGAAGGAATTAGAAACTCAAAAGCATGCATTATTTTCCTACAAGAACTGGTGGATGTTCTGTTTTCTTTTTGTCAACCAAGCAAAACTGGAGAATCCCTTTTTCTGTACAATCCAACTTCATCCCACCAAAAAATACCAGGATTAACATATGATGAAGGGACCTGTATCTACTAGGGATTTTTTTATCATTTTTAGTCTCTGTTGTCGTCTTCTTTTCTCTCACAGTTACAACACATATGTTAATTGATTTGAGTGATACTTTCACATGTCTGGTCATCAACATCATAACTGTCATAGAGGTTCACAGTTATTGTCACACTATCAAACAACATGTTGATCATAGGAATATTCTTCTAATATCTTCTTATATATTACCATAATGTTAAAGAAAGTCAGTGCATGCTGACAACAGTTGAGTGAATAACAATTGGAATGTTATAGCAAAGATAGTAAAAACAATAGTTAAGTGGAAGAAAGATATTCGGCCCACTGAACAATTGTAACACGATTAAAGTTACGCACCTGTAAAACCTGACAGTTTTCTAATGTGCTTTGCCCACCCTAAAAAGTGTAAAGTATAACGTCAGGCAACAGTTGCATTAAACTGAACTTTTCATGCCTAACCAAAAAGTCTATTTCCTGGCATATCTACTTATTAATAAAGCTTAAAAGTAAATTTAATTCAAAATATGATGATATTAGATAAAATAAGACTAGAAAACTGAATGGTTGACAGCTAGTGTTTTACAAGCAGAATATATTCAAGAGAAAACAACATATTTATCCATATAGTATAATATGCAGAATTGCGTTGATGGCGATCCTGCCCAACAACCATACTTTGCTGTCCATTTAACATGAGTTTCTAGCTAAAATTAATAGAGAAGTAATTAAATCTTTTCTAGATACGTGTTTGGATCAAATTTAATAACCAATAAAAATGCTTATTTTAAAAGAAGCTCATTACGATATTACAATGGCAAATTCTTAACAAAGAGCAAAATTTTAAAGATGCTATATGAATTATGGATGCAACACAACAATAACCAGTTTCAAACAATCAAGTACGGTTCCCTCTAAACAAGAGCAATAATGTACACACAAATTATAACATCATCGATTAAGATCATCTGCTTCTTCATAAAAATGGTAAAAAGGTTATATGACCTACAGGTTACTGCTTACAAGTGTTAACGTGGACTTTCCAGAATTGCTAATTAACGCATTTGCAGCACCATTAATTCATAACAGTTTAAACCAAGCCATATAAGATATGTTTGAACAAAGCATAAGCTTAAACCCAAAGAATATATAATACAGAATCATCTCAAGTGGAATTGCACCACACATTTTGCAGATATTTTAGTATATAAGTCGTCAGATGTAGTATGTCATTTAGACTAAAAGATGTACAAGTTGAAGAACATATTATCTCAAAATCAAATCACATGTACAGAACAGCTCCATTCAAATTAATGTTAATTTAATGACTTTAGGAGACTTACGGTGATAATAGGACTTTAACTGGATCATATATCTTTAATAAAAAATTCAAAATTAATTTCAAGTTGTTGGATATATTCTATGACGAAAGCATTTCAACATTTATTAAATTGGAATTTTAAAGGATTTTGTTTCATTTGTGAAATCCAAGGGTATTCAACTCGGATTTTAAAAAAATGTATTAGAATCCTGGGGTGGGGTATTCAATTAGGATTTTGAAATATGCTACAAAATCTGGTATTATTCACTCAGGATTTTAAATTATGCTTAAAAATCCGATGATATTCAATTGAGATTTTTTTAAATCCATTAAATCTGATGGTATTCAAATGCTGATGAATTTTTTTGGACTTCATAAAATGATAGATTATGTGGGATTGTTCCGTATATTTTAAAATAATTGAAATCCCACCAAAATTAATGAGATTTTGAAACATTGCGCTTAAAACCTAAAGACTCTACACCAATTATGCGACATTATATCAAAAATCCACCATGGTTGTCACATCAGTAAGTCGAAACGAGTCGATGGACCTTCGACTAGTCGACTAGTCGGCAAAAATTAATATATTATCATATATTAAATATAATACACACACACACACACACATTATGTAATTTAGGTTTGCAAGTTCTGACACCTTCACAATATTATATTCCAGAATCTAAGAAATTAAAGATCGAACACTTGAAGAGAACGACAGAAAAATGGATAGAGTTAACAAATAACAAAAAAGCAAGATACTTCTGATCATGTAAAATATGTAACAATTAACAAATGACAATTGTGTGATACTGTGATGTGATGTAATATGTTATTTAAGTAAGGTATTGGTAGTGCAGTGCAAAACAAAATTATACAGAATTATTTATGCACAATGCAGATTACAAATAATCAGAGCAAAAGCAATAATCTGCAAAAAAATAGAGCAGAAATCTGCAAAAGTGCAGAACAAACAATCACAGAAAATCAAAGCTGCAGAGTGCAGATATTAGAAATACACAATGCAAGAAACACATACCAAGAAAAAATTAACATATCAGTAAACAAATTCTGCAGGACAGTGAAAACAATAAGAAGTCGGCAATAAAAAAGTCAAAAAGCTCAATCTGTAGCTGAAATCGTCGACCGCTTGACCGAAATATCGATATTCAGCTAGTGGACATGTTGAGTCAAAATCCCTTCATCGCTTGATTGATGAGTCGCGACTAGT
This sequence comes from Daucus carota subsp. sativus, assembly GCF_001625215.2. Lineage (NCBI taxonomy): Eukaryota > Viridiplantae > Streptophyta > Magnoliopsida > Apiales > Apiaceae > Daucus > Daucus carota. Next base: position 23,790,301 of record NC_030381.2, read on the forward strand.
CGACATGACAACCATGGAATACGCATAAAATCAAAATCAAATACAATTTATTAAAATCTATAGCCTATATAAAATCCATAAAAATCTCAATTGAATACAACCCCTTTAACCTCATATCATTTTCTACAAAATTATCAAGACTAGTCGTCAACACAAAATATTACAAATGAATGTCTCAGAAACAAAGTCTAGAAATTGAAGAAAGAAAGGGGGAAGTATTACCTTAGAATAAGGAAGAATATGATCATAATCATGACAAAGACAACCTGGGCAGCCGACAAGTTTGCGGAACAGCGTGTTCCCAAGAACATCACGACGCCACCTATCAGGGTCTCTCCCTTTAACCCTCTCAGCCTTTTCCCAACATTTCTGCTTCACACTATATGGGAAGCTTCTTGGGTTATTGTTAGGGCTTGTTTCGTATAAAAATGCTTCTTCACTCACAAATTCAGTGTCAAGAACGGATGACTTTGGAGGTGGGGCAGTGGAGATGGAAGAAGATGTTCGGCTTCTGTTTCTCCTCTTGGCTGATTCTACTTTAGTTCCTCTCATCTTCCCTTGTGCAGAACGGATAATAGCTGCTTTTCAATATTCTTTTTAAGGTATTACGGCAAAATAGATTTTTTTGCCATCCAATTTATTATTTATCTAGAAACCTATCACTGAATTATAATTTTTTTCTTTTTTGTCATTAATGTCAGGTTCAGATTTTTTTTATCACTAAAGTTAGGTTCGGATTTGATTATTAACACTATGTTATTCTTTTTAGCATTATTAAAATATAGTGTTAGTCTGCGATATTATGGTGATCTGATATGTGTTTTTATCTTTTTATCTCCTCTGTCCCCCTCATTTCTTTACGTTACTTTTTAACACGTTTTTCCACGCTCATTTAAAATATAGTTCCATAATATATTTTTTTAAATTTTTTTCTCTGAATAAAAGTTTGATGTTTAAACTTTTATTCAAAAAAAAAAAATTTAAAGGAAAAGTTACGAAACTATACTTTATAGACTCCTAAAAAATTTGGTTTCAAAAATTATTTTATTTTATTTTTTCTGAATAATATTTAACGTTTGAATTTAACGTTGGTTTTTTTCTTCAAAAAAAACGTTGGATTTGATTATTAACAATATGTTATTTTTTTTAGCATTATGGAGTACTACATATAAAGATATAGACACATATCAGACCACCATTATATTGCAGACTACAACTATATTTTAATAATGCTAAAATGAATAATATAGTGTTAATAATCAAATCCGAACCTAACGTTAGTGATAAAAAAAAATCCGAACCTAACATTAGTGACAAAAAAGAAAAAAATTATAGTTCAGTGGTAGGTTCCTAAATAAATAATAAGTTGGATGGTAAAAAAATCTATTTTCCCAAGGTATTGCTGAATGCGCTCGCTTGTTTTTTTTTGCAGAAATGATACTCCTCCGTTCCTTTTTCACGTTTTTTGAGGTGCAATAAAAATGTATTTCTACACGTTATTTTTTTAAAAAAAATTTGAATAAAAATATAGATATTAAACTTTTATTTAGAAAAAGAAAATTTGAAAAATAATACGTAGAAGCATATTTTGTGTACACCTCAAATTATGTGCACAAAGTCAAAGCGACTAATATTTAGGAACAAAGGGAGTAATAGCTTGCCTCTTTTTTTTAAAACAACACTCCCTCCGTTCTTAAATATCTGTTTTTTGACTTTTTGGCACGCATGTTAAAGTCTTTTGACTATATAGTTAAAATATTATTTTTGGAATTTTCTTTTTCTTTTTTTTTGAAATTTTCTTTTTTTGAATAAAAATATTATATCAAAACTTTTATTCACAAAAACAAATACTTGAAAATAACATCTCAAGTTATGTCGTCGAAACACCTTAAGATGTGTGCTAAAAAGTCAAAAGGAAGATATTCAAGAATGGAGGGAGTACCTTACTAATATCCTGTAAATATAATAAAAAAATAGTGTATTATAATGATTTAAGGTATGTTTTTTATATTAACTCAAACAATATATCGTATAATTATGTCTTATGATTAATATAATATTATATTTGGATTATAATTAGAGGGAAGGGAAAAGATGAGATAGAATATATGTGTAAAAAGCAGTGTTGTAAAAAGCGGGAATCAGACTTCGTCGGTGAAGGCACTGTCTAGGGATTATTCAGATAATCGGGGATTAATTGGAATGATTAATCGGATCATTAATCGGTATTAATTAAATATTATTTATAAATTTATATATAACTATTATGTCATATATTTTATAAAATCAATATAGGATAAATTTATATATCAGAAAAATAATATTTATCATATATACAACTAATATCACCAACAAATTTATATAAAAATAAAATAATATATCATTAACAAAATAATGTATTTTTTTCACATTTTCACACAAAAACCTACATCTTTTTTATTTTTTCTTTTAATTAAATTAATTTAAAATTTTAAAATAAAATTTGAAATTTTTATTTTTTTTATAATTGGCCGATTTTTGACAGACTTTTGACCGATTAATCTGATTTTTTACTGATTTGTTCAAAAAACGATTTTTCACCCGATTAACGCTTAATCGAGATGGAGCTCGTCCGAACAGCGATTAATCGGTGATTAATCCCGATTAATCGCCGACTTTTAGAACACTGGTAAAAAGGGATGGGAAGAAATTTTTATTGATAAAATTGAACTAGAACATTGGCTGGTGATGCCTTAGAAATGAGGCACTTGGTGGATGTTCTAGTATTTTAAGACACCATCTCGAACGGCGTTGTCCATAATTGTTGGCTAAATATAAGACATTATGTAAATTTTTTTGTTCCGTAAGACATTGTGCTTCAATGTTATTCGCTATTCCTATATTGGTTGGTTATAATTTAAAAATAGTATGTTATTAATATTTAGATTGTTATATATAGAATATATCAATTTAATATGGTAATAAATGATTTGTAATCTTCTTACGGATTTCTTACAGACCTGCAGAGGTTCGACAAATTTAGCCATCCTCAGGAGGTGCTATAATTATAAACAAGGGTTTGGTATAGTAGTGTCGTTTTTTGAAGGCATTGGTTATAATATTTATTTTTCGTAAGCCAATTAAGGTTTTAGATAAGGGTTTCTCACAGTTGGAGATGCTCTAAGACATTGTTGGAACACTCATTCATGTAAAATGTCTTAAATACTAGTTTAGGACATTAGTTTCGAACACTCTTGAACTTGTTCTAAACTCAAATTAAAAAAAAATGGATGAAATGCGTGGTGCAGCTATCCTTAGGTGACGTAAGTGGTCCCTATTGAGTTAAGACGATGAAAGTTATTCACTATAACAATTATCCTGCTCGTTTTGTTTTTTTATTATTTGATGTTTTGATTTGACATATCAATATATATATATATATATATATATATATATATATATATATATATATATATGAGTAAGGTTCGAGGGAGAACCTTACTATCAAGAGAACCGAGGGAACTCTTAGATGCCGTTCATTTTTCAGAAAGAATATATTTATTACCTTCTTTAAATTAGATCACAATATTTCAAATTCTAGTATCAACAAGGGCAATCTGGAACAGAATCTACTTGAAAATATTTACAAATCTTCTATATTTGGTATTTTCCACATCTCAAGCTGTAATCAAATAACGTAATTTATTACAGAATTTGGAATCCAAATCTTGTATATTTAAGATATCTTTTATATTTGGTATTGCCGACAACTCAATTGATCAACTATAGTAAGATAATTAATATAATTATAGTAAAGAATGTGCTAAATACTTAACTAAACACTTTAAAGAATTTTAAAATAATATATACATTAAGAAGATTTTATTAAATATTCACTTATAATTTCAAACGTCATTAACTTTATTCCTTAAAATTTGATATTTATATTTTGCTGAGATTCCATTAAATATTTACTTATTAATTCAACTTAAAGAGGTGTATTGGATTGGGATTTTAAAGGATTTTTTTGCATTCATGAAATCCGAGGATATTCGATTGGGATTGTTTGAAATCCATTAAAATCTTGAGGTATTCAAATGGGATTTTAATTTATGCCACAAAATCTGGTGGTATTCAATTAGGATTTTAAATTATGCTTTAAAATCTGATGGTATTCAATTGGGATTGTTTAAAATCCATTAAAATCTGATGGTATTCAAATGCTGATGGATTTTTTTTCATTTCATAAAATGATGGATTTTGTGGCATTCTTCAGTGTATTTTAAGTTTTTTGAAATCCCACCAAATTCAATGGGATTTTGAAGCATTGCACCTAAATCCTATCAACTCTACGACATTTCATCAGGAATCCGCACAAAATCAAAATCCCATACAATCCATTAAAATCCATAGACTAAAAACAATGCATTAAAATCCCAATCGAATACACCCCCGTTAGTATTTGATATTTCAATTGGTGATTTATATTTTCTTTTAGTTATAAAACCGTCATTTTATATTTTACTAATTATTCTATATTGCATATTTTATTTATTTAGGAAACGTTACTTGTATATTTTATCAACTTCTTCATCTTATAAATAAATTTAGAAATGTCCTCATCTTAATTAGAAATCTTTAAATTTGAAAGAATCTTAAAGATACTCTTTTGAAGAATCTTAAGGGAACATTTTATAAAATCTCATTTTTTACAATACAAAATAATAAATTTCTCAATATTTTGATCAAAAATTCAAAGAAATTCTAAAAGAATCTTTTGAAATATATATATACACATATATTATTTTATAATATTCTAAATAACTATTTCAAGATTGATAACTGATGAAATACTTAGTCAAATGTTTAACACAAGATTAAAATTATTTGATAAAAAGTTGAATAATTATATTCATAAAAGATTCTCAAAGGTGTTTTATAGTATTTCTTAAAATTTAAAAACACATGTTAATATCTCCTTTTATATCTATGTGAATATCAGTAAAAAAAATAGAATCTCAGTAAAAAAAAATAATTTTCAAAGATTCCGGATATAATAGGTAACAAAATTGATTGTTAAAAACAAAAAAGGTTCCACTAGATGTTCTACGGCGTCTATATAAATCTTTAAATTTAAAAGAATCTTAAAGATACTCTTTTGAAGAATCTTAAGGGAACATTTTATTGAATCTCATTTTTTACGATACAAAATAATAAATTTCTCAATATTTTGATCAAAAATTTAAAGAAATTCTAAAAGAATCTTTTGAAATATATATACACACATATATTATTTTATAATAGAATATTCTAAATAACTATTTCAAGATTGATTACCGATGAAATACTTAGTCAGACGCTTAACACAAGATTAAAATTTATCAAATAAAAAGTTGAATAATTATATTCATAAAAGATTCTCAAAGGTGTTTTATAGTATTCCTTAAAATTAAAAACACACGTTAATATCTCCTTTTATATCTATGTGAATATCAGTAAAAAAAAATAGAATATCAGTAAAAAAATAATTTCCAAAAGATTCTGGATATAATAGGTAACAAAATTGATATTAATGTACATCAACATATTCATATTAAAAAATATTTAATGAAAGATTTTCTCAACTGTTTCAATATATAAATGCAGCAATGAAGATTTTCCTATTTAATTTATGGATAAATTATTATTAAATGAAATTCTAATTATTTATTATCATAATTTTATTTATTATATATTACACCAAATAACTATGAATAGAACCGTTAAGAAGATCTAAGAATTTTTTTCAAAGATTCTAGATATAATAGGTAATAAAATTATATTACATTGATTGCTTTGATTATTGTAATAGACAACTGTAGAATTTTAAGACACTTAAAAACAGCAAGAAAAATCATTAAAAAGGGTAATAAATTGCTATTTGATTCTATGTATTTTTTGTTGGACAGAAATACCCCCAACATCACTAGATTTGATTGATTTTGTAAAGATATTATTTCAGAATACAATTATATTAAGATTCTTAATCAACGGCAGATGTAGGAGTTCTCTCGGTTCTCTTGATAGTATGAGTTCTCCCAGGATCTTTAGAATTGTTCGATTCAGTCTTGTAATTTTTCTTAAATTTCGGATAGAAAATATAATTATAATTCAAAAAATCAAGTTCAAAATGAATTCTAAAGAATATATAAAGGAAGATGCAGGGCGTCTTTAGAATTGTTCGATTCAGTCTTGTAATTTTTCTTAAATTTCGGATAGAGAATATAATTATAATTCAAAAAATCAAGTTCAAAATGAATTTTAAGGATAATATAATTCTTTTCTTATCGATACTGTACACGGTGGTTGCATTAATTAATCTGGAGACTCTCAGTTTGCTGCCAACCGCGTGTAATTTCACCATTCTATAGCTTAACGCCTTAACCTATTCTTACTCTGCTTACAATCTAGATGACTATATAACTTGCTTGACAGAAGCTATGATCAGTGTACTTCAGATTGCTCAACATTATACCACGTGCGTAAGTTCTCGTACTCATTATCTTCTCTATGTTGATTGTAGTGGAGACACCTATTATAAATAATTAATATCAAAACTTGTCCAATAATTACTGAGACAATCGTTTTTTACATACCATTAAACTTATCTTATATCACCCACTAAATTACCAAACTTTGTTACATTATGCGATAACTAGCATAATAACCCGTAAGTATTGAAAAAACAAAGGTTGTTGCAAACAAGGCAAATAATGGTAGTTATAGACCGCTATCTCATGGATATTGATGTTTCTGTGCACAAACAATCTAAAGAAATTGGAGGAAGATGACAATGTTAGTGTGAACATGATTACTTTTCAAAAAATAAAAAAAAACTTGAATTAAGATTCGTTGTGCTTTAAATCGTTAATTACACGTAGAAATTTATTGAGTTTATTGCAAAATGTAACCCACTGGATTTCCGAAAAATCATTTTTAGGCATATACTTTGTATATTTGCACTTTGCAACCTGTTGGTTCATTTGGCGCGTCACTTTGCACCCCTTCCGTTAACTTTAACTGTTAAGGTTAAAAGTCTTAGGGGTAGTTTGGGAAATTTAAAAAAATTAATTTTAACCAGAATTTATTTAATTTTTTTGACCCTCTAGACGATATTTTTTGAAAAATCTTAAATAAGGAAATTTGTAGAGAATGAAAAGATCCTTTTAAAACAATAAAATTCAAAATTATTGAAATCTTTTTTGTAATTGTTTAATAAATTACGAATTTTGGAGATCTTGTAAAAATTCGTAATAAATTCAATCTATTTCAGATTTCAATGATTTTTGATGATTCGGGAGACTCTTTCAATTGTCTATAACTTTCGTTCATGTTGTGTCTTCATATTATGTTTCGAAATATTTTTGAAATAATGTTTACAACTCATTTTTTAGTTTTAAATTCAATTACAGTAGGTTTTAATTGATTCCAGCTTCGAAATAAAATTTGAAAGTTATAGGCAATTAAAAGTGTTTTCCGAATCATCAAAAATCATCGAAATATGTAATTCATTGAATTTATTACGACTTTTTACAAGATATCAATTTTTTGTAATTTATTAAACAATTACAAAAAAGATTCAATAATTTTGAATTTTATTGTTTTAAAAGGATCTTTTCGTTCTCTACAACTTTCGTTCTTTAAGATTTTTCAAAAAATATCGTTTAGAGGGTCAAAAAAAATTAAATAAAATCTGGTTAAAATTAATTTTTTTAAATTTCCCAAACTACCCCCGAGACTTTTAACCTTAACAGTCAAAATTAACGGAAGGGGTGCAAAGTGACGCGCCAAACGAACCAACGGGGTGCAAAGTGCAATTATATAAAGTATATGCCTAAAAGTGATTTTTCGGAAATCCAGTGGGTTGCTTTTTGCAATAAACTCAAATTTATTTTCATTTTTCAACTCATGATTTATAGTCCAATTTTGCAATTTTATATATTAATATTGGTATTGCATCGAGATGTTTATAATATAAAATTTATTTTATTCTACAAATATTAATTTTGAATCATTAATATAATTTTTATAGGCCGCTAAATAATGTGTCTGTGTATTTTTATGATAATATTTGATTTGCTTCTGGGTTTTCGATCGATTCAGGTGTTTCTCAAATCTCAGATTTTTAATAAATCGAAATTCTGAATTGCGGTACAATCTAAGAAATTATAGTGGCTTGTGTCAAGTTTGTGATTTTGTATAATTCGATCTAAATGTAATACCCCGAATCTATTTTATTTGAATAATACATAATGTGTATTTTAATATGGTGTAGTACAACTTCTATATTGAATAGAAAACTCCCAACCGACATTGATAAAAGAAAAGAGCAAGAATAAGAATATATAGCAAGAGTCGAGGCAAGGTTTAACAAAAACTTGTTGATTTTGGCCATGCACCCTGGAGCGCCTTGCTAGCGCCCTAGGAGCGCCTTGACAGCGCCCGTAAGCCAACAGCGCCCTGGAGCGCCTTGCTAGCGCCTTGACAACGCCCGTAAGCCGGCAGTGCCCTGGAGCGCCTTGATAGCGCCCTTGGAGCGCCTTGCCCTATTTTTGTACCACATCGATTACAATATGTTATAATGTTATGAAAATAAGGAATGACTTGGTTTATGAGTTTGTAAATATAAGCCAGGTTGGCGCCACCCCCGTCGCTCCCCGTTTCTTGCCGCCACCCCCGTCGCTTAGGCGCGACCCTGTCGCCAGTGCAATTCTATTTTCTTTAAACCACCTTTGTACCACATCGAGAAGATGATATTATATTCTCATGAATATAAGCAAGAGCTTAGCTATTAAGTTAAAATATGTTAGTCGAGGTAGGCGCCGCCCTGTCGCCAACCCCGAGGCGCCGCCCTGGCGCCACCCTTGTCGCCCACTCAAATGTTATTTTCTTAAACCAATTTCTTCGTACCACATCGAAAAGGAGTAAAAGGAGGGTCACTCCTTTCCTTATATATACACAACACATGCTAGCTTATTAAAATTAGGAAGCGCCACTGCTAAATTTGGTACGTCTACTTATTTAATCCTAATTAATGATTTATTTTTATAGTTTTGTTAGCTCAGTTATTATTAGGTTAGCTGTGATTATAGAATTAATATAGGTGTGACTTATAATTAATAAATGTGTGAACATTCTAGGGAATGAAGTTGTAGGACTCGAGAACGTTGTGCACTGTAAGTATATACAGTACCCTTCGCTGTGATATTTTATGATGTTTCGGTGAACATTTTATTGATGACTTTCTGATGAGAAATGAGTATTCTTACATTTGTTCTGTGTGTGATGCTTCCTTTGTGAGGTAAAGTATGATACTTCCTTCGGGAAGGAAAGCTAAACCAATTGTTTAGCTGGCCGGGATCCCCAACAGTAGAACGTGTGAACTTGTGAACGTGTCTGAATGCTCATACTCATCTTGATGTGTGAAACTGTTTTGATGACTCTGATGAAATATTGATTTGGTTCACCAAGTTTTGTGAATAAAACTCAGTTGAAATGTACGTATATGCTTACTGAGCTTTATAAGCTCATCCCTTTTTATGTATTAACTTTACAGGGAAGAATTTCGGAGAAGGATATTAAGGCTAATGCTAGGTGAAGAGTATGAGCTGTTAAGTATCCAATAGTCAAGATAGATATTTGTTCGGTGAAATCTACACGCAAGCGCACGTGATCACAAGTAATATATTAAGTTCGATCCCACAGAGACTGGTGAATTAAGAATACGCACCTATGCAACAATGTATGAGTAATTTTCACTGCCAAGACAATTAACGAGGATGGTTTCTTTTATACTAATAACTAAATTTATTAATCAAATTCAGAATAGGAAAACACATGGGATTCTAACTTCATTATCGAATTCATCTAGAATTGAAATTACTGATTAACATGCGACTGTTGATCCTAATCAGACAACACGAAAGTAATACATGCCAACTCTCGTTGCACACATATCATACCAATCAAAATCCACAATTAAGATAGAAATCTCATGGACACCAACAAAGCTCAGACCCTATATCTCTATAGCGGTAGTGTAAGCAGAGAGGTTTAATAGCAAGTCGTCTATCGTGATTACACAGGGTGATAAAAATAGTTCAAGTCTATCACAAATTATGTTTCATTCACATAATCCTATGTTTACATGGCATAGTTCTAAATTCAATCATCCACTCTCGCTTCAGAAAGAATTAACAAACAACTTAGAAGTTAGCTACGCTCCTAAGAAGAATAAGCACGGCTCATGCAAAGAAATCAACGTACGTCACAAAATCACGTAATTAATATTCGCTACTAGACTACATCGATAAATCCATTAGAATCCCATGAAGGCGGTTAGTTCATAATCGAACTAATCGACATCATGGGTTCTAATGAAAACATGATAAATAAAAGACAATAATTAAACGGAATAAAAATGCTTGAATTAATAATAAAGATCACACGTTACAGATTTGATGTTCACGATCTCGCTCGAAACTGTCACTTCCTCGCGAAGAACGATCTACTACAAAACTGATAATGTACTTGAATGATTAAACAAAAACTACGATATTGTTCTCTCTCTAAAACTACTTGGAGGCTAGGGTTTTACACATGAGAATTTAAAATAAATTGACCAAGTCAACCGGGCCTCGACCGCTGCTAAAATCCGTCAGAAAAGCTGTAAAAATCGGCCCGGAACACTTCTGCTGGGCGCGGCCGCGCTAAACTAGTGCAGGCGCGCTAGTTGGCTTTAATGTAGCGCGGGCGCGCTAAGAACTAGCGCGGGGGCGCTACTTTCTGACTTTGGACTAGCGCGGGCGCGCTAAGAGTTAGCGCGGGGGCGCTACTTTCTGCCACTGGCAGCCTGTTTCTTCGTTTTCAGCTCCTTCTCGCGTGCATGCCCTTCCTCGCTCTAGTACCACTTCCGTAGGTGATCACGGTTGCATTTAGCATATGCAACAAGCCCTTTAAACCCCTAGATAGCTCTAGTGGACGAGTGTGTTCTCGTGAGGGTTTGTAGAAGATGTACCCACAAAATCCCAAGTCGTGAGAAATCCACAATTCTCTATTCTTGCAAATAATGCACCAAAAACAACCTAAAATGATAGAAAATCACTTCATCACCTCAACTCGTGACCTGCACAGAAAAACACTAAAAACACATCAAAAGACACTAAACACTTAAGTACAACCAACCAATTTAAGTGGAAATGAAGGCCTATAAGTGCGTATAAATACCACTTATCACACCCCCAAACTTAAACTGATGCTTGTCCTCAAGCGTCAACGACACTATACAATAATACAATGCAATGCATGAATGCAACTACGTGATGAATGAGTGAACTATGAAGTAATTGCCTTGCCAATCATAATACCTCAGATTGTGCTAATGTTCTCGAATTTCATCTCTCTCGCTACTAAGTCAATTACTCTTCTATTTACAAGTGTGGAGTGCCCGTGTGTGCAAGCATGCTCTTTTATTGAGACAAGACAAAAACTACTACTCCCACAGAATCCCAATCAAGAATCGTAAAAGTTTAAAACTAACACCCCGTCACTCAAGTCCAACTAAAGCCAAGGTCCCAAAGAATGTCCACACCCTTCTATTTTATTCACTATATTTTTTTTTTCTTTTTGTCTCTTTTTATTGGTGATTAATTGCTCGGTCTAAGGTCAGAGCGCTTCGCAGTGTAAATGCGTTACGAACACCACAAGACTTCACACACCAATTATTCACTTTATTCTAGTGGTTTATTTAACTGTGCAATGGTTGAGATCCCTAAAGATTTATGCACTAGTACCCATGTAGCGAGCGTTGGGTCAACAATCCCAAACCACGAAGGGCTTTAGGTTGTTAGGCACAAAGTCCCCTCAGACTTAATTACTCGAGTACTAATGAGCTCAACCTAGTTAATTCTACCACTTATTTTTTTTTTAGTGAATTTATTTACTACTATTTTTTCTTTTTTTTTTCTTTTTTTTTTTTTTTAGAAAGGCATATCTACTCCTCAGTTCCCCCAAACTTAAGATTTACAGACCTAAGCTGAAGGATGCTCAATTCAATCCTAGAATTCATGGAATTTCGTCTAAATCCTATCTCAAGAACATATGTGAATTACAATTTCCAACACAAGCAATTTCCAAGTACTAACCTAGCATTGCAATTGAAACTACTAATCAAGAACTACGCACATAACTCATCATAGGCAATTAACTTGGCTTAACTTCATAATTCATGCAAATGCTCGTGATACTAACTACGACAATTACCACTAAACATGTAAAATAAAAAAAATGAGAAAAATAAAAAAAAATGTGAGAAATAATCAAAGCAAAATAAAATAAACGTGAACTACATGAACTAACTAACACATGCAATAATAAACAAAATTACAATAACATGCTCTTCCTTAGATTACCACCATAAACTTAAAATTTTCAATGTCCCCATTGAAAGCGGTAAAAAGGCTAGAGCGAACACGTACCTAATCGGAGTCCTCCCCCTCCTCTGCCGGAGGTGAATCCGGTGGAGGATATTGCTTAGGTTTAAGAAATGGGGTATCCACTTTCTCAAACAACATCTCGCCACCACAAAATAAAATCAAGAGCATCAAATATTGTCTTTGTCCTGTAGAAAGTCTCCAAACAAACGTTAGTAAACTTAATTGTCACTTCAAGAAGTAACCATTGATCGACATTTATACTTTCAGAGAACTTTGTGATAAAACAACGAAAAAATTCACATCCATTAAAGGACCGAACTCCTTCGACTTTCACACAAGGTGGAGGCTCGGGTGGTGGTTTTTCAGAACTCTTCACTTTCACAGGAGTCATAAGAACTTCTTGGCCTTTCATGTCACTGAATAAAGAGATGAAATTGCTATCCTCTTTTTCCAAGAGTTGAAGTGTAAGAGCCTTTTGGACTGGATAACCCACCAGATTTTGTGTAAGATCATCTTGGACAATCATCATGTCAGCTTTAAAACATGTACTCTCAAGTATAGGGGTAGAGGTTGGATTGAAAGCCAAATTTTCAATATCAGAACATGGAGCAACCTTGATTGAGCTAATCCCCTTTAGGAAATGTAATTCAAGCACACCTGGTGTAGGAGAAACTACGATCAACTCGATATTGCTTTTTTCACGCACCTCATCATCGCCCACACGGTCCATAACAACAACTTCATCGATTTTGCCGTCAGCGACACGATCTTCCTCTTTATTAATAGGCACATCATCATCCCAGGTCGAAAAACTATCACAATCTCCATCATTTGTAAGAATGGTAGCATTTATGTCATCTTCAACTTGGGTGGCTATAAGTGGAGAAGAATCGGGTTGTTCGACAGTAAAAGAACTAGCTAACCGCTCAAGTCGAGCCTCCATCATCAGTTGTGTAGCCTTGAGTTCCTTAAGCGTCTTGTTTATGTTTACCAACATATCATATACCTCATTTGTTTGATCAGAAAGCACTTCTACAGTGGGTTGAGGAACCTGTAGATCTTGTACTTGAGGATATTGATACTGTTGAGATTGTGGTTGCTCATATTGAGGCTGATAATACTGTTGCTCAAACTGATCATATTGTTGCATTGGAGGTTCTTCATAACATTGTTGCTGAAATTTTTGTTCTTGAAATTGATGTTGACCATGATATGGGAAATCACCAAAATTGTTGTCCATGTAAGAGAAATCTGGTTGATCCATCCATTCTTGATCATAAGAATTAGAATACTGATTGTACTCATATCCTTCTTGATAATTATATCCATGTCCCGACTGAGTATTCTGAGAGTTGAAGTGGTTATAAGAGCATTCATAACTATAGTGACCCTGAACACCACAAACTTGACAGAAGCTGTATGTTGTAGGGGCAACTTGTGACATCTCATCGACACTCATCGGATACAAGGTCGGCTCTGTAGCTTTCGACGAATATGCCTCAACTATGGAAGATAGAAGTGCAAAGGTATCGACTTCTTCCATTGTAACCCTGTAACAGCACAAACACAGCCAAGAACGCAGTAAAAGCTACCTCACTTGGAACTGAAGTCCCAAGGAGGCAAAGGAAACATTATAAATAACTAAACAAAAACAATAGATACAACAACAACTAAGAAAAGTGAGAAACGAATCCGAGTCAGTGAATTTTAATGCACACTGATGACAAGTACGTAAACTAATTAATTAACACCGAGTCCCCGGCAGCGGCGCCAAAAACTTGTTCGGTGAAATCTACACGCAAGCGCACGTGATCACAAGTAATATATTAAGTTCGATCCCACAGAGACTGGTGAATTAAGAATACGCACCTATGCAACAATGTATGAGTAATTTTCACTGCCAAGACAATTAACGAGGATGGTTTCTTTTATACTAATAACTAAATTTATTAATCAAATTCAGAATAGGAAAACACATGGGATTCTAACTTCATTATCGAATTCATCTAGAATTGAAATTACTGATTAACATGCGACTGTTGATCCTAATCAGACAACACGAAAGTAATACATGCCAACTCTCGTTGCACACATATCATACCAATCAAAATCCACAATTAAGATAGAAATCTCATGGACACCAACAAAGCTCAGACCCTATATCTCTATAGCGGTAGTGTAAGCAGAGAGGTTTAATAGCAAGTCGTCTATCGTGATTACACAGGGTGATAAAAATAGTTCAAGTCTATCACAAATTATGTTTCATTCACATAATCCTATGTTTACATGGCATAGTTCTAAATTCAATCATCCACTCTCGCTTCAGAAAGAATTAACAAACAACTTAGAAGTTAGCTACGCTCCTAAGAAGAATAAGCACGGCTCATGCAAAGAAATCAACGTACGTCACAAAATCACGTAATTAATATTCGCTACTAGACTACATCGATAAATCCATTAGAATCCCATGAAGGCGGTTAGTTCATAATCGAACTAATCGACATCATGGGTTCTAATGAAAACATGATAAATAAAAGACAATAATTAAACGGAATAAAAATGCTTGAATTAATAATAAAGATCACACGTTACAGATTTGATGTTCACGATCTCGCTCGAAACTGTCACTTCCTCGCGAAGAACGATCTACTACAAAACTGATAATGTACTTGAATGATTAAACAAAAACTACGATATTGTTCTCTCTCTAAAACTACTTGGAGGCTAGGGTTTTACACATGAGAATTTAAAATAAATTGACCAAGTCAACCGGGCCTCGACCGCTGCTAAAATCCGTCAGAAAAGCTGTAAAAATCGGCCCGGAACACTTCTGCTGGGCGCGGCCGCGCTAAACTAGTGCAGGCGCGCTAGTTGGCTTTAATGTAGCGCGGGCGCGCTAAGAACTAGCGCGGGGGCGCTACTTTCTGACTTTGGACTAGCGCGGGCGCGCTAAGAGTTAGCGCGGGGGCGCTACTTTCTGCCACTGGCAGCCTGTTTCTTCGTTTTCAGCTCCTTCTCGCGTGCATGCCCTTCCTCGCTCTAGTACCACTTCCGTAGGTGATCACGGTTGCATTTAGCATATGCAACAAGCCCTTCAAACCCCTGGATAGCTCTAGTGGACGAGTGTGTTCTCGTGAGGGTTTGTAGAAGATGTACCCACAAAATCCCAAGTCGTGAGAAATCCACAATTCTCTATTCTTGCAAATAATGCACCAAAAACAACCTAAAATGATAGAAAATCACTTCATCACCTCAACTCGTGACCTGCACAGAAAAACACTAAAAACACATCAAAAGACACTAAACACTTAAGTACAACCAACCAATTTAAGTGGAAATGAAGGCCTATAAGTGCGTATAAATACCACTTATCAATATTCAGGGAAATGTTCAAGGTTTTGTCTTAGATGGAATTGTGTAATTGAGATTCAGTTGTAAACTATAGTTGTTGTAGATTAACAGTGATTTTTCTTGTCGAAGTTGATCCGATAATGGTAGTAGTTGATTCTAATTTCAATACTGTAACCTGGATGTGATCCTGTTGTTTTAGGGGGTTAAAATGTTCTCTTTTAAATCTTTTATTAATGCTTTCAGGTTTTAAATTATTTGGTTTTCAGAATTACAGTTTTTCAAAAGTGTTTTAAAAGATTTTGTGTGGTGACGTCAGGATCCAGGCCCCCGGATTCCTAGGGCGTCACAGGTGGTATCAGAGCAACAGGTTATAAGTTATTGAAATTAGAATATAAATTATAGTTACCAGTGTTCTAGAGGAGAATTTTGTGTGACCTCATATATAGAGGTATTGTGAGACTATTTGGGAATAGTCTAAAGATGTGAAAGAGGAGTGGAATCTAGTTAGCCGATTAAGTTAAGTGTGTATGTTTAGAGAGATTATGATCTCTAAGACTAGACACTTGGATTCAAATGTTCACTAAATGTGAATGGTGGATTGTGATAAAGGTCTAAAATAAACCTAGACAAAAGAATTTTGATAGTGAATGATTGAGTTGAGAATGGTAAAGATGCATGGTTTAGAGTATTCTGACTATGATACACATTTGAAAGTTGTATATTGTTTGAGTTGAGATATAAAGAGAGAGTGTAGGAAATGAGTTGTGCTGGATTATGATGAGAATTTTGTAATTAGATGTTAGATAAAGGGGGAATGAATGATAGAGAACCTGTGTAGTGAGTCCAGTTATTAGAGGTGATATCTGCAAGTAAGTTAGAACGTTCATCCTCAGTGATGATGCTTCAAGCTAGTGGGGACTTCAAATGACAATGTGGGCCCATAACCCACAGGTTAACAATTCAGACAATCAAAGTTATGCTATGTGTTTTTGCTCTCGACTTTAAAGGCAACTGGGTTGAAGTGGGAGAACGTAAACTACTTCGGCCAGACTTATTACGAATGACAACGTCTATGATGACATTGTACGAGGCTATTACGAGTTAACGACAACGTCTACGATGACATCTTATGAGGCTGTTACGAGTCAACGTTGATCGATTATCGAGAATGTTTAGAAGAAGACATATAACGAACAACGATTTATTGAAGCAGAGCGGGAATCTGAGAATACCTTGGCAATACCCTTATTCAACTAAAGATTATTTTGTTGTTTCCTCATCAGTGAGTTTATGATACCTTTTCTACAAAAGTTCTAATAATGAGACCTTCAACTTCTCAAAATTTTGAGATGGCCTTGATATTGATTATTGGTGTGAGTTGGTATTGATTCTAGGTGTATGATAAAGGTTGTTGTGAAAAGACAGTGATATTCTTTGATATTTCTTGATACTCTTTGATATTCCTCGATATTTTTTTCATATGATTGGGATGAACAACCCTATTTATAGGGTACACAAGGTATACCTGTATGTGTGATAGGAGTTGGATGGGACGCCATCACTTGTGTATGTTGTGATTACAAGAAGGTTAACAACCTTCAGTAGTGTCTAATATGGACACGCAACACCAAGTTCATTTGATCATATTGATCTCTCAGTCACTCTTTTATTCAAATGTGACCTGTTTTGAAAACATCCTGTTCTATTCTACATTCTCAAAGATTGATTCAAAGAAGTGAATTCCGCAATTGTGAAAGTTTTGATATTCATATTTCTTTAAAGTTGAAGGTAAGCCAAGGTTGATCAAAGGATGGATGACGATACAATATTACAAAGCGTGTACGTTTTTGTTCTCTTCACGGATTCCGAGGACGGAATCTTTATAAGGGGGGTAGAATACAATACCCCGAATCTATTTTATTTGAATAATACATAATGTGTATTTTAATATGGTGTAGTACAACTTCTATATTGAATAGAAAACTCCCAACCGACATTGATAAAAGAAAAGAGCAAGAATAAAAATATATAGCAAGAGTCGAGGCAAGGTTTAACAAAAACCTGTTGATTTTGGCCATGCACCCTGTAGCGCCTTGCAAGCGCCCTAGGAGCGCCTTGACAGCGCCCGTAAGCCAGCAGCGCCCTGGAGCGCCTTGCTAGCGCCCTAGGAGCGCCTTGACAACGCCCGTAAGCCGGTAGTGCCCTGGAGCGCCTTGATAGCGCCCTTGGAGCGCCTTGCCCTATTTTTGTACCACATCGATTACAATACGTTATAATGTTATGAATATAAGGAATGACTTGGTTTATGAGTTTGTAAATATAAGCCAGGTTGGCGCCACCCCCGTCGCTTCCCGTGTCTTGGCGCCACCCTGTCGCCAGTGCAATTCTATTTTCTTTAAACCACCTTTGTACCACATCGAGAAGATGATATTATATTCTCATGAATATAAGCAAGAGCTTAACTATTAAGTTAAAATATGTTAGTCGAGGTAGGCGCCGCCCTGTCGCCAACCCCGAGGCGCCGCCCTGGCGCCACCCTTGTCGCCCACTCAAATGTTATTTTCTTAAACCAATTTATTCGTACCACATCGAAAAGGAGTAAAAGGAGGGTCACTCCTTTCCTTATATATACACAACACATGCTAGTTTATTAAAATTAGGAAGCGCCACTGCTAAATTTGGTACGTCTACTTATTTATTCCTAATTAATGATTTATTTTTATAGTTTTGTTAGCTCAGTTATTATTAGGTTAGCTGTGATTATAGAATTAATATAGGTGTGACTTATAATTAATAAATGTGTGAACATTCTAGGGAATGAAGTTGTAGGACTCGAGAACGTTGTGCACTATAAGTATATACAGTACCCTTCGCTGTGATATTTTATGATGTTTCGGTGAACATTTTATTGATGACTTTCTGATGAGAAATGAGTATTCTTACATTTGTTCTGTGTGTGATGCTTCCTTTGTGAGGTAAAGTATGATACTTCCTTTGGGAAGGAAAGCTAAACCAATTGTTTAGCTGGCCGGGATCCCCAACAGTAGAACGTGTGAACTTGTGAACGTGTCTGAATACTCATACTCATCTTGATGTGTGAAACTGTTTTGATGACTCTGATGAAATATTGATTTGGTTCACCAAGTTTTGTGAATAAAACTCAGTTGAAATGTACGTATATGCTTACTGAGCTTTATAAGCTCATCCCTTTTTATGTATTAACTTTACAGGGAAGAATTTCTGAGAAGGATATTAAGGCTAATGCTAGGTGAAGAGTATGAGCTGTTAAGTATCCAATAGTCAAGAGAGGTATTCAGGGAAATATTCAAGGCTGGTCTTAGATGGAATTGTGTAATTGAGATTCAGTTGTAAACTATAGTTGTAGTAGATTAACAGTGATTCTTCTTATCGAAGTTGATCCGATAATGGTAGTAGTTGATTCTAATTTCAATACTGTAACCTGGATGCGATCCTATTGTTTTAGGGGGTTAAAATGTTCTCTTTTAAATCTTTTATTAATGCTTTCAGGTTTTAAATTATTTGGTTTTCAGAAATACAGTATTTCAAAAGTGTTTTAAAAGATTTTGTGTGGTGACGTCAGGATCCAGGCCCTCGGATTCCTAGGGCGTCACACTAAAGGTTATTTGATACTTGTTTATGCATGTATAAATCAATCTGATTTGATATAATTTGTATCTATATCTATAAGGTGTTTAACTTGTTCATCAAAAATTTCACTACGAATTTCACATATCATTTTAATTTTTTTTCAATATGTACATTAATGTAATAATTCATATGTTCACAGGAAATAATGAAGAAAGTGCTCCAAAATATCGAGTCTACGTCTTCCCGGAAGGTAATTGTGAGAATGTGACGCGGGCACCCAAAGAGACGTGGGAAACCATAAGCAGCTATTTATACGAGATTAAGCCCGAGTTTGTGGACTCGATACATTTCACAGCGGCTGCAAGAAGAAGAGGATACCTTCATAGCATTCCAATTCATGGAGGGTTTGAAATTCTCCCGGTCTTTCCTTGGACCAAATATTGGTGGCCGGAATGGGATAAAAGAACCAAGTTCAACTGTATCGTTATGAATAATGGCTGGCCAAACGATATCGACAACATAGCTACAGTTCTTAATAATTCAGGATCTGCTCCACCCGAACAAATTAGGAAAGATGTGCTTCGACGTTGCATAAGATGTACTACGTTTGGGTCGGAAAGAATAAAGTTACTCGTCTAGAGTCTCATGAGATAGAGTATATAATGGGATATCCACATGACCACACTAGTACATGAGAAAATCTGAACATATGTAATGTTTCCGATACTCTAATGATATTTTTGTGCATACGTTTTTTGTAATTTTGATTATCATGATCCCACCGTTGGGATGAGTTTAAAATTGTAACTTATGACTTAACTTGATTTAATATTATAACCTGAGAGTTTAAAATATATGTTTCGATCATTTTGACTTATTAATAATTTTTGGGTTATTAAAAATGCAATAATAATAAATAACAATAAAAGTGATTTATGAGTAATTTATGACTTATGGATAACTGTTATAAAGAAAACTTAAATATTAAGTCAATGAAAAAAAACATCTTAAACCAACTCCGGGCTTAAGTCAATTTCTAGCTTATTTTTAAATTAAAACTCATTTCGACTTATTACACAAGTATACATTTTTTAACTGAAAACGAAAAGGACTTACAATCCGGGTTCTAAGCTCTGGCAAACAGCCTCGATGTGAGCTACTAGCTGGTGTGAATAAATCTGAAATGTAGCCTTATGTGCACGAGATTTGTTAATTGATATCCTCTGAACCTAGCATAATTTGTAAAATGAAGCCTTTATGTGCACGATATTTGGTATCGTCTGAACCTAGCATAATTCGTGTTATTTGTGTAACTCGATAGCTAAATGCATATATTCTCAGTAAAAATTTAACTGTAGGTACCGAGCGCTAACAGTCTAACAAGCAAATGGTGATCTTGAATAGATCAGTTTTTCTTCAATTCTGTTCTTATTAGGCTCGATAAAATCTAACCTATCTCCTGCTCTTGATTGCTAATGGGCACCCAATGAAATGTTGATTCGACATCTTCTTTATAGTACCTTAGCTAATGTAATCCCACAAGTAAGCTACTGACGAGTAACTATTTTTGTGCAATTCTGTTTGGGCTAGGTAGATGATCTTACACTGTTTGGAGAAAATTTGATGATAGATGGCAAAGATTATGAACAACAGACATGATGACTCGTGTTATGAGGTGTGCAATCAATCGTTAAATCACTCAAAGAGGTGTTCTAGAGAGAGAGAGCACGTAGGGAATTTGCAGCATCCATGTTTACAGCAACTAAGATGGCATTAGCATATGAGAGACTGTTTCTTTGTATCAAGAATAATACATTTTGTGGGTATCCTTAGCTACATCGATCACAATTCTTTTTTTTCTCTCTGATTTGTTCATTAACAATTTATACAATGATATACCAACATACTGCAAGAATTTATCTATGACAACATCTGAACATATGTAATGTTTGCGATACTCTGTTTTTCGTAATTTTGGTTATGAGTCGGTTAAGCTGAGTTTGAAATTTTGACTTATGATTTAACATGATTTAATACTATAAGCTAAGAGTTTAAAATGTCTTATTCGAATAATTTTAGCTTATTAATAATTTATGGCTCATGGATTATTAAAAAAATTAAGTCACTGAATACATTTTTCAGTGACTTAATTTTTTAAAACTTTTGTTTTTGTAAAAACTACTCATTAGACATAATTTACTCATAAAACACTTTTATTTTTATTATTATATTTTTAATAACTCATAAGTCATTAATAAATCAAAATTATCCAAACATATATTTTAAATTTTCAATCACACAAATCACTTTGAGCTCAGCCAAACTGACTCTTACAAGCAAATGCTGATCCTCCGCAGATCTGTTTTTCTTCGATTTTGTTCCTATCATTTGTTTGAGATTTATAATCATCTCGATCAAATTTGAATTCTACCGGACAATTCAGCTTCCAAACTGTGTCCAGATTATTAAAAAACTTTGCATACTTTCTAATACCCCATTTATAATCTTGAACTATACATTTGTTTTAAATTATATAATATAATTATAAATTAATTTCTTATTACAAAAAATATATTTATGTGAGGTATATAATTAGCATGAAAATTATAAACATGAATTTAAAGTTTATATTATTTGTGAAAATTAATTGATATTAGGATTTTGAAATATTTGTGTTGATTTTTATTGATTCCTTTTTTTGATTTATAGTATTTGTTATATAAATATTGTTCACTCCTTAGTTTGCATACTTGCAAAAATATTTTGAATATATTATTTATTTCTCGAGAAATTTTATTCATTAAAACATTTTATTTGCACTCCTTCAAAAAATTTATTCATCCATAAATTTTACTCATTTTGATATTTGATTCAGATTTGATATCTGATCTTTATATTTTATATTTATTTATTTTATTATAAAATAGCTAATATAATAATGGTATGAACGATATCGGGGTACAACAGTAATTTGAAGTATATAATCAGGCTCATCAAACCCTACGTCGTGGTAGTGTATGTGTGAGTATATATATAAGATTTGTAACGCCGCCACCGACATCATTCTTCATATGATCTTTTCTTTCTATTCTCCCATTTTTTTTAATCTAGACTCTTTAATCCACCGCTTTTTGATTAGTTCCTCAATAGCACCACAATCAACAATCATACAACTAAAAAAATATGTTATTGTGATGTTGTAATTTTTTCTTATTCGTTGTTCTTACAGATTTGTTATGCTTGTGATTGATAATTGTTACTTTGCCTAAATCAGGTACGTTTGTTGTCATGTAAACTTGTTCTTCATATATGAAATAGCGATGATTCGATGAATGGTTATCATTTTCTTCAAAATAGATTAAAAATTATCTGTATTCAAGTTTCTTTAAATTAATATTTTTTTTGTACATGTGTGTTTTTTGGGTGTAAATAAAATAGAGACCTGAATGTGATCCAGAAAGTGCGCGCACACAGAGAGAGATATAACGCGTGTGTGTATTTTTATGATAATATTTGATTTGCTTGTAGATATTCGATCGATTCAGGTGTTTCTCAAATCTCAGATTTTTAATACACCGAAATTCCGGGTTGCGGTACAATCTAAGAAATTATAGTGGTTTGTATCAAGATTTTAATTTAGTATAATTTGATCTCAAGGTTATTTGATACCTGTTTATGCATGTATAAATCAATCCGATTTGATATACTTTGTATCTCTATCTACAAGGTGTTTAACTTGTCCATCAAAAATTTCACTGTGAATTTCACATATCATTTTAATTTTTTCAATATGTACATTAATGCAATAATTTATATTCACAGGAAATAATGAAGAAAATGCTCCAAAATATCGAGCCAACATCTTCACGGAAGGTAATTGCATTATATAATTTCTGCCCAACTCATCGAGTAATACTTATTATTAGGGATGTGCATTTACCCCGCCCCGCTCGATCCCGATCCGATCCCCGCCCCGAACGGGTCGGAGATTCAGGGAATTTTTCTGGGTCGGGGCGGAGAACGAGGAAAGTTTTATAAAAAAATCGGGGATCGAGGTGGGGTTGGCAAATTCATGTCTCCCGCCACGATTGTGTATACATATACATATATATATATATATATATATATATATATATATATATATATATATATATATATATATATATATATATATATATATATATATATATATATGTGTGTGTGTGTGTGTGTAAATAGTAATAAATTTATATATATTATACTATAAAAATTATTAAAAAATATATATAATATTATTAAAATTAAAAACTAATCGTTATTTTTATTGATCAATTATTATTATATTGTGATATAATATATTTTATAATTTTAAATCATTTATTCATATTATAAATCAATTTTAATATGATTTTATGTTAAAAATATGAGATATTATTATTTTATTAGTATATTATAAGTTAATAGTTTGTTTTTCTTTATTAAATGTATATTATAAATTATAAAATTATTACTTTTATATTATGCGTGTATAATTGATACACACACATTTGTGTGTGTGTGTGTGAGAGAGAGTGTGTTTGTGCATTTCATTTTACATATGATGCTATGTTTTATTAAGATGTATCATTGTATAACAAGAACCATATTTTATCGATGCAGCTCCCAAAAAGATTTGTGACATGATGAATCTCCATTGTCTAATCCATGAACAAGTTGCTAGCTACCAACAGGTTAGTGAAAAATGTCCCTTATTATATATGAATAATAATTATGTAGAACAAGACACGAAATTATAAAGTTGGATTAAATAATATTTTTATATAACAAATTAATAGCATTGTATAAGAGAAAAGGATCATGCATGCAAGTAACTGTTGCACAACATTCTCTTTTCACAATACTAAATAATTGATACAGTTCTTATGTAAAAGATATACAACTTACTTTCAGGGCCAAGGATTAACATAACTTCCACAAAACGAGTCCGGAGGTGTTTTTATGTGAAACAACATAACTTTTCCCCAATTTTTTCCACCATACAGGAGGCCCTTCCTTGGGCCAAATATTGGTGGCAGAAATGGGATAAAAGAACTAAGTTCAACTGGATCGTTATGAATAATGGTTGGCCAAACGATATCGACAACATAGCTAAAGTTCTTAATAATTCAGGATTTGCTCCACCCGAACACATTAGGAAAGATGTGCTTCGACGTTGCAAAAGATATAACTACGTTTGGGTCGGAAAGAATAAAGTTACTCGTCTAGAGCCTCATGAGATAGAGTATGTAATGGGATATCCAGATGACCACACTAGTGTACTCAACACTACATATCGACATAAATGCCTCAAAAACGTATTTCAGGTATCCATTGCACCACAAAAAATATGAATATTAACATTTTCATTTTTTTTCTTATGATGAATTTATTCTAATTTACTTGAATTATTTTAGGTCAATACCGTGGCTTACCATCTTTCAGTATTGAAAAATTTGTTTCCAGATGGCATTAAGGTTCTATCCTTGTTCTTCGGAATCGGTAGAGCTCAAGTATTGAAGTAGTGGAAGTATTGATATTTAGAGGTCACAAAGGGCTCTGAAAGACTAGCTTAAAGAGGAAAAGCATATTTGTAGTATCCATGTTTAGAGCAACTAAGATGGTATTAGCATATGAGAGACTGTTTCTTTGTATCAAGAATAATACATTTTGTAGGTATCCTTAGCTACATTGATCACAATTATTTTCTTGTTTTTCCTCGGATTTGTTCATCAACAATTTATACAATGATATACCAATAATGCAAGAATTTATCAATTAAAACATCTGAACATATGTACTGTTTCTGATACTCTAATATTTTTGTGCGTATGTTTTTTGTAATTTTGATTATGAGCCCGGTTGGCTGAGTTTAAAATTGTGATTCATGACTTGAAGTGATTTAATGTGATAAGCTGAGAGGTGAGAGGTTAGACTCAGTTTGGACAATTTTGACTTATTAATGATTTATTTTATTAAAAATATAATAATAAAAATAAAAATGATTTATGGATAATTTATGACTGATTGTGAGGAGATCTTTTTTTCTTCGGTTCTGTTGCTATTAGGCTCGATCAAATCAAACCTATCTCATGCTCTTGATTGCTAATGGCCACCGAATGAACGTTGAATCGACATCTTCTTTATACCTTGGCTAATGCAATTAAGCTACTGACGAGTAATTATTTTTGTGCAATTAAAATCAATTATTTATAATTAATTTTTTATAAATTAAAATTTTGATTATATATTTTCATTTAGAAGAACAATTTAAAATAACAATTCTAACTTTTCAGTTGATATATCTCAAAATGTACGTAAAAAAATTAAAACATAAAATAATTGAAACATAGTGAGTATTTGTGTAAACTGCTAAATTAACTATCAATTTTATTTATTTAATTTATTGTAAATATGAAATTTGAAGAAAATCTATATAATTAAATATTTAGTTTAATTACAATTATTAATAATTAAAATTATTTCCCTTTTTTCGTTTTCAAATATTCATTTTCATTTACAAAAAATTATATATATTTAAATATATTTAATAATTTAATATATACCTATATTTTATGCTGAGATATTAAAAATATTCTACTTATCTTATTAGATACAGGATAGGTACTTGTCACTTCTACTTTCAAGATGGTCATCAAGTTATTGTTTATTCTTTTAATTTAAAATTTTAAGATTTAATTTGTTATTAGAAATGAGAAATACTCAATATAATTATTGACTCTATATTATATATATTCACATAAAAATATGAGTAAAAAATAAATATAATATTTTGAGACCGAATGAAACTTGAATATTATACGTAAACTATTTATTAATATTTTATCACATAATAGGTTTATTTATCCAAATTTACTATGTTCTGTTGTTTTAAATTTGAAATCTAATCTTCTATTTATTATTTATTAAATAAAAAAAATCTAGTATTTTATTTATATGTTTGTATATAATCATGTATCTAATATTCTAAGATATTACAGAAGTACAAAACTATATACGTAACTTGTAGTCTTGTATATAATCATCTGGTTAGGCAGGACAGGGCCGGCTCATAGTACAGGCCATTTAGGCGATTTATACTGCTATGTATATATATAAGTATACGCAGAAAAAAAAAACAGGTTCGTGATATTAATAGAAAAATAAAAAAAGATTAAAATTAATATCTAAATCTTCTAGAATAATTGAAAAAAATCTGTGTGATCAATTAAAAAAAATATTAAAATACTAATATTAGTAGTATTAGACATGTTCTGCTTTTTTTACTAACTTAATAAATACTTGACTTGAATATAAAATCTAAAAATATGTAAACGATTATTTTATAAGATGTAAATGATGAATATAAACTCCAGTTGTAACCTGGTTTTTGCGAATAGTTGTAAGAAAATAGAGATTTTATTTTAAGTTTTCACTCTAGTTTATTTATTTTTCAAATTTTAATTTTAATATATATATATATATATATATATATATATATATATATAAAAGTAATCTAGTTTTAATATACATAGTATTTAACTGTATTTGCCTGATTTGAATATAATTATACATATTTATTTAGAATAAATTATATATTTTATCAATGCCTAATTCTAATATATTATTTAAATTGTTTTTAAATTTCAAGTTATGGATAAAAATATTAATTTTATATAATAAAAGACATAATCAATAAAATTAATAATATAAAATATTTATATATAATAGTGTGTTGAGTTTGATTTTATGATTGTGATGTTTAAATATTTCAAAATTTTGTATTTATATTAAAAATAATATATTAGATTTTTTTTAAAAAAAATTGAGGCCTCGTTCTCATAATTCGCCTAAAGCCCCAAAGTCTCTTGAGCTGGCCCTGATGCAGGAATGCGTCACGTGTTGTCCCCAAACTTTTACGTGCATTGTATATAAGAGGGGATGAACCTGATAGTCCAGCTTCTAATGTGTTCCAGGTTCGTTTTAGACCTTGGTAGTAGAAATAGGGATGTAAGATATTTAAGGAATATGTAAGCATAAACTCAACTTCCCTAAAGCAGCATTATTCTCCGGGTCTCTTTTGCGGTGAGATTCCATTGAGAAGGCTTTCAAACTATCAAGACATTGACATATTAGATGTTTTGCAGAGCAGTAGAGATTCAAAATAAACGTATTGGTATATGTGAATAGTCAATTTGACAGTAATTGAGCACGGATGACGGATGTAGCAAATTTGTTACGTGATATATGAACAATAAAAGAAACTTAATGGGCAGATAATGATTAAAACATGGGTAATATATGGGTAATATTATTGGGATTTAAAAAATAACAAGTGACACAAAAAATTAACATTAATTTGTAATAGTCTCACAATTTATATTTAATGTTTTTTGTGTAATTAACTTGTTTGATTAAGTTTTGAAAATGTTACAACAAAATTTTAGTATATATATTTCCGTTATCCTGACGCAACATAATAAAATAATTAAAAATTATTCAATTTTGTTTCTCGGCAACATCCGATTGATTATTAATGCGATAAGTCTATATCAAAAAAAATTAAACTTTTATCCAGGATATAATATATAATATAGCACAATAAATATAATCTTCAAAATATATTAAATAATTAAATTATATAGTCTAATTAGTTATTTAGGTAATATTATTGGGATACAAAAAATATCAAGTTATACAAAAAATAAGAAAACTAACATTAATTTGTAATAGTCTCACAATTTATATTTAATATTTTTATATAATAACTTGTTTGATTAAGTTTTGATCAAAATGTGACAACAAAATTGTATTACAATATATTTTCGATTAACCGGCGCTACATAACAAAATAATTAAGAATTACTCGGTTTTATTTCTAGGCATGTCGCATTGATTAATAATGCAATATGTCTATATAAAAAATTAAACTTTTATGTGAGATATAATAAATAATATAGCAGAATAAATATAATCTCTAAAATTTATTAAATAATAAAACCATATAGTTTAATTAGTTATTTAGATTTTCGATGAGATGGGATTTAAATGTATTACAATGTTATTTAATTTTATACTCCCTCCGTCCCAAAATACATGTCACTTTGACTTTTTTCACGTAATTTGAGATGCAAAAATAATATAGTTATACATATTATAGTTCAAAATTTCTTTTTCCGAATAAAAATTTAACATCTATATTTTTATTCAGAAAAGGAAATTTTGAAAAATAATATGTAGAAGTATATTATTTTTGCATCTCAAATTACGTGAAAAAAGTCAAAGTGACATGTATTTTGGGACGGAGGGAGTAATATTTTATTGATTGCTAGAAACGTGATTGAGACATGGATATTCCATGTTAGAAAAGCGGGTTATTATAGCTGTATAATCGGGGGAAACAAAGAAACATGTGCAAGTCATAGACATGAACAGAATTGTTAGGTCCTGAAACGATTGTAGAAGGAGGGGTTGAATACAATCGTCACTAAAAAATCGCGGCGGAATAATCTGATTTGAATTAAACTTGTTAATCAGATTTTAATTAATTAATATAACAATGTTTTAAGTCGTTATATAATTAATAAGGTTCGTTTTAATGTCCACTAAAGTTCGTAGAATAAATTCGACAGGATGTATTCTAGTTTAGTGATTAAAACAACCGAGTGATCAAAGCACAAAAAACTGTGGATATAACGAATAGCAAGTTACAAACAACTTGAAAGTTTACAATGCAATGAACAACTTACAAATGAAGAAGTGAAGCCATATTTATAGGCAAATCACTTGGATCTAGGTAATGCATTGAAAGGAATGACTTTCTAGCTTATGAATGACATTACAATGGAAGATATGACATTATTACACAAAGCCATGCCCTAAAACAAAGATGGAATGACATATATAAGGAATGTCATACTGCCAGGGGCGGTATGACTTTATTCCTTGGCCACTACTCTTCATTTGGCATGACTTAACCAAAGAAAGCCATTCGGTTGAGCCTTATATGACATTATAAGTCATATACATGCAAGTCATACACACAAAGCAACAAAGCCTGATCACAGGACACGGTATGACTTTTTAAGTCATATCAGACAAAGCCTAAAGCAAGCAAACGGTATGACTTGTTAAAGCCATACGGACAATGTCTGTAGCACAGACACGGTATGACTTCTTGAAGTCATGCTGAGAAAGTCTAAAACAATGACACGGTATGACATTCTCTGAGAATGTCATGCCGAGTCATTTACTCAATAAAACCTTTATATTTAATTGAATAAATACTCAATAATCACTCACTTAATTATATTAATTATATAAATTCATAAATTAAATTAATTCGAAGGTGAATTAATTTAATAAATAAATTATACAACTAATTTAATTATTTTGATAAGTGAAATAATTAAAGAAATATTTATTAAATTATATTTCTTCAACAGCAGGGACTCCAGGCTTTGATGAACGTTGTAGATCTTCGTCTTGATTGAACGGCCACTTATAGTTGATGCAGAACACTTAATTTGAGTAGCTGACACACAAATGTATTGTCTGGTTCATCTGTATCTAGCTGAATTAAATATTCTTTATCAAATAAACATTTGAGATGTGACTTGTACGTCGAGTCTTTGTCTTCGTAGTTCTTCTTTATTAGTAACAATAGTATGGAATCTTCTGAATAAATAAAGTATTAAAACTTTATACCTTCTGGACTTCTGGACGTGCTACAAAAGATTATTTGTACACTGAGGCTTGAACATATTAATGAACTTCTTCCAGTGATGTGCAGCAGCATCCTGAAATTCTTCAGACATATAATTTCAATAAATCACTTGACGTTCTTCGTATGGATTCCTTCAACAGTACTTGCTATTTACCTTGCTTTCTTATCAGAGTTGAGTTGGTACCTCTTTAATTACAAATAGGCTAAACATATGCCTTTCAATCTCCCCCTATTTGTTTGTTAACATAACATGCAAATTATCGAGAGGATAACTCAACTAACTGATAAGACAAAGGATTAAACATGAATTGTAAATAGCAAAAATTTTCTGGTATTTCATTAAACATTCACCAGAATTCAAAAGATTACATTAGATTACAAAAGGATGTTCTTTATTGAACATATATTACAAATCCCTAATGAATCTAAAGATCAACTTCTCCTTCTTCGATATCAGAAGTGTGAAGGATAGGAGTTGACGGTTCTTCCCTGGTTGGCACTTCAGATGTAGTGGATTCACCACGCTTCTTTCGTTCCTTTGCCAGAGCCAGTTGATGTAGCACTTCCAAATCCACAGGGTCTTCGCGGAAGTCTGATGGCTGAGATTTTGTAACATGTTTCATCTTTCGAAAGTACTGACCAACATTCTTTCGAGTGCAGTAAGCAAGAATCACATCATCAGCATCAGACTTAGCTTTAGAAGCGAAACCCTTGGTTCTTAACAGAGTGGAGCTAAGAGCAAGTTGCTTAGCGGGATACTTTGACAAGGCTTGATCATTGAGATAGACAGTGCTGAAGATCTCCTTGTGAACGAACTTTACACAGTAAGGATTCCTGACAACCTGAGGACTGTTGAATACAGCTTGTTCCAGCAGTTTGTCACGAAGGAGTTCATTCAGATTGGAGCTGTGCTTTACCTTATTCCGAAGCACCCAGAGCTCAGATACAGAGAATGATTTCAGAGATTCGACAGATAGTCTGAAAGAACCATTCCTCTGTGTATAGACAATTAGCTCCCATTCCTCTAGCAATCCCTTAGCTGCCACAGTTACATAAGACAATTCTAAAGCAAGAGCATGCATAAAGACATCCTCGTCAGGGTTTACCTCTCTAAGATCATAGATCAGAGATAAGAACTTTTTGTCGTCGAAAGGCTCCCTTTGAGGTCCATTAAAGATTCTTCTTGCAATGTCCCAGCTTTTTCCTTCTTTCCTCCTTATATCAAGATTCTTCTGCTTGATTGCAGCATCATAGATTTTCTGTTTCTCGATCTTGATTTGTTCTTCTGTGATCAACTTGTCCTCGAGAAGTTTCTGATAATCACGAAGCTTACGCTTCCTTGCTTCATTCTCAGCTTTGAACTTCCGGACATTTTCCTCATGCTCTAGGTCAACAGGTTCTTCATCCTGAAACAAGTAACTCTCATCAAATTTACCTTCTTCTTCTGCTTGACGATAGGTAGCATCGAAGACGTCATCATCATCCATATCCTGTGGATAGTCATCATAACTATCAGAATTGAATACATTGTCGGACTGATGTAACGGTTCTTTGCCTTTAGACTTATGAGTTTCTTTGTCAGGGGCAGATCCAGAAGTGGTATTTTCCTTGTTGCTTTGATTTGAGCTATTGCCTCTATCATCCCTGTCACCACCTTTGTCTTCTCTATTCTCCCCTTTAGTTGAGGGATCCTCTCCAGAGGGTTGATCATCAGATTTGTTGGAATTCCTGAGAAGCTGATCAAGTTTGCTGTCGATGGAATCAAACTTAGACATGTAAAGTTCATGATTGGATCGCATCTCAACAGCTAACTCATGGATCTCTTCTTTGAGCTCATCCCTGTAAGAACTGGATGGCCTTTCCTCAGCTTTCTGTTCCAGGGTCACCAACTGTGCACCCTTCAACTTCTCATTCTCAGCAATCATTCTGGCAAGCTCAGCTCTTAGCTTTGCCATTTGTTCCTCAAACAAAGCAGGGTCAGTGTGTGCACTCACCTCACGTACACTCAAAGCTGTTTCACTAGCCTCACGTGCATGTGTATCGCTCGGTGTTTGCCTTTCTTCACTCATAGGATTCACTCTTCCTGCTGTACCTGTATATACTACCGATGTCCCCTGAGATGGGTTCAAAGGTAGTGGAGGAACAAATCGTCCTCCGGACGCCTGTGAGGGCAAATTAACTTGCACGCTGCCAAGTTCCGCCTGATCAGAAAAGAAAGGGTGATCAGAAAAGTTTTCATACATTAAACATTTATTTTGAAAATCTGTGCACTCAGTAATTATAGGAACCTGTGTATCAGTTTGGGCTGGCACAAGCGTGAGTGCTAGCGCAGTGCTTGACTCTGTACAAATTACCGCGGCCGGACGGTCAATTTCAATGGCCACATTCTGTAGAGAGAATGGGTCCAGAGACTGTTTATCTGCCATTTCAAAATCTGAGCCTTGTTGGGAAGGCAAAGATGAGGCTACAGTTGTCTCCAAGGCTTCCACCCTTTGCTTCTTTGAGGGAGACAGAGCTGTGGGTTGACTCATTAAACTACTCGAACTCCGTTTCCTTGCAACTTTACGAACAGGTTGCATTGAAGTGTTGGTTGATGTGTTTAGAGAAACAAGAGTTTGTTGAATTGAATCATCAGCTAGGTTATGAACCTGTGTGTTGTCAGGTTCATTGCTGGTAGGCTGGAAAACAAAATCAAGGTTACAAACAAGATCACAACCATAATCTGACGTATCAACATTAAAACTAGATGATAAGTTAGAAAGTACCCGAGCTACCTGTAGAACCTGACGGAAGGACTGCAGCTCCTGGTTGATAGGAGAGTCAGAGGGAAGAGGTTGTGAGGTAGATTGTGTTTGTGGTATGATTTGGGATTGTGTTTGGTATGGGAGAGGTTCAGATGAAGATGGTTGATGCTCGAAGAGATCATAATCCAAAGTTTGATCTTCAAATGAAGGGATAGATTGTTCTTGTTGATGGATAGGGGAGTGATATGATGATTGGTTGGATGAATGGTGTGAAGACTGTGCTTCTTGGGATTGTTGAGGTGAATGCTGCTGCTGTTGTTGTTGTAGAAGTTGTTGTTGATGGTGTTGTGCAGGTTGTTGAATCTGCAGGGGTTGAGGTTCTTGAGGTTGCTGTTGCTGTTGTTGAGGTTGCTGCTGAGGTTGAGGTGGAGGAGCCACTTGAAGTTGATACGGCTGCAGTGGAGTGTTGAACATTTGTAGCATGTGAGGAGTGGTGATTAGTGGGACAGCTGCAAATTTGTTCTTATTGTCCAACTGAGTCATCAACTTGGAACAGGCACGAGGAACTGGTGCCACAGGAGAGTTGGAGTAGTGTTCCTTCTCAGCGTCAGACAATTTATCATTCAGAAACAACATAATAAACCTTGGATAAAAGCAAGAGACTTTGGCATTCTGCTCAACAGATCTGTTTCTCAGTGGTCCCAACTTGGTAAGAATGGATTGGAGTATAAGCTTACCAAAGTTGATCGGACGATTAAAAGCAATGCAGAATCCAATCTTCTGAAGCAAGGAAGTTATAACGTTGAAGTTCTTGCGAGTGGTTGGAGCAAACACTTTAGCCAAAGTGTCGAAGAAGAGGTCCCACTCAGGCTTCAGATTGCCTTTCAACATCCTAGGCAAATTGATCTCTCCCTGATATAAGATTGTCTCGAAGAATTGGGTGATCTCAGCTTCAGTAGGGAGTTCAGCAAAATTCTCCCTCGGGAATCCCAGTATCCTATTCACATCGTCTGAGTTGATATGAATGGTACGTCCTCCATGTATATCTCCAGAAACCCGATAATTATCCAACAAAGTAGTATTCAGGGCTGTCGAGTAGAAGTCCTGAATTGGTTGTATCTGGAGGTCTGCATGAGCTGTAATAGCAGTGCTGACGAGCGACTGACTATTCAGAAAACGGACCCACGGTCTGAAACGAGCCAAACTGGCCTCGGGGTCAAAAAATTCATTCAAATTAGTCTCCTCAATTACAAAGCGACCGGCCATTTTTAGAATTAAAAATTGAATTAAGTGAGAATTTTTCAAATAAAATAATTCTCAAATTTCTCACAAATTTCAATTAATAATTAAATATCAATTAATTAAATTAATTAATAATTCGAATTAAAACTTAATTTAATTTAAAATGGCTTAAAACAAAGTCCAAACAATGTCTTAATCTCCAATAACTTCAAAAATCCCCAAATGGCTTGACAAAACCCTAATTTCGAATTCCAAGAAAGGGGGTTTCAAAATCAGTGCACCCAATCCACTACAACTCGATCAGTACTGATAATCCACGGCCAAATAGTTACAAACCCGGTCAGAAATCGTTAAGAATCGGTCAGAAACGCCTTGACTCGATCGAACTCGGTTCGAAACTCAGCGAAAAATGGGCAGCGATTCGACTTGTTTTCTTGATTAATCAGTAACCAGCAAGCTTTTTAGGCTTGAGATAAGTAACCAGCAAGTTATTTGAAGCAAAAACTTGAAAAACTCGAAGCTTGGAACAATGTCGTGTGTATATGCGTGTGGAAGGTGTGAAGAAGATGAAGTAAGAGTATGGCATGGGTTTTTAAAGAAAAGTCATACGGCTTGAGGGATCGGTATGACTTTCGAGGAAATGTCATACCGAGATCCTCAGTATGACATATCCAGAGTAGTCGGTATGACATAATCCAGAAAAGACATACCGAACAGAGTTAGAAAGAAATAGTCATTCGGTATGACATTTATTAAAAATGTCATACCGACTCTGAGAAGAGTGACACAGAAGCCATTGCGGTATGACATTTTCAAAAATGTCATACCGTGCTCAAGGAACCGTTTTTATATAAAACAAAATACATATTATGATTTTTGATTAAAAAAAAATAAAACTTTTTGCACATTTAATCAAAAATCTAATACACATAATATGTAATATATTACACATATATTTTGTAAAATTCAACTTTAATTAAATATAAATACTTATGAATTTAACTTTAATTCATTGAAATGAATTAACTTAAAATCAAATTTTTATGCTTAATTAATTTTGAAAAATACAAAATAAATACATATAATTATCTAAATGCATGGAGAATATTACAGGGGAGTATGCAGCACTTAGAAAACTATAGAGACAGATATGAACATGCAAAATTACACATAAAATTATCAGATAATTTACAAACAATTATATAAAATCTAATAAAATAGATATAATTACACAGAAAATTCACTAAAATATATAATAATATATAAAATACATATAAAATATATACAAAGAGAATCATGGCATATTTAACATCCCTAGCTCACAAACCAACTTAGAGAAAGTGGATTCATCAAGTGGTTTCGTGAAGATGTCTGCAATCTGATCAGCCGTGGGTACGAAATGTAACACCACAGTACCATTCATGACATGTTCTCGAATGAAATGATACCTGATATCTATGTGCTTGGTTCTGGAGTGTTGCACTGGATTGTTTGAAAAGGCTATGGCACTGGTGTTGTCACAAAATATTGGAATTTTGTCGACAGCAATACCATAATCATTTAATTGATTCCTGATCCGGAGAATCTGAGCACAGCAACTTCCAGCAGCTATGTACTCAGCTTCAGCAGTAGAAGTGGACACTGAGTGTTGCTTCTTGCTGTACCAGGAAACCAACCGACGTCCTAAAAATTGACAGCTTCCAGACGTACTCTTTCTATCAATCCTGCAACCAGCATAATCAGAATCTGTATAGCCGGTTAAGTCAAAACCAGTATTCTTAGGGTACCAAATACCTAAACCAGGTGTACCCTTAAGATATCTAAAGATTCTTTTGACGGCTATAAGATGTGATTCTTTAGGATCAGCCTGAAACCTAGCACACAGACATGTTGCAAACATAATATCTGGTCTACTAGCAGTGAGATAGAGTAATGAGCCAATCATACCTCGATAGCTTGAGATATCAACCTTCTTACCAGATTTATCCTGGTCAAGCTTAGTGGCAGTGGCCATGGGTGTCTTTGCCGGTGAACAGTCTTCTAGATTGTACTTTCTTAGAAGATCTCTGACATACTTAGACTGGCAAATAAAGATTCCATCTTCCTTTTGGCTTACTTGAAGACCAAGAAAGTAGGATAGCTCACCCATCATACTCATTTCATAATTACTCTACATTAACTTAGCGAACCTCTTGCATAAGTTATCGTTAGTAGAACCAAATATAATATCATCAACATATATTTGAACAAATATCATATCATTATCATGCAATTTGTAAAAGAGAGTTTTGTCTATGACACCTCTAGTAAATTTATTTTCAATTAAAAATTCAGAGAGGGTGTCATACCATGTCCTTGGTGACTGCTTGAGCCCATAGACAGCTTTGAATAGGAAGTACACAAAATCAGCAAACTCTGGATTTTCAAAGCCAGGGGGCTGTTCCAGATATACTTCTTCTTCCAGCTTTCCATTCAGAAATGCACTTTTCACATCCATCTGATAAACTTTGAAGTTGGAGTGTGCAGCAAATGCAAGAAATATTCTGATGGCTTCAAGACGAGCAACTGGAGCATAGGTTTCATCATAATCAATTCCTTCTTCCTGAGAATAACCTTTTGCAACCAGTCTGGCTTTGTTTCTCACAACAATGCCATCACCATCTAACTTGTTACGGAAGACCCATCTAGCTCCAATTGTAGACTTTCCTTTTGGTCTTGGAACCAGGGCCCAGACTTCATGTCTCTCAAATTGATTGAGTTCTTCTTGCATGGCAAGAACCCAATCAGGATCAGCAAGTGCTTCATCTATTTTCTTTGGTTCTAGTTGAGATTGAAATCCAGAAAATAAACATTCGTTAGACGTAGTCCTTACACTAACATCAGGATCACCAATAATCAGATCAAAGGGATGATCTCTGCTCCAAATCCTTTCCCTTGGAAGTTGTGTCCTTGATGATTCAGCTGTATTGTCAGTAAGCTGATGTGTATGACTAGTTGATCCACCAGCTCCCCCTGAGTTGTTGCCAGGATGACTTGATGATCCACCACTAGCATCAGTGGAATCTCCAGCATTATTGCCATTTCCTCCACCATTGCCTGGATCATTATCATTGTTGTCATCACCTGTTGCAACCTCAGGTGGAACATCATCATCTGAATCTGAATCTGGATAGTTGTCAAACTTCAGAGATTCAGATGGATCAGCAGATTGTAAACTTGGGAGTTTAGTGTCATCAAATGTAACATTGACACTAACTTTCACTGACAGAGTATCAATTACAAAAACTCTATAAGCATTATTTGTATAACCAACAAAAATTGCTTCAGATGCCTTTGGCTCAAACTTGTTCAAGTTCTCTTCACCATCCTTGAGAACATAACACTTGGCTCCAAAGACATGAAGATGTTTGACATAAGGTTTCTTGTTGTTATACAGATGAAATGGAGTTTTCATATGATCCTTGTTGATCAAAGTTCTATTCTGGGTATAGCAGGCAGTAGACACAGCTTCAGCCCAAAAGTACAGTGGAAGCTTTGATTCAGCAATCATAGTCCTTGCAGCTTCAATCAGTGTACGATTCTTTCTTTCGACGACTCCATTCTGCTGAGGAGTCCTTGGTGCTGAATACTGCCTTCTGATTCCCTTTTCAGAGTAAAAGTTGATTAGAGTTTGATTCTTGAATTCTGTGCCATTGTCTGACCTTACAGCTTTGACTGGCACACCTTTATCCAATTCAACTAACTTTATATGACCAATTACCGTCATCGGGGTTTCATCCTTAGAAGCCAGGAAGTAAACCCAACTAAATTTTGAGAAGTCATCCACAATAACCAAGGCATATCTTCCTCCATCAATGGATGCAACATTCACAGGGCCAAACAAATCCATATGCAACAAATGAAGTGGATCTGTAATGGTATTGATGGTTTTGCCTTTGTGAGATGCTCTCTTCGCTTTTCCTTTCTGACAAGCTTCACAAAGATCATCAGTTGAGAATTCTTCACAAAGATCATCAGTTGAGAATTCCAGGGAAGGCAAGCCTCTCACTAGATCTCTCTTGACTAGAGAGTTCATGGTTTTGAAGTTGAGGTGTGAGAGCTTCTTATGCCATAACCAACTATCTTCAGCAGATGCTTTGGCGTAGAAACAGTGAACTTCGTTTCCTGGTCCTGAAGACAAATCAGCTACGAATATATTGCCTTTCCTTATGCCACATAGTGAAGGACGCTTATCCTTGATATGTTTAATGATACATATCTCCTTTTCAAAATGAACATAATATCCTTTGTCACATAATTGACTGACACTCAGGAGATTATGTTGAAGTCCTTCAACTATTGCAATATCTTCTATGATGATCCTTCCTATTTTGTACTTGCCATATCCCACAGTACGACCTTTGCTATTATCAGCAAAACTGACTGTAGGGCCAGCTCCTTCTCTTATGTCTTCCAGCAGGGATTTATTGCCAGTCATGTGCATTGACGCTCCACTGTCAAGCACCCAGGTAACACGAACAATTCCACTGGCACCCTGCAAAAGACATACTGATTAAACCTTCTTTGGGACCCACACTTGATTGGGTCCAGCAAACTTAAAGAATTGATTTCTATCAGGTAATACAACAGAGCCTCTTGGACTGATACTTGGTTCTGATTTGACTGAACTTACTTCCTTAACAACAGCCTTATAAACCTTGGTTTTAGGCTTTGGAACATAAGTCTCCTTCCTCACACGAGGAGGACTAGCAGTCTTTGATCTAGCATGCTTATTGGTTGTGTGTTGTCTAGGAGATGTGTTTTCATTTTTAGCATGCAAATTTCTAAAATAAGCAGACATCATATTGAAAGCACAAGTCATGCAATTATCAACACCACAACATTTATGACATGCATCAAAAACAGGAATACCAGTCACAGTAGTAGGAACATCAATAGATTCTTCTCTAACCTTGTTAACAGATTTAAAGTTCTCAGTAGAATGACATCTATTGTTCTTGTTCTTACTATTCACAAAATTATTAGGCTTGTTGAATTTAGTTCTCTCAGAGTTGACACCTAAACCAGTTTTAGGCAACCTAACATTGCCTTTCACTTTGATTGGTTTCGGTGATGTCAGGATCTCATCTCTCTTCTCATTACTCTCTTTCATTTTAAGGTCTTCCTGTTTGAGTTCATATCTAATGACAACATGAGTTTCTAACAGAGGTTCAGCTTCTGAGGATTTGAACAGGGGTTGAGGGGAATCTTTCAAAACAAAAGGAATTCCTCTCTCCTCAGCACTCTTCTTAAAGGGAGTAATGTTACTAGCCTTACCTACAGATTTGTTATAGTCAAAACCTATTCCAACAGTTCTCTTGATCTCTTGTTTATCATTAAGTTCTTTGACTACAGTGGAGGCATCCTTAAAGGCTTTGCATTTCACTTTTTCTTCATCTAGCTGAAGTCTTAAAGCAATCTCACCTTTCTCTAGA
The DNA here is from genome assembly GCF_001625215.2 of Daucus carota subsp. sativus. Classification (NCBI taxonomy): domain Eukaryota; kingdom Viridiplantae; phylum Streptophyta; class Magnoliopsida; order Apiales; family Apiaceae; genus Daucus; species Daucus carota. The sequence goes on from NC_030381.2 coordinate 23,829,914, forward strand.
ACTCTGACTTTAGCACATTGTAATCCTAAATCCATAGTCAGTTGTTCTATTTTAGGTTTTAATACGTTCATCTCATTCATTTTATAAGCATGAATATCTAAGACTAGTGTATCAATTTTAAGATTGGCAGCTTTCAACTTTTTAATAGCATCATCTCTTTCGAGTCCTAATTGCATAAAAAGTTTGGGGCATGTAGGATCTACCTGAAAGCTTCCAGCAGGAGGAGGTGAAGATGATCCAGCATTAGCCATAAGAGCAACATTCCCTAGCTGCTCCTCTTCATCACTATCTGTATCATCCCAGCTTTTCCCTTCTGCCAGATAAGACTTGCTTTTGTAATTTTGATTTCCAGAAGTACCCTGATGCTTTCTCACAAGTGCATCATACTTCTGCTTCAGCTCGTCGTAGGAATCTTTTCTCTTTCCTTGAACCTTGGGCTGTTTGCATTCAGTTGCAAAGTGTCCTGGTTCACCACAGTTGAAGCATTTGAACTTGTTTCTATCCACCATCCCAGTCTTGTATCCTCCTTTGCTCGTAGAAGATGAATAACCTCCTTTCTGAAACCTGTTCACAGTAGGTTTGTACTTGTAGGAGGGATTCTTCCTGAATCTCATGTTTCCAAACTTCTTGGCAAACAGAGATAGAGATTGATCTTCTAATTGTTCTAGCTCTTCCATTGTATAGAACTCTTCGTCACCACTGGAAGAGGCAGTCTGACCCATCTCAGGTATAACAAATTCCTGAGTGGTTTTAGAAGGAACAACAACATCCTTCTTCTCTTCTGGTACAGGTGACTCAACAACTAGAGCTCTCGAATGGTTCAGTGTTTTACCCCAGCCATATCTCTGTTTACTTTGAACTTGTTCAAGTTCATAAGTTTTCAACACTCCGTAGAGTCTCTCCAGAGATATCTCATTCAGATCTCTGCTTTCCCTGATGGCAGTGATTCTGTGTTCCAGATGTTCAGGAAGTGTTAAGAGAAATTTCATGTTGACCTCTTTCTTGTCGTACTATTTCCCATTTAAATTTAGATTATTAATCAGATTATTAAGTCTGATAAACACTTCTGAAATCCCTTCTCCGGGATTGGAACCAAACTGTTCATACTGAGCCATCAGTATCTCTTTCTTGTTTTCTCTAACTTCATCTGAGCCTTCATTGATGATCTCTAACGTATCCCAGATTTGCTTGGTGTTTGTACAATTAACAACAGCATTGTACATTACTGGATCTAGAGATTCCACCAATATTAGTTGAAGAGCGTCATCTAAGTTCATCTGTTCACCCTCTTCATCTGTATACTCATGAAGTTCTTTCGGAATGGTCTGATGAGGTATTAACACACCTTCTTCTTCGTGTGCTAATATGACTTTCATCGGAATAGAAACACCTTTGTTTAATATCCCGATATATTTTCTGTTGGCTGTGTGATAAGTGGTATTTATACACACTTATAGGCCTTCATTTCCACTTAAATTGGTTGGTTGTACTTAAGTGTTTAGTGTCTTTTGATGTGTTTTTATTGTTTTTCTGTACAGGTCACGAGTTGAGGTGATGAAGTGATTTTCTATCATTTTAGGTTGTTTTTGGTGCATTAATTGCAAGAATAGAGAATTGTGGATTCATCACGACTTGGGATTTTGTGGGTACATCTTCTACAAACCCTCACGAGAACACACTCGTCCACTAGAGCTATCTAGGGGTTTAAAGGGCTTGTTGCATGTGCTAAATGCAACCGTGATCACCTACGGAAGTGGTACTAGAGCGAGGAAGGGCATGCACGCGAGAACGAGCTACAAACGAAGAAACAGGGCTGCCAGGGCAGACACTAGCGCGCCTGCGCTAAGTGTTAGCGCGCCCGCGCTACCTTCTGTTGCCACTAGCGCGCCTGCGCTAGTTTAGCGCGGCCGCGCCCAGCAGAAGTTCCCCGGGCCGATTTTTGAAGCTTTCTGATGGATTTTCGCAGCGGTCGAGGCCCGGTTGACTTGGTCAATGCACTTTATAATTTTTTCACGTGTAAAACCCTAGCCTCGTAGTAGTAGTTGAATAGAGTAGAATATCGTATTATAGTTTTATCAGATTTTCTCTTGTAATCAAGTACATTATCAGTTTGTATTGGATCGTTCTTTGCGAGGAAGTGACAGTTTCGAGCGAGATCGTGAACATCAATCTGTAACGTTGTGTTCTTTATTATTAATTCAAGTACTTTTATTCCATTTAATTCTCGTCTTTTATTTATCATGCTTTCACTAGAACCCATGATGTCGATTAGTTCGATTATGAACTAACCGCCTTCATGGGATTCTAATGGATTTATCGATGTAGTCTAGTAACGAATGTTAATTACTTGATTTTGTGACGTACGTTGATTTCTTTGCATGAGCCGTGCTTATTCTTCTTAGGAGAGTAGCTAACTTCTAAGTTGTTTGTTAATTCTTTCTGAAGCGAGAGTGGATGATTGAATTTAGAACTATGCCATGTAAACATAGGATTATGTGAATGAACATAATTTGTGGTAGACTTGAACTATTTTTATCACCCTGTGTAATCATGATAGACGACTTGTTATTAAACCTCTCTGCTTACACTACCGCTATAGAGATATAGGGTCTGAGCTTTGTTGGTGTCCATGAGATTTCTATCTTAATTGTGGATTTTGATTGGTATGATATGTGTGCAACGAGAGTTGGCATGTATTACTTTCGTGTTGTCTGATTAGGATCAACAGTCGCATGTTAATCAGTAATTTCAATTCTAGATGAATTCGATAATGAAATTAGGATCCCATGTGTTTTCCTATTCTGAATTTGATTAGTAAATTTAGTTATTAGTATAAAAGAAACCATCCTTGTTAATTGTCTTGGCAGTGAAGATTGATTATACATTGTTGCATAGGTGCGTATTCTTAATTCACCAGTCTCTGTGGGAACGAACAAATATATTACTTATGATCACGTGCGCTTGCGTGTAGATTTTTGCGAACAAGTTTTTGGCGCCGCTGCCGGGGACTCGGTGTTAATTAATTAGTTTATGTACTTGTCATCAGTGTGCATTAAAATTCACTGACTAGGATTCTATTCTCTTCTCACTTTTCTTCTTTTCTTTATTTCAGGCACTTGGATCGCGTTTATGCTAACACATTCTAAAGCTCATAAGGAAGCAATGGATTCATCTTCTTCTTCTGATTCTGGAACAATGGATTATGCTAGGACAGCAGTTGGTGAGGCGTCACGTGGATTTTCTCGGTTAAAAATCAATGATAATCGGGCTGACACAATTGAACCAGCGATATCAGCCAGCGGTATTCGAATCAAGCCATCAATCATTCTCAAGCTGCAGGATACTATTCAATTTGGGGGATCTGTTCTTGAGGACCCAAACCTGCATCTAAGGAATTTCGAGAAATTTATTATTGCATTGGATTTCAATATCGGACCTAAGGATCTGGTGAAGCTGAGACTCTTCCCATTCACGCTACGTGATGTAGCACGATCGTGGTTTATCTCTCTCTCGGCAAGCACTACTAATAGCTGGAACAAGTTGGAGAAAATATTCTGCACAAGGTTTTATCCTCTAATCAAAGTATCAGCTATCAAAAACACTGAAAGTAAATTCTCTCAATTCTCGGGAGAATATCTTTGCCTAGCTTGGGACCGATTCAAGAAGATTCTCGAAAATCTCAATGAAGATGACATGCCTCCTGGAATGGCAATTCATTATTTCTACAGGGGTCTTAATGGTCAATGTAGAGCAGTGTTAGACGTTGCAGCTGGAGGAAATCTTTGGAGCAAGAGCTTCGATGATGCTTACGAGCTGATAGAGAACCTGGCCGCTGCTGAGCACAGAGACCTAAAGTGGAAAATTCCAAAAGAGGAAGAATCAGAGGAGGATGAAGCGGTCGAAGTCACTCAGGAAATTCAGATGACTAATTGGCACAGAATTAGAGCTCACTCAGACTCAAATTCTAATGCATGTGGAGACACTTGTCCTCTACTCTCTACCAGTGCGAGTAACCAATCTGTAATTCAATCACCTGCTGATTCAACATTGAATGAAGCACAGTACGAAGGATAATCAGGCGTATTGACGCGGTGGAAGAACGAATTGGTCGCTTTGCTGATATACTAACGGACTCTCTTGCCGAAGCATTCTTAGCACTAGATGTTAATGTTACTTGGGATTCGTTTGGTTATGGAACGAGGTATCCTCCACAGGATACTTCATCGGAATCGGATTAATTCTAGACTTCACGTCGAGCTAACGACGTTAAACAAGCGCTTCGTGGGAGGCAACCCGCGCATTGGAACCATTCTGTACCATTGTAAACCTCAAAAACACAAAAAATCGAGAAAATCAGCCCCCGGTGTCAGACACTAGCGCGCCCGCGCTAGTGTCCAGCGCGCCCGCGCTAAAGTGCACAGCGCGCCCGCGCTACACTTAGCGCGGCCGCGCTACTGACTGCCGAGACAGTCGATTTTTCACCCAAAAATAATTTCTTTTCGTTTTTAAAATCCCACAATCCTAATTTTGCATGCCTAGCCCGAAATATATCCTCCATAACCCTAACTCAGTTCTCAAATCCTTATATAAACACAAAAACCATCTCCAATTCCCTTTATAATTCTATAAGCCCTAATTATATATACACATCCATACACACAACCTCCACCAAATCTCTCAAACCCACTACACACAAAATCTCTTGCAACTCTAAATCTCTATCAATGGCACCCAAAAGAGCCCGAAGATCACAAGGACCAAGCACCCAAGCCCCTACATCTAGCGATTCTTCCTCGATGGGTGAGGTTGAGTTCACCTCCGATGGTGCGCGAACCGAGTTTCAACGGCTTATGAATAAGTCGATAGTTAAGGAAAGGGGATTCCTACCCAAGGCGGAAGATGGTGAGCTCTTGAACATGATTCAAGAACGTGGTTGGGAGTCTTTTTGCGAGGCTCCGGAGGCGGTTCCCTTGGCTATTATTCGAGAATTTTATGCTAATGCCAAGGAGAATCGCGATGGATTCACGGTGGTACGGGGAATCCGTGTTGATTATAGTGCGGAGGCGATCCGTAGAGTTATTGGGGGGCGTGCCAAGCGCCGTAATGAAGAAGATTGGGTTGTTGAGAGGATTGGGCGTGCCAAACGCCGGTTTGATGATGATCCGGTTGATCTTGAGCGGTTGGTGTATGATATGTGTGTGCCGGACACGACTTGGAAGATGACAGCACCTCCTTTGCCGGCACATGTTTCGTTTCCAGCAGCCGCGTTGAACCGGTATGCGAAGGCGTGGAACGCCTTCATCTGTGCTAACATCATGCCATCTTCACATGGGCATGAGGTGACAGTGGATAGAGCTATTCTGCTCTTTGGGATTGTCTCGGGCAAGTATATTGATCTGGGACATGTTATTCATCAGGGGATTCTGAGGTTCTTACAGGGAGGAACCACTGGTGCCATTCCATATGGCACAATTGTGACGAAGCTCTGTCGATCAAGCGGTGTTCGTTGGCCAGCCAACGAGCAATTACAGTTGCCAGCAGCACCTATTGATCATTCGACAATCAGTCGGATGACGGAGTGGGATGGAGGAGTTCCCCACCCTCGAGGCCTCGGGTACTTATATGATGAGATGCCAGGGGGACGTCCAGCGTTTGTTAGGAGGGAGCAGACTAGAGCTTCTGGAGCTGGTACTTCTCAGACGGAGAGGAGCTCCGAACCGATGGGAGATGTTCATTATCGCCGACTAGCGAGACGGATGGACACCATGCATGACATCCACCAGAGGTTTGCGTTTGACTTGACACAGGCTCTAGGTAGTGCTTTTCAGGCACAGGGGGTCACAGTTCAGTGGCCAGTATTCGGAGCGGGGATGCAGTATCCTCCACCTAACTCACCTCCTGCAGAGGATGGGGAGGACTCGGACTCCGAGTAGGTATGTGGGTGCTCTAGCCTTTTTATCACTTTCAATGGGGACATTGAAAATTTTAAGTTTGGGGGTGGTAATCTAAGGAAGATCATATTATTATAATGTAGTTTATTATTGCATGTGTTAGTTAGTTCATGTAGTTCACGTTTATTTTATTTTGCTTTGATTATTTCTCACGTTTTCCTTTCTATTTTTCTCAATTTTTTTTATTTTACATGTTTAGTGGTAATTGTCGTAGTCAGTATCACGAGCATTTGCATGAATTATGAAGTTAAGCCAAGTTAATTGCCTATGATGAGTTATGTGCGTAGTTCTTGATTAGTAATTTCAATTGCAATGCTAGGTTAGTACTTGGAAATTGCTTGTGTTGGAAATTGTAATTCACATATGTTCTTGAGATAGGATTTAGACGAAATTCCATGAATTCTAGGATTGAATTGAGCTCCCTTCAGCTTAGGTCTGTAAATCTTAAGTTTGGGGGAACTGAGGAGTAAATATGCCTTTCTAGAAAGAAAAAAAAAAAGAAAAAAAAAGAGTAGTAAATAAATTCACTAAAAAAAAAATAAGTGGTAGAATTAACTAGGTTGAGCTCATTAGTACTCGAGCAATTAAGTCTGAGGGGACTTTGTGCCTAACAACCTAAAGCCCTTCGTGGTTTGGGATTGTTGACCCAACGCTCGCTACATGGGTACTAGTGCATAAATCTTTAGGGATCTCAACCATTGCACGGTTAAATAAACCACTAGAATAGAGTGAATAATTGGTGTGTGAAATCTTGTGGTGTTCGTAACGCATTTACACTGCGAAGCGCTCTGACCTTAGACCAAGCAATTAATCACCAATAAAAAGAAAAAAAAATAGTGAATAAAATAGAAGGGTGTGGACATTCTTTGGGACCTTGGCTTTTAGTAGGACTTGAGTGACGGGGTGTTAGTTTTAAACTTTTACGATTCTTGATGGGGATTCTGTGGGAGTAGTAGTTTTTGTCTTGTCTCAACGAAAGAGCATGCTTGCACACACTGGCACTCCACACTTGTAAATAGAAGAGTAATTGACTTAGTAGCGAGAGAGATGAAATTCGAGAACATTAGCACAATCTGAGGTATTATAATTGGCAAGGCGATTACTTCATAGTTCACTCATTCATCACGTAGTTGCATTCATGCATTGCACTGTATTATTGTATAGTGTCGTTGACGCTTGAGGACAAGCATCAGTTTAAGTTTGGGGGTGTGATAAGTGGTATTTATACACACTTATAGGCCTTCATTTCCACTTAAATTGGTTGGTTGTACTTAAGTGTTTAGTGTCTTTTGATGTGTTTTTATTGTTTTTCTGTGCAGGTCACGAGTTGAGGTGATGAAGTGATTTTCTATCATTTTAGGTTGTTTTTGGTGCATTAATTGCAAGAATAGAGAATTGTGGATTCATCACGACTTGGGATTTTGTGGGTACATCTTCTACAAACCCTCACGAGAACACACTCGTCCACTAGAGCTATCTAGGGGTTTAAAGGGCTTGTTGCATGTGCTAAATGCAACCGTGATCACCTACGGAAGTGGTACTAGAGCGAGGAAGGGCATGCACGCGAGAACGAGCTACAAACGAAGAAACAGGGCTGCCAGGGCAGACACTAGCGCGCCTGCACTAAGTGTTAGCGCACCCGCGCTACCTTCTGTTGCCACTAGCGCGCCTGCGCTAGTTTAGCGCGGCCGCGCCCAGCAGAAGTTCCCCGGGCCGATGTTTGAAGCTTTCTGATGGATTTTCGCAGCGGTCGAGGCCCGGTTGACTTGGTCAATGCACTTTATAATTTTTTCACGTGTAAAACCCTAGCCTCGTAGTAGTAGTTGAATAGAGTAGAATATCGTATTATAGTTTTATCAGATTTTCTCTTGTAATCAAGTACATTATCAGTTTGTATTGGATCGTTCTTTGCGAGGAAGTGACAGTTTCGAGCGAGATCGTGAACATCAATCTGTAACGTTGTGTTCTTTATTATTAATTCAAGTACTTTTATTCCATTTAATTCTCGTCTTTTATTTATCATGCTTTCACTAGAACCCATGATGTCGATTAGTTCGATTATGAACTAACCGCCTTCATGGGATTCTAATGGATTTATCGATGTAGTCTAGTAACGAATGTTAATTACTTGATTTTGTGACGTACGTTGATTTCTTTGCATGAGCCGTGCTTATTCTTCTTAGGAGAGTAGCTAACTTCTAAGTTGTTTGTTAATTCTTTCTGAAGCGAGAGTGGATGATTGAATTTAGAACTATGCCATGTAAACATAGGATTATGTGAATGAACATAATTTGTGGTAGACTTGAACTATTTTTATCACCCTGTGTAATCATGATAGACGACTTGTTATTAAACCTCTCTGCTTACACTACCGCTATAGAGATATAGGGTCTGAGCTTTGTTGGTGTCCATGAGATTTCTATCTTAATTGTGGATTTTGATTGGTATGATATGTGTGCAACGAGAGTTGGCATGTATTACTTTCGTGTTGTCTGATTAGGATCAACAGTCGCATGTTAATCAGTAATTTCAATTCTAGATGAATTCGATAATGAAATTAGGATCCCATGTGTTTTCCTATTCTGAATTTGATTAGTAAATTTAGTTATTAGTATAAAAGAAACCATCCTTGTTAATTGTCTTGGCAGTGAAGATTGATTATACATTGTTGCATAGGTGCGTATTCTTAATTCACCAGTCTCTGTGGGAACGAACAAATATTTTACTTATGATCACGTGCGCTTGCGTGTAGATTTTTGCGAACACTGTGCGGAGGAATAATAACATGTGCCTCTTCCATAGGCTAAAGTGTTCCTTGCTGAACGGTGGGATTTTAATGCTACTGATCTTTTGTGTACTCATGTTTAAGGATTTGAAGTGAATAGTGTTTGGATGAGATTTGGATTTTTGAAAGAAAAATATTTTAAATCAAAATTAATTTTTGGAATAAAATTAATTCGAATAAAAAATGTTTGGACGTTATAGAGTGTGTATAGGATCTGATACGAAAAATGGTATCAACCGCTCTGATACCAATTGTTAGGTCCTGAAACGATTGTAGAAGGGGGGGTTGAATACAATCGTCACTAAAAAATCGCGGCGGAATAATCTGATTTGAATTAAACTTGTTAATCAGATTTTAATTAATTAATATAACAATGTTTTAAGTCGTTATATAATTAATAAGGTTCGTTTTAATGTCCACTAAAGTTCGTAGAATAAATTCGACAGGATGTATTCTAGTTTAGTGATTAAAACAACTGAGTGATCAAAGCACAGAAAACTGTGGATATAACGAATAGCAAGTTACAAACAACTTGAAAGTTTACAATGCAATGAACAACTTACAAATGAAGAAGTGAAGCCATATTTATAGGCAAATCACTTGGATCTAGGTATGACATTGAAAGGAATGACTTTCTAGCTTAGGAATGACATTACAATGGAAGATATGACATTATTACACAAAGTCATGCCCTAAAACAAAGAAGGAATGACATATATAAGGAATGTCATACTGCTAGGGGCGGTATGACTTTATTCCTTGGCCACTACTCTTCATTTGGCATGACTTAACCAAAGAAAGCCATTCGGTTGAGCCTTATATGACATTATAAGTCATATACATGCAAGTCATACACACAAAGCAACAAAGCCTGATCACAGGACACGGTATGACTTTTTAAGTCATATCAGACAAAGCCTAAAGCAAGCAAACGGTATGACTTGTTAAAGCCATACGGACAATGTGAAAGGATATCTTCGATATATAATTATTTATATATTTGTTTCGGTATTTGTGACAAACATTAAAATTAAATTCACCTAGTAATCCTCCCAAATAGGTCATTAATTTATTTGATTAATTAAAAGTGGAAAGTTATTTTTGGCAAGTAATTTTAATCTCTAAATCTTCCTTCACATCAAAATTCATTTATTTTAAAGGAAATTTTTCTGATTACGCAATAGTGGCGCAGAGGCGTTTCGTGAGATTACGATTACCTCTTTCTTGCTACTGCAACATTAAATTACATGAAGCTCGAAAAAGGACTATCACTATTTGGTATTCTCTAGAGTACTCATGTTACATTATTTACAAAATTTATATTTAAAGTAATTTATTCCATATTTAAACATTTATTATCTCTCGGAATAAATTATTTTAAATCTTTCAAAAATTATTAAATCCTTCATTCCTCAAGATTTATTTTATTCAAGGAAGGATATATTTTCTCCATATATTAATATTTGTCTCTAAAAATATTAATATCATGTTTATACCTCTTCTGGAATATTTTCTCCCGGTCTCTCAAATTCAGTATTTTTCGGAGAAAAATATTCGCAATACTTAGAAAGTTCTTTCAACGTATCAAAATCATGATTCATCATGAACAATATTTTTCTAAGTATTTTGGTATCAAAACCTTCGTCAAGTATCCTTCTCTGTTTTCCCAAAGACGAAGTGTTTCGGTTTTTCATAAAACGGCTTTTGTCTTTGAAAATCGGTTTAAATACCTTAAGATTATTCCCGTCCCTCAAGAGTATTTTATCTTTATGGGAATATATTTTAAGTATTTATTCAAGTTTTAAGTTTGGCCATAAACCCTCTCTGATAATTTCGAAAGAATTATCGTATTTTATTTGAAACCCGAAAACTTGATTTATCGTTTTAAATTCAAATAAAATACTTCCACTTGCCAAAATGACTTGAAACTTGAGATTAGCCAATTAAATATTATTCTTAGTGCATGGTTAAATTTTCGTAATTTTCGGAGAACTTTCTTTTCGGAGCGTTTTCTATCTGCCGACCCGATCACTCGCTGAACGTTTGACCAAGCTAGGGTTGACCAAAAATTACCAAAATTTCCAGAATGCCATTTTCTAATATTCTAAGATTTATCATATTTTTTCCGTAATTTATTTCGCACGTTCGAAATATCGCGTTTTTAATGTAACGGTTTTTATCGGCATCTCGTAAAGCGTGTCTGTCTTCTAGTGCATTAAATGCCCTGAATTTTTAGTCCAAGATGCTGGTCAAGAACACCTTTTTAGGTGTGAGGGACAAGGGGACAAAGTGGAGTAGTGGCCAAGGTTTGCTAAATTACCATTTGCATTTTTACTTCTACTTTTCTTACATTTACCCCACCCACTCTTGCCTATAAATACACCCCTCCACCCATTCATATTTCCTAAGCTAATAGCCAAATATATGCTGAGATTTTAGAGAAGAAACACTCTCCCAAAGTTCATTCAAGTGCCCACTTCTTCTACTTCATCTTTAAAACCTTCGATTCTTCATATATTCTGATATATACAAGGTTTTAAACCCCGAAGCTTCGTTCCACCCAACCAAGCTCCGCTCATCTTAGCATTTTCATAAACCACTCTTTTCAACCTCCCGAAGGGCTGCCCAAATTCGTTCGTGTGCTTAAAGTCGTATCGAACCTCCGACGAATTTCTCCGGCGAACTTTCGTGCATTAATCGTGTAAGTGGTTTCTTTTAGCTTCAATTATCCGAGTCTTAATCGACCATTTTCAAAGGGCTTTTTAAACAAATTTCTCTTCATCTTAAGCTCTCTTGATTTCAAAATACTCGAGTTGGCCACTCGTTATTATCGGGAATATTGTGCACTAACCTTACTTGCTCACTAACTCATATTTGTGCTCCCATTCCCATCACTCCCTTACCCTTCTTGTTTTAGTGAGAAACCCATTTTTCAGCCCTGTGCTCGGTGGGGATATCATTAAGATAAGATACGTGGTATTACGTGTTTATTTTCCAAACGTGTGTGCCGGGTGTGATTTTACTTGTTTCGGTGGTAAACCCCGTTTGGGCCTTCTCGCTATCGCGGGGTGTTATCCGAACAAGCTACTTGGTTCAAAATCCGTTAGTGTGAGTGTGCGATATATCTTGCTCGACTTCAACTCCGTCTTTTCAAAACTCACTCATCACTCGATCTTATTAAAATCAACAACTTATATTTCTCCGCGCGATATAATTTGTTAAAATTGAACCAACGACTTAACCACCATACTAAAACGTAATAATCGACTAATTTCAACGTGGTTAAAATTGGACTAAAACTTGCGGAACCAAAACTTTTATAAAACAAGGATATATTTGTTTGTGGATATTGTGTTTAAACTTTTGCAGTGAGGTGAAGTGAAGTGAGGTGATCTTCGTTCTAAGACCCAAGTCTTTGACGTATTGACGGGGAGTTGATAGTCATCGCACCGTGAAGAAGAGGAAAGACCCAAGATCTAATACCTAAGACCCAAGACCGGCGAAAGGTTTAGAAGTACAAAGACCACTGGAGGTGCAACGACTTTGAGGAAGTAACAAGGATAGTTACGTTCCGAGACAAGTCTTGTTGTTTACATTTATAGTGAGGAGGTAACGAAGAGTTACGCTCCAAGAAATATATTTGTAAAGGCTTCTCCGCCTACTGTAAAGGAGTTCTTTATAGTAGAGAAAATCTCGAGTCCGGGGAGGAGCTCGGGGACTGGACTAGGGGTGAGTGGACTCCAAGGGTTGAGTTAGCCACCGCGAACCAGGATAAAATCGCTCGTGTGATATTTTCCTTTTCTTTTCTTACACTTCCGCACGTAACTGCCAATACTCTCGAGACAAGTTCTAAAGAAGGGGTGAAAACTTTTTAAAAACGACATAAATATTTTTAATTGGTGATTAAGCTATTCAACCCCCCCTTCTAGCTTAATTAAACCATCTATCGGGACCTAACAGTTGGTATCAGAGCGGTTACTTTTTTAAGTGCTACGGTTATAAAGCACTCTGTAAAGTAGATCCGATATGGCCTTTATTAATGCTATCGGTTGTAGTGAAGGTCTCTCAAATTCTAGACCTCCTTTGTTTGATGGCACAAACTTTGCCACATGGAAAACTAGATTTCGCATTTATGCTAGAAGTCAAGGTGTCAAAGTTTGGATGGCCATAGAAGATGGTACAATACTTCCGACTAAAATAGTCGACGATATTATCATCGAAAAGAAAGTGAGTGAATATACTCACGATGAAGAAGAAAGAATGAATATCGCCGCTAAAGCGGAAATGGTTCTCACAAGTGCACTTGCAGAAAAAGAGTATAAACGAGTAAACAATTGCAAGTCCGCACAAGAAATGTGGAACAAGTTAGTAGTTACCTATGAAGGAACTACCGACATAAAAGATTCTCGAATGGATACTTTGATCCAAGAATACGAGAACTTTAAACTCCAAGATGGAGAAAATATCATCGATATGGAAACAAGATTTACGCGTATAATCGATGAATTAACTCAACTCGGAAAGAACTATACTCAAAACGAAAAGAATCATCGGGTTCTTAAATCTTTGCCTCCGAGTTGGAAAGTTAAAGTTACTACGATCAAAGAGATGCACAATCTCAATGATTACCACATCGATAACTTATTCGGGAACCTTCGTGCTTACGAAGAAGATAATGTTCCGGATAAGGTCATTCCTAAAGTGGAAGACAAAAAGAAAAATATGGCTTTGAAGTCCATCTTAATCGATGAAGATGAAAACGACGAAGAGTTGAACGAAGAACTCCAAACTCTTGACGAAAGTGAGATAGCTCTTTTAACGAGGCAACTCCGTCGTGTACTTCAAAGTAAAGCTCAACGGTATGGAAAAGGCTTCCTTAAATCGAATAATCAACAAAGAGTTTTTAACTCTAACGGAAGGCCAAATTACTCTCAAAACTATACTCCTAACAATAAGAGTAATTATCCTACCACGGGCTCTAACAAGGGCAAAATCAATCAAAGTCCCAATGGTTATAATAATGCCAATAACAATGGTACTTACACTCCTCCTAAGCCAAAAGAACAAAATCCGGAGGAAACACCTAATGTGTGTTTTGAGTGTAAGCAACCCGGTCACTTTAAACGAGAATGTCCTAAGCTCTCTAAGGGACGAATTCTCGTGGCCGAAAATGGTTGGGATTTAAGTGAAGATGAAGAAACTTCGGAAGCTACGGAAGAGGTGGTCAACTTGTGCTTAATGGCTCTCGAGGATGATTCTTCATCATCGGACATCTCCACTTCAAATGATGAGGTAAGCTCTCGTACTAAACTTTTACATAATATGCATCTTTTTAATGATTCTTCGTTAAACTTGCTAGATATGAGTAAAAGTGATTTGATTGATTTGTTGGTTGAAATGAATGAAAGAAATAATAGTGTAAATCAACATACCCTCTCTCGGATTAGTGAATTAAATCTTAAACATGAGGAGGAAGTCTCATCTTTATGTGAACAAAACGATTTCTTGAAAAATGAAAACAACAAGTATAAGGATGTTGTTACAAAGCTAGAAATCGAAAATATATCCTTAGTGTTGAACACCGAAGAATTAGAAAACGAGAAGTTACAATTAAATGAAAACACTCGTATGCTTCACGTTGACTTACTAAACTTAAAAATTCAAAATGAGTCATTGGCTCAAGGTAAGTCAAATTCGGTTGTTCAAAAGGATAATGATGAATTGGTTCATGCCTTAAGTGAAAAAGATGAAATATTCGAGTTGGAAACTCAAAGGCTTAAAGATGAACACTCCAAGATCTTAGCTCAAGTTATGGATCAAGAAAGGATTCTTAACGACAAAATTAATATTTTGAGCAAAGAAAAGGATGATCTTGAGAGAACAATTCAAAAGTTCACAAAAGGAAATGAGTTGTTAGATAAAATGGTACATTCTAAAATATCATATAACCATGAAGGTTTAGGATATGATAAAAATGCTCAACCAAAGAAGTTTGTACAAGGAAAGAAACAAACTACTTTTGTCCCCGCAACACCAAAGTATAAATGTTCTTATTGCAATAAAGATGGACATACGGTTGAATATTGCAAGATAAAGAATGGTGAGATTAAGGGGAAGTATATGTGGGTTCGTAAAGGAACTAAACCATATACAAAGGTTGATCGTTTTGTACCTAATAACTATGTTGATGGCACTCAAAGAAAACCAAAGTTTAGTTATGTTCAAAAACCCATTGTGTATCAAAATAGAAATTCAGGGTATAAAGCATATACTAATGGTCAATCGTCTAGAAGTCATTTTGTTCCTAGTCATCATTTCTATCCTCAAAATACCATGTATTATTCAAATGATAGAAACAACATGTATCAAGGTGGCAACTCTCAAAGATATAATTCGCAAAAACCAAGATACTATGATTATTCTAGGAACAATGCATCTAGAAACTCCTATGTGCCTACTCATGATTATACCATGCCTAGTTTCTATAATGCAAATGTTTATCATGATACTCTAACCCGAGGACCCTCAAGACAAAAGGGTACCTATAAATTCTATTGATTTGTTTTGTAGGTGTGCCTTGTTACTAAACAAGACATGTGGTATCTTGATAGTGGTTGTTCGAGACATACGACCGGTAATAAGTCACTCTTGAAAAGCATTAGAAAGGTCACCGCTGGAAGTGTCACGTTTGGAGATAGTAGCAAGGGGAGTATCATTGGTATTGGCGATATCGGGAATGAACATTTCAAGATTGCTAATGTACAACTAGTTACGGGACTTAAGTATAATCTTCTCTCTATTAGTCAACTTTGCGACAATGGATATAAGGTGATTTTCTATCCTACTCATTGTTCTATCTTAAATAAGGATGGAAAATTAATGCTTACTTGTCCTCGTAGCAAAAATGTGTACACATGCGATATTAGTAAACATTCTAATGTATGCCTAATTACTACACAAGATGACCCTTGGTTATGGCATCGTAGATTAGGTCATGCGAATATGAAGTTAATAAAGAATATCTCAATGAATGATCATGTTAGGGGTATACCAAAGTTAAACTATCAAAAGGATCATACTTGTGAAGCTTGTGAGATTGGAAAGCAAATACGAGCTTCTCACAAAGCTAAGTTTATGGTATCAACCTCTAGACCTCTCGAGTTATTACACATGGATTTAATCGGACCGGTTCCGGTACTAAGTCTCGGAGGTTGTTCTTATACATTGGTCATTGTTGATGATTTTTCACGGTTTACGTGGACGGAATTCCTCAAATCTAAAAGTGATGCTTTTGAATCATTTGCTTCTTTATGTAAGAAGATTCAAAATCAACAAAATAATACCATTGTCTATATAAGAACTGACCATGGTAAGGAATTTGAGAATTCTAGTTTCACTACTTTTTGTGAGGATAATGGAATAACTCACAACTTCTCGGCTCCATACACACCTCAATCTAATGGAGTTGTAGAAAGGAAAAATAGGACTTTACAAGAAATGGCAAGTACTATGCTTAATGAATATCGTCGTCCTAAATATTTTTGGGCCGAAGCTATGTCTACAGCTTGTCATATTCTAAATCGAGTCTTATTACGTCCTATGACACAAAATACTCCCTATGAGATTTATTTTGGAAAAACTCCTAAGGTTAGTTATTTTAGAGTTTTTGGGAGCAAATGCTTTATCTTAAATTCGAAGGACTACCTTACTAAGTTTGATCCTAAGTCAAGCGAAGGTATATTTCTTGGTTATTCGACCAATAGTAAAGCATATCGTGTGTTTAATCTTAAAACTCTTGTTGTGGAAGAATCTATGAATGTTGCTTTTGATGAATCAAAACCACCCTCGAAGTATATTGATCTTGTTGATAAAGAAGACGCCGAAACGGATGGTGTCGAAGATGTTATTCGACAATTCAAAAATATGGATATGGGTATTTCCCCTCCTAATAATCCATTAGAATTGTTACAAACCGAAGATGAACTTCCTAAAGAGATTCCATTGATAAGAAGTCATCCCTTAGATAATGTTTTAGGGGATTTGACGAAAGGAGTTCAAACCCGGTCACAAGTTCAAAATGTAGTAAATCATCTTAGTTTTCTTTCGCAAATTGAGCCTAAAACTGCTAAAGAGGCTTTGCTAGACGAGGATTGGATATCCGCAATGCAAGATGAATTAACACAATTCACTCGTAGCAAATTTTGGGAACTCGTTCCTCCACCCGAAGATACCTCAATTATTGGAACTAAGTGGGTGTTTAGAAATAAATTAGATGAGAATGGAACGGTTGTTCGCAATAAAGCAAGGTTAGTAGCTCAAGGATATACTCAAATGGAAGGAATAGATTTTGATGAAACTTATGCACCGGTAGCTAGAATTGAGTCTATTCGTATGTTTCTAGCTTTCGCGTGTCATAAAGATTTCAAAGAATATCAAATGGATGTGAAATCTGCCTTCTTAAACGGGATATTGGAAGAAGAAGTTTATGTTAAGCAACCTCCCGGTTTTGAAGATGCAGTAAATCCAGAATATGTGTATAAGCTATATAAGGCTTTATACGGATTAAAACAAGCTCCAAGAGCTTGGTATGAAAGGCTTAGTAAGTTCCTATTAGAGAATAATTTTAAGATGGGAACGGCCGACAAAACTCTATTTACACGACAAGAAAAAGATGATATACTACTTGTCCAAATTTACGTAGATGACATTATTTTCGGTTCAACAAATAATGATCTATGTAAAGAATTCTCTGAAAATATGAGTAAGGAATTCGAAATGAGTATGATGGGAGAATTAAATTTCTTTTTGGGTTTGCAAATTAGGCAATCCAATGAGGGCATACATATTTCACAATCTAAGTATTGTAAGGAAATGCTCAAGAAATTTGATATGGAGAATGCTAGACCCATATCATCTCCTATGTCAACTTCTGACAAATTAACAGAAGATCCAAAAGGAATTCCTGTTGACACTAAGAAATATCGAGGCATGATTGGTAGCTTGCTATATATTACCGCTAGTAGACCCGATATTCAATATAGTGTTTGTAAGTGTGCTAGATTCCAAGTTGCTCCAAAGGAATCGCACTTATCCGCTGTTAAACGGATATTAAGATACTTAAAAGGCACGATGGATCTTGGCCTTTGGTATCCTAAGGGTGTACCTTTTGAACTAGTATGTTTTTCTGATTCTGATTATGCCGGACATTTGGTAGACAGAAAAAGTACTAGTGGTACGTGTCAATTCCTTGGTGGATGTTTAGTTTCATGGTTTTCCAAGAAACAAAATTCCGTATCTATATCCACTACGGAAGCTGAATATATAGCCGCTGCTAAATGTTGTGCACAAATATTATGGATGAAGCAAACATTGGCGGATTATAATATTAATTTTAATGTTATATCTATTTTATGCGATAACACGAGTGCAATTGACTTAAGTAAAAATCCCGTGTTGCACTCAAGATCAAAGCATATAGATATACGACATCACTTCCTACGTGATCATGTCAATAAAGGAGATATCAAAATGACTCATGTGGAAACTGAGCATAATGTCGCTGACATTTTCACAAAGCCTTTAAGTTCCGAAAGATTCGCTAAACTCCGTTTGGATTTAGGAATGCTGGAATATACAAAGTGATTAATTTTGGCCATATATATTTTAAATAGAATTTGTATCATATATACTAGTCATCTTACGTGTAAGAAATTTTATCAAACGGAATTCTTCTTGTGTGTACTCTTAAAGTTCAGATTTGTCAATAAGAATTTATTGATCGGGCTTTTATGAGTTAGAGCACTGATTTATTTCGTATACAATTGATAACATTTCTTAGGCGAGCGAATATTTTCTTAAAAATATTTCTAAGATACTATGTATATGGCATCTATCCTATTTACAATACACACTTTTTATTTGCCAAAATAAATACTAATATAATTTTATATCCACCTAATTATGTGTTGATAATTATACATAAGTTTATCCAATTTTAAAATACCTTTTCTCTCAAAAAAATTGGATAAATTTATGAAATTATCAAATTTGTGGATTATACTTATTTATCCTAAATTTTGGTAAATATAATTACATCTTCATCTCCTAAATTACTTTTTATTAAAATATTGTCCAAATTTACTCGAAATTATTTTTATAATTTGGACAATAATATTTTAAGGGAGATATATATTTTTAAAGTATTTTTATGATCTTTATACAATTTAAAATCTAATTTTCGAAAACTGATTATTAAATTTCAAAAGTATTAACATTTTTTTTAAAAGAAAAGGCCACGGGTCACTCACTTACCCGTTTTCCTGACCTAACCCGACCCAACAACATCTCTTAATCTCGACCGTACATCCAAACCCTAGTTTTAATCTCAACCTTTCGAGTAGCTTATATATATATATATATGTACAGAGAGTTGAAGTCTCAGCCTCTCACTGTTCATTTCGTTGTTTCTTTAAGAAACCTCTCGAGTTCTCTCGAGCTCTCGAAGCTCTCTTATCGGCGATTTCTTTATCCGATAATCATCTCGCCTTTTCACATCTAAAACACTCTCTACACTTGTTTTCTTAAGATCTAAACATTGTTATTGTTTATATCTCGCTGTGATTTCATGGGTTGGGTAAGAAAGAAATGGAGTTCGATCTCTCAATCTCGTCGGTGCTTCACATATCGACGAGAATCGATCGTAATCCGATATTTATATATATATACATACAAGTCTCCTTTGATTTCGATTTGATTTTCAAAACCCTGTCTCTAGGGTTTCATAAATCGATGTCTCTAATGGATTATCGAGCTGTTTTTGCAGGTTTGGTGGTGATTCCGGCGCAGATCGGAGTCGATCAAAGATGTTTCACTCAGTTTTACATGCGGTCTACACTCGGCGAACAATTAACGCACAACCATCCGCCGATTTGACCCCCCACAAATCATTTCTTTCGATTCTATTGTCTTAATAATCGAAACCCTGATTTTAGGGTTTGCGTCTTCCAACGTATACTAACTTATTGTGTTGAGAATTTTGCAGGAATTGGTGAATCTAGGGGAGAATCGACTGTTTCGAGTCGATTTGTGTAATTTCGGCGTTTTAAATTTTTAGGGCCTCAAAACCCTAACTCGCCTTTGAGGGTTACTGAGCTGATTAATGAATTCATGGGCTAATCTGTTCGTCTCCAAACCTCTCAAGTGCGATTCATATCGCATCGAGAGTTGGGGTTTTAAAACTCAACTCGATTATGAGAGATTTGAGATGTCCAGATGACTCTGCCTGCCTAGCTAATGTAAAGACTCCAGAATCTCCATCTTACTATGCTCGCTGTAATTGATAAAGGTAAGGATTTCGAGCGAACAATGCCTCGAAACTCTGGTGAGGGGCTCTTACGGCCTATGCCGCTTTAGATATAATACTGTGAAAATGTATGATCTGGAATGAATATGTGTGGTTGAATGTATTATGTGTATATGAAAGGATATCTTCGATATTAATTTATTTTGGTATTTATAAATAAACGTAAAATTTAAATCACTTAGCAATCCTCCCAATAGGATCATCAATTTGCATGATTATCCTTAAGTAGAAAAGTTATTTCTAGCAAGTTATTTGAAAAATCATTTTGTATTTCTTCGCATCAAAATACCTACTTTTAAGAAATATATTTTCACGCAATATTCATGCTGTGGGATATCGTCAATATACGATATTTCCCTATTTTCATATTGCAAAATTAACCTCGCATGAAGATCGAAAAAGGATTATCAAGATTTGATATTCTTTAGAACCCTCATGTAACATTATTTTTTTAAATCTCTTAATTAAAGTAATTTATTCCCTGATTTATCAGATTTCTATTTTACGGGATAAATTATCTTTACTTAGTCAAAAATAAATCTTTCAGTCCAAAAATTGTTTTCTATCCAAAATAAAGATTTACTCTATCAAAACATTAATATTTGGATGGTCAAATATTAATATCCATTTTTCTGGGTTCATTAAATATTTTCTCCAAGGTCTCTCAAATTACTCATTTTTCGGAGAAAAATATTTTAATACTTGGAATACACTTTAAAATTATCAAAACCATGATTTATCATGACTCCTATTATTCTAAGTATTTTGGTATCAAAAATTAGTCAAGGGTCTACTCGTTTTGACCAAATACTAATTTTCTCGGTTTTCATATATTTCCTTATTTATCGAAGGAAATTAATTTAAATGCTCAAAATATTTCCATAAAACTCCAAACTATTTTATTCTCAAGGAAATATATTTGTAGTATTTATCCAAGTCAAAATTCTAGCCAAAAACGTTTTACAAATCGTCAAAAGGATTTAAGTATTTTATTCATACCCGAAAAACGGTTTTTATCGTTTTAATTCCGGATAAAATACTTCCACTTGCTAGAATGACTTGAAACTTTGGGGATGTCATTTTTATGATGTGATGTATGTTAGGTAAAAGTTTCGTGATTTTTGGAGAATGTTTGTCGGGGTGTGTTTCCGAACGGTTGACCCGAGAAGCTTTGACTGAGCGTTTGACCTAGGAGACTTTGACCAAAAATTACCAAACTTCACAGATTTCCATTTTCCAATATTTAGAAAATTGTCATATTTTTTGTTGGATTTATTGGAGATGTTTAGAAATAAGCTAGTTTTAATTAACGATACTTAATCGTTAATTAATAGTTAATTGGGTTGCATTGGGGTGTGTGCCTTATCCTCTTCCAAGCAATAAGTGCTGAGATAAGGTGTCACATGTTGGTTGTCAAGTTGCTAGGCTAGTGGACAAGAACAATGTAGTCATCCCTTACATCACCTACCCATTTACATCATCCCTTACATCACCTTCCACTACCCACTACCTCAAAATTTCCCTATAAATACCACCCCATCCCCATTCATTTTCAACACAAGCTAAAGAGCTAATTAGTTGCTGGGAATTTTAGAAGTATTCTCTCTTTCATCTCTACAAACACTCTCTACAAATACTTCTTCTCTAAAACCTCTTTTCTTATACATATATATTTATATATACAAGGTTTTAGTTATATAAGCTTAGTTCAACCAACCAAGCTCTCTCCCAACCCAACTAGCTCAACCACTACTACTTTAGGCCTCCCGTAGGGCTGCCCAAGTTCCGCCACTAAGCCAAAATCCGGCCGAACCTCCGGCGAATTTTTCCGGCGAACTCTCCGATCGTTTTTGTAAGTGGTTATTATTTTAGCTTTAATCCGAGTCTTAACCGACCATTATATATACAAGAGCTCGTTATTATTCTCGATCTATTCATCTTAAAGCTCTTCATCTTATATCTCTTATAAAAGAGATTTCTTATTTCGAATTAATTAAACACGAACTAACAAAGTTGTGTTATTCGAAATATTAATATATATATATACACAAACTATAGATTTGGTGTATATTTAAACGAACTAAGATTCGTTACATTTGAGTTATATACATAAACAAAGTTTATATCTTTCGAATATACTCAAACATATTTCGATACAAACGAACTACGATTTGTATCTTCTTACGAACTAAAGATTCGTAATAAATCTCGAAAACGAGATTAATATTTGACGACGGTCAAAATCAATTTATTAAGCTTGATTCTATTCCCAACTATCATCGTATTGTTCCGTGGGAAGAAAATCTAGAAAGCTTACTTTAACTCTTTAACTTTACTTAGCACTAACATAGCCAACTAACTCATTTACTTTCCGCTATTTACTTTCTGCACTTTATTGTTATTATTTATTGTTGTTGTAATTGCGGATTCTAGTTTGGCTATATCATTATATTGTGCTAAAGTTAAAGAAAGACTACACTCTCTCTCTCTCCGCACTAAATCGATTATATTTAGTCTAAAAAGACTATATTAAGAGAAGAGTTGTATTAAGAAGAGTCCATAGCCAAAAGAGCTAAATCAAAAGACTCTCTTAAATCCGTACTTCGAAAATAGACGTATATTCGAAGTAATATATACTTAGTCAAAAAGACAAGTATTATCCAAGTCTTAAGCGAGACTAAAGCTTATAAGACTTTTATTACTCCAACTATATACTCATCTTTAGTATTGGAGTAATACATCAAGTATACTTAAATCTTTCTAAATCATTTGGAAAGTATACTTTAAATATATATATCATCAACATATATATACTCACTATCGGCCTAGTTGTGTCTAGTCCAAAAACCTTTTTATAAACAAGGTTATTTGTCGTAGATATTGTTTTCTAAGTTTTGCAGTGAGGTGAAGTGAAGTGAGGTGATCTTCGTTCTAAGACCCAAGTCCTAGACGAGCTAACGGGGAGTTAGTCGTCTTTGCACCGTGAGGAAGAGGAAAGACCCAAGACCTAAGACCTAAGATCCAAGACCCGCAAAAGTTTAGAAGTTCAAAGACTACACCCGGAGTACAACGACTTTGAGGAGGTGACGGGGAGTTACGCTCCAAGAAGAGTCTTGTAAGTTTACATTTATAGTGAGGAGGTAACGGGAAGTTACGCTCCAAGATATATATTTGTAAAGGCTTCTCCGCCTACTGTAAAGGAGTTTCTTTATAGTAGAGAAAATCTCGAGTCCGGGGAGGAGCTCGGGGACTGGAGTAGGGGTGAGTGGACTCCAATTGTTGAGTTAGCCACCGCGAACCAGGATAAAATCTCGTGTGTCGTATTACTCTTACATTGCTTCCGCACACATAAACTGCCTATACTCTCGATAAAAGCTATTCAAAAGGGGGATAAATTTTATTACACCACATCAATTTTTAAATTGGTGATTAAGCTATTCAACCCCCCCTTCTAGCTTAAATTACACTCTATCGGGACCTAACAATTGGTATCAGAGCAGTTGCTTTTAAGAAGTGCTATTTGAATTTCAAGCACAAAGAAAAGTAGATCCGATATGGCTTATATAAATGCTATCGGTTGTAGTGAAGGTCTCTCAAATTCTAGACCTCCTCTATTTGATGGCACAAACTTTGCTACTTGGAAAACGAGATTTAGAATATATGCAAGATCTCAAGGAGTCAAAGTTTGGATGGCCATAGAAGATGGTACTATTATACCGACTAAAATTGTCGACGATACCATCATCGAAAAGAAAGTAAGTGAATACACTCACGAAGAAGAAGATAGAATGAATATTGCCGCAAAAGCGGAAATGGTTCTCACAAGTGCACTTGCGGAAAAAGAATATAAACGAGTAAACAATTGCAAGTCGGCACAAGAAATGTGGAACAAATTAGTAGTAACCTATGAAGGTACTACCGACATAAAAGATTCTCGAATGGACACATTGATCCAAGAATACGAGAACTTTAAACTCCAAGATGGAGAAAATATCATCGATATGGAAACAAGATTTACGCGAATAATCGATGAACTATCTCAACTCGGAAAGAACTATACACAAAATGAAAAGAATCGTAGAGTTCTTAAATCTCTACCTCCGAGTTGGAAAGTGAAAGTCACTACTATTAAAGAGATGCATAATCTCAATGACTATCACATTGATAACTTATTCGGAAACCTTCGTGCTTACGAAGAAGATAACATTCCGGATGTTGTCATTCCCAAAGTGGAAGACAAGAAGAAAAATATGGCACTAAAGGCTATATTAATCGACGAAGATGAAAATGATGAAGAATTAAATGAAGAACTACAAAATCTCGACGAAAGCGAAATTGCTTTACTCACGAGACAACTTCGTCGTGTGCTTCAAAGCAAAGCACAAAGGTATGGAAAAGGTTTCCTAAAATCGAATAATCAACAAAGAGTATTTAACTCTAATGGAAGGCCTAATTACTCTCAAAATTATTCTCCAAACTACAAGAGTAATTTTCCTACCAACTCGGGCTATAACAAAGGCAAAACCAATCAAAGCCCAAATGGTTATAATACCAATAATTACACTCCTCCAAAACAAAAAGAACAAACTCCGGAGGAAACACAAGAAGTATGTTTCGAGTGTAAACAACCGGGTCACTATAAACGAGAATGTCCTAAACTTTCTAAAGGAAGGATTCTCGTGGCCGAAAACGGTTGGGATTTAAGTGAAGATGAGGAACCTCCCGAAGCAAGTGAAGAAGTGGTTAATCTATGTTTGATGGCAATTGAAGATGCTTCTACATCAACGGATCCTTCCACTACTAACCAAGAGGTAAGTATTTCTTCACCAACTTTAGTTGATATTCCTCTTCTTAAACTCTCTAGTTTAAATTTGTCAAAAATGGAAAAGGATGAATTGATCAAGGTGCTAGTTGAAATGAATACTCGATATGATTATCTTGATCAATTATTTTTATCTACTTGGTCCGAGAAAGAAAAACTTGAAGATCTATATCAAACTCAACAAAAAGAGTTTTCTCGGATAAAGGAATCAAAAATTAAACTTGAAGAAGAAATGGTGTCTCTTCAAGATTCCTTTAATCTTGATAACAACAAGATCAAGAATGAAATTACAAAATTGGAAATTGAAAATATTTCCTTGTTGTTACAATCTAAAGAAATGGAAGATGAGAAGCTTAAATTAAATGAAAACATTGGAAAGCTTCATGTTGATTTACTAAATCTTAAAATATTAAATGAGTCAATGACTCAAGAAAAATCAACTACGAGTTATCAAAAAGATAAACTCGAAAAAGAATTTGCTCATGTCCTTGAAGTAAAAGAAAAAGAGTTCAAAATAGAAACTCAAAAACTCAAGGATGCTCATTCCAACATCTTAGCACAATATATAGATCAAGAAAGAATTCTTAATGCTAAGATTGATGCCTTAATTAATGATAAAGAAGATCTTGAACGAACGATTCAAAGATTTACCAAAGGCAATGAAATGTTGGATAAAATGGTACATTCAAAAATATCCTACAACCATGAAGGATTGGGATATAATAAAAATGCTCAAAGAAAGAGTAATGTTCAACCAAAAGTACAACCCTCAAGAATGGCTTCTAAATCACCTACGCTAAAATGTTCATATTGCAACAAAAATGGACATGAAGTTCAAAGTTGCAAATTCAAGAGTGGTGAATTTAAGGGGAAGCATATATGGGTTCGTAAAGGGTCAAATCAATACCCCAAGGTTGAAATACATGTACCATACAACAAAGTTGTAAATGAGCAAAGGCAACCAAGATTTAGTTATCATCAACAATCTATTCCGTTTCAAAGAAGAAACACACGAAACAAGACCTTCTCTAATGGTCAAACTTCCAAAAATTATCATGTACCAAGTTATGATTTTTATTCTCAAAATACAATGCATTATCCAAGTAATAGAAATCATGTGTATCAATATGAAAACTCTCAAAGATATAATTCGAGAGATACACGGTATTATGATAACTCAAGGTATCAAAGTAGGAACAATGCACCTCAAAATTATTATGCTTCAAGAAATGTGTTGCCTACTTCTAATCCTTATCTTTATTATGAAGTACTAACCCCAGGACCCTCAAGACAAAAGGGTACCTATAAATATACTTGATTTATCTTGTAGGAATCCTTTGTTGCTAAGCAAAACATGTGGTACCTCGATAGTGGATGTTCAAGGCATATGACCGGTAACAAGTCTCTCTTGAATGAAATTAAAAAGGTAACCGCTGGAGTCGTCACTTTTGGAGATAGTAGCAAAGGTAATATTATTGGCATTGGAAATATAGGAAATGAACATTTTAAGATTGCCAATGTACAATTAGTTACGGGATTGAAATACAATCTCCTCTCGATAAGTCAACTATGTGACAATGGCTACAAGGTAATTTTCTATCCATCACATTGCTCAATTCTAAATAAGGATGGAAAATTAGTGCTTACATGTCCTCGTAGCAAAAATGTCTATACTTGCGATATTAGCAAACATAATAATGTGTGCCTAATCACTACACAAGATGACCCATGGCTATGGCATCGAAGATTAGGACATGCTAATATGAAGTTGATTAAAACTATATCAACAAATGATCGTGTTCGAGGTATACCAAAATTGAACTATCAAAAAGATCATACTTGTGAGGCTTGTGAAATTGGCAAGCAAATAAGGGCATCTCACAAAGCTAAATTCATGGTATCAACCTCTAGACCTCTCGAGCTATTACATATGGACTTAATTGGTCCGGTGCCCGTACAAAGTCTCGGAGGATGTTCTTATACTTTGGTAATTGTTGATGACTTTTCACGTTATACGTGGACGGAATTTCTCAAAGCCAAAAGTGATGCTTTTGAGTCCTTCTCGTCATTGTGCAAAAAGATTCAAAATCAACAAAATAATACCATTGTTTATATAAGAACCGATCATGGTAAAGAATTTGAAAATTCTAACTTCACTCAATTTTGTGAAGAAAATGGTATTACTCATAATTTTTCCGCTCCATATACACCTCAATCAAATGGGGTTGTTGAAAGGAAAAATAGAACATTACAAGAAATGGCAAACACGATGCTTAATGAGTATCGTCGTCCTAAGTATTTTTGGGCCGAAGCTATGTCAACGGCTTGCCATATACTAAATAGAGTTTTACTAAGACCAATTACACAAAAGACTCCGTATGAGTTGTATTATGGTAAAACTCCAAAACTTAGTTACTTTAGAGTTTTTGGATGCAAATGTTTTATTCTAAACTCTAAAGATTACCTTACGAAATTTGATCCTAAATCAAGCGAAGGTATATTTCTCGGTTATTCCACAAATAGTAAGGCTTACCGAGTATTCAATCTCAAAACTCTTGTGGTGGAAGAATCTATGAATGTTGCATTTGACGAAACAAAACCACCCTCGAAGTATATTGATCTTGTTGATAAAGAAGATGCACAACAAGACGGGATTGAAGATATTATTCGACAATTCGAAAATATGGAAGTCGGGAATACCCCTCAAAATAATCCATTAGAATTGTTAAATACGGAAGATGAACTTCCTAAAGAAATTCCTACTATACGAAGTCATCCTTTAGATAACGTATTGGGTGATTTAAGTAAAGGAGTTCAAACGCGTTCACAAGTACAAAATGTGGTGAATCATCTTAGTTTTCTATCACAAATAGAACCTAAGACCGCTAAAGAGGCTTTACTTGACGAGGATTGGATTTCTGCAATGCAAGATGAATTAAACCAATTTACTCGAAGTAAAGTGTGGGAACTCGTTCCAAAACCCGATGATACATCCATAATTGGAACAAAATGGGTTTTTAGAAATAAATTAGATGAAAATGGAACGGTTGTTAGAAATAAAGCAAGATTAGTTGCTCAAGGATATACTCAAATGGAAGGAATAGACTTCGATGAAACCTATGCTCCCGTGGCACGAATTGAATCAATTCGAATGCTATTAGCATTTGCTTGTCATAAAGGTTTCAAAGTATATCAAATGGATGTTAAATCCGCCTTCTTAAACGGGATTCTCGAAGAAGAAGTTTATGTAAAACAACCTCCCGGTTTTGAAGATCCTATTAATCCGGAATATGTATATAAACTGCATAAAGCTCTATACGGATTAAAACAAGCTCCAAGAGCTTGGTATGAAAGGTTAAGCAAGTTCCTTCTAGAAAATAAATTTAAAATGGGAACTGCCGATAAAACCTTATTTACAAGACAAGAAAAAGATGATATATTACTTGTCCAAATATACGTAGATGATATCATTTTTGGATCAACAAATGATAATCTCTGCAAGGAATTCTCTGAACATATGAGTAAGGAATTCGAAATGAGTATGATGGGAGAATTAAATTTCTTTTTAGGATTGCAAATCAAGCAATCCAATGAGGGCATTCATATTTCACAATCAAAGTATTGCAAAGAAATGCTCAAGAAATTTGAAATGGAAAATGCTAAACCCATTTCAACTCCCATGTCACTCTCGGATAAATTAACGGAAGATCCAAAAGGAATACCCGTCGACACTAAGAAATATCGTGGTATGATCGGAAGTTTATTATATATTACCGCTAGCCGACCCGATATTCAATATAGTGTTTGCAAATGTGCAAGATTCCAAGTGGCCCCTAAGGAATCACATTTATCCGCTGTAAAAAGAATATTAAGATATTTAAAGGGCACTGTTGATCTAGGCCTTTGGTATCCAAAAGGCGTACCATTTAATCTAGTATGCTATTCTGATTCGGATTATGCCGGACACTTAGTAGACAGAAAAAGCACTAGTGGTACGTGTCAATTTCTCGGTGGATGCCTAGTTTCGTGGTTTTCAAAGAAACAAAATTCCGTATCTATTTCAACCACTGAAGCTGAATATATAGCTGCTGCAAAATGTTGTGCTCAAATTTTATGGATGAAACAAACATTGGCAGACTATAATATTAAATTTGATGTCATATCAATATTATGTGACAACACGAGCGCTATTGATTTAAGTAAAAATCCCGTGTTGCATTCACGATCCAAACACATAGATATACGACATCATTTTCTACGTGATCATGTCAATAAAGGCGACATAAAAATGACTCATATTGAAACTGAGTTCAATATCGCTGACATTTTCACTAAGCCGTTAAGTTCCGAAAGATTTGCCAAATTACGTTTGGATTTAGGAATGTTGGAACCGGCTAAATAATATTTTGGCATGCTCATTATAAAATAATAAATGAGTGCTACTCATTATTTTAGTTATTTCATGTACTTTAAATATCATTTTTAATTCGGTTCTCTCAAGTATACTCTAAAAATTCAGATTTGTCAATAAAGAAATTTATTGATCGGATTTTTCTGAGTCAAAATTTGGGAGTTCATAATTGATTATTATATTTATTGTACAAGCAAATATTGATGAAGCTATCTGAAATATTTGTGAAATTTCTAAATATGAGAGTCATTCACAACTTATTATGCCAAAATTAATTACAATAAATATTCAAATATTAATGATCCCATAATATTATTCAAAGAAATTATCTAAATAATGGGAAATATTGTATTATATTATTCCATATTATTTTGAAAATTAATTTGGAATTATTCTATTTTACAAAATTGTCCAACAAAACTATCATATTAAAATATTCATTTTGGACAAAATTATAATTCCAAATATCATCTCAATTACTATTATTATATGTCAAAAATAGTCTAAATATTTTAAAAATATTCAAAATTATCCAAATCATATTTTAAATTGTTCTTCAAAATTTTGGGTAATTTTGTTTGAATTTTAAAATCATTTTTCGAATATTAAATTAATTATTTTACAAAACAGTAAAATCAAAAACTGATTTTTAGTTTTTAAATTGTTATTTTCGGGTCAAGACCCGCGGATCCAACCCGACCCGGCTGAAAACCCTAAGATCTTGACCATTCGTTTTATTCAAGATCTAATCTCAGCTGTTCACTGTTTTAATATATAAAGTTATATATTATTTTTATAATTCATTTAGCAGCCACGCTTATCTCTCTCGTTTCTTTCTCTCTCGACACTCTCGACCCCTCTCTGAAAACCCTAACCTATTTCCGGCTGATTTCGTTCGTTTTTCAACCAAAAATCAACCTCTTCTCTTCTAAAATACTACACACGATGATTCTCTCTTTCGTTTTGAGTCGAATCGATGTCGCATGTCGGGTTTGGTACAGAAAGCTTGGATTTCAGCCTATATTCGCACATTCAATCAATGAATGCTGTGATATGAGTCAGAATCAACAGCTATACATCGATTAGATGTAGTGCATTGCGATTTTGAGTTGTTTTTCGAAAAGCCCTAATTAGGGTTCTTGAGATTTTCGAAACCCTAGCTCAAATCGGCATGTATTAGACCTAATTGATGGTTTATCTAATGATTTTATGCAGGTTTGAAGCTTTTTAATTCGATCTGGTGTCCAAATCGATTTAGGGTTTGTGTTGGCGATTTGATTTTGGTGTTTGATTCGCTTAAATCGGTGAGAGCAGTCTCCGATTTGTGTATTTTGGTAAGTCTCGAGTGGATTCTAGGCCTCGAGCTCAGGTAACATCGAAACCCTCTTTTTCCACTTTCGTTCCTTTACTAATATTTGGTGTCGAGTGTTTTTGCAGGGGTTTCGAAGCTCGGAAGGAGATGAAAATAAAGAAGGGAGTTGCTGGAGTGAAGAGAAGAATGGAATGCGTTCTGTAAAATATATGATTTAATCATATATAGCTGATAAGGTAAGTCCTCAAAAAGATTCGAGGCTTTGAGGCTAGGTAAGATTCAAAACTCAAATATATATATATATATAGTTTTAATTCGAATGAGGAGGATGGGACTTGTTGGCGTATTGGTGGCTGTTGGATTGTTGGTTTGTTGGATTGATGGTGGCTGTTGGATTTGTTGATTGTTTGATGGATTTTATTTTGATGTTCTGTGATTTTTGTGTTCGACTAATTGAATATATTTGTTATCTGGTTCGAATTTGACTGCTGGTTTTGATTTGAATGTTGAAATTTGAATTTTAGTTAATCATGTACTGTGGTAACATTTTGATGAAATTAAATATCTTGTCAGTTTTTCAAATTAGGGAAATTTGGATTTTATGCTAAAATTTGACTTAATGATATTTGAATTCTCTTAAAAATCTGGACTTAACTGCCTCATTTGATTAACTATGATCTCTGTTAACTTAATTAAGCTTTGAGTCAGTTTAGTTAACTTAGTTTAAGTCTTAAAATTGGTGTTTAGACTGCTAAAGTTTTAGGTTTATGACCTTAAGATGGATTTGTTAATTAATCTTGTCACTGTTAACTGGATTAATTGTATTTGTTAAAATAGAATAGTGAAGGCTGGTGTAACTAGTTTTGTAGAAGTTGTGTTTAATTTGACTTGCCTCTCCACTAAGTGATTAAAATACTATTAAAACTGACTTTTTCTGATTAAATCATGTGATCCCTGCTGAGTTTGTCTCCTGCACTGCTATACTTGAGTATGTGTCTACTTGCTCTCAGTCATGTGATAATAGATTAATATTAACTTAAAAGAAAGTCAATTGTATTTTGCTGATGATGTGTCCTCTGCAACTTGAACTTGTGCTATTATTTGATGAGGTGTCCTGTGCTGGTTAATTCTGAGTTTATTATACATGATGTGTCCTGTGCTAGTTAACTTTGTGATTATTATATGTAACTTGTTCTGTTTTGCTTAACTATATGATACTTATAATGATATGAGATACTTATGCACTTATTACTACATATGTTTGTGAGTATGAGTCTGTGATTAGTGGATTATGTACTCTGCCATGGTAAGTCTCCATATACAAGACTCATATAGGGAGTATACATATAAATTAAGTAGAAATCTCCTAATATAGGACACTACACACACCATGCCCATGCATTAAGACTTGGCTTGGGGGTCCATTGAGCCCCTGGGTATCTGGATCACTGGTGCATCTGGCCACTAGACTTAGGTTAGAAAATTAATGCATTAGGACTTAATCTCTGTGATGAATGACATAGCATCTGCATCATATCTGTGTGTATGTATTTCTTGACTGCTTAGCTGATATGTATGTGTCTGCTTGTATTTAATTGATTACTTGGAATCTTATGCATAATCAAACTGGTATATGTAAATGGCTGCATGCATTAAATGAATTCTGGAGTGTGTCATATGTAGAGTTGCTTATTATCTGCCTATTTGTATAGATATCATCATCTGTTTTTGAACTCTGTGGTATTAATTTGATTTGAAAACTCTCTTAAGCAAGCTGATATCCCAGTTGTTTCTTCTGGCCACCATTTTACACTAAGTCAGTTCATTAAATGTGATATATGCTATATGTTTTGTATGTATACATGACTGCACATATCATATACACACACTTTCACTTATATGCATGCTGTCTCACACAATCTGATGTATATGTATATAACTGCCATATATGTGATTGCTTGATCACTCACATTACTTGATATATATCACTCTGACTCATATATGCATGCCTGAATTACTTGATATATGCATTAAATGCTTATATGTGCATGTTTTAAACTCACACACACACTCATGACATGCAACTGATCATTTTTTTTATAAATAGACTTGCATTGTTCTTCAAAACTCACACCACCTTTCTGTTTTTCAAAAACCTCTCTGCATGGAATTCAAAAAGCTAAACTCTAATCCCTCTAACAAACCTCTCCATACTCTCCCTCTTTTACAAAACATGGAGAGAAAATTTTATTCTGAAAATCACAACCATGATTTCCAAACTGTCAATGGCAAACCTCTTCATACTTATCATAAAAAGCAAAAGCAAATGCATCAAACCTCTTCTCAAAATCATAACTCTAAACTGCATATGCACAAACACATCACCTCTGCACCAAACACTCAAGCTTCTAGGCACACACACACACCAAATGCTAAATCTACTGTGAATGCTCCTAAAAGTGTGTTAGTTGATCCATCCAACCTGTCTAAACTTGATAACATGCTCCTGAATGTACAACCTGGTATGATGATCTATGTTCCTCAGAATGGTGTGGTGCATAACATGTTTTTATCTGCTAAGTGGGAAAACATGATATTTTATAGAGGTCAGAACTATTTTGTGCATTTGATTGGTGAGTTTTATGGTAATATGGTGGTTCAGAAGGGGATAGATGATGTCCTTAAGATAAGTACTGTGGTGCATAACAAAAATATGCTGGTTGATATTAATACTCTGAATAGGTGCCTTAAGTTAGGTGATCAAGTTCCATTTCAGCCTTGCATCAATATATATGAGAAGTTTGTGTTTGATAAGAAAGAATTTGAGCTGCTTGTTGGTTATTTCTGTGATACTGATGTTCCTGTGAATCTATGTGATAAGAATTGTGCTATAGAATTCCACCATTTCACTCCTCTATACCAACAACTAGCCATAATAATTAGATCCAATCTGTTACCTAAACCTAAGAATACTCAGTTCTTTGATTATGTGGATTTAAAGGTTATGTTTCAGTTGGTTACCAATCAAGTTGAGTTCAATATAAATTATGTGATTTTAATCAACATGATAATGGCCTTTGAAGTGGAGTATATGCCTTATGGACTGTTGTTAACTTCTCTGTTTGAGTTATATCACATTGCCATGCCTAGGGTACTTGCTGAGAGAATTGAATACTGTAATATTTCTACTTTGGTTAAGCATCAAGTGTCCCTTAATGATTGTAAACCCTTAGATGTCACCCCTGTTTGCATTACTCCTGATGTTATGATTATTGGTAGCAAACAAGGTACTAATAGGGCTAAAGATGAACTTGATAAGATTAAGGAAGAAGTTAACAATCTTAAGGAAATAAACTTGTTCATTATGGCAAGGTTAGATCAGTTGGAAAACAAGTCTAAGGAAGACTCTACTGTTGGGAAAGAGGAAGGTATAGATGATAAAATTGATAGACTCTTTAATGAAGAGATGGTAACTGAGATGGCTGGTAATGGTAATTCTGAGAAAGTGGAACTTCCTAGCTTAAATGATTTGACTGATGATTTGGGTTTTGTTGCTGTTGAGGAGCCTGAGAAGGCTTAGATCTGTGTTATGCTTGCTGTTTTGACTGGGAATGATGGCTGTGTTGGTCCTGTTAAGTTGGTTTTATGGTTACTGTGATTGCTGGTTTGGCTCTGTTTTTGCTGGAATACTGGTTTCTTGGCCACCTTGTGTGGTTTTGTGGTTGTTCTACTGATATCTCAGGTGCAGAGATATTTAATCTGTAGTATCTAATGGTGTTGTGCTTGTAATTGCAGGTTCTTTAGTTCATGGTATGGACTGATTTTGGTATATTAATGAAATCTGCAATTTAAATCAGTTTATTATGTCTAATCTGATCATGAATATGAAATAATGATTCTATATTATGCATGCCTAGTTTGATTTACTGTTGTTAACTTACAAAGTTTGCTTAAATTAATGCTCTGGCTTTAGTATTTACAAATCTAGACCATCAAAACTCTGTACTTAGCTCATGTCATGCTTTAATTACAACTAGAGTTTAGTGTGACTTATAATTTCTTAACAGGTTGTGACTAAATAATTAAAACTGTACTCTGTCAAATTTGTTAGTTTACAGGTCAAGATCATATGTTAAAAACCATTTTGTGTATCTGGACTAACTTATTTTGCAGGAGTTCATTTTTAGCATCTTAAACTTCTATTCAAATGTAAATTTCAAGAATTTATGTACTTGTATAAATTTCAAGAATTAATGAAAATTCAGTTTGAGATCTTTATTTCAGCAATATCTATTGCACTTGTCTCATATTAATACGAATTCTCATACAAAAATTTGGCTTCGTTATATATAAAAACGAATAGATTATCACTTATATATTTAATAAAGCAAAAAGCTTCAAGTGATAAATATGAATCGAATTAAAACAATTCGTATCGATTCAAAATGACTTTATTACACGAAAAACACGAAAATGTTAAGTCATTATCAAAGCTCAAACAAAAAGAAAACTGCTCAACGAATTTGATGAAGTTTCAAAGCAGAAGTGGCTCAAAATTGAAAGAATTACTCGAATAATGAGTTTAACGAAAGATTTATCAAGAAAAATCAAAACAAACAATTCTTGACAAATAGCTCACATAGATAAAAGAAAGAACTCATGAGATTTGGTAAAACAAAAGAGAAAGGCACTTAACTGTTAGGAATCAATAATTTTTGATGATAACATAAACATTTTGTAACATGTCTTACTTAGAACCTTTATCAAATTTCAGTTGTAATTGTTATGTTTCTTGTCTTTGGGAATTATCAACGGATGGGTAGAATAGGATGGCTAATTGTAAATATCCAATGCCATGTAATTTTATCTAAGTGAAGGATATTCAACTGATGAGATGTAACTATTCAACTGATGAAGACTGGATGATGTTTCAACTGATGAAAATCAAGCATTCAACTGAAGACAAAGTGTTCAACTGATGATGCTGAGGAATTCAACTGATGAGACTGGAACAGCATTCAACTGATGAAGTTTGTAATTCATTCAACTGATGAGCCGGGCATTCAACTGATGAAGTCAAGAGCAGTTGAAAGTAACCAGAACTTTCAACTGATGAAGCAAAGAGCAGTTGAAAGTGACTAGAGCTTAAGTCTGACAAATCACATGGATCGAATTACACTAAAATAGACATGGAAGCCTAATTAGGAAAATAAAGAAGAAGCAGAAACATACTTATCTCATGCAGTGCAATCTGGATCAAATCAAGATGATGGTCAAAGATGAAGACATCTCAGAAAGCATGCATAAGACAAAGTTGTGCAGCATTGTTTTTAGATTAGAGTGCATTTTGTAATCTAGCTAAAAGCTTTGTAAAACTTGGAGTATATAACCAAGTTAGTAGCATCAGTTGAACTTGTTCAAATTACTTGAGAGAAAAATCTGAGAGTTAGAACTTGTTGAGTGATGAACCAGCAGCTGTGCGAATTGTAAACAATCCACAGATTCTTCTATATAAAATCTCACGGGTGGATCATTCAATCCACCCGTATTTTTAATACTTGGTGTTTTTCTGTTTACTGTGTTTTTAGTGTATCATTCTTGAATCTTTTAAATTTGTAAAAGATTGTATTCAACCCCCCCTTCTACAATCTTTCTCATAGTTGGTGTAAAATAACAATTGGTATCAGAGCGAGGTTCCCAACAAACAGGGAAAAAGATCAACACTGCTAGAGAAAGATGGGAAAGAAGGATGCTGGAGTGAAGATTCCTGTTCTTGACAAAGACAACTATTTTCACTGGAAAGTGAGAATGCATCTGCATCTGTTGTCCATTGATGAAAGCTATGTGAACTGCATTGAAAAAGGACCTCATGTCCCCATGAAGGTCTGCACAAGCATGGGAGCTGATGGTGAAGACATGGTAGGTAAGATGATTCCAAAACCTGTCCATGAATATTCTCAAGAAGATACTGAGGAGGTGCACAAGGACAAGAAAACCATGAACCTTCTGTTCAATGGTTTGGATCAAGAAATGATTGATAGTGTTATTAGCTGCACAAGTGCCAAAGAAGTTTGGGACACCATCAGGACTATCTGTGAAGGGAATGAGCAAGTGAGAGAAAACAAGATGCAGCTTCTGATTCAACAATATGAGTCATTCCATTTCAAGGCTGGTGAAAGTTTGAGTGATACATTTAACAGATTTCAAAAACTGTTAAATGGTCTAAAGCTCTTTGGAAGAGTATATCAAGTTAAGGATTCAAACCTGAAATTCTTAAGAGCTCTTCCTAAAGATTGGAAACCCATGACAGTCTCTCTCAGAAATACACAAGAATTTAAAGACTATACTCTAGAGAGACTGTATGGAACCTTAAAGACTTATGAGCTTGAAATGGAACAAGATGAAGAGATTGAGAAAAGCCAAAAGAAAGGGCATTCATCTGTGGCTCTAGTTGCATCTCTGGAGGACACTGTCAAGGACAAGGGAAAGTCTCAAGTTGAAGAAACTGAGAAGTTGGTCAAAGAGGAGAGCTCAGAGTCAAGCAAAGGAAGAAGAAAGGAGAAAGAAGTAGCTGATTCTGGTGAAGAAAGTGATGGAATTGATGAGCATCTAGCCTTCCTGTCAAGAAGATTCTCCAAACTGAAATTCAAAAAGAATTTTAATTCTGCAAAATCTTTTAAAGGCAATCCCAAGTCTGATAGAAGCATGGTAGACAGATCAAAATTCAAGTGCTTCAACTGTGGGAATGCAGGTCACTTTGCAAATGAGTGCAGAAAGCCTAAAGTTGAGAAGAAGTCAAGTGAAAACATTGACTACAAAAAGAAATATTATGAACTTCTCAAACAAAAGGAAAGAGCATTCATCACAAAGGATGATTGGGCAGCTGGAGATGATTCTGATGAAGAGGAGGAGTTTGTCAATCTAGCTCTAATGGCCAACTCCACAGATCAAGAAGAAAACACTGGAAGCAGTAGTCAGGAAAACAGTAGAATTAAGGAAGCTAACACCTTTCTTAGTGATAGAAACAGTGCCTTAGAAGCTCAATTTATTGAATTTGAGAAGCTGAAGATTGAGTGTCAGACAGCCAAGGATGATCTCTTGGTTGTTCTGAAGAGAGAAGAGATCATAAGAAAGCAGCTTGATAAGGAACAAGAGATCATTGCCAAATGGAAATCTGGTAGAGATGTTTCCACCAATATCATTAACATGCAAGGCAGAGAAACCTTTGTGGAGAATGAATGGAAGAGGAATAAGAAAGTGCTTGAGATATCTGAGAACAGTTCAGGTGATGAGAATACTGATGATGATCATCAGTTGAAAGGCAAAGTCTCAACTGATAAGAGTCATCAGTTGAACAAAAGCTTATCAGTTGACAAGAGTGTTCTCAAGAAGCTTAACAAGAAATATGGTCCTGTTAAAAAGAATTTTGTTAAAGGTGAGAATAGTTCTTCTGAGACCAGTAATAGTGTTAATAACACTCTTCATTCCAGTAACAAGAACAAGAAGAAGTTGGATACTAGTGAGCATAAATCTGAGGAGACTAAAAAGAAGAAAGGAAATAGAAATGGCAAAATAGGAGTTAACAAGCACACCAATTACACTCCCAATGCTAGTGCTCTTAGGAAAACTTGCAGTAAGTGTGGTAGTGTAAATCATTTATCTGCTAATTGTAAAACTGTGGTTGCTCCTAATTTATCCTTGCCTATTCCTATGACATCTGTTCCTCACATGAATTTATCTGCTATGAATATGATGCCTGGTTTATTGCCTCACAATCCTTATTCTCAGCCTAACATGCCATATATGTTCAATCCTTATTTCAATGCCTTTAACATGCCTCAATTTCATTCAAACTTGCATGGAATGAACAATTTATGCATGTCTCAAAGACCTGTGTTTGAAAACAGAGTTGATGTTCCAATTTCTCAACCAAAACCAAAGATTGAACCAATTCAATCCAAGGAAAAGGTTGAGAAAGTGGAAAAGGCTGCTAAGACTAACAAATCTGGACCCAAAGCAATTTGGGTACCAAAATCAACTTGATCTGTTTGTAAAATGTGTGCAGGGAAACCACAAGAAGAATTTGTGGTACTTGGATAGTGGATGCTCCAGGCACATGACTGGTGATTCCTCCCTGCTCACAAAGTTTGTGGAGAAAGCTGGCCCTAGCATTACCTTTGGAGATGACAGCAAAGGATATACTATGGGATATGGCTTGATTGCAAAAGAGAATGTCATCATTGATGAAGTTGCATTGGTGTCTGGTCTTAAGCACAACTTGCTTAGCATCAGTCAGCTCTGTGACAAAGGTTACAAAGTCAATTTCACTCCTGCAGCCTGTGTTGTCACCAAAGAAGATGACAACAATGTGGTTCTGATTGGACAAAGGAAAGGAAATGTGTATGTAGCTGACTTCAATTCTGTAAAGTCTGAATCTATCACTTGCCTTCTCAGCAAAGCAAGCTCAGATGACAGTTGGCTATGGCATAAAAGATTGTCTCATCTAAATTTCAAAACCCTGAATGAGTTAGTAAAGAAGGACTTGGTAAGAGGTCTACCTAAGCTGGAATTCTCCAAAGATGGACTTTGTGGAGCTTGTCAGCTAGGAAAGCAAAAGAGAAGCTCTTTCAAAAGCAAAACTCTTTCATCAATTGTGAAGCCCCTTCAGCTCTTGCATATGGATTTGTTTGGACCAGTTAACATCATGTCTATTTCAAAGAAGAAATATTGCCTAGTGATTGTTGATGATTTTTCAAAATTCACTTGGACTTTCTTTCTGCATTCTAAGGATGAAGCTGGGAAAATCATCATCAATCATATCAAGGCATTAAACAACAATCCAGATGTCAAAGTTGGAAGGATAAGAAGTGACAATGGGACAGAATTCAAGAACTCTGTGATGAAAGAATTTTGTGAAGAAGAGGGAATTACTCATGAGTTCTCTGCACCAAGAACTCCACAACAAAATGGTGTTGTTGAAAGGAAGAATAGAACTCTTATTGAGGCTGCAAGAACCATGATTAATGAAGCTCAACTTCCAACCTATTTTTGGGCTGAAGCTGTGAACACTGCTTGCTTCACTCAAAACATTTCACTAATTACCAAACCTCATAATCTAACTCCCTTCCAACTCTTCAAAGGAAAGAAGCCAACAATTAGCTTTCTTCATGTATTTGGATGCAAGTGTTATGTTCTAAGAAATCAGGGTGAAAATCTTGGAAAATTTGAGGCCAAGGCAGATGAAGCTATTTTTGTTGGATACTCTAATGGAAAATCATTTAGAGTATATAATCTGAGAACCAACATTGTTATGGAATCAATCCATGTAGTTTTTGATGATAAGAAGATTCAAGGATTCTCAGATGAAGGATTTCATGATAATCTCAGATTTGAGAATGAAGGTGAAGGTGATCTGTATGATAGTGATGATGATGATGACACTGTTCAAAATGTTGGAATTAATCCTGGAATTAATATTCCAACTGATGACTCTCTGGTGCAAGAAACAACTGCAATTGGAAATTCAACTGAAGCATCAGTTGAAACTACATTGGAGGGATCAGTTGAAACACCTCAAGGATCATCAGTTGAAAGAATGTCTCAAAGTTTCAATCAGTCTAGAAATAATGAGATGTCAAATTTAGGGGGAGCTTTCCAACATGGAAACCTGAACTTCAATAATGAAGCCACATCATCAAGACAATCACTTCCACCACAAAGAAAGTGGACAAGGGATCACCCTTTTGAGCTAATTATTGGAGATGCAAATGCATCTGTACAAACAAGAAGAGCAACTCAAGATGAGTGTTTGTACAGTGCATTCCTTTCACAGGATGAACCTAAAGTCATAGAAGATGCTCTCAAAGATGCTGATTGGGTTCTTGCTATGCAAGAAGAATTAAATCAATTTGAGAGAAACAATGTATGGAAGCTGGTACCCAAACCTAAAAACAGAACTATTGTAGGAACAAGGTGGGTATTCAGAAACAAGGTGGATGAGAATGGAGTTGTCACCAGAAACAAGGCAAGGCTTGTTGCTAAAGGATATTCTCAATCTGAAGGAATTGATTTTGATGAGACCTTTGCACCAGTTGCAAGACTAGAAGCAATAAGAATCTTCCTGGCCTATGCTGCTCATGCAAACTTTAAAGTTTATCAAATGGATGTCAAGAGTGCTTTTCTAAATGGTGAACTGGAAGAGGAGGTATATGTCAGTCAGCCTCCTGGTTTTGAAGATCCAGAATTTCCAGAGTATGTTTACTTTTTATTAAAAGCACTCTATGGACTAAAGCAAGCACCAAGGGCATGGTATGACACTCTGTCTCAATTCTTGTTAGATAATCATTTTTCCAGAGGAACTGTGGATAAAACACTATTTTACAGAAATGTAAATGGTGCCTTTATTCTGGTTCAAATTTATGTAGATGATATAATTTTTGGTTCTACAGATGAGAAACTTTGCAAGAAGTTTGCTAATCTAATGAAAAGTCAGTATGAAATGAGCATGATGGGAGAGCTCACCTACTTTCTTGGTTTACAAGTTAAACAAGTTAAGGAAGGTATATTCATAAATCAAACTAAGTACATCTATGATCTACTTAAAAAGTTTGATTTATTGGATTGCAAAGAAGCTAAGACTCCCATGCCAACAGCCACCAAATTAGAGTTAAGTCCTAATGAGAAATCTGTGGACATCTCTAATTATAGAGGCATGGTTGGTTCTCTTTTGTATTTGACAGCTAGTAGACCAGATATTATGTTTTCTACATGCCTCTGTGCTAGATTTCAATCTGATCCTAAAGAATCACATCTTATTGCTATAAAAAGAATATTCAGATATCTTAAGGGAACACCAAATCTTGGTATTTGGTACCCTAAAGACTCTGGATTTGATCTAATTGGATATTCAGATGCTGATTTTGCAGGATGCAAAATTGATAGAAAAAGTACAACAGGCACCTGTCAATTTCTTGGTGACAGACTGATTTCTTGGTTTAGCAAAAAGCAAAATTCTGTATCAACCTCTACAGCTGAGGCTGAGTACATTGCAGCTGGAAGCTGTTGTGCACAATTATTGTGGATGAGAAATCAATTACTTGATTATGGATTAAATCTCTCAAAAATTCCAATATTTTGTGACAACACCAGTGCTATTGCTATAACTGAAAATCCAGTACAACACTCAAGAACCAAGCACATTGACATCAAATACCACTTCATAAGGGAACATGTGATGGCTGGTACTGTTGAAATGCATTTTGTTCCAAGTGAAGAACAGATTGCAGATATTTTTACAAAGCCTCTTGATGAATCCACATTCACAAGGTTGGTAAGTAAATTAGGTATGTTAAATTTCTCCTAATTTAGAGTGAATTTTTCTGTATTTTGGCAGCCAGAATTTGATTAATTTTGATTTATCAAAATTGAATTAATTATAATTCTGGATAAAGTCTATAATATTTCAACTGATGAACTAGTAAAATTGTTTCAACTGATGTTTGATACAATATCCTCTTGCATTGTTTTTCATTCAACTGATGACACCAGTTGAAGATGCCTTCAACTGATCTTCATCAGTTGAATAGGAAGTTTAAAGAGGCGCTTATTTCATCCGTTGAAAGTATTATCAGATCTGAGCCGTTGAAATTTCTTTTGTCTCTCTCCTACTTTATACACACGATCGTGTGTGTAACTTCTGTAGAGATAAATAAGAGTAATTTCTTCTCAACGGTAATTTCTCAGCCAATCACAGCAATTTTCTGAGAAAGTATTTAAGTGTTTTAATTTATTTTCACTTCTTTTCATCTCACTCTTTCGAATTCTTCAAGTTCTCTTCTCTCTCTCTGTGCAAAAGCAAACTCTAATTTTTCCTCAAGCTTTCTCTGTAACTACAATGGCACCCATGAAGAAGTATACTGCACCAAGTGGGTTTATCTATGAGAAGAACAACTTTGCGTCATTTGTGGATACTAAAGCTGTGGAGGAGAAGGAGTATCACAGGATGATGGAGTTCATCAAGTCAAGTCAGCTCTCTTATGCTATGACTGAAGCTCCTATCATCTACCATGAGATAGTGGAGGAAATGTGGACCTCTGCAGAGTTTAATAGTGAGGATGAAACTCTAACTTTCTCTGTCAATAATAAGACTCATTCTGTTAATGCTGATGTTATGAAAGCATGCTTTAAGATTCCTGAAGATACTGTTTTATCTTTGCCTAGTGATAATCAGTTGGTTAATTTACTTTATGCCATGAATTATGTTTTGCCAACTGATGCCTTAGGTAAAATAGAAAGAAGGGGTCTTAGGAGAGAATGGAGTTATTTATGTGATGCTTTTATTAAGGCATTTTCTGGTAAGATTAGTAATTTCAATGCTCTCACTTCCCAGATTTTACAAATGCTTTACATGTATCTGACTAATGAATATTACAATTTTGGTGGTTTGATGATCCAAGAAATTGGGGAGAAACTAGGTGATAAAACTGGTAGACCTAGGAATATTTATTATGTCAGATTTCTTATGATGTTAGCTAAGCATCTCAACAAAAAGCTGGTTATTACTAACAAGGAAGCCAAGCTTCCAAGTTTTGTGCAGGAAAAGAGAGTCTTTAAAGACCTCTTCAGGATGAATTTGTACCCCTCCTTGGAGGTGGTGTACCTGCCAATAATGGAGGCTGGAAAGCAAAAAGAGGTACATGGATTTTCTACCACTCTTTCTCAACCCTCATCTTCTTTGCTTTCTGCCATCAGGGCTGTTGAAGAGGCCCATCAACAGTCCACACAAGTGGCAAAACCTTCTAAAAACAAGTCTTCTAAACTAACCTCAGATGCCTCCCAAAAGACATCTGTTGTAAAATCTAAGAAACACAAGCCTGAGGGGAGTGTGATTGGAGGAAGTGAGGGGGAGGGAAAGGGTGATCATCAAAGAAACCCTAAGGATAAGGATGGAGAGGTGAGTGCTAACCAGCCTAGCCACTCTGCAGTCTCCCAAAAGACTGTAGATGTTAATATGGATTTAAGCACATCCCTAGCAGCATCCTCCCAAAAGGATGTTGTTATTGAAAACA
Source organism: Daucus carota subsp. sativus (assembly GCF_001625215.2). Lineage (NCBI taxonomy): Eukaryota > Viridiplantae > Streptophyta > Magnoliopsida > Apiales > Apiaceae > Daucus > Daucus carota. The sequence continues at coordinate 23,873,624 of NC_030381.2, forward strand.
GTCCTCAGCCAAGGACACAGTCAAAAAGGGGGAGGGACACCACTTCTTCACCAATAAAAGCCTATGGGAGAAAGAAGCTAAGAAGTGACAAACTGAAGCACTCTGCACACACACAGGCATCCATTCTGGATTTTATGCCTTTAACTTCTCAAAGTCAGATTGATGTGACTCCAATAAATGTGGAGTCACAGCCCCTCTCTTCATCTCAACCAATCACCCATATTCATGATCTTACTATTTCCACAACTCAAACACAATCCCCAACCTCTTCTGTGGATGTGGAATTGATCCACACCACACTTGTAAATTCTCCATCTTTAGATTTCATGGAGAAGTCCCCCTCTGAGATTGATCATCATCACTTTGATGATTTGTTGGATCTTTCTCTTCCAATTCCTTCTTTTGTGACAGTGTGCTCTGTGGATATACCATTAAAATCAATCACCACAGACTCAACTATCACAGCCTCTAAACCTATTTCTCCATTTTCTTCAACTGATCTTCCTCATCAGTTGACAAGTGTTTGTCCTTCAACTGATCTGCTTAACAGCTCTCATCAGTTGAATGCATCCTCTACTCATGTTTCAACTGATGTCTCTCATCAGTTGACAACTGCTGCTACTTCAATTACTTTATCTTCTTCTACAGCAGTTGATCACATGGTAGCACAAACACTTTTAGGGTTGAGTGGAGTGAGCTATGGAGTGGAGAGGCAGCCTAGTGAGCTGGCAAAAGGAGAGGGTGTGGAGAGTCTGGCATTTTCTTCTAGCCAGGAAAAAGGAGAGGATAAGAGTGACCCTTTAGTAAGGGTAAGTGAGGGAGAGGTGAGTTGTGTGGTGAGCCAAGGGGAGCCCTTGATGCAAGAAAAGAGAGAAATTGAGAGAAATGCAGGTGTCAGTGAAGGGTTTAGTGAACAAGAGTTTCAAGCTGAATACAGATCCATATTGGATGGTGTTTCACTAGACCCTGAGACTTTTACTCATGGAATGTCTTCCATTCAAGATTTTGCCAGATTGGACAATCAAGCAGCTGAGAGGCACCTTAATCTAATTCACACTACATCTTCTATGCTTAGAGCAAAGGAGGCATTTACAGCTCTGCCTGCCAATGCTGGAGATGATTTTCAATATGATGATAGTGATGAAGACCTCAATGATGCTCTTGAGGAATCCCTTGGTGAACAACCTACCACTTCTCTACCTTCATGGCTCTCCATGCAGTCTGCAAATGCAATGGTTGTCAGCATGGAGCTGGAAAGGCAAGCCTCCACCATTCTTCAATCACAACCTGGAAGCTCATCCTCCTCTCAAGCCATCTCTGCCACCATTGCCAGTCAAGCTTTGGAAAACCTCAAGCTTCACAAATATCAATCTCTCCACTTTCAGAAAGAGATAGAGCATCTCAGTTTTCTTATTGGCTCTGTTAAGACTGATCTGACCAAACAAATTGATGAAAAGCTTCCAGCTCAGGTCAAATCAGCTCTTTCTGCATCTGAGCAAAAACAACTACAATTGGAGAAGCAAGTGGATGCTCTGGAAGGAAATGTCTATATCTTAAACTCTAGAATGGAGGAGATGTTGCAGCATCAAAGAATTCAGACTGGACTTCTTCAACATCTTCTTCTTGCCTCTGGTGTTTCTCTTCCTAGTCCATCTACACTTGCTGCTAACAAAAAGGGGGAGAAAGAATTACCAACTCCTGCAGAATTGATCAGTCAAATTCCTCCCCCTTTCCACACTGAAAGGGAAAAGCAGAAGATTGCAAGGATGAAAGAATTGGACTCCATTGCAAAGAGAGTGGCTCAACTGGGCAAGAAATCATCTACATCTTCTACAGCCACCACAGCTCAAATCTCTTTTCCAACCACAACCACAATTCTCAGGGTAATTACACCTGAGATTGTTATTCCCTCCAAGACAGAAAAGGGTGAGCCATCATTTCTGAATGAGTTCAAGCCAATTCTGTTTCCAAACAATTGTGGTTACTCCAGGCCTGGAAAAGACTCAAGCTCAATCTACTTTCCATTAGCCAGGCCTGACAAAAATGAATACAAGCTTTTGGGCCAAGAAATCAAAAGTTATAAAGATTGTGCAGATGTGGCCTTAAAGACTCATTTTGCCATCATCTACAGAGAAGGCCAGAAGCTGTTTATTGGAACTGGCCATCCTCATTACTCATATGCAAAAGCTGAAGAGGTGGCCAGAGAATGTGAAAAAGAGGAGTTTGAATCCCAACTCTCTTTAAATCAAATAGAGGTGGATGAGAGGTTTGCTATTGAGCTGGAAGAGGAGTTGGCAGCTGAGCTTTTAAATGAGAAAGGATTGCCTCTTGAATCTTCTCCAAAGAAAAAGAGAGTCAAATCTAAAACTAAGATGCCTGAGGCAGCCAAGAGAAGAGAAGAAGTGCCAGAAAAGCCTATCTCAAAGCCTTCTTCTCCAATCAAGGATACCACAGTAGTACATCCAGATGTCAACTTCCATGATGAGCCAATAATGCCAAAGGAGGAGCCAATTGACTTGGAAGATATTCCAATTCCAGCTTTTCTTGTCCAAGAATCTTCCAAGCCAAAGAAGAAGGTCAAGTCTGTGGCTAAGAGGATGGCTAACCCTCCTAAACCTCCAAAAGAACCTGAAAATCCTGATGACTATCTGATCATTGCTAACATTGAAGAAATTTCTGAGTTGGAGCTGGAGCTGGATGATCTTCAAGAAGTAAGAGGAATAGAAGCAACTTCAAAGTTACCTGAAAGATTGGTATTCTCTTACAAAAACAAGGGTGATGTCATCTGGCCTCTTCACAGAGTTCTGAATTCTGAGGGATTCAGTTCTCTAACAAAAATATATGGATCTATGAAGAGGACTGGAGGATTTACACCACCTGCAAAGCAAATGGTACTAAAGAGAATCCTTGAGATCAGGAAGGAATGGAACTCAGATGCTAGTCTACAAAGAAGGCTGAAAATTCCTTACACTGGAAAGAAAATTCATCATGAACCTACTCCAGTCATGGAATTTAGGGACAATCAAGGTGTTAGGAGATTTTTCAGACCTAAAGATCAACTCAAGGTTGCTAGCTTAAATACTCTGAAGACTCTCCAATCCAAACTCAACAGACAAGATAGTGATGAAGAATGGTTCTACAGGATCTTTCAGAAGCAAATCAATATTCTTGAAGAAAAACTTAAGTCCAGAAGAAGAAGATCTTCTAGGAACAAGTAACTGCTCAGTCTAGAGGAGCATAATCATCTGTAATCTTTTCTAACTCTTGTATTTAAATTCTGCATTTTATTTTATTAATGTTTTTGTTATCATCAAGTGTAGAATTTATGTCTGCATCTTCTCCAGTCATAAATTGGGGGAGATTGTTAGGAATCAATAATTTTTGATGATAACATAAACATTTTGTAACATGTCTTACTTAGAACCTTTATCAAATTTCAGTTGTAATTGTTATGTTTCTTGTCTTTGGGAATTATCAACGGATGGGTAGAATAGGATGGCTAATTGTAAATATCCAATGCCATGTAATTTTATCTAAGTGAAGGATATTCAACTGATGAGATGTAACTATTCAACTGATGAAGACTGGATGATGTTTCAACTGATGAAAATCAAGCATTCAACTGAAGACAAAGTGTTCAACTGATGATGCTGAGGAATTCAACTGATGAGACTGGAACAGCATTCAACTGATGAAGTTTGTAATTCATTCAACTGATGAGCCGGGCATTCAACTGATGAAGTCAAGAGCAGTTGAAAGTAACCAGAACTTTCAACTGATGAAGCAAAGAGCAGTTGAAAGTGACTAGAGCTTAAGTCTGACAAATCACATGGATCGAATTACACTAAAATAGACATGGAAGCCTAATTAGGAAAATAAAGAAGAAGCAGAAACATACTTATCTCATGCAGTGCAATCTGGATCAAATCAAGATGATGGTCAAAGATGAAGACATCTCAGAAAGCATGCATAAGACAAAGTTGTGCAGCATTGTTTTTAGATTAGAGTGCATTTTGTAATCTAGCTAAAAGCTTTGTAAAACTTGGAGTATATAACCAAGTTAGTAGCATCAGTTGAACTTGTTCAAATTACTTGAGAGAAAAATCTGAGAGTTAGAACTTGTTGAGTGATGAACCAGCAGCTGTGCGAATTGTAAACAATCCACAGATTCTTCTATATAAAATCTCACGGGTGGATCATTCAATCCACCCGTATTTTTAATACTTGGTGTTTTTCTGTTTACTGTGTTTTTAGTGTATCATTCTTGAATCTTTTAAATTTGTAAAAGATTGTATTCAACCCCCCCTTCTACAATCTTTCTCATAGTTGGTGTAAAATAACATTAACTATTTTACATTATCTTTGACCAAGTCTTTTAAAGAAAATTCTTAAGATGGTCAATAAGTGAGGGGAAGCAAATCAAAGTAAATTATATTCCATCATCTCTAAAAAGATGAAGGGAAGAGACGTATTCTACGAAACATTCGTACCTATCTAAAAGGGAAAGATTATTTTTGGTTTTTATCAACCAAAAGGGGAAGAGACGTGCAATATATCAAAATTTAAAATTCTCATTGCACGATCAAAAATTAAAATTATCCCAAAGATAGAGAAAAGAAAATTTTGGTTTAAAATTTTAGAATTGTCTATGTATCTAACCAATTTCTTTTCAAGGTACCGCTATTGGAATTACGAGGATTACAAGTTTTGCTATCAGAATTGCGAGACTTACAAGTAAAAATTCTGAACCCTATTATGTGCCTATGTGAAAATTATTTTTCAAATTCATGCATACACTAAGGGGAAGCGCACACACTTGTAAAATTTAAATTTTAGGTTTGTTTGATAAATACCAAAAAGGGGAAGATTGAAAGGATATCTTCGATATTAATTTATTTTGGTATTTATAAATAAACGTAAAATTTAAATCACTTAGCAATCCTCCCAATAGGATCATCAATTTGCATGATTATCCTTAAGTAGAAAAGTTATTTCTAGCAAGTTATTTGAAAAATCATTTTGTATTTCTTCGCATCAAAATACCTACTTTTAAGAAATATATTTTCACGCAATATTCATGCTGTGGGATATCGTCAATATACGATATTTCCCTATTTTCATATTGCAAAATTAACCTCGCATGAAGATCGAAAAAGGATTATCAAGATTTGATATTCTTTAGAACCCTCATGTAACATTATTTTTTTAAATCTCTTAATTAAAGTAATTTATTCCCTGATTTATCAGATTTCTATTTTACGGGATAAATTATCTTTAATTAGTCAAAAATAAATCTTTCAGTCCAAAAATTGTTTTCTATCCAAAATAAAGATTTACTCTATCAAAACATTAATATTTGGATGGTCAAATATTAATATCCATTTTTCTGGGTTCATTAAATATTTTCTCCAAGGTCTCTCAAATTACTCATTTTTCGGAGAAAAATATTTTAATACTTGGAATACACTTTAAAATTATCAAAACCATGATTTATCATGACTCCTATTATTCTAAGTATTTTGGTATCAAAAATTAGTCAAGGGTCTACTCGTTTTGACCAAATACTAATTTTCTCGGTTTTCATATATTTCCTTATTTATCGAAGGAAATTAATTTAAATGCTCAAAATATTTCCATAAAACTCCAAACTATTTTATTCTCAAGGAAATATATTTGTAGTATTTATCCAAGTCAAAATTCTAGCCAAAAACGTTTTACAAATCGTCAAAAGGATTTAAGTATTTTATTCATACCCGAAAAACGGTTTTTATCGTTTTAATTCCGGATAAAATACTTCCACTTGCTAGAATGACTTGAAACTTTGGGGATGTCATTTTTATGATGTGATGTATGTTAGGTAAAAGTTTCGTGATTTTTGGAGAATGTTTGTCGGGGTGTGTTTCCGAACGGTTGACCCGAGAAGCTTTGACTGAGCGTTTGACCTAGGAGACTTTGACCAAAAATTACCAAACTTCACAGATTTCCATTTTCCAATATTTAGAAAATTGTCATATTTTTTGTTGGATTTATTGGAGATGTTTAGAAATAAGCTAGTTTTAATTAACGATACTTAATCGTTAATTAATAGTTAATTGGGTTGCATTGGGGTGTGTGCCTTATCCTCTTCCAAGCAATAAGTGCTGAGATAAGGTGTCACATGTTGGTTGTCAAGTTGCTAGGCTAGTGGACAAGAACAATGTAGTCATCTCTTACATCACCTACCCATTTACATCATCCCTTACATCACCTTCCACTACCCACTACCTCAAAATTTCCCTATAAATACCACCCCATCCCCATTCATTTTCAACACAAGCTAAAGAGCTAATTAGTTGCTGGGAATTTTAGAAGTATTCTCTCTTTCATCTCTACAAACACTCTCTACAAATACTTCTTCTCTAAAACCTCTTTTCTTATACATATATATTTATATATACAAGGTTTTAGTTATATAAGCTTAGTTCAACCAACCAAGCTCTCTCCCAACCCAACTAGCTCAACCACTACTACTTTAGGCCTCCCGTAGGGCTGCCCAAGTTCCGCCACTAAGCCAAAATCCGGCCGAACCTCCGGCGAATTTTTCCGGCGAACTCTCCGATCGTTTTTGTAAGTGGTTATTATTTTAGCTTTAATCCGAGTCTTAACCGACCATTATATATACAAGAGCTCGTTATTATTCTCGATCTATTCATCTTAAAGCTCTTCATCTTATATCTCTTATAAAAGAGATTTCTTATTTCGAATTAATTAAACACGAACTAACAAAGTTGTGTTATTCGAAATATTAATATATATATATACACAAACTATAGATTTGGTGTATATTTAAACGAACTAAGATTCGTTACATTTGAGTTATATACATAAACAAAGTTTATATCTTTCGAATATACTCAAACATATTTCGATACAAACGAACTACGATTTGTATCTTCTTACGAACTAAAGATTCGTAATAAATCTCGAAAACGAGATTAATATTTGACGACGGTCAAAATCAATTTATTAAGCTTGATTCTATTCCCAACTATCATCGTATTGTTCCGTGGGAAGAAAATCTAGAAAGCTTACTTTAACTCTTTAACTTTACTTAGCACTAACATAGCCAACTAACTCATTTACTTTCCGCTATTTACTTTCTGCACTTTATTGTTATTATTTATTGTTGTTGTAATTGCGGATTCTAGTTTGGCTATATCATTATATTGTGCTAAAGTTAAAGAAAGACTACACTCTCTCTCTCTCCGCACTAAATCGATTATATTTAGTCTAAAAAGACTATATTAAGAGAAGAGTTGTATTAAGAAGAGTCCATAGCCAAAAGAGCTAAATCAAAAGACTCTCTTAAATCCGTACTTCGAAAATAGACGTATATTCGAAGTAATATATACTTAGTCAAAAAGACAAGTATTATCCAAGTCTTAAGCGAGACTAAAGCTTATAAGACTTTTATTACTCCAACTATATACTCATCTTTAGTATTGGAGTAATACATCAAGTATACTTAAATCTTTCTAAATCATTTGGAAAGTATACTTTAAATATATATATCATCAACATATATATACTCACTATCGGCCTAGTTGTGTCTAGTCCAAAAACCTTTTTATAAACAAGGTTATTTGTCGTAGATATTGTTTTCTAAGTTTTGCAGTGAGGTGAAGTGAAGTGAGGTGATCTTCGTTCTAAGACCCAAGTCCTAGACGAGCTAACGGGGAGTTAGTCGTCTTTGCACCGTGAGGAAGAGGAAAGACCCAAGACCTAAGACCTAAGATCCAAGACCCGCAAAAGTTTAGAAGTTCAAAGACTACACCCGGAGTACAACGACTTTGAGGAGGTGACGGGGAGTTACGCTCCAAGAAGAGTCTTGTAAGTTTACATTTATAGTGAGGAGGTAACGGGAAGTTACGCTCCAAGATATATATTTGTAAAGGCTTCTCCGCCTACTGTAAAGGAGTTTCTTTATAGTAGAGAAAATCTCGAGTCCGGGGAGGAGCTCGGGGACTGGAGTAGGGGTGAGTGGACTCCAATTGTTGAGTTAGCCACCGCGAACCAGGATAAAATCTCGTGTGTCGTATTACTCTTACATTGCTTCCGCACACATAAACTGCCTATACTCTCGATAAAAGCTATTCAAAAGGGGGATAAATTTTATTACACCACATCAATTTTTAAATTGGTGATTAAGCTATTCAACCCCCCCTTCTAGCTTAAATTACACTCTATCGGGACCTAACAGTATATGTGTGGTAACTGGCCTTGACATGTTATCTATCCTATTAATATTAACAGTCTTGAAACACAGGTTGTGACATGTTTTAAAACTGATTATCTGTCTGTGTTGGCCTTGAAAATTTTAGTTTGAAAAATGAGCTTTGGTTGACTAAGTTGTGCTTTCATGAGTATAAAATGTGTGGTTTGAACTCAAATCTATGCCATTAGGTATTATGTATTAGAATATGTTATGTGTAAACCTGTGATATATATATAAGTCTTGACTGTTGAATCATGAAAATTTGTCTCTTTGAGTCTGTGTCATAATAATATAAGTGTTAATAGGAAGGAAATTATATGCTCAAAATCTTGTTACATGAATATATATATGTATATATGTTTATGTCCTATATGAAATGTGCTCTGAATGATTGATGAAAATTACATGTAATTAAACCTTGCCATATGACTACCTTGAAAATTGTATGTATGTATCCTCACTAAGTTGAATGGTTTAAAACCTGCTATCTTTGACTAAATTTGGACTTAAAGTGTTATACATTAAATCAGCCTGTTCTATTTGTCTATGTACTTAGGTTGGTCTGATTTTTTTAACCTTCTTTAAAGATGAGTTTTCACAAAATTATGATGAACCTATGCTTTTGGAAAATCTGCTAACTCTCTCTTTCAAAATTTTGTGATTAGCTGGTTTACAAATCTGTGAATGTGTCTCTGCTTATGGTTGTGCTACTTTGTCTCACTGATGCCATACTAGTAAAATCTTGAAATCCTGAAATTACCAGTTATATAAATCACTTTGGACATATATGTATGCAGTCTGACTTCTTGTATAATGTGCAATGGTTGAAGATTGTATCCTTTATTAATTGTACATCCTGGCTGAACTCTGTAAAATGAACCTGCATCCTTCTTGAGTGCCTGATATATGTATAAATTATATGTATTTGGCCTTGAAATTTGAAATACTCTGTCTCTATGCATATCCTGTACTTGCTGCATATGTCAGTTTTAGCTTAAATGTTATCTGGCTGTGTATACTCTTAATATATGGAATCTTGACCTTATGCTTACCTAAACTGAAATTTCTGATAAAGTCAGGTTTATAAAGTTATATATTTGCAGTCTGATTTCTTGGTTTATATGAAATACTTGAAAGCCTTGTGATTATGATAAGCTGTATGTCTATGTATACATATCCATGAACTGAACTGGTTTGGCATGATTAAGATATACTGGAATATGTGTATTTGTTGATACTTGTCTGGACTTTAATGAACTTCACTCCCTTAAAACCTGAATTCCTAAAATATACCTTGATTTAGATAAATTTTAGGAAATCCTGCATAAATTTGGTAGATTAAAGGAATGTATGAAAATTAGTTAACTATCAATCTAGTGTACTGATTCCTGTTAAATTGATGAATTGGCTTGACCTGATAGCATACTTGAAATTCTGATCATATTTTCTTTGCTAGTCCTGCCATGTACTTGCTCTAATAAGTTTAAAAACCAGTTGTTTTGCCTGCTAAAACCATATCATCATGCTAATCTTTTTGAACTTATGTGACTATACCATGTGGTGGTTTACAAAATGTTTGCATCTGATCTTTGTCTATCTCTGCCATGTCTCTTAAGTGATATCTGCAACTTGTAAACACAATGTCATACTTGTTTGGATTTTTTTGATGCTGCCAGTTGTATATGTATATGTATGACCTGCAGAATGATTTTTAAGCTTATCCTTATAATATGTGTACTCTGTCTATGGGATTCTGACTTGTACTTGCTTGGTAACATTAATGCATCTGTTTTGTCTGTTTGAACTACTTGATGCCAGTTGATATATCTGTTTGTGTGGTGTGAGACAATATTGCTTCCTTGACTTATTCTGATTCTGCCAGTTGTATAAATATATGCTGCTCTAGGTAGTATATGGATTTCTAGATAGATTAGGACTCCTTATAAGAATCTAATTCCTTAATAAAATTGGCACACTCACACACCTGCCCACACACAAAGACATGGCTGGGGATCCCTTTGAGAGCCCTAGTATCTTGACACTGGTGTGTTTAACGGCCACTTAGAATTAGGAGTCACCTTAATGACCTATTGGTGTAATTTAGTTTAATAAAGTTTATTCTGGGATGTAATATTTAGGTATTTGGTTCTCTTAAAAATTCTGTATGTTGAACACTACCTGTGATTTATGCTCTGACAGTTATATGCTTGTTCATGATTGTTGTATGCTTGTTTGAAAATTAATATGATGCATCTGCTGTTCTGGTTTGATTCAACTTTGCTTTTGTATCGATTTTACTCGACTGGTTTTCCAAATAAAACGAAGTTTCTTAAATTAAAAAGTATTTTTTTTCACTCTTCGACTTGTAAAATTTGGACTAATCAACTTTCGAGACTTAATAAAAATAAAATCTTTTGAAACTCAAATTGAAACGATGTCGACTCGATTTCTTTACTTAAAAATTTCAGTACTCTTAAAATCGATTTATTTTGGAACAAGACAAAACTCGAATTCTTAATATAATTTGGAAGTTTTCACAATTAAAACTTGTACTGTTTTCTTGAAACTCCAAATTCTTGTCGATTTAAACTTGACTGATGTGTATATGCATGCTTGCTTGCTTAGCTGTAATTTTTATGTGCTCCTTGTGCTTGAATTACAATGTCAAACAAATCAGTCCTTTTAAAACAGTGTCCTGTCCCCTGGTTTTTAAACATTTGTACCTGACCCATTTTTATAAGTTATTTTGCTCAACTTATCTTTAAAGCTCCAACAGATTACTTTTCAAAAAGTCTTCTACAAAACGGATTTCAAAAAGCTGTCTTGTCACATTTAAGGAGAAATCTTACAAAAATCTAGTTTTTCAAACTCCATGTAATCTGATGTCATCTTGTGGGGTTCTTCCATTTAATGTAGAGAATCGGTTCCTTTATTCCTAAAAACCAACAAAACACCCAATATTCCCCTGGCCAAACAGACCCCAACCGTTTCACTATATATACTCCTGTCACTTTCAAAACCTTTACACCAAAATACTTAAACACATAACACCCAAATGGACTTCCATCTACTTCCCTCCAACCTCAATCCAGACCCAAACAGCCAACCCTTTGACCCAAATCTCCTTGATAAAATGGAGATTAAACAACTTGCCCAATCCCAACAAACTTCCTCCTTCAAATACTACACACCAAAACAAAACACTACCACTGCCACTTCCCTCCTTCGAAAACCTCAACACTACTATCACCCCTATCTCCCAAACCAGATTCCATTTGCTACCAACTACAACATTGACCCATCCCAAACCCAAACTAAACTCTATTCCAACACCATTTCCCCGCCTATCACCCTCCCACCGGTTCTCTATAGTAGGCGAAGGAAGAGCTCTTCAAGTGCTCGGGTTCCAAGGGTCATAAATCTTTCAAATGTTGGTAAGTTGAGCAAGATGATGAAAAATTTTCAAACGGGAATGATGGTTTTTATTCAACAAAAAGGTGATGTTCACTCGTTTATTATGGCTGCGAGGTGGGACAACTTGATCTTTTATCGTGGACAAAATTACCACACTTACCTTATGGGTGAGTTCTACGGTAATTTAGTTACGAAAAGAGACCAAGCTGGCCTTTTCGAGTTTGATAGTGTTGTTCAAGGGCAGAATATTCATGTTAGTGTGCACACAATCTTTCGGGCCCTCCGGATCGACCCGGCCCATATCCCTCAGCCTTGTATTAATATATACGAGGCATATTGGTTCAACCAACGGGATTTCGAAATCCACATTGGATTTTTCTGTGGGACAGAGGCTCCTATAGGGTTGTGTCATGAAAACTGCGGGGTTAGTTTTAAGCACTTTCTGCCTAATTTCCAACAATTAGCTATAATCCTTAGGGCTAATTTGCTGCCTAAACCCCAAGGCGATCAGTATTTCGACTTTATCGACTTAAAAATCATGTATCAACTAGTAACCAATAGGCTTGAATTTAACATGGTTTATGTGATTATACTGAACATGTTTCTTGCTTTTCAACTGGACTACATGCCTTACGGTTTACTGCTCACTGTTGTTTTTGACTTATTCAAAATTCCTACCCCACGTGTGTTTGCTCAACGTGTAGAATATTGTAGGGTAGAGAATTTAGTTGTTGAAAAAGTTCCCCTTAAGGATATAGTGCCTTATAAGTATGGTCCCCCTACCCCACCTATGGATTCTGCTAATCGGGATTATGCTAAAGAAAATGAAGTATTAAGAGCTGTTGTCAATGAGCTTAAGATTAAAAATGAGGATAATTTGCATGAGATTAAGGCTCTTAAAAATGAACTCTTAGAAGCTTCTTCTAAAGTTACAGATCTAGAAGGCAAAATGGGGATTGAGCATGTAGACAAAGGGAAAAAGCCTGTTATTGATTTAGATGTTGTTGATGACGTGGACTTTGAGAATGTGTGTGCTGGAAATATTTCTGTGACTGCTAATCTGCCGAATCTGACAGATTTCAATGCTGACTTGGGCTTCGTGGCTGCTGGACCGGTTGTTTGAACCGGTTGACTTTTTAAAACTGATGTTTTCTGTTATTTCAGGTTGTTTTTGTGTGGGGCCAGTAATGTCTGTTTCTACTGGTGTACAAAAATAAACTTGTTGTGGGTTTCTGTTCCAATATAATCAGTGAACCACACTGATTACTAGGAACATTTTGATTGTAATATAAAACCTACAATATTTCGGATACATTTGTCTCGTTTATTTTTCAGCAAACACGAGAACACACACTTTTATTTATTTCTCGATATTAATTTTGATAGATTATAATCTCAAAATTAATATTCCGAAAACAATATTTAATTCACGATCGAATGATTTAAAATCTCGACTTGAATAATATTAATATTATTAACGAGCAAAGATTTAAATACTGCTCTCGAATTATTTAAAAATTCAGCAAGGTAAAAATTAAAACTTGACTGCAATTGTTATATGAATCGATAATTCAATTCGATTTTACTGAAAAATTAAAGAATAATTCGAAAAATCGAGTTTAAATTCTCGACTTGAATCGAAATTGAGGACACTATTCAAAAAGAAAAATATGTTAAAATAAACTTTACATGGAAATCTTTTTGGTCTTTATCAACCAAAAGGGGAAGAAGAACGTTATATAATTTTAAGCGTTTACTCCAAAGAGAAAAACGTATGAATATTGACGGGAAGAAGACGTTATTATATAACGTACACAATTTAAAATTTTAAGACCTTCCCAAAATAAAATGCAAAAATCACTTTCTAACAATCTCTGGTCTATTTCAGGATCTCGGAAGGATTATGTGCTAAGTGCTTCGTGTGAGAAAATGTATTTTCTAAACTCATGCATACACGTAGGGGAAGCACACACATTTTAAAATTTAATTTTGTGTTTGTTTGACAAATACCAAAAAGGGGAAGATTGAAAGGATATCTTCGATATATAATTATTTATATATTTGTTTCGGTATTTGTGACAAACATTAAAATTAAATTCACCTAGTAATCCTCCCAAATAGGTCATTAATTTATTTGATTAATTAAAAGTGGAAAGTTATTTTTGGCAAGTAATTTTAATCTCTAAATCTTCCTTCACATCAAAATTCATTTATTTTAAAGGAAATTTTTCTGATTACGCAATAATGGCGCAGAGGCGTTTCGTGAGATTACGATTACCTCTTTCTTGCTACTGCAACATTAAATTACATGAAGCTCGAAAAAGGACTATCACTATTTGGTATTCTCTAGAGTACTCATGTTACATTATTTACAAAATTTATATTTAAAGTAATTTATTCCATATTTAAACATTTATTATCTCTCGGAATAAATTATTTTAAATCTTTCAAAAATTATTAAATCCTTCATTCCTCAAGATTTATTTTATTCAAGGAAGGATTTATTTTCTCCATATTAATATTTGTCTCTAAAAATATTAATATCATGTTTATACCTCTTCTGGAATATTTTCTCCCGGTCTCTCAAATTCAGTATTTTTCGGAGAAAAATATTCGCAATACTTAGAAAGTTCTTTCAACGTATCAAAATCATGATTCATCATGAACAATATTTTTCTAAGTATTTTGGTATCAAAACCTTCGTCAAGTATCCTTCTCTGTTTTCCCAAAGACGAAGTGTTTCGGTTTTTCATAAAACGGCTTTTGTCTTTGAAAATCGGTTTAAATACCTTAAGATTATTCCCGTCCCTCAAGAGTATTTTATCTTTATGGGAATATATTTTAAGTATTTATTCAAGTTTTAAGTTTGGCCATAAACCCTCTCTGATAATTTCGAAAGAATTATCGTATTTTATTTGAAACCCGAAAACTTGATTTATCGTTTTAAATTCAAATAAAATACTTCCACTTGCCAAAATGACTTGAAACTTGAGATTAGCCAATTAAATATTATTCTTAGTGCATGGTTAAATTTTCGTAATTTTCCGAGAACTTTCTTTTCGGAGCGTTTTCTATCTGCCGACCCGATCACTCGCTGAACGTTTGACCAAGCTAGGGTTGACCAAAAATTACCAAAATTTCCAGAATGCCATTTTCTAATATTCTAAGATTTATCATATTTTTTCCGTAATTTATTTCGCACGTTCGAAATATCACGTTTTTAATGTAACGGTTTTTATCGGCATCTCGTAAAGCGTGTCTGTCTTCTAGTGCATTAAATGCCCTGAATTTTTAGTCCAAGATGCTGGTCAAGAACACCTTTTTAGGTGTGGGGGACAAGGGGACAAAGTGGAGTAGTGGCCAAGGTTTGCTAAATTACCATTTGCATTTTTACTTCTACTTTTCTTACATTTACCCCACCCATTCTTGCCTATAAATACACCCCTCCACCCATTCATATTTCCTAAGCTAATAGCCAAATATATGCTGAGATTTTAGAGAAGAAACACTCTCCCAAAGTTCATTCAAGTGCCCACTTCTTCTACTTCATCTTTAAAACCTTCGATTCTTCATATATTCCGATATATACAAGGTTTTAAACCCCGAAGCTTCGTTCCACCCAACCAAGCTCCGCTCATCTTAGCATTTTCATAAACCACTCTTTTCAACCTCCCGAAGGGCTGCCCAAATTCGTTCGTGTGCTTAAAGTCGTATCGAACCTCCGACGAATTTCTCCGGCGAACTTTCGTGCATTAATCGTGTAAGTGGTTTCTTTTAGCTTCAATTATCCGAGTCTTAATCGACCATTTTCAAAGGGCTTTTTAAACAAATTTCTCTTCATCTTAAGCTCTCTTGATTTCAAAATACTCGAGTTGGCCACTCGTTATTATCGGGAATATTGTGCACTAACCTTACTTGCTCACTAACTCATATTTGTGCTCCCATTCCCATCACTCCCTTACCCTTCTTGTTTTAGTGAGAAACCCATTTTTCAGCCATGTGCTCGGTGGGGATATCATTAAGATAAGATACGTGGTATTACGTGTTTATTTTCCAAACGTGTGTGCCGAGTGTGATATTACTTGTTTCGGTGGTAAACCCCGTTTGGGCCTTCTCGCTATCGCGGGGTGTTATCCGAACAAGCTACTTGGTTCAAAATCCGTTAGTGTGAGTGTGCGATATATCTTGCTCGACTTCGACTCCGTCTTTTCAAAACTCACTCATCACTCGATCTTATTAAAATCAACAACTTATATTTCTCCGCGCGATATAATTTGTTAAAATTGAACCAACGACTTAACCACCATACTAAAACGTAATAATCGACTAATTTCAACGTGGTTAAAATTGGACTAAAACTTGCGGAACCAAAACTTTTATAAAACAAGGATATATTTGTTTGTGGATATTGTGTTTAAACTTTTGCAGTGAGGTGAAGTGAAGTGAGGTGATCTTCGTTCTAAGACCCAAGTCTTTGACGTATTGACGGGGAGTTGATAGTCATCGCACCGTGAAGAAGAGGAAAGACCCAAGATCTAATACCTAAGACCCAAGACCGGCGAAAGGTTTAGAAGTACAAAGACCACTGGAGGTGCAACGACTTTGAGGAAGTAACAAGGATAGTTACGTTCCGAGACAAGTCTTGTTGTTTACATTTATAGTGAGGAGGTAACGAAGAGTTACGCTCCAAGAAATATATTTGTAAAGGCTTCTCCGCCTACTGTAAAGGAGTTCTTTATAGTAGAGAAAATCTCGAGTCCGGGGAGGAGCTCGGGGACTGGACTAGGGGTGAGTGGACTCCAAGGGTTGAGTTAGCCACCGCGAACCAGGATAAAATCGCTCGTGTGATATTTTCCTTTTCTTTTCTTACACTTCCGCACGTAACTGCCAATACTCTCGAGACAAGTTCTAAAGAAGGGGTGAAAACTTTTTAAAAACGACATAAATATTTTTAATTGGTGATTAAGCTATTCAACCCCCCTTCTAGCTTAATTAAACCATCTATCGGGATCTAACACAATGTCTGTAGCACAGACACGGTATGACTTCTTGAAGTCATGCTGAGAAAGTCTAAAACAATGACACGGTATGACATTCTCTGAGAATGTCATGCCGAGTCATTTACTCAATAAAACCTTTATATTTAATTGAATAAATACTCAATAATCACTCACTTAATTATATTAATTATATAAATTCATAAATTAAATTAATTCGAAGGTGAATTAATTTAATAAATAAATTATACAACTAATTTAATTATTTTGATAAGTGAAATAATTAAAGAAATATTTATTAAATTATATTTCTTCAACAGCAGGGACTAGGGGTGTTAACGAAACGAATTCGAAACGAATACTATAGTTTTTGTATTTGTATTCGGTTTAAATATACATATTCGGATTTGTATTCGTTTATTATCCGAATAGTTATTTGTATTCGTATTCGTATTCGGTTAAGTTCACGAACTATTCATATTCGTTTAAGGCACTCATTTAAAAGAAAATGAAAAAAATAATTAAACTGCTGACACGTGACAAAAGTTATAAACTCCCATACTTCACCAATTCAAGCAAACTATAAAAAGTACTAATAATACAGACTACAGTCATCCAACTCAAATAATATAAAAAAAGTTCAAATTACTGATTGAACAAACCAGAAGGTATAAACCAGAAGGTGTGACATTTTGTTTCTTATTTGCCGGTCTGTGGCTATAACTAGAAGAGCTCCCCTTACCTGTACATAATCTTATTAAATAAAAATATAATATTTTTCTATATAATATAAAATAATATATATATATATATAATTTAATTTCCGAATAATTAAGCGAATAGCGAATACGAATATTTATCTATTCGAATTTGTATTCGTTAACAAACCGAATATTTTTTAAGATTTGAATTCGTATTTGTATTTGCTAACAAACGAATACGAATAATGTTAAACGAATTCGAATACCGAATATTTCATTAAATATTCGTTTCGTTAACAGCCCTAGCAGGGACTCCAGGCTTTGATGAACGTTGTAGATCTTCGTCTTGATTGAACGGCCACTTATAGTTGATGCAGAACACTTAATTTGAGTAGCTGACACACAAATGTACTGTCTGGTTCATCTGTATCTAGCTGAATTAAATATTCTTTATCAAATAAACATTTGAGATGTGACTTGTTCGTCGAGTCTTTGTCTTCGTAGTTCTTCTTCATTAGTAACAATAGTATGGAATCTTCTGAATAAATAAAGTATTAAAACTTTATACCTTCTGGACTTCTAGACGTGCTACAAAAGATTATTTGTACACTGAGGCTTGAACATATTAATGAACTTCTTCCAGTGGTGTGCAGCAGCATCCTGAAATTCTTCAGACATATAATTTCAATAAATCACTTGACGTTCTTCGTATGGATTCCTTCAACAGTACTTGCTATTTACCTTGCTTTCTTATCAGAGTTGAGTTGGTACCTCTTTAATTACAAATAGGCCAAACATATGCCTTTCAAGAATTTTATGATAGTATTTAAATTGGCTTCCTTATTTGTGCATGGATAGTCATTTTGTAAATTCGCTTATTTATTATAATGAACACTAATTTTGCAAATTTAAATGTAAACAGTTTTGATTATATATATATATATATATATATATATATATATATATATATATATATATATATAGTTCGTCTCCAATAGAAACCAAATTAGCCTAAAAACTAAAAACCAGTTTCTGGACAGTTTTTTTATCACTATTTTTAACTAAACATATCACTAATTTATATATAGTATATCTCGCGGATATAAATATATATATATATACACATATATGCAACGTATATGACCATCATCTTCACCCAAATCGTAATAATAGACCTCTAACCACCATTACCAGACGTTTCCATGACTTGCCACCTTTGTCTATTATCAGCAATAGTCACATACACTTGTCATCATAACTTACAAAACTAACGACTACTTACCATCATCATACAACTTCTCTTGCGGCTTCTTACCTTCAAGAACCTTCCTACGGATGAAATTGATCATCTATAATCGATTATCAATAGTTTAGATAAGTAGATTTTCTCAATTTTGATAATAAAAATCGCTGTTTACATACTGTATAAAAACAGTTATTAGTGCAGTATTAATTAGTGATACCCGTAGTTATAAATAGTGGTAGGGAAACTGGTTTCTAGTTTTTATTTTAAAATTGGTTTCTATTTGATTATGAGCCTATATATATATATATAACATCAATAAAAATTCGATTAAATATGAGTAAAAGTTGGGTAAAACATGGGTGAAAATCGCGTAAAACTTGAAATTGGTAAAAATATGGGTAAAAGTAGATTGCTTCAACAGCAATCATTAAGAATATATAGAATATAGATATAAGTCCCTTTTTAGTTGTCACATTTCTATTTTTGTCGGTCAAATTGACTAATTGTTGATCAAAGATTATAAGTCAATTTGTTGGTCAAATTGACTGTTGTTCATTATTTGCTATGAAAATTTTTTCACAGCAAAGAAAACCCCGTGGTTTGATTTTTTGGGACCACAGGTATATTTTCAATCGTTGTCTCATGACTGTTGTGTGAATGCGAATTTCTTGTAGTGGTTATTTACGGTGACATATTTTTTTTTTATTTTTTCACTTGATAAAATATTAATAAATTTCAGTTAAAGTTTGGTCAATTTGACCGGCACAAACCCAAAGGTGACAACTAAAAAGGGACGGAAGGGACGGAGGGAGTATATAGATATATAGATATAGATTAGTAAATATATCAATATACCTCTTTTTAACATATTAATTACAATAACACTGTCACCTTAAAAAAACTTGTAGATTTACGTTTATTTTTAAAAGCCTACCTTTGGTTTGCAAATATACGGTACTTTCTCTCCCCCTCTTCTCATTCTTTACGCCTCTCTCCTCTCTCTCCCCGCCCCTCTCCTCACTCTCTCTCACTTTATGAAATGAATTAGGCTCTATTTTCTCTACCTCTCTCCCTTCACTCTCTCTAAATCAGTAAGATGAATTGGGTTTTAGATTCTCGAGAAATCAAAAATTGATTAAAACTCAATTAAAGGTGACCGTACTATGTGTATGATTGTAGGTGTGATCATGTTGTTGGTGGTTGATGGGTGTATGTATTTCTGGGGTTGATTGTTGACGGTGGTTCCTTGTTTGTTGGGGTGCGTCAATGTTGATGGGCCGTTGGAGTTTGGCAAAGTGACAGGGTCAAGACGAAGGAGGCGAGAAAGGAGATTGAGAAAGAGAAAGAGAGAAGCATAGAGATATAAATAACTGTAAGTATTGGTTGGTGATGGTTGCTTGGAGTTGATTTTTGAGTTGTTATAGTTGATTTTTTGTTTTTGAATTGTGATATTATTATTAGCCCCTGCAGGGGTGCAGGGGTGCTCATCAGACCTTTGCAACCAGTTAGCAACTTATTTTGTGATTAATTGTAATCTAAACAGTTTTTTCTAAAAGTTATATTTATGGTTGTTCTTAGTTGCAGATACGGTTGCATATGCAAAATCGTTTTTTTTTTTTTTTTGCAATTTTTTTTGAAAGTACGTATTTTTCCAATTTTTCTTTGGAAACGATGGTATTTTTGCAGCAAAAACTTTATAGACTTGAGTATTTTATGAAAAAGTGTCATAAACATTATATATATATATATTTAAAGTTATATATATATATATATATATATATATATATATATATATATATGAAAACTATATATAAAATCATGCATGTGTCAGAAATTTCTAGTTTCACAATTAATATTTATGATTGATATTATTTGTAATATTTTTTATTATTGTTATACGTGCGTGCGTGTTAAATTACATATTCAATAAATTAAATAAGAAGCTGTAAATGTGTCAAACATTTATAAATTTTATCACAATTAATATTTATGACTAGAATTATTTTCTGTAATGCAACATCGGGAATGACGATTCTCTTTATGATTTTTTATCATCGTTATGGGTTGAATCTATTGAAATATATAATTGGACCAGAAATACAAATTATATTGTAATTATGATTTTTTTTCACATTGAATAAAATAAGTTTCATAAAATTTAGTAAGTATTATTATTTCATCTTATATCTTTGTAGAAATAGGTTTTTTTTTTTTATAAAGAACTATAAATATCAAAGTGAGCAAAATCAATACTATGAGAAGTAAGTAAATAATTAATATTTTATGAAGTTAATATCACCTAAATTGAGTATGTCAAAGAATTTTAAAATCTAAAAATAAGCATAAATTGAAATAGATTAAAATATAATTTAATATGTTTTTATTAGATAAATTTAACAATTTACTTATGAGAGAAATCTATGTCACTTACATCAATTGGATTTTTTGTTAGCTATTAAAACTTTATCATTTTGTAGTCATGAATATAATTTTTTTTTATTTTGATTGATAATTATATAAATACCTATATAACACATCGATAAAAAATAAAATAAACATTATTGTTAGTGGTTGAACATTTATATTTTTAAGATTTACTAATTTTCAGTTTAATAATTTTTAATAATAAAAACGAACGTATCATGTTTTTTTTGATATAGTTAGTTAAATAATTTTTTTATAATGTTTGATATTAGTTAGATATTAATTTTTGATACAATAATAATCAATAATGGCATAATATATAATAATAATAATAATAATTTTTTAAGTAATATTAATTAATAACTTAATTTTTTTAAATTTAATATATTGATTTGAGCACATAACCAAACACATAATTAGGGCTGTCAAAAAAGTCCGAAAAATCCGATATCCGTCCAAAAAATCCGCATTTGTATCCGAGATAAAGCGGATATTATCCGCATCCGAATCCGACAATTCCGGATACGGATACGGATATAGGCATATTCGTATCTGATAATATCCGAATCCGAAATTAAATATATATGATATTAAATATTATATATTATTATTATTATTATTCAATAACTCTATAATGTGTGTATTTATATATTTATACATAAAATAATATATTTATTTAAATTTTGTATAATTTTAAAATATTATAGACATATATCATAATTTTATTTGAATTTAATATTTTAAAGTTAACAAATTTATATTGAAAGATAAATAAGAATTAATTTTTTAATTAATATAAACCTTCTTTAATGATTTTAATTTTTTTACTCAGTTTTTAAAAATTAATTTTTAATTTTTACTATTTTTTATGATTTTTTAGAAATTTTAATAGAAAAATAAAAATTTCGATTAAAAATCAGATCCGGATCCGAATATTATCCGAATCCAGATAGTATCCGTCGGATCCGGATTCGGATATCATCCTTTAAAAAGTTTCGGATTCGAATACGGATACAGATATGAATTTTCGGATTCGGATCCGGATACTGGCAAATCTGTATCCGAATTATCCGTTTTACACCCCTACACATAATATCACGTATGATATCCTAAACCATACCACCTCAACCCGATTTCTCATTTTAACCTCGTACCCCTCCACTAACAAAAGACCCCTTTAATGATACTCTCTGTGTTTTACAGGGCTTTCTTGATCTCAAAAAAGTTGGGTCTTTCCTTGTGTGCATTATCAACATCTTTTGCCGATGCAACTACAACCACGACCCCGTTATCTTTTATTGACTTCATTCTTTCCGCAAATTCCTTGAAGTCAGCCAAGCTTCACAAGATGATATATATAAAACCACAACTGTTAGGTCACACAATTTCCTGGAGGAATTAGGTAATTGGACATTTTGCAAATGAAATAGAGTGAAATTATAGAAAGATCTTATTTATCCCCCAAAGCCTAAAGGGAATATAATAACAGGGACTTGAGGAAAAAACAGGTACACTCCTAATAGCAACCATGAAAGGGACTCACTTGAAAAAGCTAGGAACAAAAAAAAAACCTTTGTACATTATTGGAAAAAGTAGTTACCTTGTTGATAGTATTTCTTCCCGTCTTTTTTGTCTTTCTTCTTCTTCGATGCCCATTAAGTATCGCACTAAACTGGAAAATCATAGAAATCATCAACTATGATGCAAACAAATAAAAAAATACAAGCATATGCTATCAAAGAGCTCTTGATATGTGGAAAGTAACAGTTCATCTTAATTTTCAGAACAGTGAAATATCTCTTCTTTTATATGTCCCCTGGGTGAAATATAAGTTTAAGTATAGTAATAAAATACTCCCTCTTTTCCATTTTAATAGTCTTATTGGCAAATTTCACACATATTAAGATATATCAAATGTGATGTTTTATTATTGTTGTCATCACTAAAGTCGCATTAATTGCATATGAATGACCAAGTTTTCATCCATACTACAAGAATTACATAGTTCTTTGCTTGAAAAGTTTTGAAAGTTGTTTGAGTTAATTATAGTGAATGTTGAAAATAGTATAAAGTTGCATTTAACAAAGAAGAGGATAGATATCATGGGAAAGTTTATTTTGACAAACAAGACTATTAAAATGGGAAGGAGGGAGTATCCGAAGTTATCTGTTTCGCACAAAGATCATACCATGAGACCAAATAAAAGGTGAAGAAGATCGAAGGGAAAAGGGATCTAATTAGAATAAAGGAATTACGAAAAAAAGTAAACAATCAAAAGGAACAAAAGATTTGACATTTTATAGTAAAGAATATTTAGTTTGGAACTCCAAAAAGACTGTTGAGATTGTAATAAATAACAAGTAAAAACTCCAGCTCACCTACTATAACCTTTAACATCAGGTAAGTGGTAGGAATCTTCATCTCCGATAGTCCCAATAATTGCTTTAGTAAGAGCATCATCATCCATTTCTAACTCCCGCAGAAAATCACTGGTCCCGTCATACACATTTAGTGTCTTTAACAAATTCGGATCGCAATGAGACATGAATGAAAAGACTCCTGCACAAAAAATTTCAAGGAGCAATATATTGGAGTAGGGAGCTCATATTACGCGTACACATGAGAGGGGCAAAGTACCTGAATGATCGTCAAAGTCACAGTATCCTTCATAAGCCCCGCCACTAACTCGTACACGATCCCATAACCATGTATTGCTTATATGCTTAGAAATGACATGCGCACTCCCGTTAAATTCATATCCAGTTTCATAGAGGTTCACCGCTTTTCCTACATAATTTACCTGCTTAGAAATTGGTTTTAGCTTCCCAACAAATGCATTCAATAGGGAAGAAAATACTCATTCAAAGCTATTTTTTACTTAACCTGGGTTGGGATCACAATAGCTTCACTAGTTGAAGGAAGTTGAGCATTCCAGATTTCTGATTTGGCCGAGGAAGATGTTGGAAGCAAATCAAGAAACTTGCCAACATGCTTCTCTGAGTTTGTGAGGTTCTTCCCATCAGCCGTAAGATTTATTAAGCAGCCTGATTTTGTAAATAAGGTTCTGCGTATCTCTTCCAATGATGATGAAATCTCATTCCAGTTCAGATTAACTTTCTCTTCAAGAGATTGTAAAAATTCTAGATAGCTATAAATGTACACAAGATAAAAACTACATTAAGCCCCGCTCTGATCATCTACAATGCTATATAGGTCTCAGATCAGTGAATGTATGAAATTATAATACAAAAAATGGAACTGTACAATAGAAGCTATATACGTGCAGCCAAAATAATTATTAACGGGGACCTGAGTAAATTGAAAAGACCTCAATGAATTTACATAAACTTGTAACCAAAAAACTATAAAAACTGTTTACCGGCATTACAAAGACCTCAAGGTGCTGCGAGGTGGGAAAATTTGGATCATATGTTATGTTTAATGGTTCCCCTTTCGAGGAGTGGATCACTAATTTTTATCCTTAATGTCCAGACTGTATAACTGAGGCAAATGGCGGTAGAAGGTTTAAAACTGATGATATAATTATATACATGACTGAATCATATATTACATATAACATGAATCTGAAAGGATCCCAACTGAAGTCAGCATAAATAATATGTTATTTGCGAGCCTTTTTAATCTGATACATTTGTCCTATTTAGGCGTTAAAAACTAAACTAGTACACTAAGCACTACAGCATACTCTGTTTCTCGCTTTCAATGAAAAATTAATAAACCATCACTAAATCATCTCAAATTACTATTCATTGTGTATGTCATCTCTCATATTTGTCTAAACCAAGCTCAAAGGTGCTCTTACTAAGTTTTTAAATAAGCAGGTGAAAAGCCGACATTCTGTTGGAAGTTAGAGGCTTTTAGTTCTTTATTTGGTTATATATACCAATTTATGTCATTCCGCAAGAAAAACTAATCAGCAGATAAGGTATATAGGCAAGTTCATATGATATCTTGTATCAAAATAGAGAAACACAGAACCGATATGTTCTGCAGTCTGCACAATCTTCTTTATTAGGTTCTGAAAAATTTGTTGCTGCAGTTATATATTCTTATCAGAAAGTTTTTTTAAGAACCCTTTCATGTTTCCCTAACAGGAACTGTTTCCTCCAGTTTTCCATCTAAAGTGTCTCCAATTGACCCTACTCATATGTATATCAATATTTACCTTACACCACCCATTTGTTCGCCTATCCACCCTGCAACATTCAACTTCGCTTCAATCCTTGCAGCCGCAATTTTATGACCACTGGCTTGGAGTTGGTACTGAAACACATCAAATTTGATTATACAAAAAATCACGGAAAGAGTACCACCCGTAATATCATAACAACAAATACCTCCATTCGAGCTTTGCTCATGGAAATGAATCGCTTGAAACGCTTCTGGTCTGTAAACTGAACGCCTTGGATAATGTGGTTGATCTACAGTAAATATGTTCACTGAATCACTTTTGCTGTATAGGAATTCTCAGAAACGAAAGTCACTTATTACAGTCATTACAGTAAGACGTCTTTAAATTTTAACTTCAGTGGTTAACAATATAGCACGTTACATGAAACATTGCCGCAATTTTACCAGATACATGCTCAAAGATTGTAGGATTTAGGGCCAACGTAATCATAATTGTTTTATTTCTTAACCAAACTGGAACAGACTTTAGCCTCAGCAAATGTGCTAGCATATATGGTCAATCATGGAAACCCTGATGAAGAAGAAATCGGTGTTGATTCTATTAAGAAACGAAAGAGCATAGTTGTCTGCAACTACAACATCATATGTAGTCCAATTTACTGTGCACTTCATTATGAGAGCCAAAAAAACATGGAAACAACTAATGTATAGGGGGTAGAAAAATCGATTTAGTCCTATATCTATTTGGCATAAATTAAAATAGCTCATGGCTACATTTATTTTTTTTTGGAAACAATTTTGGCTATATGTTAGTTTGTGTATTTAATAAATCCAAAAAAATATTATGAATAGCTTTATTTCTTTTAATCATATGTGCATATATCATTAATGATTAAAGCAACACATTTTCAAGCATTACAACTAATTTCCTAGGCTCTGTTAATTTCTGAAGTTCAAAGGGAATATACAGTTTTTCTTACAGTAAACCAGAGATGCATACATTAAAAAGACTCTTGAAGGATCTGGAACACACAGGAACTAGTTTGCTTACCAATATGACACTAAATCAGGGAGAACAACCAGCATCCATAGTCACTAATTTACACACACAGAAATATGCAGCTAAGTTCTTCAATAATATTTTCTGCAACACCCATTACTGATTGCCCTACACGTTTCTTACAGTGAATCAAAAATATATACATCAAAAGACTCTTGAAGGATTGGCAATATGAACTAGTTTGCCTACCAAAATGACACTAAATTATGGAGAACAACCAGCTTCCAAGTCCCTAATGTGTGCGTGCACACTGTTCCTACATTATATTACACGGAAATATACAGCTACCAATGACCTCTTGGTTCAATGGTAACTCTTTCGCTCCCTTTATAGGATGTCGAGGGTGCGAACATTGTCAAAGACAAGGGGGTGCGTGAGTGTGTTAATCATCAAAATAAAATAATAAATCTATACAACTAACTTCTTAAATATATCTTGTCAAAACAAAACTTCTTATAAAATATTTTCTGCATCAGGTATTAGACAATAAACTTGATGCCAGAGAGTGGATACACAAACAAACCACATAAATTCTAGAAATCTATCTCTTCAATAATGTGAGATTAGATGAAAATTCCTCATAAATTAAATAATATGAGAGCTTAGTGAAGCAAAATTAAAATTTTCAACACAGTTAAAGAAAAGGAATACCTAGAATTCGGTGTTTGAAGAAATTAAAATAAATGACTAGACTTGATGGATTTAAATTTGTGATATAAAATTGTATGTTTAATCTTTTAATTTATCATGCAATATAATTCTGAAAGAGCAAAAACATAATAAATATTTAGTTATTATAAAAAATATGTAGTTATTATAATTTTTATCTGTGATAGATCCTCCATATCCTCAATCCAAATATAAATTTAAAACACACCAATAAGAGCATGGCTTGATTTACCATTCGTGCCTAAGTATTAGAATATATAAACACCCTAAGATTAAAAAGGAAGCAGACAAACAGTTGTGTAACACACCCACTACTGAAATGGCAAGAATAATAAGGTAAACGATGGAAACTGTATTCACTAGAACAATCAAAAGAACAAGGATAATCTGGCAATTTGAGAGGCCAGTCTCTCCCTAGCTATTACAATACTCAATTCTCAGATCCCTAATAACGTTCCCTTCCTTCTCTTTTATCCCAACCCTATCTTCTTCTGTGCTTTTACTCTAATGCCCCTGGACACCTGTCAACTGCTCAGCTGTAGAATCTATGCTCCTTTTACTGATTTGCCCCTGCTTATGCTTCTTTTTCCTTGTGTACACTAACGATCCTTTAGTTGTCACAGAGTGTATCACATTACTCCGCCCCCAAAAACTCACCTTGTCCTCAAGGTGGAAGTCCGGAAATTGGTTAGCTATCAGTTCTGCTTCTTCCCAACTGGCTTCGTATTCAGACAACCCCTTCCACTTGATCAAAACCCCCAGGACCCCTGCATCTCCCTTTGTTAACTGTCGCACCTCAAACAACTCTTCAGGCACCACCACTAGCTCCAGTTCTGCAGTCAACTGAGGGGGTAACAGAGGCGAAGTCACAGCTGCGCCTACTGCTCATTTAAGTTGAGAAACATGAAAAACCGGATGTATTTTATTGTCCTCCGGTAATGCCAGTTTATACGCCACTTCACCGACTCGCTGAAGCACCTGAAATGGTCCATAATAACGAGGAGCGAGTTTATCAAACGGCCTCCTTGCTAAGGACTGTTGTCGGTATGATAAGCCCAGCTGGGGCTTGCTGTGACTGCTTGTTACGCTGGTATACTTCGCAGGCCTGCACATATTTCATAACATCCTTACGCATTTCTTTCCAGAACCAGTCCTGGGCAAGGCGAAAATAGGTTTTAGTTTCACCCGCATGTCCTCCAGTTAATGAATCATGGTACTCTTTCAACAAAATAGGTACAAATTCTGACGTTTGAGGGATCATGTAATGCCCTTTGTACAGCAACTTACCATCACTGCAACTAAACCAACTTCCCAGTTGATTTCCCTTAATCGATCCTGAATGGCTTGTATATCTGGGTCTGCTGCAATTTCATGCTCCAGACGAGACCAATTCACCCCGTGAGTTGAAATCAAAGAGCTGAGCACCACTTCACCTACCTCCTTTCTCGACAAGGCATTAGCCACCCTATTGGCCGCCCCCGGTTAGAACTGAATTTCGAAATCAAACCCAAGGAGCTTAGTCATCAACCTTTGATACTCCGGATTAATTTCACGTTGCTGTGTTAAGAACCGTAAACTTTCCTAGTCAGAACGAATCACAAAGTGTCTCCCTAGCAGATAATGCCTCCATTTCTGTACGGCCAATACAATTGCAATCAACTCTTTCTCATACACTGACTTTTGTTGGCCTCTGGCTCCAAGCAACTTAGCACAGGGGGTTGGACCAATGTCTGTTTTAACTGTTGAAACGCCTTGGTGGCCTCGGGTCCCCACCCGAAATTATCTTTCCTCAGTTGCTCTGTCAAAGGCTGAGCTATTTGTGCGTAACGATACACAAACTTCCTATAGTAGCCTGTCATACCTAGGAATCCCCTTAACTCCTTAAATTTGCTGGTATCGGCGACTCCAAAATTGCTTGAACCTTGTCCTTATCGACTTGCACCCCTTCTTTTCTTATGACATGGCCCAGATAACCAATAGACTCTTTTCCAAATTCACTCTTTTTTCGGTTAGCATACAGCTCATGTTCTGCTAGCTTTTCCAAGACCAGACAAAGGTGTTCTTTGTGATGTTCTTTATCAGAGCTATACACCAATATATCGTCGAAGAAGACGAGTACAAATCTCCTCAAAAAAGGCCGGAATATGTCATTCATCAAAGATTGAAAGGTGGCCGACGCGTTCATCAAGCCAAACGGCATGACCAAGAACTCGTAGTGACCGTCATGAGTTCTAAATGCAGTCTTGTGTGTATCTTCCTCATTCACTCGAATCTGATGATACCCTGCCCTCAAGTTTAACTTGGAAAACATCGTTGCGCCATTCAATTCGTCCAATAACTCATCTATCACTGGAATTGGGTACTTGTCCGGCACCGGCACCTTGTTCAAGGCTCTGTAATCAACGCAAAATCTCCATGAGCCGTCCTTTTTTTTCACCAACAAGACAGGACTCGAGAAAGGGCTGGTCGAGGGCTTAATTATTTACTGCTGTGAGCATCTCCTGAATAAGTCTCTCGATCTCGTCTTTTTGAGACTGTGGGTATCGGTAAGGTCTCACACTTACCGGGTCACTTCCCTCTTTAAGCACAATGGCATGCTCGTGTTGCCTCTGTCTTGGCAGGCCTTGTGGTTTGTCAAAAACTCAAGTAGCGGCCTGAATAGTACTGTGGAGAAACTCTGGAATATCTGCCACACTGCCTTGGTCCTCTGTAGGCGCTACTACCATGCGATTGCACTCTACTAAGTAGCCCCCTTCTTCCTTACGAATTAATTTACGCATTGCTCTTAAAGAGGCTTGAGAGCGAACCAAAGATGGGTCTCCCACCAACGTAACAGGTTCTCCTCTGAATTCATACTTCATGATCTGTTTCTGCCAATCAGTTGTTACAATCCCCAATGTCTGAAGCCACTGCACTCCTAGAATCACATCTGAACTTCCCAAACCCAGTGGAAGAAAATCAGAAACAATTTCCACTCCATTTTCCAGCTTCAGAGTCACACTCCTACACATTCCTTCCCCTCTAACAGCGTCTCCATTCCCCAATGAGACCCCAAAGCTGCCTGTATTCTCGACCTTCAACCCAGCTGCCCGAACAACCTCCAAGGACACGAAATTGTGAGTTGCCCTGGGGTCAATCATGACTATGACCTCGTGATCCCCAATAACCCCTCTCAGCTTCATGGTCTGTGGGCTAGACAATCCAATCACAGAGTTTAAGGAGACCTCTGTCAAGACTTCCATAGCTGTGTCGGGTGAATTGTCGCCCTCTTTTCCCTCGGCGCCTTCATCCTCTTCCTCAATCAACAGGACACTCAGTTCTTTGTTTCGACAACGGTGCCCCACCATCCATTTGGCATCACACCTATAGCATAAGCCTTTCGCACGCTTGTCCTGTAGCTCCTTTTTCATGAGATGCTTAATCTCGCCTGTATAGGCAGCGGCCTTTGGAGATTGGACAGAACCTTGTGACTCTCTTGGGCTCACACTCCACCCTCTCGAGACAGGCGGACTAGTAGATGTTCCATAAGATAAGCCAGACAACGTAGATGGATTTCTGCTGAAATTACCCAAAACCCCCGTACGGACAGTCCCAATACCCTGCTTCCTCAGTCCGATAGCACAATGCTTTTCCTCAACACGAATGGCCAGTTCCATGGCTTGTTCCAAACTAATAGGGTTAAGTAAGCGTACCTCCATTTTAACTTCTTCCTTGAGCCCATTAACAAACTGACCCAACAACATCTCTTCAGAATTCCGTTCTAGAGGGGACACCGTCTCAATAAACTTGCGCCGGTACTCATGCACTGTAGTGGTCTGCGTGGTTGACAGCCACTGTTCGTAAAGAGAACCCCCACTTACTGGACGGAATTGTCGGAGCAAGAACAACTTAAGATCCTCCCACCTCCGAATCGGATGCCGTTTGTTCTCCCACTGGTACCACCTGAGGGCATCGCCTTCTAACGCAACTGCAACGGCATCTAACATCTATTCTTCCGAGAGTCGGTCAGAGGTGAAATAGCGTCCCACTCACATCACCCAACCATCTGGGTCACTGCCATCAAAGACCGGCATATCCAGCTTCCTGAATCTCCAATTACCCATACCACCGCCCATGCCAGTACTGCCCGGCCCATCGCCATCAAGGCGTCGGCCCCCACCGCCAAGGCCAGAACCGCCTAAAGGAATATGCCCCGTCTGATTGAAACTAGACTCACCCCTTTCGTGCAGACTCGCCGGAAAAGACTGAAATTCCAACATAGTCTTATGCATCTCAGATTGGAACTTCGTCTGTTCATTTTGAAGCGAGTTGATGAGAGATTCGTGGTATTCACGACTGTGGTGGCCCCATCGGAAAGAGGCTCTGATACCACTTTGTAACACACCCACTACTGAAATGGCAAGAATAATAAGAAGGTAAACGATGGAAACTGTATTCACTTGAACAATCAAAAGAACAAGGATAATCTGGCAATTCGAGAGGCCGGTCTCTCCATAGCTATTATAATACTCAATTCTCAGATCCCTAATAACGTTCCCTTCCTTCTCTTTTATCCCAACCCTATCTTCTTCTGTGCTTTTACTCTAATGCCCCTGGACACCTGTCAACTGCTCAGTTGTAGAATCTATGCTCCTTTTACTGATTTGCCCCTGCTTATGCTTTTTTTCCTTGTGTACACTAATGGTCATTTAGCTGTCACAGAGTGTATTACAAGTTCATTCAAGTTGTTTGAATACAACTTGCTTATAAACATTATCTGCTTAGTTTTATCCAACGGCTTTGATTAACTGTTTATCTGATTATTTCTTTTTAATTTTAGGGTGTTTATATAATCTAATAATTAGGCACGGATGGTAAACCAAGATCGCCATGCTCTTATTGGTGTGGTTAAATTTAGATTTGGATTGAGGATATGGAGGATTTATCACAAATAAAAAATTATAATAAATAAATACTTATATATGTTTGCTCTTTCAGAATCTAGTTTATCCTTTAAGCCTAGTCATTTTTTTTTTGAAAATTTTCTACAAACACCGAATTCTATGTGTTCCTTTTCTTTAACACTGTTAAAAATTTTATTCCAAATTTATAATAAACAACCGTCAAACATCACTTATAATTTATATATAAAACCAACAAAACTGGTTCAGAATCAACATTTTTGTTATCATATATATGCAACTAGAGATGCTTGATGCTCAATATAAAGTCAAACAAATCATACATAACAATCTTCTTTTAACTTCCCTTTTGGGTAGTTCATCAACGATAAAAGTATGTACATTGTATAGTAGTATAAACATAAGCATGCATCTATTACTAAGTTCTATAAATATTTATTTGAGCTCTAGAAACACAAGTCTTGCATGTTTAATTAAAACAACTCATTTTAACACGCCCAAAATCAAAATTTAAAAAGTAAAAAAAATAGTTCAACAACAAATCCAGGAGCATATATAAAAATGTTAGCAAATAATACATGTTTTTAAACTTTTAGTTTAAAAAGGAAAGTATACCAGGTTAAAGAGATCTTCTGTGTGCCCAGACATTGCTTTTCCTCGAACAATCATATGGCTGCATGGATCAGCTTTGCCTCTTACTGATGAGGTGAACGGATATACTGATATTCCTCCGGTTTTTCTTCCAATCAACTGATTAAGTTGTACAAAATCCATGTCTTTCGTACCCGTTCCCATCAGTGACTGACTGTCAACAATTTCACCACACTGGATTCAGAATATCCATATATTCATGTACCAATGAGAATACATAGGTGACCAACTCATGCCCCCCCCCCCCCCCACACACACCCCCGGCTTCCCCTCCTTTCCAAGGCTATCAGGTAATGCAATCTAAATTATGTAAAAGAGACACAGCAAGCATAACTCAACACATACTATTTCACTTCCCTAATTAAATGTCATGGATTAGAAAGTCTAATTCCTTTTTTAACACTCCAATGAAAAACTCTTTCTGGTCAACGGGGTCATATAACAGTACAAGAAAACAAGTTTCAAGGTGCATTCTAAGGAGCTGGTAAAACTTAAAAAAGGTACCAAGACTGGTGAAACACAACATAAAAAAAGGCCGCACTCAGCACTAAGCACACAATTCATTACATATATGATAGTATATAATTACAGAGCAAATAAACATTTGCAACTCACCAGAACAAAGGTACCAGAGGAACAAGCTCTTGCTTTAGTGAACTCATGTCAAACACAACTTCACTGTATAACACATCATTAGTGAATAGGTCATGCTGCAATACCTTTACCCCATTAATATCCCCGATCTGCTATTCCCGAAGTTTGTAAGACCATCTGAACATAATTACATTTTGGATTGACAAAGAAAGATATATATGCAACTACAGCTACCTTAATTGGGATCTGTATAGGTTTTTTAGGTATGTCTTGAAGAGATAGGCTTGGCACACTCTTCAAGGCTTCCGGCGGGTCAGGGGTTTCCTGCCTCAATCGTAGCTGCCGAGTAGCATGATCCAGTTTAGCAAGATCCGCTTCAGTCATATTTGCCTTTAGTTCATCCAAAAATGTTTTCTCCGATGCTTCATCACAAGAAGCCTTCTCTGCATCGGGCTGACAAGAATACCAGATGTTATAATTCAACAATTCCAATTTAATGTGCTTTATACCTATAATAATAATTTTGCCTTTAAGTTACCTGCATCTCAATTGTTACACGATGAGGATTATTCAAAATATATTTCTCTATCAATGGTGAAAAAACAGCCTTGTTGCCTTCCTCAGCTATCCTAGCTTTTAGAGCCAACAATGGTTTTTGATATTTCAAAGGTTCAAATGGATCCATGTCATATATCCATTTCCCCTAAAACACAAATTCTATATAAGAATTCATTCCACAATCTAGGTGGAAAAGAAGTAGACCTGGCTTCTTAAACAAGAGCTCAATACAGTAGCATTCTTACAATGGACTGAAGCATCAAGGCCAAACCACGAGGAAACGACCCAGTGTTGTTTTCCCTCAAAGAGAACTCTACTGTATTCATAGATGCCTCCACAGCATCTGTGTCAAAACCTGTCTCGGCCAAAGATTTTATAGTATCCATTACCAAATCCTCAACCCTTTTAATATTCTCTTTGGAAACACACCATCCTATGCTAAATTGGGTCTGAAGTAATTCATACTCTGCCCCTCCTCCAACATTGCACTCTCCCGAATTAAGGCTTCCCAACAATAGATGGTCCAGGAAAAGAAGGGCAAGCTTAGATTCCATGTCAAGTGGTTCATCAGAGATCAGCCAATTAAGGCAAACCATGTGCTTCTTTTTCAAAACGCCACCTTCAGTGACAGGATATTTCTTGACTATCCTTACTGGCTTTAGAAATAGCTTCTGGAGTTTAACTATTGATTCTTCGGGAGCTGTACTCACATCAAACATATCTAGATACTCTGCAATTGAAAATGAAAAGTATCAAACCATGTTAAAGTGATGGCCATAAGAGTTACTTTCAATGTAAGCGGATAACAAGATAGTTATACATACATATGTAAAAATAAAGCATAGGGGAGGAAGGTTTTTTTTACCAATAATACTGCATATCTATACTAAACTATAATAACCAAACGTAGGAATAATTTGAAGTAGTTTGGTTAGATATGTTTGGTCATCTCTTAATTAACCTTTCCTCAACCTTTTCTGAAAAAACAAACAGAAAATATTATATAAATAATGAGAGAAGGACCAACATGTTTCTTCCTATTGTAACGTGTTCTAGTTTCGAACTCTGACATGTTATACTCCATGACAAACATGACGCCAACACATGATAAACAATATTGTTTTCCTCACAAATGAATAAACAAAAAATAGGATTTAAAATTATAAAAAAAACACAATAACACATATTAATATTAAGAAAACATTTACAAATATATGATAAAAATGTTTATTATTTGTAATACCCAACTACAATATGAAAAAAACACATATTGTAAAAGCCAAATCTGTGAGAGAAAATATAATCAATAGGTTAATAACATTTAATCAAACTTCAATACATTATCATAGAACTCCTCGCGCAAAAAAAAAGTGGGTATCCAACAATACTAAACCACTAATAAAGTGACAATAAAAATTAAATTATAATTAATAAATTTCAAATTATGAACTCGTTCGTGTTTCACACGGGCTTAAGGCTAGTATACATAAAAGCTGCAAAAGAATATGCAAATCGATATTCGTACATAAAGAATAAGTGAGGGGCGTTAAGGTGGCGCCTCTCAAATAGCTCTAATCTGTTTTTCTGATTTTCTTGAATTTTTGAAATTTAAATATGAAAAATAAAAACTACCTTTTTAGTTTCGAATATGTTGGAAGGTTATTTGTGATAAGTTGGAAAGATCATATTAAAAAAATTAAAACTATCCTTTTTCAGTTTTGATTTGATGGAAAGGAAGTTTCCAAATGATAGAAAAGACAAGAATAAAATATCTATTGGAAGAAAGTTTCTAAATTTTAAGAAAAAAATTCACAAACAAATGATATCATACTATATAGATTAGTCAAACTATAATATTACAATTTTGATCATTATACGAATATCTTATTTTATTTCATATAGTTTAAATTATTGATATATTTATACCGAATAATTTCACACATTGTTCTTCTTTAATATAAGAGATTAGTTGGTAATGCAGTCGAATCTAAATAAATCAAACTCGCACAAAATATTGTATGACTAATACTTAAAATAAAATATTAAAATTATTTATTATTTTACTTTAAAAGGTTTTGTTCCATAGTTTTTATTGTTAACTTATCGTGGACTTAATATATATCACCATATATATCACCATATATATATATATATGGGTGGCGCTCAAAAGAGAACCAATGCTTAAAATAGAACCATAGAACCACCAAGGTTCTGCTGTAGAACCCTATATTTTTCATTGATTTTCAGGATCTAAATTTAAATGCATGTTTTTTTTGCATCGTTGTGTGTGTTCAAAAGTAATTTCAAAATATAATACATGAATAAGACATTTTTTCATGTGCAGTTCTACTGCAAGGTTCTACTGCAGAACCCTAACTAATACTAGAAATAAGGTTGTGGTTCTAAGGGTTCTCTCCCTAATGGTCTCTTTGGAACATGACTCATATATATATATATATATATATATATATATATATATATATATATTCCTTGAAATTCAAATATCTATTTATCTTTAATATATATAAATATAAATTAAAATTAAAATACAAATATTAAATTCTAGATGGTAACGCGCATAAGTCGACATCTTATTAAACACATTTTTCCAAAAAAAATACACGTTCATAATTTATCATATTTCATGATAAGAACTTCAACAAACTTTATTGTTTATTTAACTTATTTTAAGATAGTATAAAATTTCTTTTATAAATTTTAATGAGTCCATGTAATTTGAGTCAATTTTTGAATATTTCCAACCAATTAGAAATTTCTTCCAAAAAAATTTGAAAGAAATAAAAGTAGTTTTGATTTTTCAAACTTATTTTTCTAACAATTTAGAAACTTCCTTGCAGTAGTTATTTTTAGTATTTTCTTTTTTAACATTTAGATTTTTCAACATAGGTTTCCAGTTTATTGAAAACTCCTTCTTAACATATTTGAATGTAAAAATGTGGTTTTTATTTTTTAAAATTTAAAATTCATGATTGCAAGACATTTCCTCACACAAAAAAATTATGAAAGTCAAAGGGTAATTTTGATTTTTCAATATAATATATCCAACCAATTAGAAATTTCCTTCCAAAAAATTGAAAGGGAAAAAAAGTAGTTTTGATTTTTTTTTAAACTATTTTTTTTACAATTTAGAAACTTTCTTTCAAAAGATACTTTTAGTGTTGTCTTTTCTACCATTTAGAAACTTCCTTTCAATAAGAAACTAAAAAAGGATAGTTTGGATTTTTCAATACGATCTTTTTAACTCATTTCAAACTTCCTTCCAACATATATTCGAAACTAAAAAAGCAGTTTTTATTTATCATATTTAAAATTCTAAAATTCAAGAAAATTAGAAAAATAGATCATACTTTATCATATCTTACAAAATAAGTAAACTTTATTGTTTGTTTCACTTATTTTAAGATATTATAAAATTTCTTCTATACACTTTAAAAATTCCATGTAATTTGAGTCACTTTATCAATATTATCCAACCAATGAAAAATTTCCTTCGAATAAAATTGAAAAAAAAAAGTAGTTTTGATTTTTCAAAATTATTTATATTACAGTTTAGAAACTTCCTTCTTGTAGATATTTTTAGTATTTTTTTCCTATCATTTAGATTTTTGAACATGGGTTGCCGGTGTATTGAAAACTCCATTTCAACATACTTGAAACTAAAAATGTGGTTTTTATTTTTTGATATTTAGAATTCATGATTGCAAGACTTTTCCTCACAAAAAAAATATATATGAATCTCAAAAGGGTAAATCTAATTTTCCAATAAATATATCCAACCAACTACAAATTTTCTTCCAAAAAAAGTGAAAGAAAAAAATGGTAGTTTTAAGTTCTTAAAATTATTTTTCTTACAATTTAGAAAGTTTCTTCCAATAGATATTTTATTATTGTCTTTTCTATCATTTAGAAATTC
The DNA here is from genome assembly GCF_001625215.2 of Daucus carota subsp. sativus. NCBI lineage: Eukaryota > Viridiplantae > Streptophyta > Magnoliopsida > Apiales > Apiaceae > Daucus > Daucus carota. Next base: position 23,911,179 of record NC_030381.2, read on the forward strand.
CTTCCCATCAAATTTTTTATGGTGTCATTAGCTTTCAAACAGCATGGCACAATGGACTTAGAGGTGACATACACGAAATGGTCATTTGGAAGAGTGCAAGATTTATGGTTATATGGTGTAGTTGGCTTCAGAGAGGTTGTTTATATATGGGTCACGTTTGGAGCATGATGCAAGCCTGACACTTGTATGCATGACCAAGTTTAAGGTATACATACCCTTATATATATTAGGTACAAATACAAATATCATATACAAGAAAGAGTATGATATGGAATATTATAATTGATAGGAAAGGGCCTATAATCTAACTTAGGGAAAAAGTCAAGAGCATGAATGATTGATCACGTGGTGAGAAAATATGTATATCTTGTCAAGTATATGACTCAGTATTATATTTTCATAGGAGGATAGTTAAGAGAGATGACATGTTCTTGGCATATCTTATCAAAGGATAAAAGTTAAAATGGGCAAGCCTATGCAAGCTCATGAGCTAAATATACACCAAGGAGCTTGCCTTTTATTTCATTAGTCATTAAAGGAAACCATCATATATGGATAGTACTAAATAGTTGTACGAGATGAGCAAACAACTTTTAAGTTTAAAAACTTGAGAAAACCATGAATTATCAGTGTCTCTGTATTCTGATACAAATTATGTTGTAGAGGTCCGAGAACTAATTGGTCAGGCTTAATGAAAGGAAATAGTTAGTATCCACGCATTATCCTCTTGTTACAATAACATTATAGGAGTTATTTATGAATTAGATTATGTGAGATACCAGTGGTTGCCACAATTATGGTTGTTTTACTTGAGTTTGATGGATATATTTTTCACAAGTATGACAAAATTTTGAAAAATATTCAGATGTATAAGTGCTAAATTTTAGGGGCATGGATATTCGATTATGTACCTTTAGGGTTGATACGTGTAATAGGCCAAGTTTTAAAGGCTAAAATAATATTGATAAAAAAAATGTTGCTTAATAGTAGGCAGTAGGCACGTGATATTTATAAGAAACTGCTTTGGTTACCCTAGATGCAGAAGTGCTTGGCAAACCCTACTAAATCTGTAGCAAGGATCCTAAGGGATAAGTAATTAGGCCTCTGACAGTCCTATAAACATGGCATTATTTCTACCTTTGAATTTGACATTAATCTTGAGCAAATAAACTACTACTCTTAATAGACATACAGCTACAAGCAATAAGTTGACATAGTAAATACCACTTAAGATACGTAGGCGCTCTATTGGATCATCATCTCCATAGAACCATATCCTCGCATTACTGGGATGGTAAAATTTAAGATGAAATTCCTGTTATGTATATTGAATAGTATCAAAATTAATCCATTAGACCAAAGATATAGCTTACATATGGCGTGTACTCAAACTAAAGTCATATAAAAGTTAACAATGTACACAAACTAAGGTCATATTAAAGTAAACCATCTTTTCTGGGTAAACAGACTTATTAAACTAAAAAAATGAAATAAAAACTGGTTTCAAGATACATAACGCCAAATGTATGCTGGTGCAACAGGCAATCCTAAACATATTGATGTCCCCATCACTGCATAATATTGATGTGATTCTAATATTTCTTCTATTTAAATGCAAGCTGCAATTGAATTAATCACAACATGCAACTTCGATACACCTTCAACAGTGGACAAGAAAACATGTGACAGACCTTAAATTCAGCAAATGTGAGTTTGGGAATATCTAGTGGATCACCACCACAATCAAAGCCGTAGGTATTGTCTGGAAAAACAGCCTGGGCAGAGGTGCGACAATCAATAACATTGCCCAACCAACTACTTGAGATTCAATAATCATAGATGCAATTCTAATTTAACCACCACAAATTAGTACATACAAGAACAAGATGAACCAACCATGAAAATGAAAGTTCCGAGACTTCAAGATCGATTTGCAGTAACAAATATTTTGTATCTGTATAATTTAGAAGCAACGCATAAAGGACTGCGAGTCTATTGCAGTAAGACCACCTCTATATCTATTTACTTTTAGAAAAGAACTACCAGTTTACACACAATGTTTTCTTTTTTGCATTGAGAGGTTTTAATAATTGTTTAAGTGTCTTATTAAGACAATGGAGTTTCAGGAAAAACCATGTTATCCCGTCGATATTATTGCTAAGAACACTGCTACAGATATAAATCACCAATCAGTACCTGTTTGGTATATATGACAGCAGGAAGTTTGGAAAACAAGAAAATAGTGGGGAGATGTCTTATGAGAGACACACATTACAAGTATAAAGTGTGTGTATATCAAAAGTAGTGTAGGGGCCATTTATATAGGACCTGTAAACCAACACTGCGGTGTTTAAGGAAGGAAACAACCTGGCTTCCTTTAAATTGAAAAAAAAAAAAACATTTAGTTTAAAAGAATACAGATACAATTACCAAAGAGTCTAAACAATGCAGAACATTTAAAGTTCATGTAAAACGAAATTACTAGAATAATTTAAGCATGCTTGAAAGAATCGTGAAAAATGAAATTATGAAATCAATTGAAGAGTATAATGTTAAACTTGCCTGTTGAGCGCTTTTGCTTAATATGTCATGTGGCTGAGAATAGACCCCCTTCATTTCATTGAATACAACACCTGAGATATGCACAGGAAGAAGCTACAAGATGAAGCCATATAGTTATGAAGCTAAGATTGTAACTGCAACTGTGTTCTTTCATATGGAAAAAAAGTTTAAAATGGCCACACAAAATATAAAACCTTTATATGTTATGTCCTCTGAAGGGTCGTTTAGCTCATGATGCCAACCCTCTTGTTGAAAAGTCTGAATGTCCTCCACACACTTAGGAAAGAAGACGGCATCCAGATAGACATCAACCAGATTATAGAAATCCTATTTGAAAGATAGAATTAGATACTATATGAAAAATCCTAGCAACATTCATGACAAAATAATCTTGGTATATCTTTGCGACCTTTGCATTTGTAGAAGCAACAGTATAGAAGGTCCTATCTGGATGTGTGAAAGCACCCAAAAAAGTATGCAAACTCCCTTTCAGTAGTTGAACAAAGGGATCTTTTAGGGGGTACTTTCGTGAACCACACAGCACGCTGTGCTCCAATATGTGTGGGATTCCAGTTGAATCTTTTCTGCATTAACAATTGCATGCAGTGATAGGATGTTAGGATGTTGACCAACAAGATACCAAAGTACAGGACGAAGCTCAAGTAGTGATATACGTATGTTAGCGAAATATAGAACTCAATTATTTCAGCTAAGATCATATAAACACGAGAGGATTCCCTTTTTGAGTAGTTGAAACTAATTTTGTAAGATGCCGCAGCAAAGTTTAATATAAATCTCAGTTTTACAGAACAGTTTTACATTTACAAGGCCATGGATTTATCACCATTGTCAAAGTGTACACCTTTATCAGTAATTACCCAAGCCAGACCCAAGAATTAGCTTTTAACCATCTCTCTCACATTATTATAATCAATTTCATGACATCCAAATTATTTGTAGACAATTAGAATTCACTTTAACAAGTCAATAACAACACAAACATCAAAGAAGAATGCATCAATACTTACGGAGGAGTTCGAAAAACAATACCAAAAACCTTATTCTCATCGTCATTGGAAACAGACATAACTTGAGCACCCGTCTTTTTATGCTTAAACAAAACCAATGTCGACTTGCACTCTTCGATGAACTGCTCCGAAACTTTGTCAAACCCGAGCTTCTCCGGAGCATCATAAACATCTAAAACCACAAGAAATTAACCAAATCGAAGAAAACAACGAACTCAAATAAAAAATAAAGATGAAAGAATAATTGACCTGGAGAAGATTGAGGGGCAGAAGTTGCAACAGAGCGAGTAAAGAGAGGGCGAAAATGTGCATTTAATGGAGGAGGTTCAGCTGTTGGGATGAGTCTCGGATGTTGCCGGAGAAACGATCGCCGGTGAGAATGTAGTCTTGCCGGAAGGGAAGACCGGCGAAGGGCGGCTCTCAACATTTGTCAGTTGTAGCGGGAGTCTGACATAAGAATAAGAGGAAATGAGGGTTTCGGCCCCAAATAATCAATTTTAGGCTTAAAAAAAAGCCCCAAATAACCAAATACCCTAAACATGGCCCTTACTGACCAGTAGAGACGCTACTGAAGTAGCGTTTTTGTTAAAACACCAAAACGCTACATCGTGTAGCGTCTCGGTTAATTAATTTTTTTTAAAAACCTTAAACGCTACACGTAATAGCGTTTCCATTATTTAAATTTTTGTAAATGTTAAAACGCTACTAGTAGTAGTGTCTTTATTTTTTTTCAGTTTTGTTTTCAGTTCTTTAGCATACTGGCGTTTTAAACTACAACGCTACTTAGTATAGCGTTTTCCTTTATTATTTTTTTTATGAACCAGTAAAACGCTAGACGAAGAAGCGTTTATGTGTGAAGGTGAACTTAAAACGCTACTTAGTGTAGCGTTTTTACCTGTTTCTTGTGCCAGGCAGAAGGCTACTGCCTTATTGCCACTAAAAAACCAAAATTACAACCACAACTTAAAAACCAAAACTTTAAAATACCAATTCAATGTAAATTGCATGGACAATATAAACTAATTCATAACAACATAAAATTTAATTTATATCATAAATCATTCATACAATTTTCGCGAAATTCAAACAACCATATCAAATTGTACTTGAACCATAGTACTACAACAATAAAAACAACTAGAGAATCAACTGTCTCTCGATGAAGTCCCTCCATGCTTTCCCCGGCTCTGGAAATCCATCTCGTTCTTGTACCTCGTTGCTTTTCTTCGCCCCTTCTTCTTCTCCATATCGGGGTCATGCACAACTCTCGGGAAAGCAAGCTCTGTAGGATATCGAGGATCACCCTTGTTTGGAATTGGCTCAAAGATACCATTATAAATCTTTGACTGGTTCTCTAACTTGTACCAATCTCCAATAAACGCATGGAAGTTCATCTTCACATGTGAACAACATGCAATTACATGGGAGCAAGGGATTCTATAAGTTTGTAATTTTCCACAAGTACAACTAGACTCCATAAGACGAACCGTGTGTGTGTTTCCCTCTTTCAACCCATCCTTCCTTGTAACTACTTGGAATAACCAAGTCCCCCGATCAAATATCTTCACACTATGACCCGTGGAACGTCTTACAGCACGGTTCAAGAGATGGGATGCATATTTGGTGAAAATTTGACCTTTCGATACTTGTGTTGCAATCTCAAGACGACGTTGATCAAAGTACTCAACCGTCTTATGGAATAGTACTCGCACCGATGAAGTAAGCGGGAGCCTCTAAGCGTCGATAATTGCTTTGTTCCAACTCTCAGCATGGTTGGTAGTCATGATGCCAAAACGATGATGCTCGTAATCATGTGTCAGTGACCAGTTCCTTACTGGTTTGTCCTCAAACCATGCAAGTGCTCGGGGCTCTAGTGCCAACAACTCCCCCCATAGTAGTTCAAATTTCTTAGGCTGGACCTGATATGCCAACTCAACCAATCTATCCTTCAATCCAGCTTTCTTGAATTTGGTGGCAAAGTTTGTGGCAAAATGTCTCACACAGTACCGATGATGATTAAGTGGCTCACACCATCCCTCCTTCTGCATAGCTTCCATGATCCCTAAATGTTTATCAGAAATGATACATATCCCGTGCCTCCGACCAACCACCAAGCTCCTCAACCTATCCATGAACCAATCCCAGCCAGAGTTGTTCTCCGACTCCACTATAGCAAACGCCAACGGTAGAATGTGACTAAACCCATCTACAGCTGTTTCACTCAGAAGAACACCCGGATATGGTCCATACAAATGAGTCCCGTCTATCAGTATGACGGGTCTGCAATACTCGAAGCCATCAATGCATGGCTTAAAAGCCCAGAACAATCTCATGAATGTCACTTCCTGTTCCAAATAAATAACAAACATTACATTAGAAAATGAATAACGGCGTCCAAATACTTAATGAAAATGAATTAAATTACACGGTGATAGAACATACCTCTAGTTGCTCTGCATCATCCTCCCTAAAGCACCAATCCACCTTCGTGCCCACATTGAAGGACTGAAGAGCTTCCATCAAATGTGGCAAGTCCTCGTATGATCCTTCCCACGAGCCATGAATATCCTCCATTGCAATCTTCTTTGCATTCCTAATCTTCTTTCGTCCCGGCTCATATTCAAACTTATCTTTAGCAGTGGCTAACAACACCTTCTCCTTAATTGTCGGATCAGCAACAATTTGAGATTTAATCACTCCAGCAATCTCCGAGGCTGTCAAGTTGGGATGCTCTCGTGTGATGATAGTGCTCAAGCAACTATGTGGTCCTACACTCTCCATGATTTGAAATTTACCATGTGAAGTCCTCTTTCTAGCTTTCAACTTCCAAATGCAACCATCATTTCTATATTTGCAAGCAACATACCAACTACTCGGATCTGATCGTATCACTCCAATCTCTAAGTGATTCTGAATGTGGTATTGCTTCACCACATGCATCAAATCCTCTTTCGTGCTAAATAACCTCCCCTCCTTCAACTCCAACGGGACCTCATTATTTTCAACCTCGACATCGTCGAATGAGGTCATCCTCTCTAAATGGGAAGTATCGACAGACATATAGCTATCACCCACATCCTGGTCATGTCTAAAATGACTACCACCCGAATCACGCCCACTACTCTTCTCCCCCACACTCGAACTACTCCTTACCAAATTCCCATCACAAGACAATTTCTCTACATAAATTTCAACAAAAAATGGCATCCCTTTTGACACCACAACACCAAACATTAATTCTACATCATCATCATCCTCAATAGGTATAATCCCGAATTTCAAATTATCGGGATTTTTACACCTATAAAATAGCCTCAACCTACTACTACTATCAATCTTCAACTTGGAATGTAACAAAGCACATAAACTAGCATAATTCATAGACAAATCTAGCCTAACATGCTTTGAAACAGGTTTATCATAAATAAAACCTTCTAATTGAGATTCGATAATATTACCGTCATTGTATATCCATCCAACAACCGTATTCCCAGCTTTCGAACCCGAACCCGAACCCGAACCGGAAACCATGATTGTATCTATAGAATGTTTGAAATATGAATTAGGGCAGATTTTGGGTGAATTAGGGCACAACAATATTTGGGTGAATGGTATGGCAGTGTGTATAGGTTTGGCAGTGTGTATGGGCTACTGGGTTGGTTCTGGGGTAATATAAAAAAAACAAAAACGCTAGACGCAATAGCGTCTAGCTAATATGTAAAATATATTTTAAAACCTAAACGCTAGACGCAATAGCGTCTAGCTAGTATACTAAATTTGAACTAAATCAAAACGCTAGACGCATTAGCGTCTAGCTAATAGATAAAATATATTTTAAAGCAAAACGCTACTGCCTGTAGCGTTTTCATCTAATTATTCTTTTTAAAAAAAATATTTAAAACGCTGATTTGAATAGGCATAAAATATATTTTAAAGCAAAACGCTACTGCCTGTAGCGTTTTCATCTAATTATTCTTTTTTAAAAAATATTTAAAACGCTGATTTGAAGACGCATATTAAATTTCTTTTAATTTTAAAACGCATTTGTTTGAATTAAAAATGATTTGTAAAATGTATATTGAATTTGTAAAATGTATATTAAATTAAAAATGTATATTAAAAATGATTTGTAAAGATATCAAATCTTTTTTGATGGAAATTTGAATTAAAACCTTGCGTTAATTTAAGTTAAATTAAAGTATAAAATTATCATTCCGCCGGCGTCTCGGCTTCAGGGCCTTCGGCCCTTCAGCCTCGCTTAATTAGGGTTTAGGCTCGAGGGAGTAGGGCCTACCGGCCCTACACCCTCCATCCTAAACCCTAGCCGTCGGCCAATTTATATACAGTATGAATTAATCTTTCTAAAACCCAAACCTAAACCCTAAATGTTAACGGTTATAAAATTATCATTCCGCCGGCGTCTCGGCTTCAGGGCCTTCGGCCCTTCAGCCTCGCTTAATTAGGGTTTAGGCTCGAGAGAGTAGGGCCTACCGGCCCTACACCCTCAATCCTAAACCCTAACCGTCGGCTAATTTATATATAGTATGAATTAATCTTTCTAAAACCCAAACCTAAACCCTAAATGTTAACGGGTTATAAAATTATCATTCCGCCGGCGTCTCGGCTTCAGGGCCTTCGGCCCTTCAGCCTCGCTTAATTAGGGTTTAGGCTCGAGGGAGTAGGGCCTACCGGCCCTACACCCTCAATCCTAAACCCTAACCGTCGGCCAATTTATATACAGTATAAATTAATCTTTCTAAAACCCAAAGCTAAACCCTAAATGTTAACGGTTATGAAATTATCATTCCGCCGGCGTCTCGGCTTCAGGGCCTTCGGCCCTTCAGCCTCGCTTAATTAGGGTTTAGGCTCGAGGGAGTAGGGCCTACCGGCCCTACACCCTCAATCCTAAACCCTAACCGTCGGCCAATTTAATTATTAAAACATTAACACTATACTAAAACAGAAACATAAGACATGAAATTAAAATATTTACAAGATCCGTGCTATCATATATCACAAGTTCAGCATCCTATAACTAGAATGTCATCAAAAACCTACAAATATCATCATCCCCTATGTGAACCAGTACCACAGTCAGGAACCTTCTTATCCCTCTTTGACCGGCGAACATAAAAGACCTCAGGATCAGCCCGATCAACTCTAACTGAACTCCTCTGCGTACCAGGCTGACTAGGCTGCGTAGACTGTGTAGACTGTGAGCTGCCCAAGTCAAAAGGGGGTACCTCTGGTGTACCATGCCAAGGCCGAAGTCGATGCTGACGCTGTACAACAGGAGGAGGCTGCTCTGTACTGGTATCAACCATGTGAGAAGTCTGCTGCTCAGGTAATGGCTGTGAAGGCCAGCTTAGGCCTAGAGAAAAACTAGGAAACCAGTCACCGGCACCAGTAGTTGTAGCTGCAGCGGCAGCAGCAGGGGGAGTAGAAGCCTCGGCTACAGTAGCAGTAGCTGTGGCAGCAGCAGAAGCATCAGCAACAGTAGCTGTAGCAGCAGTAGCAGAAGACTCTGGGCCTCGATCCTCGCCTGTACCTAAATGATCCGCATGATCAGCATCATCATCTGGCTCATCAACTAATCGTCCACCGCCTCGGCCTCCATTACCACGAGCACGGCCTCCTCTGCCACGAGCACGGCCTCTCCCGGCACCACCACGGCCTCTCCTGCCACCACCACGGCCTCCTTTATCACCTGCATCCTCCCCTCCCCCGTCCTGTCTAGCATCCTGCTCCTCAACTTGACGTGGATCAAACTTGTATGCATTCCGATCTCGGAGATGGTGCAGACTCTGAGTGGCTAGTTGGGACATATCCGGGAGGACGTCTACTGTCCTGGCTGCTATAGTCTCTAGCACAACTCCCTGAAATACAACGAATACAAATGCAATATCAACTACTAGAACCCATCAAATAAAGCATGACGACTAATACAACTAATACCCCAACTACAAATAAGGAAAACACACGACACATATCACAGAAAGTGCAGATATAATAGTCAAAAAATACTTACCAGGTGGGTATGCAGTGCACCCAACTGACTAATGAACCTCACAGTCCGAGGCAAGTACCAATCCATGTACTCTGGGACTGTAGCATGACCATCAATCAAGTCATCAGTCCAAATATGCTCTAGACGATGCTGCCAGTGTATCATACTCGGCTGATGTACGACTGCATAATCCAAGACCTTCTGGCCCCTCAGCGTCATAACGTGATGCTCGTGGGAGTAGTGTGGCTGATCCGGAATACGCTGTATCATGCCAAACTGTCTAGCAACTCTGTCCGGCTGATGTGGCTCGACTATGTAAACACATATCATGGGGCCGCGAAAGCGCCAGAGATGACGGCCGGCTAAACAATAGTCTGGCAGTGTATCAAGAATCCCAGCATAAGGCTCCCAAATAAACTCATGTGGAGCAAGCGCATCCAATGCCGCCCGAGACGTAGTCACAGTGCTTCCATCACTCTCAACGAATGAATGTCCAACAAGCCACCTATAGACATCATAGGAATACAAAAAAACACATTAGTCAATTTAAAAAGACAATTCACAACTTGAAATGTACAAACCAGTAAAAACACAGCTACTATGTACCTGGCTCCATGTGGTCCTGGAAGCTGATGCTCCCAAAAAGCAACATCCTCTAATGGAACAGTGGTCCGAACAGGGGCAAGAGTGGGCAACCTCTCCCATGCCCATAGCTGCAGTAAGAGAAGGCATCCAGCTACCTCCTTAATACTCGCTTTGCAACCATTGCAAAGCTCCCTGTATAGACGAGCTAGAACAGCTGGACCCCATGCATAGCCTCCGAGCGCCTCCAGGTCACGAACAAAATGAACCCACGAGGAGTGTATAAGTCCACTAGAATGGTCGGTGAACAGTGACCCCCAAACAACTGTAGCAAGTAACACTTGGCGTGAAGCCTGATCTCCTCAACGCCTGCATCATCATGTAATCTCGCTGGAGTGAGACTCTCTACCCATGTGAGCCGTAGCCTCGAGTTATTGAAAGCCTCGGGTGGAGGAATCTGTCCAAATATCTCACCAACGATGGTCTCCCATCTCTGTCCAGGTGGAGGGCCTACAGGACACATAACGGGCTCTCCGTCAATGGGTAACCCGAGCAAGACACCAACATCCTGCTGTGTAATAGTACACTCTCCCATCGGCAGGTGGAATGAATGTGTCTCTGGTCGCCATTTCTCTACCAGAGCACCAAGCAAACTCCAATCAAGCTGAAGAGTGGATACACGAGCTACCCCATAAAAACCGGCTGCCTGCAGAATGGGGATCAATCGAACATCAATGTTCAAATCAGACTGGTTGGCATCACGACGCCTGAAATACTGCAAGGGCGCAGCACCAGTTCTCCAAACAGAACGAGACCTATGAGTGGCCTGTAGGTGAAGAAGGCTAGGATCACGAGGTCCCTGGTCTCTAATAATAGCCTGTGAACAAAAACAAGGAAATACAAAGTCAGCACATCATACTAACTTTAGAGAGAAACTAACTAAATTAACACAATACAAATACCACGATTCCCGCAGAATGGTATATAATAGTATCATGTAAATCCAATAACCAATAATATGATAAAATAGCATGTATATTATTCACCGATAAATCATGTCTTAATATGCTAATGTCAATTCTCATAATTAATTAGCCATCCAAAGACATATAATAATACATAATAAAGAGATAGTCATATCCTATCAATATTAATCATGCTAATAACAAAAGCAATGTATGTGTGCGCGGAAATAAGTTCTCAACACTTTCAAGTAGTGTAACGCTAGCTAGGTCATTAAAAATCCTTTTGTTTTACTTCTGGTGCATTAGATCAAGAAGCCTTTTGTTTATAAGCAGCTGCAGCCTGCAAGGGTACAGTACAAAATAATAATCGGCAGAGTTTAAAAATCGGTATATTGGTCGGTCATGACAATATTTACTCATCTGCCTCCAAAAATCTAAAAAATTGTCATGAATTAAACTTCTGTGATCTAAAGAAACAGATAATTAAACTTCTGTGATCTAAAGAAACATAAACAGTGCATGGAATGCCCCTCTACAACCGCCTAGAATTCGTGAAAAAAATGACTATATTCGCTTATCCTGTTTGCGTTCTACTCCAACTTTCCAGGCTAACTACTAAGCTTTCCAGGTTCGCTACTATAGTTGAACTCGGGTTTCCCTACAAAGTCTTTCTTAATTGGCCCTTACCTGCCCTGCCCGTACTATAAACTAGATTGAGCACCAGAACCGAACTAAGGCTCGTTCCATTCTAATTTTATCCTAAAGCTTGAAAGCAATGCTGATTAGCACAGAAAGCCAGGCAGGAAGTATTTTATTTGAAGAATTGAACAAAACTCCAATTGATGTAAATCATTAAAACGTTTCATAACATAAGTACTGATGCAATACTTATAATTAAAACTGTATACAAGTAGAGCAATGAAGCTAGGAGCAATGAAGCTAGGAGCACTTGGTGTTCCCAGCTTATCGGACCTATTCATTGAAAGAGCTCGAGGATGCAACTAATAACTGAAATGGAACTGGCAATCATATGAAACCTTAAAAATACACATCCATAAACAATTAATCTAGCCTATGTGAGCTGAAAGTCAGAGTAACTAACACTCCAGTTTAACACAGGAATTTAATCAAGCACATAGCAAGCATATCAAAACAGTGAAGATTAACACAACTATGACATTAAAATCGCCCAAAGATTAAAGAACATACATTGAAATCCATGGGTAGTTGCTTTAACTCGTTGAATAATCTCGCCTCACTCAATGGTATATATCAGCTGCTTCACCTCTGTATAAACTGGAGATACACTCGATGGTTAGCCGTTGAGGTTAAAGTGCAGTATATATATAAAGGGAAGACGCTACAGCGTGTAGCGTTTTCATCTTTATTAAAAAAGAATAAAACGCTACACGACGTAGCGTCTTACTACTAAACTTAAACGCTACTTAGGCTGCATCTCTAATGGTTATTATGGGCCATTTTATCAAATTCGGTTATTATGGGCATTAACACTAAAAATATGGTTATTGAGGGCCTTTTTTCAGGAAATGATTATTATATTTTTTTTATAATAGAAATTATTATTATATTAAATTAAAAGCGGACCAGCAAGAGAGAACAGTTTCTTAAGAGCAGGTCCAACTAGGGCTGGCAATATCAGACACGATCCGAACCCGACCCGAACCCGCAACCCGGTTTACTGAGACAAAACTCGAAAGTGACCCGAAACTCACCCGGTTTGACATGAAATTACCCGAAATTAGAATTTCGTTTTTAATAACTTCAATTTTCAATTTTATTCAGTTTTAAGTGATTTTAACTTGACCCGAAATCGACTCGAAATCGACCTGATGGCTGATACGAACACGACCCGTTACCCAAAACTGCCACCCCTAGGTCCAATGTGGGCCTAAATCCGCTGATATGGACAAAACTGTCTGGCCGCTTTTCATTTTTCCCACTGCATGATTTTGATTTAGTTGGTCAGGCCCGAGAAGGTGGGCTAACCAACTCTGCTCCCTTCTGCACTTTTTAGATTACTTTTTAATTATCAAGTTGGTCACTTAATTAATTTGGTTTAATTAAGTGAGGTCTACTAAAAGGGACTTGGGTTGTGTGCGCAGATTAGCCGGTTTTTTAAACAACCCACCTTTTGGTGAGTTGACCTGTCCACTGGACTTGCTCTAAGACTTGCAAAAGAGCTTTTTCGAGATTATTTTTTTTTTTACTCGTCCTCCATACATTTTGATTTAAAAGCTAAGTCTTTTGAAGATACTCTGAGTAGGTTTCAATATTCAATTAAACAGATATTATTTAAATTATAATTTTATTCTATGTAAATAATATTTTTAACTATATAGTAATAATTTTTTAATATCTAAAATTATAATTTATTATTTATAACAAACTTGGTTGAAAGTACTAATATTACTATAAATATCAGTGTCTCGGAATTTGCCAGAAAATATTCAAAATCATTTGTATTCAAGTCAGAATTAATGAATTGGTGTTCAACATCAAATGTGATATTCTCGTGTCAGGATCATTTAGTAGCTTGAAATTTGAAAATATGGCAGAAGTGGTGTAAAACATGGAAAAAGAGATCCCTGGTAAAAAAATTCCTAATACCTCACTCAGCTGCTGGGTGGGGGACTCGATTTCTTCTTGTTTGAAGCATAAAAGTGAATACTCATATTTTTCGACAAAATGGACACTCCAGCTCCAAAGAATACATTCTACAACAGGGGGGATGGGGGAGGTCAAGTATCCTACAATGTCATTTTGCTGGTATACAGTTTCGCCGCAAAACTTTAAGAAGGGACTCATTGGTTGAATGGGTATACAGTGTTAATCTGTTGGGAGATGATTTGTCTTTTACAGGGCTTTCTTGATCTCAAAGAAGTTAGGTCTTTCCTTGTTTGCATTATCAACATCATCTGCCGATGCAACTGCAACCACGACCCCGTTGTCTTTCACTAAATTCATTCTTTCCGCAAATTCCTTGAAGTCAGCCAAGCTTCACAAGATGATATACATAAAAACACAAGTTAGGTCACATAATTTCCTGGAGGAATTCTGTAATTAGACATTTTGCAAATGAAATTTGATGAAATAGAGTAAAATTATAGAAAGATCTTATTTATCCCCCAGAGCCTAAAGGGAATATAAGAACAGGGACTTGAGGAACAACAGTTACACTCTAATAGCAAATGTGTATAGTACCATGAAAGGGACTCACTTGAAAAAGCTAGGAACAAAAAAACCTTTGTTCATTATTGGAAAAAGTAGTTACCTTGTCGATAGTATTTCTTCACGTCTCTTTTGTCTTTCTTCTTCTTCAATGCCCAGTAAGTATCGCACTAAACTGGAAATATCGTAGAAAATCATTAACTATGATGCAAACAAATAAAAAATACAAGCATATGCTATCAAAGAGTCCTGATACATGGAAAGTAACAGTTCATTTTAATTTACAGAACAGTGAAATATCTCTTCTTTTATATGTCCCCTGGGTGAAATTTAAGTTTAACTATAGTTATAAAATACTCCCTCCTTTCCATTTTAATAGTCTTCTATGTAAATTTCACACATATTAAGATATATTATATGTGATGTTTTATTTTTATTGTCATCACTAAAATCGCATTAATCACATATGAATATCACCAAGTTTTCATACATTCTACTAGAATTACATAGTTATTTGCTTAAAAAGTTTTAAAAGTTGTTTGAGTTAATTATAGTCAATGTTGAAAATAGTATAAAGTTGCATTGAACAAAGAAGAGGACGAATATTATGGGAAATTTTATTTTACAAACAAGACTATTACAATGGAAAGGAGGGAGTATTTTATAACTGGTAGAAATAGCAGTATTACAATGGAAAAAGGGATCTTATTAGAATAATGGAATTATGAAAAAGAGTAAACAATAAAAAGGAACAGAAGATTTGACATATGGTAGTTAGAATAACGGAATTATGAAAAAGAGTAAACATATGATTTGAGATTGTAATAAATAACAAGTAAAAACTCCAGCTTACCTACTATAACCTTTAACATCAGGTAACTGGTAGGAATCTACATCTCCAATAGTCCCAATAATTGCTTTAGTAAGAGCACCATCATCCATTTCCAACTCCCGCAGAAAATCACTGGTCCCGTCATACACATTTAGTGTCTTTAACAAATTGGGATCCCGATAAGACATGAACGAAAAGACTCCTGCACAAAAAGTTTCACGGAGTAATATACTGAAGTAGGAAGCTCATATGACGCCTCATATGACGCATACACATGAGAGGGGCAAGTACCTGAATGAGTGTCAAAGTCACAGTATCCTCCATAAGCCCCGCCACTAACACGTACACGATCCCATAACCATGTATTGCTAATATGCTTAGAAATGACATGTGCACTCCCATTAAATTCATATCCAGTTTCATAGAGGTTTGCCGCTTTTCCGACATAATTTACCTTTTTAGAAATTTATTTTAGCTTCCAACCAAAAGCATTCAATAGGGAAAAAAAAACTCATTCAAAGCTATATATTACTGAACCTGGGTTGGAATCACAATAGCTTCACTAATTGTAGGAAGTCGAGCCTTCCAGATTTTTGATTCGGCGGAGGAAGATGATGGAAGCAAATCAAGAAACTTGCCAACATGCTTCTCTGAGTTTGTGAGGTTCTTCGCGTCAGCCGTAAGATTTATTAAGCAGCCTGATTTTGTAAATAAGGTTCTGCGTATCTCCTCCAATGATGACGAGATCTCATTCCAGTGTAGATCAACTTTTTCTTCAAGAGATTGTAAAAATTCTAGATAACTGTAAATGTACACAAGATAAAAACTACATTAAGCCCCGCTCTGATCATCTACAATGCTATATAGGTCTCAGATACAGTGAATGTATGGAATTATAATACAAAATTTGGGACTGTACAATAGAAGCTATATACGTGCAACCAAAATAATTATTAACCGGAACCTGAGTAAACTGGCAAGACCCCAAGGAATTTACACTTGTAACCAAGAAACTATATAAATTGATTACCAGCATTACAAAAACCTCAAGGTGCTACGAGGTGGGCAAATCTGAATCATATGTTATGTTTAATGGTCCCCCATTTGAGAAGTAGATCAATAATATATAAACTTGATGTCCAGACTATATAACTGAGGCAAATGGCGGTAGAAGGTTCAAAACTGATGTTTTAATTATATACATGATTAAATCATATATTACATATAACATGAATTCAAAAGGATCCCAACTGAAGTCAGCATAAATAATATGTTATTTTCGAACCTTTTTAATCTGATATATTTGTCCTATTTAGGCTTTAAAAACTAAACTAGTACACTAAGTACTGCAGGATACTCTGTTTCTCACTTTCAATGAAAAAATTAATAAACCGTCCCTAAATCATCTCAAATTACTATTCATTTTTATTTCATCTCTCATCTTTGTCTAAACCAAGCTCAAAGGTGCTCTTACTAAGTTTTTAAAAAGGCAGGTGAAAAGCCGACACTCTGCAGGAATTTAGAGGCTTTTAGTTATTCTGCAAGAAAAAACTAACCAGCAGATAAAGTATATAGGAAAGTTCATATGAGATCTAGTATTAAATAGAGAAACGCAGAACCGATATTTTCTACAGTCTGCACAATCTTCTTTATTAGGTTCTGAAAAGTTTGTTGCGGCAGTTATATATTCTTCTCAGAAAGTTTTTTTTTTTAAGAACCCTTGCATCTTTCCGTAACAGGAACTGTTTTCTCCAGCTTTCCATTTAAAGGGTCTGCAATTAACCCTACTCATATGTATATCAAGATTTACCTTACACCACCCATTTGTTCGCCTATCCACCCTGCAACATTCAACTTTGCTTCCATCCTTGCAGCTGCAATGTTATGACCACTGCCTTGGAGTTGGTCCTGAAACACATCAAATTTGATCATACAAAAAGCATGGAGAGAGTACCACCCATAATATCATAACAACAAATACCTCCATTCGAGCTTTGCCCTGGGAAATGAATTGCTTGAAACGCTTCTGGTCTGTAAACTGAACATCTTGAATAATGTGGTTGATCTACAGTAAATATGTTCACTGAATCAGTTTTGCTGTATAGGAATTCTCAGAAATGATAGTCACTTATTACAGTCATTACACTGTTACAGTAAGACGTCTTTTAATTTTAACCTCAATGGTTAACAATATAGCATGTTACATGAAACATTGCCACAATATTACCAGATATATGCTCAAAAATTATAAGATTTACAGTCAACTTAATCATAAATTTTTTTATTTCTTAACCAAATTGGAACACAGACTTTAGCCTCAGTACATGTGCTGGCATCTAAGGTCATTTATGGAAACCCTGATGAAGAAGCAATTGGTGTTGATTCATTTAAGAAACGAAAGAGCATAGCGGTCTGCAACTACGAAATCATATATAGTCTAATTTACTGTGCAGTTCATTATGAGAGCCAAACAAAACATGTAAACAACTAATGTATAGGGGGTAGAAAAATCGATTTAGGTGCTGTTTGGGGTTGCTGTTGCAGACAACAACAGCAGCTTTTTGCTGAAAAGCAGGTGAAAAACTGTTTGGTAAATCTAAAAGCAGCTTTTCCGAACAGCAGCTTTTAGCTGAAAAGCTGCTGTTGGAAAAAGCAGGTCCTCCCATGCTTTTGGAAAAAGCTGCTTTTCAGCTTTTGTAGAATGCTGTTATAGATTTCATTATAAAACCTCACCAAAAACATTTTTTTTTTAATATTATAACTCAAAATAAATAAATATCAAAAAATTACCAAACAGTTATCTGATTTCTACAACAGCACTTATTTTACCAGCACTTTTTCTAATAGCACAGCAATTTTTAACAGCACTCCCAAACAGACCCTTAGACTAATATCTATTTGGCACTATTTATAATAGCTCTTGGCTATATTTAAAATCCGGCAATACTAATATTGATTTAAAACTCAATTAACTTGAAACATATGAACCAACACACTCCTACTACGCTATTACACCAACTTATACCAACAAAAAATCACTCAATCAACTGGAAAATTGAAAGACACAAGTGGCATCCACTTTTTCGTCGAACACAAAATCATAACCCAAAAATCACAAAATAAATACATGCAAGCTCGAAATCGAACGATTTATGCATTCATAACTTCAAAACATGAGAATAATTTACCAAAATGAAACCCTTAATTAGGTCAAAATTGAAAATTTACCCAAATCGCTTTTTGTTGATGAAATCAGATAAAGGGTTTCACAACGATCGATTTGGTTACATAAGCTCTGAATTTGAACTCCAAATTTATATTCAAATTCGAGTTTGATCTTCAAGAACACTTGAGAAATTTTTTAAAATACGGGTCGGTTATGGGTTTATCGTTCTTTAGACAAAATTAACAGAATGGTTTAAAATTAAAATGAAATGTAACGTTAGTGTCTAAAAATATAAAATATTTAGTTCGGTAGTAGGTTTCTAAAGAAATAAATAGTTGAGTGATAAAAAAATTAATTTTCCCAAAAAATTAATCATATGTGTATATATCATTAATGACTTAAGCAACACATTTTCCCTAGCCTCTGTTAATTTCTGGAGGGAATATACACTTTTTCTTACATTAAAACAGAGATGGATACATTAGAAAGACTCTTGAAGGATATGCAACACACCATAGTTGTTAAGACGTCGCCTAGGCGCCGCCTAGGCGGCAAGGCGGTAAAAAATGTCAAGGCGTCCGACCCGTCTTGATTTTTAGTGGGTAGGCGACGCCCAGGGCCGCCTAGGCGGATAAGACGACGCCTTTCTCGCCTTTTCTCGTCTAATTCGTCTTAGTTTCTGACCCGGTCCAGCCCAATTATCCAGGCCCAGCCCAACACGTGTATCTTATAACTTATATGTTATAACAGCAGCCGTCATAACCCTAATTTTCAACGAACTAGAGAGAGAAACACGAGACTACGGGATAGAAATTAATCAATCAGGTATTCTTTCTTCTTTAATTCTTCTTCTTTTCTCTTACACACACACACTATTCTTTTTTGGCTTAATGACCTTTTAACCCTTGAAGTATGGGTGGATGTTCCGATGCGGCCTCGAAGTTTAAAAACGTACTTTTCGACCCTCAAAGTATGTTTGTCGTACCTTTTAGCCCTTTTTAAAAATACCGGTATAAATCGGGGGATAAACTTGACAATTCATATTCGGGGTAAAGTTTGGGCGTACCTTTTAACCCTTAAAGTATACATCTCGTTCCTTTTAACCCCTAAAGAATACATTAAAATACATTAGATGTTCCTTTTAACCCTTAATGTTTAATGCCCATTTTAACCCTTACGTGTTAAATGTCAACTTTGTCCACCCCGTTATATACCGGTATACGCCATAAGGGCTAAAAGGTACGACACAGATACTTTGAGGGTCGAAAGGTACGTTTTTAAACTTCGAGGCCGCATCGAAACATTCACCCATACTTCGAGGGCTAAAAGGTCATTAAGCCTTCTTTTTTTCCTTGTTCTCTTACATATATATAGATATATATGTATATACCTGTGTGTATATATATGTATTATATTTATGAGATATGTATGTAGAAACATATATGTGTGTACATAAGTATACATTTACAACACATAATTATATACATATCATACACTTGTATATATAACACATAAAGCATGTCTATTTTTGATAGTGTTTGTAATGGCTGAATCCGGAAAGAGTAATGAAGTAATTGATCCCAAAACTGATCCTAAACATAAGGCTAAGTCAACTGATCCCGGATGGAAGTATGGATATTGGCCTGATCCAGAAGTGAAAGGCTGTATTGAATGTATTCTTTGTGGAAAACAAGTAAAACAGGGGATCAATAGACTCAAGCAACACTTGACTGGTAATTATGCTGATATAAGCAACATTTATTTATAGGCATGGTCGTCTTCATAATGCAATGAAGGTTAAAACAGGAGGCAGAGAACTTGTGAGACCTGGAGCGACTAGATTTGCCACATCTTTTCTCACACTGCAGTGTTTATTCAAATTCCAAGATGCATTGAGGCAGCTCTTTGTAAGTGAGGACTGGAGCAGGTCAAGTTTGGCTAAAACAGAGGCTGGAAAACAGGTTTATGACTTGATTATGTCAACTGCACTATGGAATAATATTGCAAATTGTATCAGGGCTGCACAACCGCTTCTTGTTGCCTTGAGAGTAGTCGATGCTGATGAACAACCAGCAAGCCAGAACTTGTTGTTGCTATGGAACATGCCAAGAAAACTATCAAAGATTCTTTTGAAAACAATGCATCACTTTGCAAATTTGTTATTGACATCATTGAGAAACGCTGGGATACGCAGATGGGGGTTCAAATACATGCTGCTGGTTTGTTTTTAAATCCTGGAAAGTTCTTTGACATACAAGAGAAAGACTATCGTAATGCTTGCAAACTCCGGGAAGATTTCAATGATGTTTTGGAGAAGATGGTGCCTGATATTGAGACTAGGAATTTGGTAAGTAACCAAACTGATAACTACGAGCATACGAGAGAGAACTTTGCAAGACAAATGGCAATTGATCAAAGAAAAACGAAGAGTCCTCGTAAGTAAACCTAGTACTTCAGTATTCCATTTAATATAACTATGAGCAAGTCACTTAATTTTTTATATATCGAATATGTTAGTTGACTGGTGGAGTGCTTTTGGGGGTTGCGCACCTGACCTAGCAATGATAGCGAAACGGATTGTTGGCCTTTGCTGCTCTTCATCAGGCTGTGAGCGAAACTGGAGCACCTTTGAGTTTGTAAGAACATTCATTTTACATTTTAGAAATTAGTTGCTTAGCACCAGTTGGAGATTTACGATTTATACCATTTTATTTCTTTGCATATTGTATAGATTCACACTAAAAGAAGAAATCGCTTGGAACATAAGAGGCTGAATGATCTCGTGTATATCCAGTACAATGAAAAGATTGCAGAGCGATTCCAAAAGCGCCGTGAGCTTGGAGATAAGTTCGATCCAATTGCGCTCGAAGACTTTAACTGGAGTGGTGAATGGGTAGGTAATGCAGATGGTGATTCTGTTCATCCTGGAGAAGATCTGCTATGGGAACATGTTGTTATAGCTGCTGGTCCGGCAAGTGCAGTGCGTAATCTTCGTAATAGAAATCGTGATAAAGGTGGCGAAACTAATACAAACACCAGGGAGATTTTAACATATAATCGACATCGTAATGGTGCAGGTTCTTCTCGTGCGCACACTTCACGTACTTTTCACTTGCACGATTCTGAAAGTGAAGAAGAAGTCCAGGACAATGGCATATTGTCAAATGAAAATGATGACGAAGATATTGATGATGATTACGGGGAAATACCGAGTGCAACTCAAAGTCGACCCGGAAATGAAGAACAGCCTTTTCTTGATGATTTTATCATCTAGTTTATCATAGTTTTCTTGTAGAAATTACTAGATTTGTATGTTTTAGACCTGTTCCTCTTAACTTTATATAATATTTACTTTTGGTATTTAATTATAGTTAATCTATGCTATTTTATTATAACATATAAATATATGTATATAAAAAATATAATCAATATATTGTTAAACGTATAATCCGTCTAATTACCGCCTAGGCGCTCGCCTAACCGCCTAGGCAGTTAGGCGGTGGACTATCGTCTAGCCTCGCCTTTACGCCTTAACAAGTATGCAACACACAAGAACTAGTTTGCTTACCAATATGATACTAAATCAGGGAGAACCAGCTTCCATAGTCCCTAATTACACATAGTTCCTACATTTATATCACAGAGAAATATACAGCTAAGTTCTTCAATAATATTTTCTGCAATACCCATTATTGGTTGCCCTACATGTTTCCTACAGTAAATCAGAAATATATACATCAAAAGACTCTTGAAGGATCGGCAATACGAACTACTTTGCCTACCAAACTGACACCCAATTATGGAACAGCCAGCTTCCAAGTCCCTAATGTGCACACACCGATCCTACATTATATTAAACGAAAATTTATAGCTACCAATACCTCTTGGTTCAATGGTAACTCTCTCGCTCCCTTTACATGATGTCAAGGGTTCGAACATTGTCAAAGACAAGGAGGGTGCGTTAGGGTGTTAATCATCAAAATAAAAAATAAAAATATACAGCTAACTTCTTAAACAATAACTTGTCAAAAAATACTTTTTAAATGATAATTTCGGCAATCATATATTGCAATAAACTTAATGCTAGAGAGTGTAGATACCACAAACAAAGCACACAAAATTATCACCCTCTAAATTTACCTGGAAAAGAAGCCACGGAAATTCTATTAGTTCTATCTCTTGAATAATGTGAGAGATTAAATGAAAATTCCTAATAAATTAAATAATGTGAGACCTTAGTGAAGCAAAATTAAAATTTTCAACAGAGTTAAAGAGAAGGAACACCTAAAATTCGGTGTTTGAAGAAATTAAAATAAATGAGTAGAATTGATGGATAAACTAGATTTTAATTTGTGATATAAAATTATTTTTAATCTTTTTCATTATTATGCAATATAATTCTGAAAGAACAAACAAATAATAAATATTTAGTTATTATAATTTTTATATGTGATAGATCCTCCATATCCTCAATCCAAATTACAAACACACCAATAAGAGCATGGCGATTTTGGTTTACCATCCGTGTCTAAGTATTAGAATATATAACACCCTAAGATTAAAAAGAAAGCACACAAACAGTTCATTCAAGCCAATGGATACAACTTGCTTATAAACATAATTATCTGCTAGTTGTATCCAACGGCTTTGAATTAATTGCTTGTCTGCTTTCTTTTGAATCTTAGGTTGTTTATATAACCTACTTAGGCACGGATAGTAAAGCAAAATCTCCATGCTCTCTCTTATTGGTGTGCTTTAAATTTAGATTGAGGACATAGAGGATCTATCATAGATTGCACTTTCAGAATTATATTGCATAATAAATGAAAGAGATTAAACATAGAATTTTATATCACAAACTACGATCATCTTTATCCACAAGTCTAGTCATTTATTTTAATTTCTTCAAACATCGAATTCTAGGTGTTCCTTTTCTTTAACTTTGTTGAAAATTTTAATGTTGCTTCGCTAAGCTCTCACATTATTTAATTTAGGGAAAATTAAATTATAGGTCCCTGAACTATTGACGTTTTATTGTCTAGGTCCCTGAACTAAAGATTCTGTATTTTAGGTAACTTAACTTTTCCGTTTCTGATCTAAGTCCTTCCGTCAAAAAGATTCTAACGGTGTTAACCAGGGTTCTTGAGTTTCATACAAATCAAAGAAATTTTGAAGGTGTTAGTGATATCCAAACTCAAAGTTCAAGTGGTCAAATTGAAGCTTGAATCATTAGCGACACTCATATGACAACAATTTTCACAAATTAGATTCAATTTAAAAAACCCAAATTGGACCATAAATTTAAGGTCCTTTATCGAATTTAGGGACCTAAATTTATAAATTTTTGATTTGGACCTAGTTTGTGAAAATTGATATCATATGAGTGTCCTTAGCAACACAAGCATCAATTTGACTACTTGATCTTTGAGTTTGAATATCAGTAACACCTTCAAAATTGCTTTGATCTGTATGAAACTCAAGAACCCTAGTTAACACCATTAGAATCTTTTTGACTGAAGGACTTAGATCAGAAAAACGGAAAAGTTGAGTCACCTAAAATACGAAATCTTTAGTTAAGGGACCTAGACAATAAAATGTCAATAGTTCAGCGACCTAAAATTTAATTTTCCCTTTAATTTATGAGGAATTTCCATCTATATCTTCACTAAGCTAGTCTCTTGCTTATTTATTCAACAACTCAATACCTAAAGTAATCTAGCACTATCTCCTTCGCAATCTTACATGACTACATTAAAAAGAGCCCCATTATAGATTTTTTAACTAATAAAATTCCAAATTTATAATAAACAATCGTCAAACATCACTTATGATTTATATACAAAACCAGCAAAACTGGTTCGGAATCAACATTTTTGTTATCATATATATGCAACTTGAGATGCTTGATGCTCAATATAAAGTCAAACAAAATCATACATGTCAATTTTCTTTGAACTTCCCTTTTGGGTTGGTCATCAACGATAAAAGAGTGTACATAGTATAGTAGTATAAACATAAACATGCATCTATTACTGACTTTTGGAAAAATATATATTTGAGCTCTAGAAACACAAGTCTTGCATGTTCAATTAAAACAACTCAACAAAATCAAAATTTTTAAAGTAAAAAAAAAAAAAATCAACAACAAATCTAGGAGCATATATAAAAACGTTAGCGAATAATACATGCTTTTTAGTATAAAAAACGAAAGTATACCAGGTTAAAGAGATCTTCTATGCGCCCAGACATTGCTTTGCCTCGAACAATCATGTGGCTGCATGGATCAGCTTTGCCTCTTACTGATGATATGAATGGATATACTGATATTCCTCCGGTTTTTCTTCCAATCAACTGATTGAGTTGTACAAAGTCCATGTCTTTTGTACCCATCTCCATCAGTGACTGACTGTCAACAATTTCACCACACTAGATTCAGAATATTTATATATTCATGTACAAATGAGAATACGTAGGTGACCAACTCATGTATAATAATTTTAACTTCCCAAAAATTAAAGTTACACACTTTGAAACACACTTTGCTAATAGCAACGATTTTTCTTGTTCTAACATATATGACAAACCTTTTTCAACCCCCCCCCCCCTCTCTCTCCTCTCCTTTCCAAGGCTATTAGGTACTGCAATCTAAACTATGTAAAAGAGTCAGAGCAAGTATAACTCAAACACATATTGTTTCACTCCCCTAATTGAATGTCATGGATTAGAAAGTATAGTTCCTTGTTAAACACTCCAATGATACATTTTTTCTAGTCAACGGGGTCATAAAACAGTACAAGAAAACAGGTTTCAAGGTGCATTCTGAGGAGCTGGTAAAACTTAAAAAAGTTACAAAGACTAGTGAAACACAAACATTAGAAACGACAGCACTCAGTATAAAGCACACAATTCATTACGTAACTTGTATGATAGTATATAATTACAGAGCAAATAAACATTTGCAACTCACCAGAACAAAGGCACCAGAGGAACAAGCTCTTGCTTAAGTGAACTCATGTCAAACACAACTTCACTGTATAAAACATCATTAGTGAATAGGTCATGATGCAATACCTTTACCCCATTAATATCCCCGATCTGCTATTTCCGAAGTTCGTAAGACCGACTGAACATAATTATATTATGGATTGACAAAGAAAGATATATATGCAACAACAGCTACCTTAATTGGGATTTGTACAGGTTTCTTAGGTATGTCTTGAAGAGATAGGCTTGGCACGCTCTTCAAAACTTCAGGGGGGTCGGGGGTTTCTTGCCTCAATCGTAGCTCCCGAGTAGCACGAGCCAGTTTAGAAAGATCCGCTTCGGTCATACTTGCCTTTTTTTCATCCAAGAGTTTTTTCTCTGCTGCTTCATCACAAGAAGCCTTCTCTGCATCAGGCTGACAAGAATAGCAGAAGTTATAATTTAACAATTTCAATTTAATGTGCTTTATACATATTAGAGACATTTCTGCCTTTAAGTTACCTGCATCTCAATTGTTACACGATGAGGATTGTTCAAAATATATTTCTCTATCAATGGTGAAAAAACAGCCTTGTTGCCTTCCTCAGCAATCCTAGCTTTTAGAGCCATCAGTGGTTTTTGATATTTCAAAGGTTCAAATGGATCCATGTCATATATCCATTTCCCCTAAAAACACAAATTTTATGTAAGAATTCATTCCAAAACCAAGGTGGAAAAGAAGTAGACTCTGGCTTCTTAAACAAGAGCTCAATACATTAGCATTCTTACAATGGACTGAAGCATCAAGGCCAAACCACGAGGAAATGACCCAGTGTTGTTTTCCCTCAAAGAGAACTCTACCGTATTCATAGATGCCTCCACGGCATCTGTGTCAAAACCTGTCTCGGCCAAGGATTTCAGAGTATCCATTACTAAATCCTCAACCTTTTTAATATCCTCTTTAGAAACACCTTTCAATCCTACGCTAAATTGGGCCTGAAGTAATTCATCCTCAACCCCTCCTCCAACTATCGCCTCTCCCAAACTACTTTCAAGTAGGATTTTTCTTAAAGGAGAAGCAGGGGTTCCCAACAACAGATCGTCCAGGAAACCAAGGGCAAGCTCAGTTTCCGAGTCAAGTGGTTCATCAGAGATCAACCAATTAAGGCAAAGCATGTGCTTCTTTTTCAAATCACCACCTTCAGTGGCAGGATATTTCTTGACTATCCTTACTGGCTTTAGAAATAGCTTCTGCGATTTGACTATTGATTCTTCAGGAGCTGTACTCACATCAAACATATCTAGATACTCTGCAATTGAAATTGAGAAGTGTCAAACCATGTTCCATAAGAGTTACTTTCAATATAACCGCATAACAAGATAGTTATACATACATAAGTAAAAATAAAGAATAGGGGAGTAAGGTTTTTCTACCAATAATACTGCATATCTATACTAAACTATAATAACCAAACATAAGGATAATTTGTAGTAGTTTGGTTAGATATTTTTGGTCATCCCTAAATTAACCTTTCCTCTACCTTTTCTAAAAAACAAACTAATTGTAACGTGTTCTACTTCAAGACAAACACGAACCATTATGTAAACTCTTTTTACCTCTGACGTGTTCTACTGTCTTGAAGCCAACACAAGGTTAAATAATATCGTTAAGGTGGCGGCTACTCCAAGATATTCTTATATAAAGGACAAGCGAGGGGCGTTAAGGTGGAAACTCTTAGATAACTGTGATCTATTTTTCTGGTTTTCTTGGATTTTTTAATTTTAAATATGAAGAATAAAACTACCTTTTCTAACTTCGAATATGTCAAAAGGATTTTTGTGATAAGTTGGAAAGATCGTATTAAAACATCAAAACTATTATTTTCAGTTTTGAATTGATTGGAAGGAAGTTTCTAAATGACAGAAAAGACAATGACAAAAATATCTATTGGAAGAAAGTTTCCAAATTGTAAGAAAATAACTTAAAAAATAAAACTACTGTTTTTTTTCTCTCAATTTTTTTGGAAGGAAATTTCTAATTGGTTGGATATATTGTATTGAAAAAT
The DNA here is from genome assembly GCF_001625215.2 of Daucus carota subsp. sativus. Lineage (NCBI taxonomy): Eukaryota > Viridiplantae > Streptophyta > Magnoliopsida > Apiales > Apiaceae > Daucus > Daucus carota. The sequence continues at coordinate 23,938,539 of NC_030381.2, forward strand.
TAAAATTGCCCTTTTGAGTTTCAGATATATTTTTGTGAGGAAATGTCTTGCAATCATGAATTTTAAACATCAAAAATAAAAACCACATTTTTAGTTTCATATATGTTGAAAGTGAGTTTTCAATAGACTAGAAACCCATGTTGAAAAATCTAAACAATAGAATCCAGAATAGAATCCAGAATAGAATATATATATATATATATATATATATATATATATATATATATATACATATATATGTACATACAGGGGAGGGTTCTGGTACAAACTTACAAACTTTTTTTATTTTTTTTTATTTTTCATATGTGTTAATTATTAGTTATACAAGGTATTTGTGCTGAAAATAATTGAAAATTCATCACTATTCGAATAGAAAACATATAAATAAACTATGTGTTTCAACACATATATAATTTGAGTCCAACATTTTTTTAACATATTTTGTTGAACATGGTTAAAATTAAATTGGAGAAGTACATAAACTAAGTTTTTAATATAAGAACTAAGTTAAACGTATTATATAACCAATATTTATATTTATATTTCTAGACCCTACCAAAATCTCAGACGTATAGTTTAATCATCTCTATAAATTTATTCAACAAAATGATAATTAGGGTTCTACACCCGATGTTTAACCCCAGTTACAAATGTGTTGAATGCACGATTTATTTATGCGTTATTATTAAAAATTGTGATGTTTTTTCAATAATTTTCAACATGTATATTTTCTATAACCAAGGATTAACACATATCGAGAATAAAAAAAATTAAAAAAAAAAGTTTGTAAATTTGTAACTTAGAAAAGTTTTTGTTTGATCCTATCCCTACACACACACACACACACACACACATATATATATATATATATATATATATATATATTGCACGATGATTTTACATAGAACATGTTATTTTTATTCCTTATTTATTATTAAACATATTAGATACTATTACTATTTATAATGTAAGGTTAATTAGCTTAATATTAAAACTAAAATTTAATTCAAATTTTGGATGCGATTTTACATTCGATTCTAAATGTTCTTCTTTGTTCTTTTTTTAAGAGTATTTTTCTTTGAACAATGATATATATATATATATATATATATATATTTATGATTTGTAGCCTGAAGATAATATATATCTTTGATTTTTTTATTCTAGGCACCTCATTTTGATGAAGCAGGCACATCGCCTTAGCGCCTCGCATTTCATAACATCTGGCACCATCGGTGCCGAGACTTGAGCTATACATGTGTAAAGTACCATTATCATTCATTGGGTATCATTTAACCAATATATATGCTCAGTAACAACTTTTTCGCGTACCAATATTTTGTAGAGGATTTATGTGAGAAGTGTTTCAATAATTCTCCAATGTTGTCCATGTTTTGGGAACTTGAAATGCATTAAGTTTCTTTATGTCAGGAACACCCCAGTATTAGTAATAATCATAATATAGTATTAATAGTAGTGGTACTGATGATAAGTCGGGGCTATTGTAGTCTTTTGCTAGTAGCTGTATAAATACCATCAGCAAATGTAATGGGAACTTATGTTCAATTTGAATACAGAAAATTAAATACAGTTCCACCAACTCCCTCCCTCCCTCCCTCCCTCTCTGCAAATCCACCTTTCTTTATATGAATTCTATATGTTCTTAGCTTAAAAATATCATGTCTTACTTGTTTCACTTAGAATTATCTCTTAAATTATAAACAGAAAATACAAGTCGGGACTTCACTGATTCCCGACACTTCATATATTTATTGTGTATGTTTTAGTTACTGGACAAGGGGGATGACTCAAACATAAGCTTTATATTGCATTCAATAATTATTGGACTTTGAAAAATTGGCATATTGTTTTTGAAGCACTAATTAGCGTCAAATTTCACAATAATGATCCCCCAGTTCCCCTTAGTGAAGTTCAAGCCTGGCTAAGTGTTTAGCAGCCCCTAAAATACGATTGGCAACACAAAGCAATTCAACCAGAAAGACACACCAGCTATTTAAAGGGTTCGCCACCCTTTTTATCACCTCAAAAAGGAGTTTAACATGATGTCTTACAACTATGGTTGTCTGTCTACCTACTAGGTTTTAGCTCTTTTCAAGAAAAGTACTTAGAAATATTCCTTACACCATGGAACCATGACGCTTGTTGGTTACCGTGACATCTTATACATTGGCCCATGATTGCATAATGCACCTACCCAAAGCACACATGATTCTGGAGGAGACAGGAGACAAACAGCATGGCCATGATCATGTCCAGACAAACAAAGCATGGCACAAGGGACATATATTTGGTATGACATAAAAGTTCACTTGAAAGAGCGGAACGTTAATGTTTCTATGGTGTCATTAGCTTCCAAATGGCATGGCACAATGGATATAGAGGTGACATGCACGAAATGGTCATTTGGAAGAGTGCAAGATTCATGGTTATATGGTGCAGTTGGCTTTGGAGAAGTTGTTTACATATAGGTCAGGTTTGGAGCATGATGCAAGCATGACCCTTGTATGCATCACCAAGTTTAAGGTATACATACCCTTATAAATATTATGTACAAATATAAATATAATATACAAGAAAGAGTAAGATATAGAATATTACAACTGATGGGGACAAGGAATTTAATCTAACTTAGAGAAAAAGTCAAGAGGATGATTGATTGATCATGTGGTGAGAAAATATGTACATCTTTTCAAGTATATGACTCATCAGTATTATATTTTCGTAGAAGCATTGTTAAGAGGGATGACAAATTCTTGATATATAGGATAAAAGTTTGGATGGGCAAGCCTATCCAAGCTCTTAAGCTACATGTACACAAAGGAGCTAGCTATATTCTCTTTTATTTCATTAGTCATTAATGGAAACCATCATCTATGAATAGTACAGAGTTGTAAGAAATGAGCAAACAACTTTTAAGTTCTAGAAACTTGAGAAAACTGTAAATTCTCGGTGTCTCTGTATTCTGTTGCAAATTATATTATAGGGGTCCAAGAAACAATTGGTCAGGCTTCAAGAAAGGAAATAATTAGTATCCATGCATTATCCTCTTGTTGTTACAATAACATTATAGGAGTTAATTATGATTTAGACTATGTGGGATACCAGTGGTTGCCACCATTATGGTTGTTAATGGTTGTTTTACTTAGGATAGATGGATATGTTTTCCACGAGTATGACAAAATTATGTACCATTAGTGTTAATGTGTGAATTAGGCCAAGTTACCCTAGAAGCAGCAGTGCTTGGCAAACCCTACTAACTCTGTAGCAAGCATCCTAAGGGATAAGTAATTAGGCCTTTGACAGTCCTGTAAAATTGCACTATTTCTACCATTGAATTTGACATTAATCTTAAGCACATAAACTACTACTGCTAAAATATATAATGCTACAAGCAGTAAGTTGACATAGTAAATACCACTTAAGATACGTAGGCGCTCCATTGGATCATCATCTCCATAAAACCATATCCTCGCATTACTGGGATGGTAAAATTTAAGATGAAATTCCTGTTATGTATATAAGAGTAGTATCAAAATTAATTTATTAGACCAAAGATATAGCTTACATATAGCATGCACCAAAACTAAGGTCATATAAAAGTTAACAATGTACACAAACTAAGGTCATATTAAAGTTAACCATCTTTTCTGGGTAAACAGACTAATTACACTAAAAATGAAATAAGAACAGGTTTAAAGATACATAGGGACAAATGCATGCTGGTGCAACAGGAAATCCTAAACATATTGATGTCCCCATCACTGCATAATATTGATGTGATTCTAATATTTCTCCTATAGTCCTATTTAAATGCAAGCTGGAACTGAATTAATTACAACAAGGAACTTCGATACACCTTCAACAGTGAACATAAAAACATGTGACAAACCTTGAATTCAGCAAATGTGAGTTTGGGAATATCTAGTGGATCACCACCACTATCAACGCCATAGGTATTGTCTGGAAAAACAGCCTGGGCAGAAGTGCGACATTCAGTAACATTGCACAACCAACTACTTGAGATTTAATAATCATGGATGCAGTTTTAATTTAACCACCACAAATCAGTACATATAAGAACAATGAACCAACCATGAAAATGAAAGTTCCGAGACTTCAAGATCGATTTGCAGTAACAAATATTTTTTATCTGTATAATTTAAAAACAGCACATAAAGGACTGTGAGTCTATTGCAGTAAGACTACCTCTATATTTATTTATTTTTAGAAAAGATCCATCAGTTTACACACAATTTTTTTTGCACTCGGAGGTTTTAATATTTGTTGAAATGTCATAATAAGACAATGGAGTTTCAGGAAAAACCATGTTATCCAGTCGATTTCAAGTCTAAAAACACTGTTACAGTTATAAATCACCAATCAGTACCTGCTTGGTATAAATAACAGCAGGAAGTTTGGAAAACAAGAAAATTGTGGACAATTGAGATGTCTTATGAGTTGCACACATTACAATTATTAAGTGTATGTATATAGAAAGTAGTGCAGAGGCCGTTTATATAGGACTTGTAAACCAACACTGCGGTGTTTAAGGAAAGAAACAACCTGGCTTCCTTTAAATTTAAAAAAAGTAACATTTGGTTTAAAAGAATACAAGTAAAATTACCAAAGAGTCTAAACAATGCAGAACATTTAAAGTTCATGTAAAACGAAATTACTAGAATAATTTAAGCATGCTTGAAAGAATTATGAAACAATGAAATTATGATATCAATTGAAGAGTATAATTTTAAGCTTGCCTGTTGAGAGCTTCTGCCTAATATGTTATCTGGCTGAGAATAGACCCCCTTCATTTCATTGAATACAACACCTGAGATATGCACAGGAAGAAGAAGCTACAAGATGAATCCATACAGTTCTGATGCTAAGATTGCAACTGCAACTGCAACTGTGTTCTTTCATATGGAAAAAAGTTTAAAATGGTCACACAAAATATAAAACCTTTATATGTTATGTCCTCTGAAGGGTCATTTAGCTCATGATGCCAACCCTCTTGTTGAAAAGTCTGAATGTCCTCCACACACTTGGGAAAGAAGACGGCATCCAGATAGACATCAACCAGATTATAGAAATCCTATTTCAAAGATAGAATTAGATATTATATGAAAAATCCTAGTCAACATTCATGTCAAAATAATCTTGGTATATCTTTGCGACCTTTGCATTTGTGGAAGCAACAGGATAGCAGGTCCTATCTGGATATGTGAAAGCATTCAAAAAAGTATGCAAACTCCCTTTCAATAGTTCAACAAAGGGTTCTTTTAGGGGGTACTTTCGTGAACCGCAAAGCACGCTGTGCTCCAATATGTGTGGGATTCCAGTTGAATCTTTTCTGCATTAAAAATTACATCTAGTTTCTGCATTAGATGCTGCGGCAAATTTTACTAATATAAATCTCAGTTTTACAGAACATATTTACATTTACAAGGCCATGGAGTTATCACCATTGTCAAAGTGTACATCAATTATCGAAGTTAGACCCAAAAACTAACTTTTAACCATCTCTCTCACATTATTATAATCAGTTTCACGACATCCAAATTATTTGTAGACAATTAGAATTTACTTTAACAAGTCAATAACAACACAACATGAAAAATGAATGCATCAATACTTACGGAGGAGTTCGAAAAACAACACCGAAAACCTTATTCTCATCGTCATTGGAAAGGGACATAACTTGAGCTCCAGTTTTTTTATGCTTAAACAAAACTGCTTTCGACTTGCACTCTTCGATGAACTGCTCCGAAAGTTTCTCAAACCCGAGCTTCTCCGGAGCATCATAAACATCTAAAACGACCACAAATTAACCAAATCAAACAACAAAACCAACTCAAATAAAAAATAAAAATGAAAGAATAATTGACCTGGAGAAGATTGAGGGGAAGAAGTTGCAACCGAGCGAGTAAAGAGAGGGCGAAAATGTGCATTGAATGGAGGAGGTTTAGCTGTTGGGATGAGTTTCAGATGTTGCCGGAGAAACGATCGCCGGCGAGGGTGTGGTCTTGACGGAAGGGAAGACAGGCGGCGGGAGGAGGCTCGTGCACATAGTGGTGAAGTTGTGTTTGATTTAGACCGGCGAAGTACGGCTCTCAACATTCAGGTATTAGTTAAGGTTTAAGGTTTTCGCTACCCTGGGGTTCTGTAGTTGGTATAATCGTCAATGATGATATAAAAATTTAAGAATGTATTTAATTAAAAAAGTATTTATGAAATTTGTGTCTATTTGAATTTGAATTTTAAAGGATGTATCAAAATCTTGATATATTCAATTAAGATTTCAAATTATGTTATAAAATCTAACGGTATTCGATCAAGCTTTTAAACTATGCTTAAAAAACTCAATGATATTCAATTGAGATTATTTAAAATATATAAAATATGATGGTACTCAAATGGTATCCAAATGAAATTGTTTAAGATACATTAAATTAAAATATGATGATATACTAATGCTAATGGACTTTTTTGGATTTCTTAAAATGAGGATTTTGTGATATTGTTCAATGTTTTTGAAATCCACTAAAATTCATGAGATTTTGAAGTATTATGCTTAAAACCTAGATACTTTATATCAACTCTTCAAAATTTTATCTAGAAACCACATAAAATCAAAATCGGATACAATTCATATAATTCATAAATCATATATAATCCATTAAAGTCCTAGTTGAATACACCCACATAGTGGTTGTGTTTACATTTCGAGTCCCCGGAACGAAAAATACACGAACACGAATACAAGATCGAGATGTAGTGTCGATTTTGTGTTTATCCCTCAGGTACACAAGATACACGAAATAAATAAATAAATAAATAATATATATTATAATTCGAAATTCGGTATTCAATTTTTATAACATGTTTTATATTAAAAAAATATAATTTATTATTTTCAAAAAATAACCTCATAAAGTATGATGTGTGTAAGTGTGAATCTTATTACAGTCAAATATCAATATTCTTAACAATATATTAAAAAAGCACAGAACTGCATGATAGAGGTGTTAATTTTTGACACAAGACGAATGTACACGATATAAATATATTTTTAAAGATATAAGATGTTTTCATTTGGAAAAACATATATACACATATGATATGCATATATACATGTACAAATTTGTACACAATCGTAAGCAAATATAAAGATTTCATAAAATAAGACATAAAAATGTATTTTTTTTAGTATATATTAATTAAATTTTATTATTATACATATATTAAATGTACACGAAATGTTTCGAAATGGATATGGATTTGTATTAGGTACACGAATTTTAGACTTATTTTTATTTCCTTTTTGTATAAATATTTAAATATTAATTTTATTTAGAAGGAAAAAAAGTTTAATAATATGTAAAACTATTATATACTTATATATAATAAGCGTAAGGGAGATAATTTGGTCGCATGGTCCTCTGGTCCAAAAGCTTATCATTCGTTGGATCTTATATTGAACAAATAAGCACCGTTAGATTAGAACAAAATTAAATTCTAGAAGACAACTGATATCTACTTGCATGTTTATAATTCCTTTTCTGAATCCAAAACAAATTCTGTCTTTCACATGTATATGATTTTTTTAATCCTAAATAAATATTTCCTACCAGTTTTATTCGTAGAATCATATAAATCTCACCGTCACAATTTTTTTATAATATATTTTAAAATTAATAAGCCGGATTTATGTGAGGAACAAATACAAAAACTTTTTCTTAATCCAAAATAGATTCTACCTTCTTATTGCATATTTATGATTCCTTTTCTTAATTCAAAACAAATTATGTTTATCAATTTTAATTTAGAACCATATAAATTTTTTGAAAAATATTTAAATCACATTATAATAATTTTAATATAAAATACATTTATTAATATAATCTAATAGGAGTTGGCATAACGTATTCCACTCAAAATATATTAAAATTTGATAGATAGAATTTAATACTTTGGCATGATACATACGAGAAAAGGAATTGCTTGATTAAAATAATTTATTTGAAACCATTAATGGCCGTGATGATGTATTTACCAAAGTTCTAACTTACAAACAAATCATAATTTCGAATTTTATTTTATTGAAAATTTTAATTTATTATTTATGAATTAATTTTTTTCACACCATTTAAAATATATTTAAAAAGTTTATAAATAATTAAAAAGCTCCCGTGCCTTGCACGGGCTATAAGCTAGTATTTTATAAGAGCCTTAAAACATGTGTTAAGTTCGGGTTCAGGAAATGCTATTCCCGAACTAGTCCTGAACCCTGAATGGGGATTTTTTCCTCCCCGATTCCCGCCCCGAACGGGGAACGAGGATCCCTGCGGTGATTCAGGGAATTTTATTTCCTAAGCAACAAAAATAACTTCATAATATAATATAGTTTTTGATAAAAACAATCTATTAACTCGTAGTCATGCTTATTACGGCGCCAAGTCGAGCCTCGACGTCCGGATACCTTGGAATCGACTAGGCGACAATTTGCCCGACTAGTCGAAAAAACTCGTCAAGTCGTGACATATATATAGGCTGGTGTTAGAGCATATTTTGATGACAGATGATGTCGACACTTGAACATTTGCTAGATGTCATGACATGACGACAGGGGAAAACGTGTGCATATGCTGACAGGGAAGGCGTCAAGATTAGGCAGAAGAAGAACTGAATGGATAAGTGTTGAATGAGTCCTATGCGGAGCAGTTACATGGGATAAACCTCATCGGCATGTGGAGTTAAAATAGGACATATAGTTAGAGACTACTTGTATAAATAGGGCACGACTTAGACTAGAAAAGCAGTTGGTACACGATTTAGAAAATAGCTCAAACTGTACTCAATCTTTTACATAGTGAAACATATTTTCTGGTAGGGTTCTACCCTCCCGCGGTTTTTACCTAACAAGGGTTTTCCGCGTCAACAATCTCCGTCTCTTTACTTTACTGTTTCTGCTTTATTTCTTTAGCATTTAACCCCCCAAAATCCAGCACGAACAATTGGCGCCGACTGTGGGGAACTTGCTAAAGATTCTACGAGGAAACACATGACGACGGCTGATCAACAACAACACGGCTCTACGAGCCAGGGAGACAATCCCACAATACAACAGCTGATGGAGACAATCCGCAAGATGCAGGATGATATGAGTTCACAACAGGAGGCTTGGAGGACCGAGATGGAGACACTACAGAAAGAACTTACGACGGCCAGGTCGAAGTCCAATCCTACGTCAAGGGGAGTCTTGAACAGTGTCGCCAGACGTTTGAACATGGACGATGAAGAGGAAGAGGAGTACGACGAAGAGATTGAGATGGAGAACCCTGAACAAGAGGTCCCAACCGCCAATAACGCCGGTGAGAATTTAAACGGCTCTGGACGACAAAGCGAAGGCAAGGGAGGTGACAAGGGAAACAAGAAGAAGAAGAAGACATACAGCAAGTCCTCCAAGTCACGAAGCCACGACACGATGCGAAAGGAATTGCAAGCTCTGAAGGAGTTGGTGCAGCGCATTCCGGGAGTACCAAAGCCCCTAGAAAAAGCCACACCCCTGAGCTACGCAGACTCGCCATTCTGTGACAGCATAGCAATGGTCGAGACCCCGAAGCGCTTCGCAGTACCAGCCATGAAAGCCTATGACGGCACGACTGACCCACAGGAACACGTCGCGTAGTACAAACAAAGAATGTTCACTGTGCCTATCACGAAGGAACTCAGAGAAGCATGCATGTGCAAGGGCTTCGGCTCAACACTCACAGGACCAGCCCTACAGTGGTACGTAAGTCTGCCCAACGGGAGTATTGAGACATTTGCTGATCTGGTAGACGCCTTCAACCTCCAGTTCGCAAGCAGTCGAGTGTTCGAGAAAACTACAAGTGACTTATACAAGATCGTTCAGAGGTACAGGGAGCCGTTGAGAGATTACTTGACAAGATTCAACAAAGAAAAGGTGACGATCATGAATTGCGACATCCCGACGGCCATAGAGGCCTTCAGACGTGGACTGGAGAGGGATTCACCGTTGTATGATGAGCTGATGAAGTACCCCTGTAAGACGATGGAGGACGTGCAGGCCAAGGCTATGGCACATGTAAGATTGGAGGAAGACGACGAGGAGTACTACCGTCCAAGTAGAAAGATCACGACGGCCAGAATAAGAGATTACAAACCATACGACAGGACATCATCTAGTGTTGAAGGCGGTTCAAAACACCATGGACGCGACAACAACTGACACCTGCAAAGGCCCTGATCTTATAGACGTAGTGGTTGGTCATGGAGCTTATCAATTGTCTACAATGGACGGGTCGCAAGTACCAAGGAGCTGGAATGCTTTTCATTTGAAGGCATATCACGTGTAATGTTCCTTGCTATCTTTTCCTCTTTATTCTAGATGTCGTGTTTCAGTAAGTAAGTTAGGAGAATTGTTTTTGCTTGGCCTTTCGCCACCTAGAATTTGCTTGATGTTTGCTATAACTACCATGCTCCGGTTGGTTTTGATCAATAAGATATGCTCGTACCTTCGCCCATGAAAACTTATATGCTTGCATGATGTTCACGTGCCCATACTCTTCTGCCATCTATGTGTTATGTTTATATTTATGTGTTTACCTTCTTAGACAATTTATACTTTTGTTAAATTAAATTGCTTCTACATAAAAATCTAAAGGGCTGATCACCCTCCACAATCAATTGACATTTTTATAACTCGAAAAATAACATGTCAACACATACGTCAAGATAATATCATCCGCGACAAATAAAAACACTTGATTACTCTCGACTTATACAACTTCGATTACGTGCTAAGTTTCAAGAGGGCAAGGCCTCTTAACTAGCCTACGAATGCATGCATCAACGTTTGAAAATAAAAAAATTTGTCGAATACATCAACATTTGAAAATTATATATTTGTCGAATACATATACCACTTGCATCAACGTTTAAAAATAAATTTGTCGATTACAATTACGCATATCACAAGTTTATATACATCGACGTATTTAACATATAATGAAGACGAAAGCTCCACGAAATTACACTAGTCATGACCCTTGGTCAGACACATTACACATGAATTACGACATACATTTCTACATGTCATCACTTACACGTGTCATGACAGATTGCATCGACTACATGTCACACATTATAATTACAAGTGACATATATAGTTCCAAACAACATATCACGTTATAATGACAAGATACACATCATGTCTACAAGTTACATATGAAGGACGAAAAACATGCTACAAAACACTTTGCATGTTGATATTCCTATCCATTATGTTACAATCATTCCAAATCAAGAGGTCACATTAACCAATTTCAAGCCATGGACACATAGGAATATGCAGACGACAATGACAAGATTATTTATAGCATCTTGCACATGTCAGAAATATCTATAAGGGGCTTTACAAATATAATGCAAAGCAACGTCACAACTTAATTGACATGTTAATACTATGGGGCTGTCCGAGGGGTTGGCTCAACTGAAAGAACACGTCGCTCAACACATATAATGGATGTCTAAGCCGACACCTTCAATCTACAACACGTGATAGTTTGAGAAGATGATGACTTACATGTATCACATCGTTTAGAGGAACACAAAAACTTTGAGAGGGTACTTGTCAAGATAACCTCAAGCGAACGGGCAAGCGGAGTCAAGCGACAAGATCATCATTAATAATCTAAAGAAGGGGCTGACGACATGTAAGGGACGTTGAGCCGAGGAATTGCCATGGGTCATGTGGTCGACATGACAACACTGAAGATGTCGGCAAGACAAACATATAGTCTTGTCTATGAAACTGAAGATGTCCTGATGCCAGAAGTCATGACACCGACAACAAGTTATGGGTTGCAAACATATGATGATGCACTAGCACATGACACTGACGTTGTAGATGAACTAAGAGAAATGGCAAAGATACAGATGAAGTCATGCCGACAGAGGGTAGCGAATGCCCACAACAAACATGTTCGTGTCAAGACATTTGACGTAGGCGACTTGGTCTTGCGGAAGGTATTTCAGAATACTATGGACATGAAGGCCGACAAGTTTGCTGACACATGGGAGAAGACCTACCTTGTTGACGCTATAGTTGGAGGCAGAGCATATCAGTTGTCAATCTTGGACGGAATTCAGATACACTCGCTAACGTCAGACAAGGAAACACTTCGTATGATTGGGAGTATCAAGGCAGCATACTCCCAAATGAGGATAATGATTTCATCAAATAAAATATTTATTAGATAAAATCAGGGGCTAATTGTTAGAGCATATTTTGATGACAGATGATGTCGACACTTGAACATTTGCTAGATGTCATGACATGACGACAGGGGAAAACGTGTGCATATGCTGACATGGAAGGCGTCAAGATTAGGTGGAAGAAGTCAAACTGAATGGATAAGTGTTGAAGGAGTCCTATGCGGAGCAGTTACATGGGATAAACCTCATCGGCATGTGGAGTTAAAATAGGACATATAGTTAGAGACTACTTGTATAAATAGGGCACGACTTAGACTAGAAAAGCAGTTGGTACACGATTTAGAAAATAGCTCAAACTGTACTCAATCTTTTACATAGTGAAACATATTTTCTGGTAGGGTTCCACCCTCCCGCGGTTTTTACCTCACAAGGGTTTTCCGCGTCAACAATCTCCGTCTCTTTACTTTACTGTTTCTGCTTTATTTCTTTAGCATTTAACCCCCCAAAATCCAGCACGAACATCTGGTAATCAAATACAAACCAAATCTTAAATACAAACTAAAAACTTGTTTCAAAATAACTATTTGCAACTATAGGAATCAGTAGTTTATACTACACTTGGCACTGTTTTATATAGTATAATCTTCAATTTTTATTTTTCATAATTGAGAAAATCTACTTATTTTAACTGTGAGTTATCGATTATTATGATCAATTGTGGTAATAGGATGTCCATGATGATAGCAAGTGGTGAGAGGAGTGTAATGGTGGTAAGTAGTTGCTAAATATGGTAAGTTATGGTGGCAAGGGCAGTGGCTATTAGTGATGGAAATTGGTGGTGCCCGGTCATAAAAAGTGTTGGTAATGGTGCTAGGAGGTCCCTTATTGTAGTACAGGGGTGAAGATAATGGTTTTATATGTTGTATATATATGTATGTATATATTTATATTTGCTAGATATGCTATATATAAATTTGATTTGTGATGTACAAATTAGTGATTTCTGCAGTTAAAAATAGTGATTAAAAATTGATCAGATACTGGCATTTAGTTTGTAGACTAATTTGGTTTGTATTGGAGTAAGACACACACTCTCTCTCTCTCTCTCTCTCTATATATATATATATATATATATATATATATATATATATATATATAGAGTAATTTAGTAATTTAGTAAAGATCATATAATATAGATAAAAACACATCATTTCATATTTCAAATAAAAAGAAAGAGACAATAAGTTCAAATACCAAAAGTCAAGCATCCCTAAGTAAATAAAAATATAATAGATGAATAAAATCAGGGCTGTCAAAATAATTCGAAAAATCCGATATTCGTTCGAAATATTTGAATTTGTATTCCGAAAAAATCGGATATTATCCGTATTTGAATCTGAATATTTCAGATACAGATACGGATATAGGCACATCCGAATCTGCAAATATCTGAATCCGAAAAATAAATAAATAAATATTATATACAATATAATAATTTATTTGATTTAAAATATATTTATCATAAATATTTATATTATAAAATAAACTAAGCATGCACTTGTCTCATTAAATTTAATTCTAAATTCAACTTTAAAACGGTAAAATATTTCTTTTACTAATCAAAAGTATAACATATTGCTTAAAAAAATAAAAGAAAGTATGACATTATAATTTAATCAACAAAGCCATAAGGATTAAGGCCCATAACATCAACTAAAAAGACCCAGTATCGGTACCCTAGATCAAGACTCAAGAGTCCTTGGACTTCAAAACAAAAACAGTCATCTCAAAACTCAAACACAATCACCAAACCTTATCGCCACCACCGAACCACTTAGACGATCTCATCCTATCCCACGGGTCACGCCTGACAATAGTTCTAGATTTTAAAATCCTCCTATTTATAGAGCAAGCCAGTAAAGTTCGATTTTGATTTTTGGTTGTATAACAAAAAGAGGCTGTTTAACAAAAAGAGGGTGTTGCTAAATCTTGTGCAAAAAGGCATAGTCCAAGCTGTATATTGACCTTGAAGCTTTGCACGGATCTTGATTGTAGTAACAGAAGAAGATCGAAGGAGTACGTCAGTTAAAGCAAAAAAAACAATTAGAGTTTAGCTTTCATATGCCCGTTGATGGATGCTTTGGAAGATGGGTTCGGATTCGGATATTATCCGTATCCGGATAATATGCGCCGGACTCGGATACGGATTTTGTTTTCCCGGATAATTCTGGACTCGGATTCGAATCGGATAAGGTTTTAAATTTCTGGATTCGAATTCGGATATAGCTATATCCGTATCCTAAATATCCGTTTGACAGCCCTAAGTAAAATAAACTAATCTAGCATGAAGTCATGGAAATCTTCATCTCCTTCTTAAGTATTCTTCAAAGATGGATCAGGAGGTACACCATAGTCATCTTCCACATCCTCATCATCATTAGGAATATGGTCTTCATCTTCCACCCATCCATCATCATCATCATCGTCGTCGTCATCATCATCATCATGATGTAGTGTCGAACTAGTGGTACGTCGAGTGTGGGTACGCACATCACTAGTTGAACCACCTCTAGCTTTTCTTGGAAAAGTGCGTCCCTCAAGTCCTTGTGAGGCACCCGAAGCTATATCCACCGCACTCCAACACCTATCTTAAATAGCATTCATGATTCATCTAATCATTATTCCACTCCAAGTCTTCAAATATAAGTGGATTATATTTTTCTCCAAGTTCACTCATCTTTTTGAATCAGAAATCTATCTTCCGGTTGTATTGAACATACACCAAATCATTTAAACGTTGATGTTCCAGCCTATTTCTCTTCTTTGTATGTATCTAAATTAATCAAATATAAAAAATTTTAAGGTAGCAAGGATTAGTAGTTGTGAATTGACAATAATAGTAACAACAGCAACAACAACCAGCAATAATTTCTTGGATATGGATACTCATCTGCCAGTGAGTCAAAGTTGAAGGTTACGACCAGCAATAATTTCTTGGTGTATTGGTGTCTATTGCCTCCTAAATCGAAATTAATAATTTAAAGGGAAAATAGATTTTTTTGCCACCTAACTTATTATTTGTTTAGAAACCTACCACTGAACTATAATTTTTTTCTTTTTTGCCACTAATGTTAGGTTCGGATTTTTTTTTTGTCACTAACATTAGGTTCGGATTTGATTATTAACACTATGTTATTCTTTTTAGAGTTAATTGCATTTGGCACCCCTTTGATTTCAGCATGTTGCACATTGCACCTAATAGTTTTGGAATAAACACTATGCAGCCCCTTACTTTTAACCCGTAGACACTTTGCATCCTTTCCATTATCTTCTGCCGTTATCGTTAACTTTTGAAGAGGCATTTTGGGAAATTTTATTATATTTAATTAAAATCAGTCTTTTATTTAAATTTTCCGACCATCTAAACAATATTTTTCGAAAATCTATTTTTCAGTAGTCTGCAATATAATAGTGATCTGTGTCTATATCTTTATATGTAGTACTCCGTATGTGTCATAGGTAGTTTATCTTAGAGAACGAGAGTACGGATTTTTTTACTCTGAAAGGAAATCTCAAAATTAACTTATGGAACTATATTTATAAAAAGTGGGAACCTTAAAATACGTGATAAGTAGTGGTAAAGAACTATAAAGTAAGTGATACTATATATTTGTGGAGTCTTAAAATAATTCATAAAACTAAATTTTTTAGGTTCTTAAAATGCCTGTTAAACTCTCATACTTCAAGGTAAACTAGCTAAGGGTCATAAGATGACTGTATATAATGTTATGAACACATATCATATCACCATAATATTGCAGACTACCCACTATGTTTTTATAATGCTAAAAAAATAACATATTGTTAATAATCAAATCAAAACATAACGTTAGTGACAAAAAAAATCCAACGTTTTTTTAAGGAAAAAAAAAAAACCAACATTAAATTTTATTCAGAAAAAGTAAAATAAAATAATTTTTGAAATTTTTTGGAGTCTCAAAATGCGTGTCCAACTCTCGTCCTTCAAGGTAAACTACCTAGGACACTACATAAAGATATAAACACATATCAGATCGCCATTATATTGCATACTAACACTATATTTTAATAATACCAAAAAAATAACATAGTGTTAATAATCAAATCCGAACCTAACTTTAGTGACAAAAAAAAGTCCGAACCTAACATTAGTGACAAAAAAGAAAAAATTACAGTTCAGTGGTAGGTTTCTAAACAAATAATAAGTGAGCGGATCTATTTTCCCTAATTTAAACTAAAGTGTCTGGGGGTGCGTAAACGCGGCTACACCAACCGAGCCCACACTCGTGATTCCATCCGAGTCCAGTCCACCCAATCCAACGGCCACGATTCAAAGGAGGCGTAAAAACCAATGACAAAATTCGCATCCAACCAGATCCATTTCAATCCCCTCCCCCTCTCTCTACAATTCACCCCGCCCTAGAGAGAGAAATCCACCCTACCGGAAAATGATGTCATCAAACCCCGCCGCCGGAGAACTAACTCCACAGCAGCAGCAACAACAGCAACAGTGGCTGGCGATGCAGCAACAGTACCACCAACAATGGCTGGCGATGCAGCAGCATCAACAGTTGATGTACCAGCAGCAAGCGCCTCAGTTCATGCCTTATTATCAACAACAACAAGCGGCTCAGATTCAATCGTCGAGTGAGGAAAACAAGACTCTCTGGATCGGCGACTTGCAGACGTGGATGGACGAGCACTATCTCCACTCCTGCTTCGCTCCCTCCGGCGAGGTCTTTTTCGCTATTTTATTCTTTATCCAGATTATTATTTATGTGCCATTACTTTAATTTTAAGAAGAGGTTGGAATTTAGCTAGGTTTCGGAATAAGAATTACTTAGAATTGACTGCATAAATTAGAATTACTGGAAATTGACCGGATAAGTTTGACTATGTCTCGGATTGTATAAGCTTATGCTAATTAGAATTAGTGTCTGATATATTGTACATGATTACATGTTTATTATGTAATTTGTATGTTGGTTTCAAGTCATTTTCGACTTTTAAGTTAAAAAGTGTCTGTTTTAGAGTGTTTCTGTAACAAGTAAAGAGGTGACCTAAAGTTAAATATAAGTCAGAATTTGACTTAAAAGCGGGGTATTAGTAGGAAATACTTTTTTGAACAACTTATTTTATCTTAATGATTTTCCATGATAAAAGTTCATATCATCATTAATATGTATAAACAATCAAATTTATTTTATTATCACATTTATAATAACTCATAAGAGCAAGTCCAACAATGTCCTAGTTTAAGCCTTAAATATAATATAAAAATGACGTCTTAGTGATTTACGACATATTTAACTAACTTCAAGTCCAACAATGTCCTAGTTTAAGCCTTAAATATAATATAAAAATGACGTCTTAGTGATTTAGGACATATTTAACTAACTTCAACTCCAACAATGTGCCTTATCCTTAATATATTTTTAATATTTTATTATTAAAGATTTTCTTTCATCATCGAAGTACAATATAAAGTACAATATGAAGTATTTCTTGGACTTGCTCTAAGTTACTCATAATACAAAATTTCCCAAACAAACAAATTTTACCTTGCACTTATCACTATAAGCCACTTCAAGTCATAAGTTATTATTTAAAGTTCACCTAAACAGGCTCATATAATTCTGCCTCTAATTAAATGAGTTATGTATGTGTTTGAAAAATTCAGCCACCTAAATTTGAGCAAGTATATTATTTAACAGATCGAGTAGTGTTAAATTAAACTATGGTGAAAATTATGTATATATATCGTTCTGCTTGGTGCTCTATATCAAGAATAATGTCCCTAATTAACTTTTTGTTTGTTCATAAATGAATTGGAGTATTCATCTCATACCTTCCATGTGTTAATATGTTAAGGACTTAAGGTCATTCTTTTCTCCATTTTTTTCTCATCATACATACTGATTGCTGATAGAGATTGCATGCGAGGAATGTTTTCAGATCGGTTCGGGTTTCGTAAGATCCAAATCCGATCCGTTATGTCTCGGTTCGGTTTGGGTCCAGATATTAAAAATGAATGTCCAAATTTGATTCGTCGGGTTTTTTTGGATTTCGGTTTGGGTGTCATTCAGATCTTATAACAGTAATTAATTAAAAATAAATAAATCTATATTGTTGTAACAATATGACATGTAACACATTTTTTTAATGTTAAGAATACAAAAGTAGTAGCTAACAAAGGATGGTGCATTATTAAAGTTTTGGCTTTCCTAAATGTAGGTCAACGATGCAACTCACTCCTGGAGTGTAAGTTTGTTTAACTGAAAAAATAGTACTATATATATTTATTTATGTAGTAAAATATTAGCGTCAAATATATTAAATTTAATTATCAACAATTATCCAACTTATCGGTTATAACTTATAACCATTAGATTTAATTATTTGAAATATATAAGTCATGTATTATTGTTATAAAACTATGTAAGATATTAATTTTTTTAATAATTTATGATATATATGTATATGCTATCGGATTTTTTTGGACTTTGGGTTTGGATCGTGTTTGGGATGAATTTTGGGGATTCGGGTCGGGTATCGGTTCGATATGCTTAAGATCCAAATCCAGATACATACTCTTTCGGATCTGAAAAAAATCCGGATCCAAATCCAAATAATCGGGTTCGGAAATATTCAAACGGATCGGAACAGATCGGGTGTCTGTCGGGTTGAAATTGCCATCCCTATTCAGTTACATGGGTGTGGGGGTTAATTTGATGAATAGTACATTTTAACATTATGTCACTCATATGTCGATTATATGTTTTCACCTGATAGCATAGTAACCTTTCTATATTAAGGATATGTTGTTTGCAATACCTGAAATTAGCAGCCTACTGTTTGCCTTATAAGACTTTAATATATGTAAACTGAATTATGGTGCCTTCACAAAAGCAGGCTGTATCCGTAAAGCTCATTCGCAATAAGCAGACTGGTCAGTCGGAGAGATTTGGATTCATTGAGTTCCTTTCTCATGCAGCAGCAGAGAAGATCTTACAAAGCTATAATGGCACTGTAATGCCTAATACGGATCAGATGTTTCGGCTGAACTGGGCAACCTTTAGCACGGGCGAAAGGCGTCAAGATGCTGGTTCTGATCAATCTATATTTGTAGGTGATTTGGCATCAGATGTTACTGATAGTATATTGCTCGAAACATTTTCCAGCAGATACTCCACGGTCAGGGGTGCAAAAGTTGTGGTTGATACAAACACTGGTCGATCAAAAGGTTATGGTTTTGTCAGGTTCGGTGATGAAAATGAGAGATTGAGGGCCATGACTGAAATGAATGGACAGTATTGCTCTAGCAGGCCAATGCGCATAGGTGTTGCAACCCCCAAAAAGCCATCAACAACACAGCAACAGTACTCTTCACAAGGTGAATAATAGTATCTCTGTCCTATATTGTGTTTAAGTTTTTCGTAAAATTTAGTCGTAGTAGGTCATGCTCGCGTAATTCTGTCTTTTATAGTTTATGCTCTGGAGTCTGCTACTTTTTCTATTGTATCCGTGTCTCTGTTTCTTGAAGTTGGAGTTCATTATTTCATAATTTTTAGTTCTATAAACACATGGCATACTAACATCAGTGTTGGACATTTTTGATACCTGGATCTTATATAATGTTTATGTTATTTCCTTTTTGAAAATTTAAATGAAAACAGAAGTAGCTACATTCTTTACTTCTGATTTACTAGTGTTGAATGTCCTTTCTCATTCTGCACAGGTTCTGCGTATCATGTTTATTGTTTAGTGGCTTAACTTTGCTTCATTGTTTACTAATATTAAGCCACTTGAATATAGTTCCCCTGTCCTTTATATCCTTTGTACTAGAGTCTTCTGGTTTTAAGTGTATATGTTTCATACTTTTTAGCAAGTAGTTTTTTGAATCAATTCTAAATCGCCTAAGAGGTGACATCAACGTTGGTCTTTTGTTGCAAGTTGGACAGTTCTGATACTTATGTATTTCAAATTATAATATAGCGCATTTTAAAAAGAAAAGAAAAACAGACCTAGCCACTTTCCTTACTTGCGATGGATAACTGGTGCTGAACATTCTATTTCCATCTGAACCAAGAAGGTCCTGCCAATTTTGTTTTTTTGTTTTGGATTCATTTTACGTCTTTAGTGGTTTACATTTTTAAATGAGTGGAGAGGAAGAGAAAAGGATACGAACGCGTGACCTTGTCTTCAATAAGGTCATATGCCTTAACCTATAAGAATCAGCATTGAGGCTCTCCTGTATCAAATCTCTAGGAAATATTTTACCTGCATTGATTAGCTGTGAGGATTACATGAATTATTATATATTATTATATTATTATTATTATTATTATTATTATTATTATTGTCATTATTATATATATATATATATATATATATTTTTTTTTTTTTTTTGGGGAAGGGGAGGGGCAGCTAGGATATTTAAAGAAGTCTCTACTAAAGAAATCATCCCTCAATTTCAAGAAATGAAAACTAAAAGAATTCCATTAGTAACTTATTTTTGAGGAATATTTTTGTGCATGTCTGTAACCTTTTTGGCTTGTGTTCCCTTCTACAAACTTTCTGGATTTTCGGAGATCAAACCTTTAACTGATAAAAGTTAGCATCGAGACTGTCCAATTTTAAATCTGTAGGCAATATTTTTCATATTGATTCTAATTATTTGTTAGCTGTTATTTTGGCCGGTGGTGCTGCTGCAAATGCTGGTCTCACTCAAGGCTCACAGTCTGATGGTGATACATCCAACACAACAGTGAGTCTTGCTTTTCCTTGTCGAGGTTTTTTTTTTTCCTGCTTTATTAACCCTGTTTATTCTCTTAGGTATTTGTGGGAGGGCTTGATTCTGATGTAGGTGATGAAGAGCTTAGGCATACCTTTTCCCAATTTGGTGAGGTCATTTCAGTAAAAATACCAATTGGGAAAGGATGTGGTTTTGTACAATTTGCTGACAGGTATTTCCTCTACATTTTGAGACCTTGTATGTATTATTACTGAGAGGTAATTGCATATCGCACCCCCTAACTATCATTCAAAAACGATATTGTACCCATACTTTGAGAAACTCAACTCGCAACCCTTATCTTTACATTTCAAGAACGATACGCACCCCCCTCCGTTAAATTCCATTAAAATACTCCCTCCGTCTCAATTTACATGTCCTTTTTGTTTTTCGAGGAGTTAAATTGACTAATTTTTGAAAAACTATTAGAAAATATTTATTTATTATTTTAGAAAATAGAAAGTTACATATTAAAATGGACTAGATTTACTTTTTGATGATATTTTTTTGAAATTTTTGTTTAATTAAGCTATCCCCAAGTCAAAATGATTTTACAAAGTCAAAAATGTTTGATATGTAAAATCATTTGATATCATCAAGTCAAAATGATTTTAAAAAGTCAAAAGATTTAAAATCATCAAAAAGTAAACAAAATTTGATATGTAAAATCATTTGATATGTAAAATCATTTTGACTTGGGGATAGCTTAATTAAACAAAAATTTTAGAAAAAATATCATCAAAAAGTAAATCTAGTCTATTTTAATATGTAACTTTCTATTTCCTAAAATAATAAATAAATATTTTCAAATAATTGGTCAAACATAAGTCAATTTGACCTCTCGAAAAGCAAAAGGGACATGTAAATGGAGGCAGGGGGAGTATTTTAACGGAAGTTAATGGAATTTAACGGAGGGGGGTGCGTATTGTTCTTGAAACGTAAAGATAGGGGGTGAGAGTTGAGTTTCTCAAAGTATGGGTACAATATCGTTTTTGAACGATAGTTAAGGGGTGCGATATGCAATTACCTCTTATTACTGATGATTTGCATTAATTTTGTCTTATAAATTATATATGTCCTTTTATCTTTTCCTGACTATGATTATCCTGAATTTTGTGAACATAGAAATTGCTTTATTAAGGCGAGACATTTCCCAGATTAAGTTAAATATGTTGTTTCTTTAATCATAAAGTAAGGTATTAATGATACATAGAGCAGGTGTCCTGATAACCATGGAATGATGTTCCTCTTCTTCCTGTCTTATATATACAGATCTAGTGCTGAGGTCTCGATCGAACAAATTAATGGGACAGTTATTGGCAAGCAGACAGTTCGTCTATCTTGGGGTCGTAATCCTGGGAACAAGCAGGTAGGGTTGTTGTTTATTTGATCTATTGGTTTACACCATCATGTAAAATTTAGAGGCAGATCAATTACTAAATATTTTAGGGAAAATATATTGAAACGTCCTTGAACTATTCCACTTTTATTCGATAGGTCCCTGAACAAAAGATTCCCCAAACCGGGTCCTTTAACTTTTCAAAATTTTGTATCAAGTCCTTCCGTTAAGTAGATTCTAACGGACGTTAGAATCTTTGCTGACATGGCGACACGTCACCAGCTGATCCACCAGAATTTTTTTGACATGGCGACACATCACCAGATGATTTGTACATACTGCCATCATCATTCTCACTCTCTCCAGCACAATCTTCACTCCACTCTTGTGCCAATACATTTTAAACACTTTATAACCAAGATCACTTCGAACATACTTTTGAAGTATGAAAATAGATAACACATCTAATTTCTGATTAAAAACATACTCGACCTTACCTCCATTGTAGTATTTGATGCCACGCTCTTGCACGATCTCACTTCCGTGATGAATGTACAAGGTGATTTCGGCCTTCATGTCTGTGAATAGATGTCGAGATAGTTTGTGATGATAGTATGTATTTAGTGTAGTGCGTTTGTGTATAGAAGTTGCCCAATCTAATTTACTGATTAAGAACCCTAATTCCTTTTAATGGAACCCTAAAACCCTTTTGTAGATTGAAAGAAATGGGTGAATCGGGAGATATAAACGTGTTTATAAACTCACATGCAGGGCATGTGACTTGTTTTTTAAATTTAATTTCATTTTAATTTCATTTTTCTTTTAATATATGTACAATCAGCGCCATGTCAGCGATGGATCAGCATTAGTCGTCGCCACATCAGCAAGATTCTAACGTCCGTTAGAATCTACTTAACGGAAGGACTTGATACAAAATTTTGAAAAGTTAAAGGACCCGATTTGGGGAATCTTTTGTTCAGGGACCTATCGAATAAAAGTGGAATAGTTCAAGGACGTTTCAATATATTTTCCCAATATTTTAAAATATGATCGCAAAAACATCTCATTGAATATTCTCCATTCTAAAATTGTTACAAGCAATTCCCATCAATCATACTGTTATACATAAGAATAGCTTGATTTCTATTTTAACTTTAGTAAAATATTATTATATTAATGCTAATCCTCACTCCAACTACTTGCCACGTTTCATCTACAATTTTTTAAAACTTCTACTTATTATTGAATATATGCACTGTATAGCCCATGGTTCGTCTCTGTGGTTTTGATAAAAGCCCCCCTCCCCTGAACCCCCAAAGAAAATACCCCTAATCTACCCACAAAGTTTAATGTAGCCCCAGAAATTGGTATGGAGTCGTGGCTTGATTTTGGGCTTGGACACCAGTCATCACCTTAAGGGATCATTTGGTTCATGAGAATTTGGAATGAGGTATGGGTTTTGTCTATTCCAAACCCGTATTTGGTGTTTGGTTGGAAAAAAAATAAAATTTCAACCCATACTTCAAACCCCTATGATATTGGTTTTTGATACGTAAATGGGGAGGTGGGTATGAGATGGAGGTATAAGAATCAATTTATTTTTTGATTTTTTGTCTCTATTTAAGGAATTAAATATTGATGTTTTATACAAGAATAATCAATGATGCAAAAATATATAATAATAATAATTATATTAATAATTTTAATTAATATAAATTAATAATTTATTTTTTTTAAAAAACAATGAATATATTGATTCTAGCACTCAACCAAACACATGATATCATATATGATACCTTAAACTCATACCATCCTAACCCGATTCCTCATTCCAATCTCATATCACTTCGCAAACCATACGACCCCTAAGGGACTTGTGAAACTTATCAAGATGATCAATAAACAATAAACAATTCAAACACTCTGCTTTTCTTATTATGTTCGAAGGAGTCCTGTTTTAAAATCTTTTGTTTATCATATATTCTGTGGCAGTTTAGAGGTGAATCTGGTAATCAATGGAATGGGAACTCTTACGGAAAGCAAGGATACAACGGTTATCAGGATCCAAACATGTATGGTGGTGCTGCTACAGCTTATGGGGCGTCAACAAATGGGTATGGAAATCAATAACAGCCTGAAAGATGATATGGGTTGGTGGTACTAGTTTGCGAGATCGAACTTAGGAGGGATATGAGGCTTGAGGGATATGTTTCAAGACTAAAATATGTACTACTATGCTAAATTTTGCAGCTGGATATAGTTTCATATTAATTTTCTATTACTTTTTCAGACCTTTATTTACTATTAACAACATAGGCTAGGATTTTGGGGGTGAGGCTGATTTTATTAATTTTTTTTACAATGCATTAGATGTTTAAGTACCGACTTAAGATTAATGACCTTTGGCCATAAGGAAGTTAGGAGCTAAGCTACTTCCCCGTTTTTGCAACACTATTAACAAAGTAGTTACAGTAGTATGAAGGCAACTGCTCATGCTCCATTTGGCTTAAAGGGCAGAAATTGTGAATGAAATGAAATTTTTGCACTATTCTGTTCTGAACTATTTGCAAATTTCTCGATGCTCTTTCCTAAATTAGTACTTTCCAGCTCTGTTTACAACTGTGTGACTCTGCACTTATATTCTTCAGTCTTCACTCTTCTCACTTTCTCCGTTCGCTTCTATACTAATACTATCATTATATTCTTCTATATCATCATAATCATTAGATCAAACAAGAGCATTTCTAATTTAAGGTAGAAAAGGGTTAAAGTAGGATCAGTGTTTTTAAGGAGGAAAGCAAAATCTTAAATATGTAAGAGAAGATTGGCTCGTGAAGTCATATCAATCGAGAAAGTGATACTCTATCGACATATGTGATCAAGATAACCTGTATATCAATATCATGTTAAATGTCATGAGATGGCCACAGGGCCGGGTTTCCAGGCCGATGCCTGGTTCCGGCTCACCTTGCACAGGCCGGTTCATCGCGCATTTGACTGTTTAACATGATGGCTGGTTGAGCGGCTGTTCGCATGTTCCCTGTTTCTTTATGACCATGTACATGTAGGCACGTACTATAATAAGCAAAGTATTCAATTGGGTTTCAGATCAGAAGCTGTGAGAGCTGGCATTCTCAGCTTCTTAAAAGTGTTTCTACTTCTTTACACAAACGGATCAAGAGAAGCAGAAGCAAGAAACAACTTCTGCTTCTCTCAACCAAACAGGCCCATAATAAGCAAAGTATTCAATTGGGTTTCAGACCATCTCCGGTGAAAAGCTCAAGTCCAAGTTTTTTATGGGTCTCATTTTTGATCCAAATAAGCAAAAGTTGGTTTTCCCCTTAACTTGTTTTAACTGCTCCAATGCAAAAGCCTAAGTCCACGTTTTAATAGGCCTTATCCATTTACTTTATATACTATTATATTTAATAAGCACTAGATATTAATTTTTTTTACTTAATAATAACAAATTAAATTAAATGATAAACAATTATTCAAAAAACAAAAGACATAATTAAAAACACTCATATGAAAGCATGATAAAAAAACACATTACGAGAATAAGAAAAACATAAAATTGAAGACATCACATAGGGTTGCGCTCAAGAGAGAATCGTTCCTTAAAATAGAACCATAGAACCACTAAGGTTCTGCTGCAGAACCCCAAATTTTAAATAGATTTTTAGGATCTAAATCTAAATACATGTTTTTTTTCATGTTTTTTCATCGTTGTGTGTGTTCAAAAATAATTTTAAAATATAATACATAGATATTGACATTTTTTGCATGTGAAGTTATGCTGCTGAACCCTAACTAATACTAGAAATAAGATAAGGATTCTATGAGTTCTCTCTCTAATGGTTTTCTCTTGAACATGACCCATATTACATATTATATAAGTTAATGATTATTATGAAATTGCGAGATATGCTCAATTAAATTAGCTTGTAATTGGCGATGTTTCTGTCTGTCACGAATTCGAACATTGTTTTGGATATATCTTTCGTAAGGGGCAAAATATTCTTCCTCTAGGTTTGGTTGTGATAAACCTTTTGTTGCATCATCATAACTTGACAGAGGACCGAATGGGGTAGCATATGTGTCTCTCTCATCTTCGACAATCATATTATGTAATATGATACACGCTCTAGCAAGATCTCCTTTGTCCCAAAATCATGCTGGACCACGTATAATTGCAAATTGTGACTGTAGCTCACCAAATGCCCGTTCTACATCTTTCCGTTGGCCTTTTTGATATTTTGAGAATAATCTTCTTTTATCACCTTGGGGACGTGGAATCGTTTTAACAAATATTGCCCATTCAGGATATATTCCATCTCTTAAATAATATCCCATATTATAGTCGTTACCGTTAACATTGTATTGTACTTCAGGAGCACGACCTTCTAGCACTTCTGTTAGGATTTGTGGGTGATAGACAGCAGTCAACTTAACATTTTCACTTACTTAGATTTTATCTAAGTAGAACATATTGTCACAGTCAGAGTATGTCTTTATAGTGTCTTTTTATTACTGTCAATTGTAATACTTGTATACTTGGAAGAAGTTCAATTCACATTGTTCATGCCCCAAGACGCGAAGATAAATGACAGCAAGAATAAAGGACTACTATTGTCAAGATGGTTGACAGCAATACTACACAAGGCAGACAGTTGCAAGGTCAAGACAACAAGTTTGTATACGACAGCAACATTGGCTGAAGCTCTGCAGACAGCAAGTTTTCGCTCGCATGACAGCAGAACATTGGCGTTCCTCCCTAAAGCGTACTCAGGAAGCCATTGTCATCCCAATCATTGTTCGACAGCAAGTTCTAGTGTCCTTACGTCACTTTTATCGGAGATCTTGAATTGGATTTGATTCCACATCAAGTCAATCCTGTGGCAGATAAAGATGTTCAACTTTAGGATTGCTGTAGAAAAGATGTTCAGTAGCAGACCTACCAAACCTATAGCTTGAAGCTCAAGAATACACAAAGTCGTGGATAGCTACCTGGAAAGGAGACAAGTCACTATTTATTCACTTCTGTTATGCTCAAAATAGTATGTACCTAGGTTGCTTTTCATATAATGTAACAAATGTTGATTAGCATTTTAGGAATGTCACATGGGCTGTAATCTTAAAGTAGCCGCAAAAGCAAAAGTCTACTTTATAGATCTGATGAACCCGTGGTGGCCAAGTTAGGTTTAAACTCAGATATAAGTATAGGAAACATAACTTGAGCCTGAGTGTGATTGCAAGAAGATCAAACAGAGAACACACCAAGGGAGTGAAACACAAGTGTATTCCTTGAGATAACCGAAGCTCAAGAAACTTTTTCTTGAGGCTGTAGCAAAACAATAAAATGAAATAAACAATTTATTTTGTGAAGTTAAACTATAAGTGTTCATAACATAGTTTGTATCTTTCTCTACTGATCCATTTAAATCTTTAATTAGTTGTTGAATTAAGATTTGAATTTATCAGTATTGCATTCAACCCCCCTTCTGCAATACATTCAAGGACCAACAACTTCATCGAATACTGGTGACCGATCTAACACATTTATATCATTGTTGAAACCAGCAACTCTGAAAAATGCATGCCAAATCCATGGATCCGATGAGGCAACTGACTCGAGAAAAATTGTTGGAACCCCTTTGTGACCACTCACAAACATTCCTTTCCATGCTTTAGGACTATTTTTCCATTGCCAATGCATGCAATCAATACTTCCCATCATGCCGGGAAATCCACGATCTTCACCCATCTTTAGTAGACGTTGAACATCATTTGAGTTTGGCTTTCGCAAGTACTTGCTCTCAAATATAAAAATAACACTCGTCACAAATTTTTCAAGCACTCAATCACGGTTGATTCACCGATACGCACATAATCATCAACAACATCTGCAGATACTCTATATGCCAACATACGCATGGTCGCCGTACATATTTGTAAAGGTGAAAGCCCTTTTCTTCCTAGTGCATCAACTCTTCGCTGAAAATATGGATCCAAATTTGAAAGAGCATCCATGATATGAGGAAAAATATGTCTTCTCATTCGAAACCTTCTTCGGAATATCTCAAGAGGATACACTGGATTTTCTGAAAAATAATTCTTTACTAAACGATTGTGGGCTGATTCATGATCTCTGTTTATTCTCCTTTGTTGTGTGGATGATGAGCCTTCTCTATAAAGTTGATGAAAGAGTTGTAACCGACGTTCTTCCATTGAATTGTCTTGTAACAACTCTTCAACAATTTTCTCTGCCTCATTGGGAAGTGGGGGATGAAGACCAGAGAGGACCTTGCTTGGTATTTTGGCGGGTTATCCTCATTGGGGAGCTTGTAGGATCTTCTGAAAGATATCTCTTGGAAGGCTCTAAATCGGTAGTCTGGTGGATTGTCCTCATCGGGGGTAGGGACACATCCTTGCATCTTAGACAAGTCATGGAGCGGCGGCTATGTCGAGTTAGGGAGAATGTGAATCCGAGTGAGAATAAAAAAACCCTAAACCGACCGACATCCTTCGGGCCCATGACTAGGCCTCACTGTAATGGGACCCTTCCAAGAAGGCGATTGAATGGGAAATCAAATCCTAATAACTTTCTTAGACGATTAGAACTACTTATGACTTGATCTCCTATAAAAAAGAGTACGTAGGCACATTATAGACATTGACAATTCTTTAGCGCGAGAGGCTTGTGTATATCCTAGTTTTCTTTTCAATCATGAACCCTAACCTACAATCTCAGTCACCACTATACGCATCAACACCCACGATTCTTTACAGATTTTGATTCTAATAACAATCTTAATCTTGTTAACTCCCAAATTTCTCCATTAACACAATGTAAAAAAAAAGGGTTAAATATTAAACTGGTCACTGAAGTGGAGGTCATGTATCACTTCGCTCACTGATCTTAACGGGGTATCATTTCAATCATTAAAGTCACAATAAATATCAATCAAGTACCTCAAAATTTTAGTTCAAGGAGTAAAAATATTATTTATAGAGTTTTACATATTTTTTTTGAATGCTACCACAACCAAGTAAAAGGTTTTGACTTCTAGTTGTTCTTGAAATTGTGAATCACTAAATTAGATTGAAATGGATAATGATAATTTTGAACTCGAAGATTTCAATTTTTTTGTCTCCATAGAACATGCTCCCATTCTAATACTTTTAATATAGTATTGCAAAAGACATGGGGTCCACCTGAAAGATAAAATGATATATAACTTTGTTTCTACTGCAAAACAAATAACATTTAATTAAAAACTGTATCTTATACTTTTTTGTCCCCCTTTTTCTTTAAATTTGAATAAGGGACTTGACACACATTTTAAAACTGCATAATTTCATGTATTATTCGAATTTTTTCTGCTTCTAAGTAAAAATATGAAACTATGTTTTATATATATCTTAAATACACGTAAAGTAGTGAAATAAAACTGTAAAAAAGTTAATGGGATGGAGAGAGTATGTACCATGATATCACAAAAACTAGATTTAAAATAATTGATATGATCACATTTTAGAATAAGCTAATACTAATATTTTAAAATAAACGATAAGGATAAATATGAAAAGGACTAAATTTTATTTTAAATAAAAATAAATAATTTTTTTTACCTACCAAACCCTTTTACTCTCTTTTTCTCTAAGCGTCGCCTTTATATGAACTCCATAGCCACGTGGCATTCATAGGTTTTTGTCCGATGGAAAGCCCAAAACTCTTTTATTTATTTTATTCGATTTGTTTTTTCAATAATCTTCCTCTTCGGGGAAGGATTTCTATCCTTTTAATTAAGTTTGTTTTTTTTTCTAGATCTAAATCATTGGAACTTCTAGTTTACTTTTATCTTCGATTCAAACGGACCTTATCAGATTAGAGAGTTATTCGCCTATCTTGTGATTTTGATTATTAGATCTAAGTTTTTTTGATTTTTATTTGTTTCCAGTTTGCTTTTATTTCCAGGTTGTTTCTTTTCTTGATGAGGTTTGTTTTTACTTCGTAATTATAAGCGGGGTTTTGATTTGGTGATGAAATTTTTTATGAAATCGTAGTTCTGACCGATTGGTCAAACAACTACTCCATCGGGACATGATGAAGAGAATACCAATTATTCAACAAGAATGTATGAAATTTGTACTTAGTATTTATATATACATCATCTTAAAAATATTGTTTAACTTTCAATTTATTAGAACATGCGATTATAATTTGATCATCGATATGGATGCCGTATGACTCTTTATTATATTAACATATTTATTTAAAAAAAATTAAAAATAAATAACTACATATGAAAACAAAAAGAGAACAAGGAACCTACCAAACCCCCTTCCGCACATCATAAGCTTCATAAATAAGTAACTTATTCCAAAACAATATCTAAATATTTCTATTTATAGAAAACATAAATTATTAATATAAAAAATATTATAGAAATATAAAATTTTTGTCCCATAAATCCTAAAAGGGAGGACCTGTGCCCAGCTTAATCAAACCAACTTGGCTAGTGCAACTCTTATCATCACGGGACACACATATTTTATTAGTGAATAATCGAGACAATGACTAATCATCTACATATAATCATGTGTTTAAAACATGCTCATCCACAACCACAACTCCTTGAATGAAAGAATAATCTCTGTTTGGAATGATTCTTTCTCTTTTACAGGTCACATAACTCATTTGCATCTGAAAGGGAATAAGCAGCATGTGAAATTAGGTGTCAAAATTCCAAGAAGTTGTAAGATGAAAGCATATTATATGGTCAAACATAATCTAAGGAAGAAAGAATGGTTTTCTTCCTAGTGCTTGATTCTTGCTTGTATGTTTCTACACCAGTCTTTGAGAATCTTGTTTATGAGACCAACTTTCTGCACATATCTTCAGCATAAAGCAAAAAGCCAATATATATTCCATGTAACTTATCCATTCTAGATTGCCAACTTCTAACAAAAGAAAGCTGACTGTTAAGGACCTAAAAGAGGCCATCAATATGATTGCTAAATTTTGAACCTCAAACATCATCCCTGATAATTTGTAATGATCAATTGCATAAATCTACTACGCACACGTTCATGTCTCCTCTGAGCCTTGAACACTCACCCTGCTGTCGACCATAAAGGAGAATATATACCTCATCAAATGTTCTAGAAGTAAATAATTGTTGAACTTCAATTATCAAGATAGATAAATGAAATTAATTAAATAACACACCAAAATATCAGGGAAAGCGTAAATTCTTCATTTTCTATCAAACATGAAGCACTAAATTTCTGGGACATTGCAAAGTTCAACTTGTAGCAAGCAGTACAAAAATCCCAGAAAGGAGAGGAAGGGAAACATACATAAACTTTTAAGAGGGCTGAAGTTGAAGTATTAAAAAGAGTGCTCAGTGTTCATGGTATGTCCATCATCAGCAGAAACATTGCAACTGGATTATTTTATGCTAAAACCATGAAACAAAAGTATAATTTAAAACATCGGAGCTGTGAACTACCTCTGCTAAACTTCACAGCTCTGTAATTTGTATAGTATATAATTAAAAGCTTTACTACTCTCCCGTGTATGATTTATCTGCAAAATTTATGGCAAATATAATTATACATCAGAGTTGATGGAAGTTTGAATCCATGTTTTGCAGCAATAGCTCTGGGACTTATCATCTTCATCATCATCCATGCTATCGGTTTTTACAGTCGAAGTTCCTCCGGTGGTTTCAGTTAATTGAAGTGGACCCTGGGGAGAACCAGACTGCGACATGCTCTGCTTTGCAGATTCACTGTACTGGTCTTTACACGACCAAAGCCTTCCCAGAGCAGATGCAGCTGGTCCATTTGCAGGGGTGGGGGTTGTACCAGATGGTACTTTACGAGTGTGAAGTCGGTATTTCTGCATTGTAAGAAAGCCACTTAACATCACTGGTAATTTAAATTATATGTTAGAATAAGTGTCCAGACAAATACTTACTTGCAAATGACTCTTGACTTCGTCGTTAGTAAGATCATCAACCTGGATAAGTTCTCTAATCTGTTTTGGAGTTGCTACTGCGAGAGAACAAACAAAAAAAATCAGATTAATAAATGTATTATATATCTCTGTTATGCAAACAAGTCAAATATAGCTAATATAGTTAAAGGATGATCAATATATCTTGATCTAATTTACATAATAGTTAAAGTCTAACATACATAGTGCATACAACTATGGATATGTTGAGCTACTGAGAAATTCTGCAGAGCCAACTTCGTACTGCAATTTTGAACCTTAACATGATTTTTTCTAATCCAATATCGAACTTTCGACTATTTTTTCATCTCAATAGAGTAGAGGAAATTCTGTACAAGGATATAATCCTATATTTCAAATTTAAGTCCTCATATCATGAACAAGTGGTATATAAAAGAATCTAGTATGTCATATACAAAATGATTCAATGAAACCACTAATAACTTTCACAATTTTTTTTACTGCAAGTTTATATGAGCTGAAGACTGTGTTAAACAATGATGAGCTGTAAGACAATTTTATTAATAAATTGCAAATTCTAACCTTGCGAACCTCCAAGTTGTTGCAGGGCCGTGACAAAGCGTATATGCAAATCTTGGGACCAACACCGTCTTCGTTTCCTACCAGTTTGTTGCTTCAATGGCTCTAAACTAGTCGTTGATATGGATTGAGCCTTAGGACTAAAATAAGATACAGCTCTGCTAGTACTGGATTTTGAACACATAACACTAGATACCAATCCTTTACTCAGGGTATTAATTCCCGGAATAAGCAGAGAAAGTCTGGGAATAGGGGACTCTTCCAGATCCTTCTTCTTTGCCAACATTAGGAAAGTCGGGTAACCCTTAAATGGTACAAATCCTCTTCTTTCTATACCACTTCTATATGGTTTATATAAATTTTTTGTAGCTGCAACACTTTCTTGCACAGAATCCTAAATGATACAAACTAAAGTGTAAGCCACACTGCTATGCACAACTAGTACACAAACACAAGAAAGACCGAGTTATGTTTTTTTATGTTATACCTTATTAATCTCCACTAGGTTCTTTTCTTTTGAATTAAATTTAGAATTATGAGTTTCAGAATGATTCCAGAGCTGCATAGAACTCATCCAATTCTTCTTATCTCCACTATCTTTGTCCGTTTCAACTTCATAACAGCCCTTCTTTAATGGTATAAATTCTTTCAATACTGTTTTATTATTTGATTTCTTACACTGCATTATCTCCTCCTTCAATGCAACAATTGCTGCAAAACCACAGATCATCCAACATTGTTACAAAAATAACTAAACCAAAATCAGGAAAACAGCCAAACCGAAAATCACATTCAAGAATCACACTTATCTAAACCTCGGAGACATGAACAATCAAATTAACTGATTATCAAGAACCCGATTTCCATAAACAATACAATCCAAAACAAGCACATACACTAATCATATAACCTAACATTCTAGAACCATTTCAATATTCATTTTGTATGGTGAACATTCAAAACACACACACAAACTGAAATATTCGAAGAAACACAGCCATTCATCAGACAATCAAAACATTCCAAACCCATTTTTTTCAGCTTGTCAAACAAACATCTACACCAATCCACACACTAATTCACAGATAACAAAAACACAGTAAAATACAAGATGATCAAAACAAACCAATAACAAAAAAACACCAACCATCATTAACAAAAAGCACAGTAAGAGGAAGCTCCGTTTTAAAAGCATCAATCTTTATGATCTCATCTTGCAATCTCTGAATAATATCATTCAGCTTGTCTATTTGATCAGATATATTACACACATCACCCAAAAGGTCAGTGATTGTATTGGGTGCATTAAAAATGGGTCTTGTTTTCAAGCTCAGTTGTTGAGAATTAAAAATCATCTTGTTGAAATTGATAGAAAAGAATGAGGGCTTTTCAGATCTTGGGTGGATTAGAGTGTGAGAAAAAAAGTGAAAATGTGTGTGTGTGTGTGTGTGTGAGACATGAGAGGGATAGAGGAAGAAGGGGATGAAAAAAATCGAGAGAGACAAGGTTACTTGTAGACAAGGAGAGAATCAAAGAATCAAAATATTAGGACTGAGATGTAAAGATTCTTTCGGACAATGTCGTTTTTAACGTACACTCCGATATATTCTTATATTATTATGCTCCCATACAATTGGCTTTAAATACTCCATTGTCCCAATCATTTTTTACCTTTTTTTGTCTTATTTAATTCTTTACAGTTCAAAATTCGGTTTTATGGTGTGCCCATGAGCACATGCTAAACACTAAAATCTATGAATTTGGATGATTTTGATTGGCTTATATACTTTAATAATGATGGGCCCCCTACATTTACAACAACCACACCAATCAAAACCATCCAAATTCATATATTTCGGTGCTTAGCATGTGCACATGGGCAGACACTAGATAAACCTTTCAAAATTTATCAAAAGTAGTTAATGAGTCCCACCATTTCCCACTTTTCTTCCCATTTCACACTATTTTTACTCCTCTTACTTTTTTTTATATATTAGAATTAATGGATCCACCACTTCACCTTCTTTTCTTTCTCTTTTTCACCACTTTTTACATATTTCTTAACCTCCGTATCTAAATCATTGTTAAACAAATAGCCAAGACGGAAGGAGTACTGTTTTTTTTGTTAATTTTTTAGGAGATGGTATAAAAAGCGATTATTGTCAGTTTTCACTTCACTCGTAAAATGGGACTAAGAGATAGGGTGATGGACCCTTTACATGCACACTATTTTTTTTAATAATTAATGTATTTTTATTATAAAATATAGTGAATAAATAACTGTTGTTTGCCCACATGCGGGTTTGTCCAATTATATATATATATATATATATATATATGTATGTATGTATATGTATGTATGTATGTATAATATTATTACTCCATCCATATCAATTTACATGTCCTTTTTGAAAAAATTACGCATCTTAAAAAAATGTTAGTTAGGTATTGAATTTTGTTGTCCATCCTTGATTGTAGTACTAAATTAAAGTTTGTTGTGAGTAAATGTATACTAGTAAAACATTAGAAATTGTGTTTGAAGAGTATTTTAGAAAAGACATTTTGAACATGCATTGCTTTGAAAAGAGAGAAGGACAAGTATTTTGGGACAAATATTTTTTTCAAAAGGGACATGTATATTGGGACGGAGGGAGTATTATATAATTTATTTTATTGAAATAAAATAATAAAAAATAAGAAATTATACTTTTGTTTTTCGCGACATAGTTTTATTAATTTTGGGCAATCTCAATCTTTTTTTGTAATTGACTTACTTAAATAGTCTTTTTCCGAAACCAGTTCGTGCAACAAAATTAACTAAGAATCTAAATATTTTGTTTCCCTAAAATTTTGTATTATAGCCTATTATAAGATGACTTAGATTTGGTGCCGATAAATTATATATATATATATATATATATATATATATATATATATATAATTTTGGAATTAGACAAATTACTTGGTAGTTATGAGAAGTGCAGGATCCTGAAATATGCTCTTCATTTTGTTGTACATAAACCTCCTTCATAAGTTGAAAAAAGAATATGTTTTCATATTACACCCTTAGTCTCTGTTGTTTTTCTGCCAGGTTGTTTCACATCTTTGAATTGAATGTAAGCTTAAATTCATAATGCTAATCAACATTTCCTGCTTTGATTAAATATGACAACTTCTATATATATTTTCAAATATGTGAAGCATTTAGATGTTGATCAATGTTAATCTAATCAAATGATTAGTTGCTTTTTTAAGTAATTTGTATATTTCAAAATTGTTAGGAATATGTCAATCTTGATAATAAGTAAAAACACATAGTGTAATTTTACTTTTATTTAAATGTAGCTGGTCAACAAATAGTATACTTTCTGCAGTATTTGTTGATCGGATAACTCATCAAAAGATAATAAGGTATTGTAACCAACCTAGTGCTTTTCAGTATTAGCAGCTCATAAAACAGGTTGATCAACTAATAATGTTTGTGATCTATCAACATATGTGTAGTTAAGATGTCAAATTGTAAATATACTAAATTATGTAAACTACACAAGTAAAATGAAGATCAACAGCTAAATCAAACTATCAACGGATGAGGAATATAAGATTCATCAACTGCTATTCAATCTATCAACGACTAGTGAAGAATGAGCTATCAATTGATAATTCAAGAAGTCATCAACGACTAATCAATAAAGATATCAATGGATATTTATCGATTCATCAACTGCTATATTTGAAGATTATCAATTGACAACTACAACATAATGAAAGGACAATAGTCACATGGATTGAACAGAAAAAGCACAAACAGTTTTGGAAGCTAAGTTATAAAATGTCTTAATTATATGTTGAAGAACTTGAAGCCTACAATTGAAGCTATAGAACAAGTAAATATTCAACAAAGCTATTATGTCAAGAAGATAAATGTTTCCTGAAGTGTGCAAGCAAGAAAAGGAGTTAGGACTGCGGCTATTTTCTAGAATAGTAATTTCTTATTTCTAGAGTAGAAAATTGCTATAAGCTTGAATATATAAACAAGCATTATATTCTCATTTTCAAGAATCGAGAACATATGAGAAGAAGAGCAACTTAAAGCACTAAGGAAAAACTTGTAAACGTTAGTGCTTCAATTTTTTATAAGCAGTTGATTTGAACAAATACAGAAAGGTTATTCAATATATAAAATTATTCAGGTGGAGAAGAAAAACTCCAATTGAAATTTTGAAAGAGCTTTTGTTTATTTCAAATATCATTTTAGTATCCAATTTTCTTTGTTCTTAGGGGCCATTTGTTAAATCTGGATAATTATTTCTGGATGGGTTGAATTTCTGAATGATGAGTTACTATAAATTTTTGAATGAATGTTGTTGTTTGTTGGTTTTTTTCTAACTTATCTGGATGACTAACTTATAGCACGAATTACTTTAAATTATATTATTTTATTGAATGATTGGTACTACTATGTAATTTATATTTTTTTATAATTCTAAAATAAAATGCAATATAATTGTTGAAATTTTAAATTTATTTATAACTCTAAAATTTATATTATAAAATAAATTTTATTATATTATTGATGGGAAATGAAACTTAATCATATAATGAATATTTTTTAATATTATATCAAATATTTTTCATCAATTTGTTGAAATTTAATGATTATAATTGAAAGTGATAATCAAATTAAAATATACATATATTCAATTATGATATTTTAATATAGATGTGATGCTAAATAATTAATATTATTATTCAAAATAAATTTTAGATGACTGATATTTAAACATAAATATATATATATATATTTTTTTACCCATATACGTATATCCGGTGGATTTTATTTGTTTAAAATTATAATATATTTTAATAATATAATATATGATTTAAATATTTAATTTTAAAATACAAATGTTATTTTTTTCATAATTGGGCTCATTATCATATATTTAAAAGTAAATATTTTTAAATGTCAAAATATATTCAATAATTCAAATTTATAAAATAATTAAATATAAATATATAAAATAATTTAAATGATTAGATATATTAGTGTTATTAAATCATGAAGAAGACAATCCATTTGGATGGTTGAATACAAAAAATTGGTCTCTGTCGTCCAGAAGCTTTTCACTCTCATCCAACTCAACGAAAACAATCAAATGTCCTTTACATGATAAAATTTTGAATGAGCCTGCTAATCCTCTCATTCACTTGTTATCAAATGACACCTTAGCGAATAAATTTACTTATCTGCAAGTAAATTTAAAGATTGTATTCAACCGCCCTTCTACAATTTTTTCATAATAGTAGTATTGTTAAATAACAAAAATTTCCGAATTTAGTTTGTGATATTTTTTTTTTAACATCTTCATAGTTTGTTCCTTCTAAATTTCTCATTATTTTGGTAATCACTTGTAATTAAACAGTGAAACTTAACATCCACAATGGATATATGTTGGGTATTGCTTTTGATAGTTTGAATTCAAATTTTGTTGGCATGCATGACTTGTTACTTGATTTTAGATTGGTTTGGGGGGGGGGGGGGGGCTGAAGTATTAGTTTTCAAGTATGTCAACGTGTACTTATAATGTCTACATTATTTGACTACATGATGTAGAAATTTAATATTTTAGCATTGTACATTAAACAAGCATTTTTAAGTTCAAATTAGTGAACTTGTTTTATCTTTATAGATCGTAACCTTTTGTTTGTTTAATGTAGTTATGACCAATCTAGACGCCTGAAGGTTTGTTCATTTTAAGAGCCCGACAGATCAATTTGTGGAAAAAATAGTGAATTTATGAAAAATATTATTTGGATAATGCTAGCACTTGTTAAATATGTCCTTAGTAATGTGGATGAATATCGTGGTTATTACTATCGGAAAGAGAGTATGTTAATTGATTTTAAATTAATTTATGAGTCTTTAGGCATTGAAAATCTAAATGCCATTAGTATGGTGGTTTTAACTTATGACATGATTAAGAGGTTCCATGTACATTTCTACGATGCGTGGAGGGTGGAGATTGACCCCACCACCCATATAATCTCTTATTCTGTTCTTTTGTAACTAGTTAACAAAGTGGATTAGGGGGGGGGGGGTGGGGGGTTTGAATACAATTTAATATTTTTACCCACAATACTAATTGTAAGTCTAAATGTAAAGACAACCCTATTGATAAAGCATTATTTGTATCCGTCCAATGCTCCGTGCAGTCTCTTGCCTTTCAGGGGAGGTGATGCTGTTTAGTGGTATAAGGTCCTGCAAAACAATGCAAAAGCGGTGGTGGTGGCCGATTTGCACCTTCGGCGTGACAATCAATCGAGAGTATTTGAGAGGAAAATGATACTTGTGTTTTGGGCATACCTCATCCGTGTTCAGCTTTCCCCCTTTATATCTTCTGGACATGGCGGTATCTTGTGCTTGGATTCCCAGAGTAGGGCACGTGCCCCCCAGCGGGAGTGGAGACGACGGGCATCAAAGTGTAATCACCCGCTTGCGTGTGAAACAACCAGAGCGGGCACTGACGTCAGCAACCTATCCGCAGTCAACTAAAGCTGGTCTTATGTTGTTTCAGGAGGTCCTTATCATTGCCCCCCTACTTCTTCGTATCAGTCGTCTGGATGATGCGGGGAAGCATGTAGTGACTTTGGTTGAGCTTTTGGGTCTTCAGTGGGGATTCAGGCCTCTTGATGGACTCCCTTTCTCTTTTCACCAATCTGTTTAAAGGGGGCCTGATCAGAGGTTTTAAGCATTCTTCTCCCTTCGCATATTTATTCACCATTTCTTTCTCATGGGTGTAACCATGAGCCGGTCATTGGATAAGCGTGACGCTATTCTGGATAACATGTGCGACTATTATCGCATGAGTGCTGAGAAGACACGTTGGTACGGGGATAACATCAGATGTCGCTACAGGGAGTGTGCCGAGGATGTTTGCGGTTTCCACAAGTGGGCGAATCCTCCCATCAGCGCTCGCGGGCGTGAAGCTCTCAGGGAACTCCAGCGTCTTTATGAAGTCGAGTTCGAGGAGGATTGTCGCCGTAGGGATGCCTTGATAGCCTGCTATGAGAAGCGTTGGGAAGACGAGAAGAAGTCCAAGGAGACTCTGGTCGGTCTGTCTCTCTTGTGCGATGTTGTGAAGGATTTGGTTCTAGAAGCCACTGATCCTGTTGAGCCCGTGGAGCCCGCTCCTTCCCTTTATCCCGCCATGGAGGAGTGGCAGTGATCGCCTGCATGTACTCGCTGTTTCGTCTATCTACTTATTGTGCTTGTTCGTTTGTTTAATGCTCTCCTTGGCTTGCTTTGCGTAGCACCTTTTGCCCACTTGTAATCTATTTTTCATTCCTAGTATTATCACTACCTTTTGCTTCTTTATACGTATAAGTCATCTTTGTAATATATTCTGAACTTCCGCTTTCGCTTGGGTCGATTTCAGCTTTTTGGTGTGTATTATGGTTGCCCCCCCAGAAGCAGGCATGAGAATTCGATGGCTGGTAGCCAGCGGGGTTTCCTGGCTACTTCTTTTATTATTTTTGTTGATATTTGCGCTTGTTTCGATTTCGCGTATTTATTGATTTTCATCCATTTTTTCATTGTCTCTCAAGAAAAGAAGATAAAATATTTGAATACTTTTTCATTCACAACGTTCATGTTTTTATCGTTGTTTTGACTGTTGACTTGTTTATGCTTGGGCGACGCTGGATTTTTTCGCACCTTGGTCAAGTTTCGGGAGTAGGAAACTATACAGTTTATTTATCCTTGAGTTATTTATGCTGGAGGTGTATATATTATGCCATTTTTTTGGTTGTCTCTCAAGGCTTTGTCCGTGTTATATCTGTGCCCTCTAGTAATTATAGACGGTTTCCCACTAATTGTTGACAGGTTGTTCTGTCAACAGAGCTTGTTTTTATCTTATTTGGTGGCCCATTAAATGGTGACATGTTGCAATCCGTCAACAATTACTGAGGTTATGTGAGCTTGTTTTCTCATTTGATGCCCTTAGTAAAAGGTGACAAGCTGAGACGTGATTTCGTGATAGCATTACAACTTGTTGTCTGCGGGTGACTAGCCTGTTTTGTAATAAAATAGCAACTTGTTGTCTAGGGATAGTCAGCCCATTTTGTGATAAAATAACAACTTGTTGTCTGCGGGTAGTCGGCCCGTTCTGTGATAAAATAACAACTTGTTGTCTGTGGGTAGTCGGCCCGTTTTTGTGATAAGATTACAACTTGTTGTCCACGGGTAGTCAACCCGTTTCCGTGATAAGATTACAACTTGTTGTCTGAGGGTAGTCAGCCCGTTTTGTGATAAAATAGCAACTTG
Organism: Daucus carota subsp. sativus; assembly: GCF_001625215.2. Taxonomy (NCBI): domain Eukaryota; kingdom Viridiplantae; phylum Streptophyta; class Magnoliopsida; order Apiales; family Apiaceae; genus Daucus; species Daucus carota. Next base: position 23,979,862 of record NC_030381.2, read on the forward strand.
TTGTCTGCCGGTAGTCGGCCCATTTTTGTGAGAAGGTTACAACTTGTTGTCTGCGGGTAGTCAGCCCATTTTGTGATAAAATAACAACTTGTTGTCTGCGGGTAGTCGGCATGTTGCTCAAGATAGATTATGAGTTCTTCCGCTCACCAAAAAAAACTTGAAATAAATCAGAGCAAAGGCAAAATATATGCAATATGATTACTAGGAAACTAGCTGGACTTGGAAAAGTAGTTAAAAGCATTTTAAACATATAAAAATGATGCTTGCAAGAATATGAAATGTTGTTATTCTGATAAAAGGTCTACTTGACTCGCCTTTGTATTTTGATTTGCTCGTATTTATACGACTTCTTCCAATATATCGGGAAGTAGGGGTAGATAAACAGCATAAATCAGTGTTAACATGGATTCCATATAAACAATTAGCATTGATATGTGTTTCAGATTGATAAAAGTGGACCGAGGAACTGATTCTAATAGAGACATGTTATTCATGTTCACCTATTTTGCACATATATAAAGACTGCGTATATGTAGAATTGTAGAAGTGTGCATTTTAATTAGACATTTTAGAGTCTCTAAACCATGTAAAGAATAAGGTCATGGATGATAATAATCTCAGGTGAAAAGGTGAAAAGGTTGATAGATTTTCATTTATTCGTTATAGGCAATTGCTCTAGATTATCTATTCCCACAAGTTAGGAGAGCATGCCAGGACAAATTTAGGCAATTAAAAAGTTGTAAGAATAGAAATAAAACAACATATATGGTTTATTTGCTAAGGATAAAGTGACCTGGTAATCCTTCAACGAGACTTGAGTCCTCCTGCGCAATGACATCTTCAGAAGTGAGGTGCTTTGGAGCCAATGCAGAAGTGCAATTTGTTAAAGGAAATAGATATCATGATAATGGGAAGATATAATTGTATAATCGTTGCCAGATCAATAAAAAGTGCAAGTCAGAAAGATTAACATGCTTTTGTAAATAATGTTTCCAGCACTAAAATAAATCTTGCAGTTGTAATGATAGGATTATAGAGTTGTTTCTAATCATCCCAAGGCAAGGATATTGGACGAATGCTGTTTACTTAGTGCTACTTATTCTAGCAATAAACAGGTCATTTATATCGCAAGTATAACATTTGAGATTGCTTCAAGCCAACAGAGCACGCAAAGGTAATTATAAATACTAGGAATAGTTAAGGACAGATGATATGCATCAGAATGATACTTGCAGTATAGCAAGAATTTTATACAAATACTACATATACCTTGAGTTGTATACCTGTAGTATTATAAAAATTGTCATAGATAAATGTCTCTACACCTGATGTAAACCAAAAGAAGCTCCGTTGTTGAGCTTAGATCATAGTTCTCTATTTCTACACACTCAAATTTGAATAAACCGGGGAGACATGTACTAAAATGAGTCTTATGCGAGAAAATGCAGGAGCATAATATGATCGGAATGCCAAGCGAGTAATCAAGAGACTGTGATGCTACTTTAGAGCTATAATGCAGAATGCAGACATTAAGGTCTATCAGGACGGGTACTTGGGCTTGTACTCCTCTTTTTTTCCTTCGTGAAATTTATGATAAAATAGATTAGCAGGCCTACCAAGATTATCCAATGTGTGCATAAAATTATTCAGCAAGTTATTCGTAGGATGATAAAATATCACATTCTGCTCAGGGAAGTAAAAAATTCATCTCAAATAAGTAGTTGTGACAATCATTTCTTTATGGGATGTCCACATGAGGACCAATGTTAGGAAAAACAGGTGTAGACTTGTTGTATTTGGTAAGTGAACAAATTATCAGATACGAGAACACTATATAATTGGCTGGTTGTATTTTATATTCTGCATAAGCACGAATTTTTATCAAGAATAAAAATATTCATCAATCATATGTAGATAAAAGCATAGCAAGGTCTGATGTTCGATTCTAGCTAAAAAGCTCTCAAAATTATCTTAATCAGCAATCGTTTAGATTAAATGTCGTGTCAAGCCAGCAGAGCATGCAAGGCTTATTTTAAATACTAGAAAATATATAGGCAATGTGATCAAAAATCAAATTAATCTGCTGAGAAACCGATGACCCGGTGTCCTTTAATCAAGACTCTTTGAGCTCTCAAAATTTGCAACTTGCATAAGCATTAGGCAGCCCCAGGAATTAATACGTGTTGCCTGAGTACTGCTTGAGATAGATCCAGAGTACATGACAGGGCTCTTCGGGACCTAGAATTGTAAGCACAAAACAACTGCAGATTATAGGCTAACATCATATCATTTGTCTGTAGATGCTTGAGACTAAACAGGTATGACACTGTCCCAGTCGGTTAAAAAATGATAATATGTTATACTAACACCAACAAATTAGCTGAGGCTTGAAGGTGCTTGAAGCAAATAAGAATAGTGAATGTGTATTAAAATGACCGCTATCAAAATCTTAGAATGTTGCAGCTGCGATCAAGCGATCATAAAATACATCATGACATTTTACAACTAGTAATGGAAAGTATATTCACTAATTAGAAAATGACAAAAACATGAGAATTGATATTGCATAAATCAATCAACATCTTTAGGGGGAAGAGGCCCAGTACTGCAAATTAAATACTTAAACCAGTGAAACATTTATCAGAACTGCCAGGATACTGTCAAGTAGTGGACTAGTCAACAAATTCTGAGGCCATTCCAAAGCAATAATGCACAGTGTAGATACTGAGATCTATCAGGGTGGGTACTTGCGTCTGTTATGTATTTATTTTTATGTGCTTGTCCAATGTTAAGATCGTTCCTTGATGTCTAAACTTTGGCAATATAGTGTCCACATTCCATGTGTCATCACTAATTTGCATGCTTTAAGCAAAAAGATATGTGAAAATGCGGTTCTCCAATATCAAACGGGTGTAAAAGTAGACGAATCAGTGAGCTAGTTTGATATGGTTATAGCAGCCTAAATTATAAGACTAAAACGCTCAAACTGGACGCACAGAAGCAAGCTAGAAATTTGCAGGTAAAACAACTTGAGACATAATTCAACTACGAATAAAAATAGACAGCATATATATTGATCTCTTTTCTGAAAGTGTAGTTGAAGAGTTAAATAGCAAGTTGAAAAGATCAAATTAGGTGTGCATAACAATCTCTACGTACAGCAGATCATCCGATTTCAACATTTCATAAATAAATAAATCAGAGAGTGAGGTTGAACTTCCTGATTAAGCTACTGAGTTGACTCGTCGGGTGGCTCGTTGAGTTCGCTCTCATGCTGGGTTGCCTCACTGAGTCAAAACGGAGTTGCCAGGTTGGAGCCCTTTCTGATCCTGGGCACCATCTTTTTCGCCCGAATCTGTAAGAGCTTCAAAACTGAATCTGCTATGCTTCCATCCCTTGGCTCTAGGGCTATAATTCTATACAGACTATCCGGTGTCTCGGCTCATATCCGGCTCGAAAATATGATACATGTCTCATATCCGTTTTGAAAACGATCCAAATCTGGCGGAAAAATTAAGCCCGTATAATATATGATCCCGGATACGTGCACACCTATACCCGCTCAGATTCGGTCTCATATAATTTTTCATAATATGATCCTACCCGAATAACCAAATATGATCCACGGTTCATATTCGATTCAAACTCATATACATATTATATTTTAACACCATCTTATTTGCAAGTAAATAGTCATCATTTTATAAAATTGTAATTTTATATCTTCATTAAATATGATTTATTTAATGTGATCATGCTTATTATCTTCATATGTATTTAGTAAATGATATATACCAACGTATAACTATAAGTTTTAATATAAAATTATTATAGTTTATAATATTATGTTTACCTAGACTAAATGATAATTATTTGAACAACTGAAATAATTATGATATTTGATGTTAATGGATCATATCCGGCTCATATTCGATGGATCATAAACTACCCGGTTAAAAAATAGAAAATATGATACTGGATCATATCTTGTTCAGATCCGAATCTCAAATACCCGGGATCAGTTTATACTCGAATAAAACGATTCCGAACCCAAATCTGGACAAGCTAAAAATAATATGATCCGGTACTTGAGCAGAGAGGTACCCAGGATCACCCGGATCATTTTACAGCCCTACTTGGCTCGTTTAATTTTGACAGTAGATTGAGTAGATATTGGGCTAGTTGTAAGTTGACTCCATTTTTATCAGATCTAAAGCTTTGTGGTTATGCCGTCTTTTCCGAACAGATCCATCTCTTTTCTGGTGCTCCCGGAACAGATCTCAATCTTTCAGACGCTTCGTAGCTCAGGGAAAAGGTCAGGGGAGGAACTTTCTCAAATCCACCCCCTTCGTAGCTCCGTGCAGTCTCTTGCCTTTCAGGGGAGGTGATGCTGTTTAGTGGTATAAGGTCCTGCAAAATAATGCAAAAGCGGTGGTGGTGGCCGATTTGCACATCCGGCATGACAATCAGTCGAGAGTATTTCAGAGGAAAATGATACTGGTGTTTTGGGCATACCTCATCCGTGTTCAGCTTTCCCCCTTTATATCTTCTGGACATGGCGGTATCTTGTGCTTGGATTCCCGGAGTAGGGCACGTGCCCCCCAGCGGGAGTGGAGACGACGGGCATCAAAGTGTAATCACCCGCTTGCGTGTGAAACAACCCAGAGCGGGCACTAATGTCAGCGACCTATCCGCAGTCAACTAAAGCTGGTCTTCTGATGTTTCAGGAGGTCCTTATCACCTATTTGTTACATAGGGATGATAACTCAACAATAAAACAAGACATGTAAATAATACTACGCCCGCACAGGAATCGGAAGTTACGAAGACAAAGGTTGAAGAAGCTGTCTACAGTCTTGAAGGAATAAGTTCATTGGAAGAAGTTCATTAATATATTCATGCCTCAGTGAGGAATAAAGATTGAAGTATTCAAGATTGTGGAAGCAATGAAGATGTTGTCCAAGTACTCGGAAGATTTCAGTGCAACCCCTGAAGCAAGATATTTCTATATATCTTGGTTGGTTATTTATAATCAACAAACTGAAGCATAAACTAACCCAAAACTGACTGATCAATGTTTGTTGACAAAGAAGGTACAATGTGTGACTTCAGTGTTAGTCGCTTGTGAACCAGACCAGTGCACTAAGCGTTAGCACGTACGGAGTTTCCAAAGTATTTATCAATCGAAGAATTAATTCAGTCATAACAAGTCATTTGTTCCAAAGTCAAGCCAAGCCAAATGTCTAGCATCTGCAAGCTATGCCAAAGCTTACTGCTCAACTGCCATATGTCAAGTTTCCACAGAAAGCCATATCAGGAAGTGACATTTTATATATGTGTGCATTTATATTGTATATGTACAAATATATTTATATGTATGTATATATGTATATTTAATTAAAAATAATATATATATATAATATATTTGTATATATGTTTGTAAACATATGTATATGTGTGTGTGTGTATATATATATATATATTATGTGCATAAATATATCTATATTTATATTTACACATAGTTATATGTATATTATATATATTTAAATATATGTTTATATATATATATATTACTATATGTTTATATAAATATTATATATACATACATATATATATATATATATATATATATATATATAATTTTCTTTATATATTTATGTTTATATTTATATTTATAAATAACTAAATATATCTCTATATATATATATTTATATATATTTGTATTTACATATAATTATATATAATATATATTTGAATATATGAGAATATATTTAAATATATGTACATATATATTATTATATGTTCATATAAGGAATATATATATATATATATATATATATATGTGTGTGTGTGTATATATTTATATATACTTTTATTTATTAATATAAACACAACATAATATATTATATTATATATTATATGCGTGGATGTTAGGATGATGTCATGTGTCTACTACAACCTCGGGTTTGCAAGTGCATGTGATGTCATGTGTCCTAGGGTTTTACTAGTGAGCACAAGGAATACTCTGCACTGCTAGCGGACTCAGCAATCTCGAAGGAAGTCTAAGGAAGATGTATTATTGCTGGTATTCACTGCTGTATGATCTGCTATGCTTATGGCGCAAGGTGTACAAAGTCATTTGTAACCTTGCGCCTCTGATCTTGCGTACAGATGTGCTACGGATAAAGGTGCATGGCTAGACTTGGAAATTCACATGTGAATCAAAGATGTAACCTCCACAGTAAACGCAAGTTGGAATGAGTTTAAATTAAACCAAGGCACTTATAGTGTATACAGGGGGTTGCAACAAGCGCCACTTGGTTATATTAACCAGGAGTGAGAAGAGAGACACATGGAAAGCATCAGAGCGCCATTGCATGTTCATACTGTTGCAGAAACTAAGGCATGGCTTTGTATACCCCTGCTGAGCGCCAGTTGAAATCTGTATGCACAAGGATGAAAGTAAAGCGCCACTTCTCTCCTCTTGTGTTAGCGCCAGTTGGTTAAGATTGACACAAGGTTTAACCAAGACTGATAACAGGGGTACTATGAATTTCATTGAGGCGCAAGTTGCTTCACTTGAATATTGGCTAAGGCATGATAAAGAATAGTGGCACCACAGTGGTACACTGTATTGGCGCCACTTGATTTAAAAAAAAAAAATAGGCCAAGTCATTTACACACTGTTATAATAGAAGACTTGCTGGAAGCGCCACTAGCACTGAGGGAAACAAGAAAATGAGAGTGGCGCAAGGTGACTATTTGTTAACCAGGGTTAGTTTATGAAAAGTCTATAAATACCCCATTTGTATTCTCACAATTGTAACACACACCACTTGACACATATTGTACAAACTCTCTCCACACAACCCCTTAGCTTAGCACACCAAAAGTAATATAGCACCCTTCGAGGTATTTATCAATATACAGATATACCTTGGAAAATATTGTGTGTTGGTTTAATATTTTCATATCCTCAGAAACCGACTCAATAAATATCCGGAACACGAAACCCATTACAGAACTGCAATTTGTTTATCTGCAAGATTCGAAAGAATTTTAAATTGTAGTGAGTATCGTATTCAACCACCCTTCTACGATACTTTGGACCTAACACTAATGAACAACTGAAAATGGAAAATTGAAATAATCAAGTAAACACAAGATAATTAAAATTTTGGGTGGCTTGTTTTTCCACCCTATATAATTATATTAAGAAGAATCTGTGATATTGTTACAAATACACGGCTGCGGATTTTTTAGCACTTGCGTGTTCAAGAACTTTCTTAAATGTTAGTGTTTTATCATACACACAAAGTGATAATGTTACTTGGTTATATACTCCAAGTTTACAATGCAAACTAAAATATAAAATAGTTCTGTTTTCTATGTTCAGAATGCTTTGTCTTCACTCATTGTACTATACAAATCTTCTAGACTTTCTTCATCTTTGACTGAGTTGTTTGTCTTAATCCAACTTGTTTGCATAGAATTTGAATGTTTTTGCATCTTTTTTAGTTCCCTAAATAGGCTTCCATGTCCAAGAATGTGTAATCAACCCATGTGAGCTGTCAGAATGTTGTCAAGTCACTTTTAACAGATATTGAGTTTATCTGTTGAAAGATTCTTTATCTAGTTGATATTTATTTGTTTGTTGATTAAGTTACACTTTAATCTGTTGAAGCTTATTTATGACATTCGTTAATTCCTGCTAGCTTCTTCATCCATTGACCATCCTTCACTTATACATGACTACAAGGTATAAAATATTTCCAATTTACCAACATGTTCAGTATATCCATTGATGGATAATTGAACTTATACACTAATAGCATCAACTTTATCGGTTGATAGATAAACTAAACTAGACATGCTACAAATTATCGGTTGATAAGCTTCCTTTTAACAGATATGGAAGGCATCATGCTATTCGTTGATAGCTACAACACTTAAATAAATTACATAATGCATTAAGGGCTCGTTTGGTACGATGTAACCCAACACGGTAACCTACACTTCCATGGAACTTATATCAGTTATCGTGTTTGGTTGGATAAAGTTTTGGATGTGCACATGAACCCAGACTTCGAAGAATTTTACAGTTCCGCCAAAACACTATAACCTAGTTACACAGGTCCGATGTGGGTACCGTGAGTTACACACTCTATCCCTCACCAAAAATTATATATTAATTTATGTAATAATTATAAAAAGAAATATTATGTCAAAATTTAAATAAAAAAAGACTAATTCGAATTAAACTCTATAATATAATAATTTTATGTTAAATATAGTTATATTATCATTATATATAAAAATCAATTAATTTTAAAGAGTTTAGTTCTATTTAATTATTTTATATATATATACACACACACACCACACACACACACTCTATTTTAATTGTATGTGATATGTAACATATTTACATTTTCTTACAAGTCATTTATTCATTTATTATATATCCTAATTTAATATTATCTAATTCTTAAATTATGTTTAGTTATTTATCTTTTAAAACCAAAAGTCTGACAAAGATATGTTAATATATTACATTGTAATATATATTTAATTTTAATTTTTTTTATTTTTAATTTGAATTCTACATTTATCTTCTTTATTTTATAAAATTTTTTGATTTATTTTATCATATAAAAGTTTAGTTTTTTATAATACAAATAATAAATTTTAAATTCTAGTTACATATCTGAATATACTACCAAACACAGGTTTTTGATATACATGATAAAATGTACACAGTAACCTAGTTCCTAGGATGATAGAGTTACGATGTAAGTACAAGTCCGTTAAAGCAGACGAGGCCTAAGTATTATATTATCATCAAAATTAGGTGAATCCCAACAATTTCTAATTTCATAAGCACTAGTGGAAACGAAGTCAATTCACATGTTACAATATTGTCATGGAGTTGTAAGGCTTTATGATATGTAACTTTTTTTTGTTTTGCAGATTTTTGTTACGTTTTTAAATTTATACATTTGAATTTCAATGCTTGTCCTTTATCCGGTATAAGTGAACCGAGAAGATGATGATTTTGACCATTTAATCGGTACACATAAGGTGCTCCACCATAGTTCATAGAATGGTCTACCCTACCTCTAGTTGAAGTAAATGCAAATAAATTTGTTATTGAACAACTATTAAGAAAGATTGTAGAAGGGGGTTGAATACAAACTTTATTTTATAAAAAATTTCTTGATTGTCGAAATAAAAGACATAGATAAATAGAACTAAACTAGAAAATTAATGAAAATAAGAGCTTTCAAAAATTTCAGGTGGGTGTATTTCTCCACATAAGAGATTTTATATTGAAGAACTCTTTTGTGTTGAAAAACACAATTATCAGGTTATTGCAAGACACAATGAGTTCCATTCCTTAGTTTGCAGTACTTTTATTTTAACTAATATTCCGTAAATGTGTGATATGTTCCGCACTTTTATGAAACAAATAATATCTACTATTCATCTTACTCTTCTTCTCAATTAATCATTTATAGAAGTTATACTGTTAAAGAACACAAAAAGAGAAGAAGCTGTGCAAGATAATTGAAAAAGGCAGCAATACAAAATTATAAATCACAAAACAACTGAACAAAAAGAGATGATAGTTATAAAGATGAACGGATAAACATAGAGATGAACTGGCAGATTAACTTCTCGTATGTAACTGCCAATTTAAAGATACAGAATAATGGAAAAAGAATTTTCAATTTATAAATTGAAATAGTATCATCCGTTGGATTATAATGGAGGAAGAGTCAAGATGGAGTACTCCAAGTCTCCAAAGATTTGGGGTCTCCATAGAACTTACACCAAATAATCAAGGGCATCTGTTATGGTTTTGTGTTATATATCTCTCCGTACTATTCAATAGTTCTGCGCATCTATGTAATTGTTTGTCACTTCGTTCATCATCGATTATCGTTCTTCTTCTCCATCTTGAAGTCAGCAACCTCCATTACGTTTCACCTCCATTGGTCTGGTTAATTTTTGTTCTTAAACATAGTTGAGGAGGATGATGGTAATCAAAATGTATTGTTTTGCACCTCCATTGCACATGTACATATGCATACAATGAAAATGCAAGATGATGATGACAATTACAATGGATTATTCTGCAACTAACCTCTAAACATGGTTGAGGACGATAATGTACGGTTCGACGATTCTGTTATACACGAAGTTGTCAAACCGATGTACAAGACGCTGGTCTAGCAGTCCGGTAAAAAGCTTGATTAATAAATAAAGATTTATTAGAGAAAAGAACGAATAGTTAGTGATATACCATTATAGTTGCAAAATATACAGTCCTGCAAATCCGTATATGTGATTGTTATAATTAATAAAATCTGTTTTATTCCCTAAGTAATCTCAGTCATTCATTAGTTTTATAAGCCAATAGTAGATTATTTGGTCTCCAAAGACTACACCAAAATAAGTATTACATAGAAATCAACTCTATGAGATTACTTGGGGAATAAAACATATTTTATAAATTATAACAATCACATATACGGATTTGCAGGACCGTATATCTTGCAACTATATAAAACACAAAACCATAACTGATGCCCTTGATTATAGCTGGTGGTCCGTATTTTATACTGTATATCTAACATTCACCCACTAAACATAATGTAATGTTTTGGTTCGAATTTTCTCCAAAGTCATGTCGAATAGACTAAAACCTTGCTTGGGGAAGTTGATTTCAGATAAGCAAAGTGCATTTATAGGGGGAAGACTTTTAACTGATAACGCACTGATTGCGTTTGAGGTGAATCATTATATGAAAAGACTCAGACAGGGAAGAAAGGGTGTGGCAGGATTAAAGGTGGATATTTCCAAAGCATACGACAGATTGGAATGGGGATTTATAATGAACATGATGCAGAAATTTGGTTTCACCGAGACATGGATTAGCAGGATCATGAAAATAGTTACTTCAGTTTCGTATAGCTTTCTGCAAAATGGGACTGTGTTTGGGGATGTAGTGCCGCAGCGAGGGGTGCGTCAGGGTGATCCTATTTCACCTTACATATACATCCTGTGTGCAGAAGGACTGAGCGCCATCATAAGACGTCACGAGGAGGTGGGCTTAGTGCACGGATGCACCATAGCCAGAGGGGCACCTGCTATATCTCATTTATTATTCGCTGATGATTGTTACTTTTTCTTTAAAGCAACAAAGTCAGAAGCAGGTGTGATGAGGAGAATCCTGGATAGATATGAGGAGATCTCGGGGCAAAAGATTAATAAGGACAAGTCTACTATCACTTTCTCTCCAAATACAAGGGATGAGGATAGAAGAGAAGCATGTGAACAGCTGGGGGTTAGAGCCATTCAAAGTCCGGACAAATATCTAGGCATGCCAATGTGTATAGGGAGAAGAAAAGCCTCAACATTTTCTTTCTTAAAAGATCGAGTTGGTCAAAAACTTCAGGGATGGCAGAATCGCTCTTTGTCAAAAGCAGGAAAGGTGACATTGTTGAAAATAGCAGCACAGGTTGTCCCAAACTTTTGGATGAATTTGTTCCTAATTCCTGCAGAGATATGTGAGAGTATTGAGAAAAAGATGAATGCTTTTTGGTGGGAAAATGGCAAGGTGAATAAAGGAATCAAGTGGATGTCTTGGGAGAGACTTTGTACGGTGAAAGAGGATGGGGGATTGGGTTTCAAAAGCTTAAAAAAGTTCAATATTTCAATGTTGGCAAAGCAAGCATGGAGGCTTATCAACAATTCAAACCCATTAGTAACAAATCTCATGCGTGCTCGATATATCCCGAATTCAGATTTTCTAAATGCTAAGCTTGGTGCAAATCCGAGTTATGTGTGGCGAAGCATTCTTGAAGCTCAGAATGTGGTTAATCAGGGATCTCGACGGAAAATTGGAGATGGGTAGAGTACACGGGTATGGCATGTACCGTGGCTACCTTACAGAGAGAATGGATACCTTACATCGGCCATGCCAGAAGAATTGGAAAATATAACAGTTCATGGTTTGTTTGCTGAGAATCGAAGGGAGTGGGATGATGACATCCTTCGAGATATTTTGAACGACAGAGACATAGATCTTATCCAGCAAATCTCTATCCCGAGAAGAAGCATAACAGACTCCTGGATGTGGATTTTTGATGATAAAGGTGAGTTTACAGTGAGAAGCTGCTATAGACAATTACATGGGGAGAATAGTTGTCCTGATAAAGTGTTCTGGAGCAAGTTATGGAAACTGAAATTACCAGGAAAGATGGTTAATCTGTTATGGCGAGCTTGTCGCAATTGTTAGCCTACAGCTGCTGCATTGGTGACGAAGCATGTGAGCATTAGTACAGCTTGTGCATGGTGCCATACGTGTATAGAAGATGACAAACATGTCTTGTTTGAATGTAAGTTTGCAGCGGATGTGTGGGACATTATGGGTCTGAGAAGTTTGATCACATTGCGGCCAAATGATTCAGTGAGGACAGTCCTGCAGCGGATTTTTCATGTAGGAAGTAAGGAGCAGATAGGCTTAGTAGGAATCATATGCTGGAATTTATGGAACCGAAGAAACTGCTAGGTGTGGGATCGAGTGAATACATCTACCTTCGGTATGAAATCTAGAATTTGCCATATGCTCGCGGACTGGAACAAGGCTCAGGCGGAGAAAGGGAAAGGTACAGCACCCCATCAACTGGGGGATCGAATGTGGAGAAAACCTCCTACAGGCTGGGTCAAAATAAATACGGATGCAGCTTGTGTACCAGGGACAGCTCATCTGGGAGTTGCGTGTGTTGCTCGAGATGAAAGTGGTCGGTTCCTACGGGCTAAGGCTGCTGCGATTCAAGGAAATATGCAGCCCCGGGAAGTAGAGGCAATAAGCCTGAGGGAAGCACTATCTTGGATAAAGGACCGGAGGAGCTCTAAATGCATTTTTGAGTGTGATGCTAAGCTGGTGGTGGATGCAGTGAATGGAGATTGAGAAAATTCCTATTTTGATATGATTATCGACGATTGTATTGATGTTCTTAAACACTTTGATGAAGTGTTAGTGGCTTTTGTCCATAGGTCTGCGAATAATGTAGCCCATTTGTTAGCTAAGGCTGCATATTCTATGTCAGGTCTACAGGAGTGGGTACATACTGGTCCAGAGATTATTACTTGTATTCTGGCATCTGAGGAAGTTTAATTTATGCAAGTTCGTTTCCTTCAAAAAAAAAAGGAGAATAATATGGAAATATTAAAAACAAGAAATGACTAAGATGTTGGTCTACAATACTACAAATACATATGTGGTCTACATGTTTTTTTTACTTATTTTTTCTGAATAAATACATGCAAACACTGAACGTATAATATCCATATAGACGAAGAGAGTAAATGTCAACCAAACAAGCACCTGATCTTCGAGTGTTGACCAATGCCCTAAATATCATAATCCAGAGAAATGACCCCAAATATCATTTATTAACGTTATATCATGTAGTGTTTTGGATACTTATTCAAAACGCAACATCGTCTAGCGTTCTGTCAGGGTTAACCTAAGACTACACGTCGTGTAGGGTTTTGTTGGGTTCAAACCAACAAAACGCTACACGATCTAACATTTTCTTCTCAAATTGAAAAATCTAAATTATTAGGCGTCAATAACTGATATTTAGGGTCATTTTTTCTAACTATATTATTCAAGGCATTTCTTTTTTATGAGATCTGGGGTCATTTTTGCTGATTTTTGCGGTCAAACTCAAACGTAACCAAAAAGTGTAATTTAAGGGGTTGAAAAAATAAAATAAAAGATATGCGATAAATAGCATTAGAGAGAGCGGCAGACTTTCACGAGCTCCATCATCCTTTTTCTTCCTTTCTATCTTCCTCATCTCTATAATTGCATTATTTGCGTATACTGTGTATATATCATCAACACTCTTTAGAATATATATCTCGTTGAAGTGTCCCACTTTAAAACCCAAGAAATAAAACACTTCACGGGCTCAACCTCATCTTCTTCAACCAACCCCAGCTTGTGATCAATTTCCCGCCACGTTTCGGGTCGGGTCAAATAAATTTGACTCATTGATGACGATGATATCACGATTTTATGATAACCATGTAACTGAGTCTGCTGAAAACTAGGCCCCTTTTGTCCCTATTACATCTCTCACAATCAATACTTATATATGGATCGTCCAGCTATGACTGTTGGAGCTGGTCTGGACATGCCGATAATGCATGATAGTGATCGTTATGAGCTGGTCCGAGATATCGGGTCGGGTAATTTTGGGGTGGCCCGGTTGATGAGAGATAAGCACACTAATGAGCTTGTTGCTGTTAAGTATATTGAAAGAGGTGACAAGGTTTGTTTGTTTCTTAATTTGTGGTCTGTTCTTTAGTTTGTTTGTGTTGGTTTGGTTTGGTGGTGTGTGTGGTGGAGAATTTGCCCCCAAATTTTCGTTTTGTTTCTCGAAAATATGAATTATTTAGGTGGTAGAATATGATGAAATTGAATAACTAGTAGTGTTAGTAGTATGTTAATTCTCGAGAGCTCGGGCTCTTCGTATTAATTGGTCTTGGCTATCCCTGTTCGAGGCATTTCATGATGAGAGTCGATTTTTGAGGATATGTATCACGGAATTATGTCTGTATAGAAGATCAAGGTTATATGTAAGAGGTGATAAGTGAAATGTATTTGAGAAATTATGATATAGGTGATTGAAGGTCGTGTTTTACTAATTTCCGATTAAGATTAGCTGTTTTTTAGTCTTTATATTTTTTTAACCAGGATACATGCTTCTGTTTGTTAGTTATTCAGTCGTGTGATTAAGGTCTAGCATAGCGCCTCATGAGACCTCCTCGAAATTCAGTCTCCCCTATTTCAGCATATGTAGTTGATTATTTGTGGCGGTTTTGTGAGAGACCATGAATGGAACAGACTGGAAATATATCGACGCTGTATTCTTATGTACTAATTGTAGTATAATAGTTATTCTGTCTGGCAGGGTGGCCTAGATTTGGTTCAACTGACTGTTACTATTACTCCCTCCGTTTCAAATTAGATGTCCACTTTCAAAAAATCACACAGTTTAAGAAAAGTGAATGTTCACAAATTAATTGCATTAAATGACCATAATATGTTGAATGAGATTGATCTAGGAAATATAAATAAGAGATATGTGGAGTAGAATTGATTTTGGAAATATGATTTTGCAAAGTTGAAGTGGACAACTAATTTGAAACAAATTTTTTTCTTAAAAGTAGACATGTAAATTGAAACGGAGGGAGTAGAAGCTTCCAAAAACAATGATTACCTTTGATGCTTAAAAAGTTTGTGCTGAAATTAATATTTGCATTTACCTTCGTCGTTATACTCCACATGGTTTTCTATGTGATGTCGTAGTTGATGAATGTTGGAGCACAGCATCAGTTGTGTATCAATGTATTTTGATTGATTTAGTTTCACTTTTTGTTTATACAGATAGATGAAAATGTTTCCCGTGAAATAATCAACCACAGATCGCTGAGGCATCCCAATATTGTCAGATTTAAAGAGGTATTATATTTTTTCCAGAGACCATTTAAAATTTTATCTAACATGAAATTTCAAGTGTGAAGTTTTTCTTAAATCAAAATATCCCTTTTTTAGGTCATTTTAACACCAACCCATTTGGCTATTGTCATGGAGTATGCATCCGGAGGTGAGCTGTTTGAGCGGATATGCAATGCTGGACGATTCAGCGAGGATGAGGTTTTTATTCAAGCTCTAGTTTTGTTGTCAATATTATCTCCTATATATTTTAGGTGCATTCACTCCTAGATTGTGCTGCAGGCACGTTTCTTCTTCCAACAACTCATATCTGGAGTCAGCTACTGTCATGCTATGGTATTCTAAAAAAATTCTATGCATTCCCGGAATAATTGTATTGTTGAGGCACTTATATTCGATATTAAAATTTTAACATGAAGCAAGTATGTCACCGTGACTTAAAACTGGAAAACACATTACTGGATGGTAGCCCAGCACCTCGGTTGAAAATTTGTGATTTCGGGTATTCCAAGGTATCACATTTTAATTTTTATTTGTTTCTAAATTCCCTTATTATTTCATTTCTGTTACTAGGTATCTTATCTTTGGCATCATTCATATCTTTTGTAAATTTCCATTGACTTTCCAACTGACTACCAATGATAGTTCATTCTTCTGATCTGTACTTGTGTTTCAGTTCTGTTACCTCTCTATTTCTCGTATTGTTGTTTTTAATTAGTTCAGTTTTTCTTTCATTTCTGATTCCTCAGTCGTCGGTCCTGCACTCACAACCAAAGTCAACTGTTGGAACACCTGCATATATTGCTCCTGAAGTGTTACTGAAGAAAGAATATGATGGCAAGGTAAATTAAGTCATCAACTCTAATTTAAATGTGATTAGACAATTGTCCATTATTTGGTGTCAATTATGTTGTTACGACCCATGCATCAGCAGTTTGTTTGAATCGTATTTCAAAAATTCTTAGAAATTTGATGTTATCATATTCATTTTCCTCCTACCCTCTCTGTGCTAGTTTTGTGTCAAGCCACAATCCTCAAGGGAAAAAAATGTGCTCAATAATCTATACCCCTTTGTATAAGCTTCACATGTCAATTTATGCGTAAATCATGCTGTTCTCGAGCGTGTCTTCTAATTCAGGTTCACTAATTACATGCTCATGTCAGCATAGACATGAACTGGCTTTCTGTTTCTTCAACTATATGCTGCTAGTCACCACTATGCTCTTGTTTGCAATATAAGGTCTAATTCCTATTTATTTGGTTATCTTGCCAAATTAACTTCAGATTGCGGATGTATGGTCATGCGGTGTTACATTATATGTCATGCTAGTGGGCGCATATCCTTTTGAGGACCCTGAGGAACCTAAAAATTTTCGCAAGACAATTCATGTAACGAGTCACCCTCTAATTTATAATGCACTCCGTCTTGCTATACTCCTACTAATATTTTTTTTTGTGCAGCGAATTTTAAACGTCCAGTATTCAATTCCAGATTATGTTCATATATCTGCTGAGTGCCGTCATCTAATCTCCAGGATCTTTGTAGCTGACCCTGCAAAGGTAGTCACCGTTTCGATACTGTGAGTACTGACAGAATTTACCTTAGCGGCTGGAGGGAAATTTCTTTTCATGTTCTGCTTCCTAAAGGACAGATTACTTTTATGCTTACTTTTTATTTTTTATTTATTTTATATTTTATCTTTCATCTTTCGAGCTTTTATCCTGGGTAGACTTTATGCATACTTTCTTGTGTTTGTATAATCAGTTTCTGGTTTTGAAGTGGCTGGGGAAAGAGCAGATGCTGTCATTCTAAAAACCATTTAGTCTATACAAAATGTGCCAAATCTGCTTTCTTGAACATATTATAAGTGCTTATGCCACTATAATTCTTATTACTCTACTATAATTTAACTAGATCGGAGGACTGACTTAATGGTATTCTTTCTGATTCCTTATTTGAAACAGAGGATAAACATGGACGAGATTAAAAACCACGACTGGTTTCTGAAAAACCTCCCGGCAGATCTAGTTGATGAAAACAAATTGAACCAGTATAATGAGCCTGATCCACCCATGCAGAGCGTTGATGAAATAATGCAGATAATTGCAGAGGCAACCATACCTGCTAATGGAGGAAACAATCTCAATCAGTATCTGACAGGTAGTCTGGACATTGATGATGACATGGAGGAGGATCTAGAGAGTGATCCAGATCTTGATCTCGACAGTAGTGGAGAAATAGTTTATGCTATGTGATTTTATGTTCAGTTCTGACATATGGTAGGAGGTTAAGGAAGCATGCAGTTTCTGTTGTCCAAGCATATATATAGTCTCTAAATCTGGTAAAAAGTTAGGCAAAAGTGTCCTCCGAGCACATACGAATTCTATTATCTGAAATTTCCAGATGATAGGGCAACTATGTTTTTCACTTTTGTTTCTCACCTGTGTTTCTTCCTGCATTCCACTCTCTAATGAGCAAAGCTCTTGATACTCTGTTGTTTCCGCTTTCCACCTTCAATTGGTATATATGTACTGCGTACTCGTGATGTAACGTAACCTAATACTCGGGGCGTGTCTATAATTTCCGGTCCTCTGTTTGTGCAAAATTGTTAAGTAAAATAAGGTATGTTTTTCTCTATCATCTTCTCTGGAGTTCTCAGCATCATTATCTGCTTTTCTCATCTTTTCTTAGCTAGTCTGCTATGCATTTTGTGCTCATTTATATTTTATATAATTTTTTATGCTTAAGTTTAGTTGCTAATTCATTTTCTTGCTTCTACAGCCTTCAGCTGCTATACTTCTTACCTTAACTTTCCTATTATGAAGCGCATAATGCCTTGTACTGTACTAGTAATATGCAAAGGCTGAAGACATGCATTCAATATTCTAGGCTTCTAAAATTTTTGAATCCTCTATTTATACACTGGGATCTATCTCTGAGTCTCAAAATTTTCAATCCCAGGATCTTGAAAACTGATTTAACTAAGATTTCGGAATTTTAGCTCTTATCCAGGTTCGAAGTTGTGAATGTGGATATTACAAGCATATACCAAGTGGATATTACAAGTAAATAGTATGGATATAATTTAATATTGTTTGGTTGAAGATATCCACATTTAATATTGTCAATTAGATTTACTGGTAAGTTGTTGAAGTTGATTGATTTGATTATTGTTATTATTCATGGATTTCATTATTACTATAAACAAGTAAACGGCTAGATTTGTTATGATCTACTAGTATGATTTGATGAAAATTGTTTAGTTAAGATCTCTCAGCTGTATAATACTCCCTTCGTCCATTTTAGTTGTCATATTTGGTTTTGTACCGGTCAAATTGACCAAAGTTTGACTGAAATTTATTAATATTTTATCAATTGAAAAAATAAAAAATATATATCACAGGAAAAAACTTTTAATCTACTTTAACCTTTTAAGATGTAATTTTGAGTTTTTTAAAATAATGAAAGAAAGACTTATAATCTTTGGTCAAAATTTAGTCAATTTGACCAACAAAAATGAAAATGTGACAACTAAAATGGGATTTCGGGACGGAGGGAGTATTTGTCTGGTAATTTATAGTATTATATTAATTATCTGTGGAATTACCATACTGTATTAAAATAATGCACTTGGCAAGAGTCATGTAGTCATTTTTTGCCCAGACCATATATTTAAGTTTGCTGTGTCCTTTGTATTCTCCTTGCGTATTTGCTAAAAGATATTACAATCTTTTTCAAATTATATATTTTATCCGAGCAAAATTTATCTGATTTTTGGCTTTCAACATCACACTGAGCACTCTTTTAACTTTTAAGTGGACATTTCATGTTTCTACGAAAATCTCAAAAGATAAACAATTCGAAAATAGGCGTCCAAGTGAGAAGAATAATTTTTGTCGTAGATTAACTCCGTATTAATATTTCTTTCTTTTTTTTTGTGAGGATCTACATACTCGTAGATGAGTTGTATCATAGATACAATAGCCGCATCAGGGATTACTTTCATCCAATAAAGTTTATCATCTAACCGAAAGATACGCAAAGATATCTCCGGATGTTTAGATAATAAGACTTTAAAGTCTGATAAGAAAACCCGTAAGGTCTCTCTCCAAGATCCTGAAAAACAAACCAAGCAAAAACAAACATAAGAATGATAAATTAAGAAAAAAAGTATTGGGAAATCTACAAAACTACCTACCTTTTCTTTAATTATTTACAAAAATACTACCTTCCAGAATTATTTTTAAAAATACCTTTTCATAAAATTGTTTTTTCAAAAATACTGTTTGCAACTTTTGCAACCTCATTTGAAAACTAATGGTTTGAGTCCAAAGATGAGGTCGAAAATGACATTTGAAAACTGGAACTCGAAATCAGGAATTCAGTTGCATATATGGTTGCATATGGTTGTATTCAGTTGCATATGGTTGCATTCAGTTGATTCTATTGCAATCTAATGGCCCCGCCAGGGGCACACCATACATCCGTTGCAACTTACAGTTTTCAGTTGCATTTAGTTGCATACGAGGTTGCATATGAGGTTGCATTCAGTTGATTCTATTGCAATCTAATGGCCCCGCCAGGGGCACCCATACTTCAGTTGGAACTTACAGTTTTCAGTTGCATTTAGTTGCATATGAGGTTGCATTCAGTTGATTCTATTGCAATCTAATTGCCCCGCCAGGGGCACCCATACTTCAGTTGGAACTTACAGTTTTCAGTTGCATTTAGTTGCATATGAGGTTGCATATGAGGTTGCGTGCAACCTCATATGCAACGGAAAACTGTAAGTTGCAACTGATGTATGGGTGCCCCTGGCGGGGCCATTAGATTACAATAGAATCAACTGAATACAACCCATATGCAACCATATATGCAACTACAAATCCTCATTTCAAGTTGCAGATTTCAAATGTCATTTTCGACCTCATATTTGGAATCGATATATATATATATATATATATATATATATATATATATATATATATATATATATATATATATCGATTCCAAATATGAGGTCGAAAATGACATTTGAAAACTGGAACTTGAAATCAGGAATTCAGTTGCATATATGGTTGCATATGCAACCACAGTATTTTTGAAAATATTTTAGAGAAGGTAGTATTTTTGAAAATAAGATTGGATAAGGTAGTATTTTTGGAAATAAGATTGAAAACGTGATTATTAATAAAAAAAGCCCAATTTAATACCTTATGTATAACTGAAGTAATTAATTCCTTCCCACCCAAAATTATTGCACACTAACATATATACATGCACAATATATAAATTTATACCATAATTAAAATAATTCATATTCAAATCAAAAAATCAATAATTTACCGTACATGCAACTAAAAACAATTTTGAAAACTAAAATTTATAATGTAGAAGATCAAACACACACGAAACACATCAACAAATCAAGAACTACGAAGAACACAAAGAACACATAAAAAACTAAAACACACCTCGTTTTCGACTAATATTGTGATCGACGACCACATCAAATCCGGCTAAGATAAATCAAGTTAGAAAAATATAAGCTATTATACTCAACAAAAATCACAACCTAATCCGAACAAGATCCAACGAAGTTACAAATGAATTTGATCACCGAAAAAACCCTATACAACTTCTATATCAAAAGAGAAGAGAAACAAACATGCAACAATGTATATCTACAATCATAATAAAATACAAAAGCCAACAAAACAAGCGAAAAACACACAACAAACATAGAAAAAGACGTACCTTTTAAAGAGACGGAATTGTGATGAGAAAGGAGATCCGCCAGAGAATCGATCGATTGTTCTATTGATCGCTATCCAAACAGAAAATTAGAAAAAAAGTACTCAGCCGTTCGTTGATCAATTAGATGTGATCAAGGAGTGCCTCACGATTCAGTTGCTAAACTTGTACATATAACATCAACAAAAAAGAAAAAGAATGGTAGAGGGGAGAGAGGGAGAGACCCCGGGGGGTATCCGTATTAATATTTCTTTATCTAATCGAAGATTCGAAATAATTCTGCCCCGCGCCAACCTAGTTTTTACAATTTTTTACTAATGTATTTATATATTTATATTTTTATTGAAATTGACGATCCAACTATTTTAAGACAAACATAGAATTTATATGATTGTGAATTTTATATGTATTTTAAAATGTATAAAGAATACTCATCAAAATTAAACTATTATCTAGGAGAAAAAAAGTTGTATTTTCTACTTTTTTTAAAGTGTATAAGAGCATCTTAATTAAAAAAAAAAAGTGTATAAGAGCATTTCCAACAATCTAAAACCCTTGGCTAAAAGGTGAGTTGACATACCTAAAATAAAAAAATTTAGCCAACGGCTCTAAAAACTCAACTCCAACCATGCTCAGCTGTTGTCTATAAATTTAACCAACCTCTTATGGATGGCTAAATTTGTCGAACCACTACAGGTCTGTAAGAAAATCTGTAGGAAGATTGTACATCATTTATTACCATATTGAACTGATATATTCTTTTTTAACAATTTAAAATATTAATAACATACTATTTTTAAATTATAATCAACCAATATAACCAGTACCATTGAGGAAAAATGTCTTACTGGTTCAGCAAATTTTGCATAATGTCTTACAGGTCCAATTTAGCCAACGATTATAGCCAACGCCGTTGGAGATGCTCTAACCCTTGGCTAAAAATTGATTTGGCATACCTAAAATAAAAAAAATTAGCCAACAGCTCCAAAAACGTAACTCCAACCATGCTCAGCTGTTGTCTATAAATTTAGCCAACCTCCTATGGATGGCTAAATTCTTCGAACCTCTACAGGTCTGTAAGAAAATCTGTAGGAAGATTGTACATCATTTATTACCATATTTAACTGATATATTCTATTTTAACAATTTAAAGATTAATAACATACTATTTTTAAATTATAACCAACCAATATAGCCAATAGCATTGAAACAAAATGTCTTACAGGTTCAGCAAATTTTACATAATGTCTTGCAGGTCCAATTTAGCCAACAATTATAGTCAACGCCGTTGGAGATGCTCTAAGAGTATTATGAATCAACCTCTTAGCTAAATCCTAGTTGTCATACAACTAATGACTTCAAAAATTCATGCTCCAAACATCCCCACATGTTATCTATAATTATAGCCAACCTCCTATGGATGACTATTATTTGTAGATCCGCTACAGGTCTCTAAGAAGATTACACATCACTTGTTACCATATTAAAGTGATATATTCTATTTATAACAAGCCAAAATATTAATAACATATATTTGTTTTTTGCCAATAACATACCATACCATTTTTAAATTATAACCAACCAATATAGCCATATCTTACAAGTTCAGCAAATTAACATAATGTCTTACAGGTCCAATTTAACCGATCATTATAGTCAACGCGGTTCTAAAAATTTGAATTTATAATCATTTAGCTTCTTCTTTTTTCCATGTAGTTTAAGCATATTGTCCTTATTTTAGGGCAGAAGAGTACCTATAATCTGCCAAAATATGCAACCCCTCTCGAAAAACATTTAACACGATACAAGGAATAATTGAGTTATGGGGGAATATGTCCACATTTTCTGTTCTGTTTTTTTTCCCCATTGTTAATTTATTGCCAACCAATTATACAGCTCTACATGAAATTTTTAATTCAGAACATTAATTAAATTCCTACCAGTTGGTAGGTGTTTCCAAATCTCCCTATGGATAAGATGAGTCTTACTAGTCATGGTAACAAAGGGTGAAGTTTTCAGATATTATTATCGATCCCTATGATTGAGATAGATTTAAGGTTATATCTGTCCCTTGGACAACCCATAAGCCAATTTAACTGCACCATATAAATGTGTATTTCGAGTTGGAGACGCGGAGAGTTGAGCAAACTAACAAACACACACGTATATAAAGATATGATGTACCAGAGGTGGAAGTTCTGCATGGAGTTGCTCAAGTTTGCGATTAAGTTTGTCATGGCGTTCTGTGAAGCTGTTAGTATTGTCATGGAGCAGCAGTCCTCCCCGTCACTCTTTTCCATGAATGCGCAGAGCTTGTATATTGGTGTTCTTCCTTGACGTATATATTTCTTGCTCTCTAGAAATCCTGGTTCCGCTCCTTGACGTATATATTTCTTGTCTTTCAAAATCCTGGTTCCGCGCCATTTTAGTAAAAATGTACATGATTCCTTTTGTTTATATTTACACATTTAAGTTTTTACATAATTTAAAGGTCTAGGTTGATTGGTTTAATCTTTAATCATTAGTTCTTGGAATGAATGTGCCTGTGGTTTAGTTTTGGTTGCTTTATTTTTCTGGAAAAATACTCTGTGGTTATTTGTGGTTACTCTGTTTCAGAATCTGTAATTATGACATGCTTACAGCTGCAGCTGTCTCTGCAATCTTCAGTCACTGTACTGGTACAAATGGTCATTTCAATTGACTAAGAAATGAGTACTCAATGATTAGCTAAAAAAAGGAAATCAGTACTTAATATTTAATTAGTATACAGACAATACTTATAATATGGTTGTCAGAAGATCATAAAATTATACTGCAAGAAAAACAGTCCAGAGTTTTTAAACTACAAACTATGATCTTTGCTACGGCTGTTCACGAACCGAGTCGAGCCGAGTTTTGACCGAACCGAGCCGAGCTTTAATTTTTTTTCTGACGAGCCGAGCCGGGCCGAGCTTTTTTATCGAACAAAAATTGTGTTCAAGCTCGGCTCGTTAACTAACGAGCCGAACACGAGCTTGTTCGCGAACAAATACAAGCCGAGCCGAGTCGAATCGAGTCGAGCCGAGCCAGAAAAAAAATAAGGACAAACCGCTAGTTGACTCTTAAAATAGCTAACCAAATAATTTTAATTTTTTTTAAACTTTGTTTATATCACTAAAATGTATATATGTTAACATCCATACGGTTGGATCGGTAAGAAATATTTTTTAAAATATTGAAACACTAAATTAGGATTAAACACTAGTTAGCGGTACTAGTTAACCTTCTACTTGACTGTTAAAATAGCAAACCATATAAAATTATTATTTTCCGAAATTTTGGTTACATCACTAAAATATATATATATATATATATATATATATATATATATAAATTCTGAGTTCAATAACATATATAAATTATGAGTTCAATAACATATATAAATTATAAAAAAAACCCCGAAAATATTACATTTTTTCGAGCTTTAACGAGCCGAGCTCGAGCCGAGCTCGAGCCGAACATACTAAAAGCTCGGCTCGAGCTCGTTTACTTAACGAACAATTTTTTGTGTTCAAGCTCGAGCTCGTTAACTTAACAAGCCGAGCCGAACGAGCTCTTAACGAGCCGAGCTCGAGCTTGTTCGCGAACAGCTCGGTTCGTTAAACAGCCCTAATCTTTGCTATACCATCAACTTTGAATCTCTTGTGATGAACAGTTCATTCATTTGAACCATATACAGTCTATATGATCTTTCCAGAGGACTTGCAAGTAAAAAAGCAAACTCATGGAATACTTATGCTAGTGTTTCACCACCAGGGATCAATCAACATAACACAAGAATTTTATTCTGGTTGTATGTTGTATCTTATTACTCTATACAGATCTATGCAATGCTGAAATCTGGACTATAATTTTTTATTAAAATTTATACAAACTTTTTTGGTAACATCATAGTAATCCTCTCACAAGTCATGACATGATCATCAACTGACAAGCTTCCATAGTTGATATGCTATTTTGATACCTTGAAATGGTAGATTTGAATATTTTCAGCAGCAAGTTTCTTGAAATTACTTCGTCTCCTGTTCATGTTGAACTTTCCCCAATTATATGCCCTGTACTTGGGGGGATTTTCATCATCTGTTAAGTCATTCAGTGGTTCGACCATAGTTGAATGCTCCGGATTAAAGAAGAATGGAATGGAAAATCTCTCTTTCTCTGGATTCACCATTGCTCTATGCTCCACACTTTCATACTTATCATTACTCCAGACCTGTATAAAAATGAGCCAAGTGATTTATTATTCATTAAAAGACTGAGAAATTAGAGAAATAACACACACCTTCTACAGATAGTGTAACAAGTTCTAGACTTATCAGGCAAAGAATTATACCTGAACTATATCACCAACATTAATGATATATGCATTGCTTGTAGGCTTCACGCGAATCCACTCTCCATCAGTTTTCCGCTTCACTTCAAGTCCTCCAACCTCATCCTGATATAGTACAGTTAGCGCACCGCCATCCTTGTGTCGACCAACACCAAGGGCCAATTCAGGAACAGGACAGGGTGGATAGTGATTGAGCCTGATTCGGCTGGTTGAGTTGTCGAAGAATTTATTAAACCTATCTGCAGGCAAGCCTAAGCTCAAGGCTATGAGTTCTATCAATGTGTAACACAGCTTCTTCACTTCTTGAGCATACTCTTCAAATGCCTCCCTGAATAAACCCAAAAAAACAATAACATCCATTTAGTAGTTTGGTCAATACGACCAACTCAGTCAAAACAAGACTATTATTCTGAGACGGAACACGAATAAACACAAGTGAACCCTGTACCTCATATTTATAGGATTCTTGGGCAACTGATTAACCAACATGATGAGCTCTTTGTCATCAGGATCAGGAGAAGCAGGCAAAACAGTCGGATTCTCCACCGTGTAATCAAAAACTTCTTTCCAGTCTCTAACATTTTTCGTATGCTCAGTGTCATAATAACCAAAAGGGTTCACTTCATCTCTTCTCACCTTGAGTTTCTCCTCCTTAGGCAGAGCATAGAAACTTCTGGATGCAAGTAGAAGCTTCTCGCGTGATTTTACAGGGACCCCATGATTGATAACTTGGAAGAATCCCCAGTTCTTGCAAGCATCACCTATCTGGGAAACAAGGAGTTGGGTGTTTGATATAGAAAGATCGATTAATGGGATGCCTTGAGCTTCAGTGACTGTGAGTTTAGGCCTGTGTTCAATGGCTTGGATGAAGCTTGGATCAACTTCTGCCATTGTTGACTTGTAATTATTAAAGGTTTTGCTTGATTAAATAATTTTGAGTAATAAATCCTGGGTGAGATGGTGAAGCTGATTTTTCACTCTATATAGTAGTAACATAATACATCGAACCTGGACACGTTTATCCGGGGTATACAATTTCTTGATGTTATCCTCCCTGCCAGCAGTGGAAATACAAATATATGCGAGGAGCATAATTTAGAGTCAAGTTCGGTGGACTACCCATTTCATTAGAGTTTTGTAGTCCACCTGCAAGTAAAAATATAACTTATAATATTATAAAACATATTATTTAGAAAAATCATCCGGAATACGTGCTTTCTTGTTCTTATTTACAAGAATACGTTATTTTTGTTTCTATTTCATTCATATCTTCTCAGTTCATTATACTTTCAAAAATACGATTTCTCATTGTCTCATTTCTTTCCTAACTCTGTCTCGGCGCGCTCTCCCTCTCTCTGTATATCTTTCTCATATTATAACAAAAATTTCTTTCACATCTCATCCATAGCTTGCAAGTTGTATACGTATAACACAATCATACATGTATAGAGTCGCCTCTTCCCTCTCTCTTAGACTTTCAATGAGATGAATTTTTTATTAGAGTTTCGGATTTCTGTGAAATCGAACAATTGATGAGAATGATTGCTGATTGCAGTGGTTGTTGATTTTGATTTCGCAGTTGCTTAGACGGAAGAGACAGAGAAGAGAACTCGAGAAAGAAAGAGATGGACCGTAAGTCTTGGTTGATTACTTTGAATTGTTTTCTTGTTTGTTTGAGTTGGTTGCTTTTGTGTTGATTTCTAGTTTGCTGTGTTAGTTGATTTTTTGGTTGCAATGCTTGTTGATTTTGCTTTTATGGTTGTTTTTGTGATATTAGTATTCGCCGCTCAGGCAATCATTTTGCTGCCTATGCAACCAGTTGCAACCTATTATGCAAATAAATGTAATTTTCTTAAAAAAATTCATTTATATATGTGAGTGAAAATGACAGGTAACTTAGTTGCCTATGTATATTATATTTTGATAAACTTTTTTGTTATAAGCAAACTCAAAAAAAAATCAAGTTTAAATTGTTAGAGAAAATTTAATTAATCAAAGAAGATGAATAGAAATTGATGAGTAATTTTTGATCAAGTCGAAAGATGCATTTGCAGTATCTTAGCTTGCTTGCAGGGCTAAAAATAGAACAGAAGACCTCTTTTATTTGAGAAATATTACATCTCATAATTCTGTACATGCATATGCATTACATTAAGTAACTGAAAGTTTAAAACCAACAATTTACTGACCACTGTATAACATCAGATCGATAATAGCTACTGTAGTTCAACTTCTGATAATTTTTCAGCTATGCAGATACCTTAAAATGATTGATCTGGATATTTTCGACATCAAGTTTCTTGAAGTTACTGAGCTTTCGAGTCACAAAAAACTTTCCCCAGTTATATTCCTCGTAGTTGGCAGGGTTCTCATCATTTGTTAGTTCCACCACAGGCTTCACCCTAGTTGAATGTGAGGGATTGAAGAAAAATGGAATGGAAAATCTTTCCCGCTTGGAATTCACCATTACCCTGTGCTCCACACTTTCATACTTGTCATTGCTCCAAACCTGCTTAATAAAAGCCCTTAAAAATGGTCACAAAAGTAGGCAAGTAGCTCTATAAATTTCCTGTCCATCTATAAAGAAACACAAAAACAATATCTCCAGCAATCTTATATTAGTGATTTAGTTCATTATTCCTGTGTGCATAATATTTGCAATTTATGCCGGTGACTTTGGACTCAGACTTTACAGAGTTAGGCATAATACCTGAATTATATCTCCGACATTGATGATATACGCGTTAGGAGTAGGTTTCACCCGAATCCACTCTCCATCAGTTTTTGGCTTCACTTCAAGTCCTCCAACATCATCCTGATACAGAACGGTCAGAGCACCAGCGTCCTTGTGTCGACCAACACCAAGCGCCAGGTCAGGGCTAGGGCAGGGAGGATAGTAATTGAGCCTAATGAAGCTGGTTGAGTCCTCGAAACATTTATCGAACCTGTCTGCTGCCAGACCTAAGCTCAAGGCTATAAGCCCCATTAATTTGAAAGAGAGCTTTTTTACCTCTTTAGCATATTCTTCACACAGCTCCCTGGTAACAAATATATTAGCCACAAATTTCAACACTACAATCTAGTTGCTTTAGTTAAATTGTCTGAATTGTTCATCCAAAACCGTGATCACGTTAATTAAAACTCTGTTATCTAAAACATACTTTCCTCTATCCAAAAATAAGTTTCTCTTAGACATTTCACACATAATTTGAGACCTAAAAAAAACGCAATTACTCTTCAATTTTATTTCTGAATAAAATTTAACAATTATATTTTTATTCAGAAAAAAGAAATTGAAAAATAACTTTTTTTTGAAACAAAAAATTTTTAAATCTGAAATTACGTGTAAAAAGTCAAAACGACACTTGTTCCGGAAAGGGTATCTCATTAAGCATATTTGACATTTCTTAAAAAAATCGGATCATTTGAAATTAAGATCTAGTATGTCACATGTGCATGATCCTTTTCTAAAGATTCTGATCTTTCATGTGGGATGCAAACAAATAACTTGTAAGTTGTTGCAGAAGTAAGAAACGGATTAGCGCAAACACAAAAATTCAGAAATACCGTAACAATAAGGTTTTAGGAGAACAGGTCAATTAACACAATCACACGAGAATGCACCTCAAATTTTCAGGATTCCTCGGCCACTGATTGATGAACTTCTTCACCTCCTCGTCACGAGGATCAGGCGAAACTGGCATGACCATAGGACTCTCCACCGTAAAATCGAAAACTTCCTTCCAGTCCCTAACATTTTTGGTATGCTCCGTGTCATAATACCCCAACGGATTCCGCTCATCTCTCCTCACCCTCAGCTTCTCCTCTTTCGCCTGCGAAAAAAAGCTCTTGGACGCTGAAAACACCTTTTCTCGCAGCTGTGAGGGTACCCCATGGTTGATCACCTGGAAAAAACCCCAGTTCTTGCATGCATCAGCTATTTGCGCAACAAGGAGCTGCGTGTCCGGTATCGAAAGATCGATGAGAGGAATGCCTTGAGCTTCTGTGACAGTTGGCTTAGGTCTGTGCTCAATGGCTTGAATGAAGCTTACATCAACTTCTCCCATGTTTTATTTTTATAAGTTGGTGATTATGATTAAGGTTTTAGATGAATGTTGGTTGTGGAGTGAGGCTTTACATAATGATTGTTTTATAAGGTGATAAAAATGAGAGCGCTTGGGAGTTGGGGGTCCGAATTATACATTGAACCTGGACAACTAGTTTTTGTATGGTACTACTCATTCATCATTCATGATTTCATGATTCATGCCAGCAAAATAGTTCATGCCAGTCAAATATGCGTCACTATATGTATTTAATTTGGTTTCCGCTTCAAAATTAGAAAAGAGGAATCGGATTAAAATAATTTTTTGTATTATTAATTTGTTAGTATGTTTATATGAGTGGATACATAAAATGATTTTGTTGTTAAATTTGGGGAGTGTGTTGGATTTTAAAGGACTTTTTTTCATTCATGAAATCAGAGAATATACAATTGGGATTGTTTAACATCTATTAAAATTTTCGGGGGTGTATTCGATTGGGATTTTAATGGATTATTTTTAGTATATGGATTTTAATGGATTATATGTGATTTTGATTTTGTGCGAATTCTTGATAAAATGTCGCAGAGTTTATAGGATTTAAGCACAATGCTTCAAAATCCTATTGATTTTGATGGGATTTCAAAAGACTTAAAATACACTGAATAATGCCACAAAATTCATCATTTTATGAAATCCAAAAAAATCCATCATCATTTGAAAACCTTTAGATTTTAATGGATTTTAAACAATCCCAATTGAATACCATCGGATTTTAAAGCATAATTTAAAATCTCAATTGAATACCACTTAGATTTTGTTGCATAATTTTAAATCCCAATCGAATACCTCAAGATTTTAATGGATTTCAAACAATCCCAATCGAATACCCTCGGATTTCATGAATGAAAAAAAATATTTTAAAATCCCAATCCAATACACCCCTCTTTGGAGTATTCGATTGAGGTTTTAAATTATGATACAAAATTTGGTGGTATTTAATAAGAATTTTAAATTATATTTTAAAATCCGATGGTATTCAAATGTTGATGGATTTTTTTTTGAATTTCATAAAATAATGGATTTTGTGAAATTTCCCAGTGTATTTTAAGTTTTTTGAAATCCCGCCAAAATTCATGATATTTCAAAGCATTGTGTTTAAATCTTAAAAGAGTTATATCAACTTTACAACATTTTATCAAGAATCCGCTCAAAATCAAAAACACATATAATCTATTAAAATGCATAGATGAAAAACAATACATTAGAATCTCAATCAAATACACCCCTTTAGTATTTAACGAAAATTTCTACTATTTTTTGAATTTAGTCGGAGATAAATCTTTATTAATCTCGTCTCGAATTCGGCACTACTTTTAATAATATACTATCAATAAAATTTATTAACACCAACCATTAACATAAGAAAACATTAATTTGTTAGTCAAAAGTTAAGCTCGCAATAGAAGTGAAGTTTTAGTAATAAATACATAGAAGTTTTTCTCTTCTTCTTTTTCTTTTTTTTTTTAATAATTTAGACTTATATCATATGATACTCATGCTCTAATGCTACATAAAACTTATGTACTTATTACCAATACAAATGATAATATACCTTTTTTCCCTGTTTAATATAGTTTTAGAAATTAAAATACTAACACGCATGTGTATACCAAAATTTTAAAAATTTAAATACTCACACACATCAAAAAACCAAAAGGCATTAGGAAGAACACACACCTGCTAAATGCAGATGATCAATCAGAAGATACATACATTATCAACTTGTTTACCAGTGAGGTTGAAAACTTCCATTTGATTCGAGGCACAAATAACATGTTGCTATAGGTGTACTGTCACTATATTCGAAATTTCATATATCACTGTGCTAGTTTTAGATAAAAGAGAAAAAAAATTACTCTACTAAGATTTGCAGTAGACAACTCCCCAACGCATTACGTACACACTTTGATGATTGCACCAGTGCAAATATACAAGAACATATGAACTGGAAAATACTGGGAAAAAAGAAAGAGTGAATGAGGTAAGAATCATAACTACTTCTGCACATACTCTATTCCAACTTTTGTGAGATTAGACTGGGCAACAGTGAAGCTAATTACAAACCCAAAAAAATTTGAACACCTCACCTAGCTAAGCTTGTTTACAAAAATCTAAACATTACTGGAAAAAACCTATATGGACATGAAAAAGGTGTACAAAACTACATTCTTACTTTTGTTGACACCAGTCAAGAGCTTTGAGGTCAGAAATTTCTTGATTACTCGAAAAACAAAGCTTTCTATACAGATTCATCATTTGTCTTCTCATGCATATCCAAAATAATTTCCCGCAGCTCCGGGAAAATGGACAGGAGTACAAGTTCGAGTATTCCATACGTGAGTTGTTTCAAACAAATACTGGACTGCATGCATAGATAGCCATAATGATTTTAGGAAATCAACAAAATGTCAGACACAGCGCAGAAATAAATATTTTGAGCAAGAGACTTTACCTGCAGGAAGAAATATATGTCTTGAGCACATCGCTTGTACTGATTGTGCCCAATCAAGCCAACTAGAGCAGCGGGAGCTCCATCTAAAAGGGAAAAGAAAGAGGTTTTATTTTGTCAAAATTATGTTCCTCATTCATCAGGGGTATATAGATGTTAGAAAATCAGGGTACGTTTAAAAAACAGGTAATGCACAGATTTGCAGAAGTGGTAAATTTCTGTATAATTTCAATGCAGTAAAAGACCAGGGGTCATGCTTACAACTTACATGCTAGTATCCAATCAACAATCACTAAAATTAATATTCTCAGGATGTTGTACCTTAAATTTTTTGTTAACAAAATAAATAAACGAAACACAAGTGCCTGCCTGCGAAAGAATATTACTCAAAAGGTGCAGACTCCAGAATACTACAATACCATGATGATTGCAAGGGATGCTAAATGTTCAGTGAAAGTACCAGAGGTTGCAAATCAACTATTAAGAGCGAGGAAAAACTGGTGCTTACTGAATAAAATTTTCTTGACATCACTGGCTCTCCGAGCAGACTCAAGCTGCTCTTCAAAAGACCCTGCTTCAGAGGCCGTACTTCTGGCCGAATGAGTTGTACTCCGTAAACTACCCTCATCTCGTTCAAAATTATCTATCTTACTTTTACTATTCAAGGGCAGGAAAAAAGCACCACCAGGCCAGAGAACCTAAAAAAAATAACCAAACACCACATGAAATTGGAAGCTAGATACAAATGTTACAAAATACTGGTTATTGACTTCCGTACCCGGCTAGGCTACAAATTTAGAGACAACACTTTAAGGCATTTGACTAGTAAAAGATATACCAATATCAGTAGAATATTTACAATCAAGCAAATGTCCAAACTGTCAACGAAAATAAAATTCCAATTTGAAGATTAATTGCATCAATCCTGCTACACATACTAATATAATTAAAAGTTCAGGAGTCTTATAACGTTGTGAAAGACCTTGTAAACATCTCCAGCGCCTATGAGAAACACTATGCGACTTAGTATTTAGTGGAACCACTCAGCGTCGACTTTTGAAGTTCCAAGTAGCAGCCACTTCAATCTCAATGATAAATATTATCAACTAAACTAGATACCAAAACCATATTTCGGGCTCTTATGTATGTATACAGATGATAATTATTTCCATTTAACCATTTTTTAATATGATGGCAAGTCACAACTAGGAAATGCAGACTTCCTCTGCTTTATTTTTTCAAAGGAAGTGTAGACTCATTTCACAACTCAAAAAAAGAAAAAATTATGAAGTCGAAGCATGATACTTACATCTTGAACCCAGTGAATTCCTTGGGCAATAATGTCCTCTCTTCGGATCCAATGAATCTGCCTTAGGATCCAATCATCAATAGCGTCTTCCATTACCAACTGTAGTACCTGCTTTGAAATCCAAAAGACCTGTCTTCTGCACCAAAAAAATTGCAGTTTCAGTGTAATACATAATAATTTCAAATTATTTGCATATATAATTCAATAGAATCAGTGAGTTGAAAGTGAAATTGGAATCATAAAAAATGCACAGCACATATTTGTCATGCAGTGGCCAAATTAAGCTATTAATAGAAAGCTTAACATATTTTTCCTCTAAACTCTAAAGCATAAAAATGAACACAGAAGAAAGAAAAAAATAACACCAATTTTGTGTCTTCTTTAGATACTGGCTAATATACCGTAAATTAACACTGATCTCATGAACAGATTTAAACAATGATGAGACATAAAACCACAACATATAGTGGGAACTTTCATTAAATCCTCAACATTGGCACCAAGTCATTTGGAGACGCCGCATCAGCTTTTATCTTTTCTTTAATTTTTTAAGCACCAACAAACTGAGCCAACCATAATTTAACATCAGCTGATTTCCATTTTAAGCTTTTGTGGCTATAGTAAGGTTGATTACTATACATCTATATGCTTAATCTCTCTATTAAAGCACATAAAAAAAACCACATTTGAACATCACTTAATAAATCTTACTATTTGCATCTTATCCCACAAAATTCATTGACCTAAACATGACAAAAATAAAATCCTACTTGGCATTATATTAGGTAAAGAAAAGATGGTAAAGGAATAAAAACAATATGCTTTCTGTACAATACTGACTCACCTGAGCCAGCCTCTTTTCTTCAGCTCAAAGATGTTATCTACTAAATTCAACACAGGTACGCATAGATTTGGTGGCACCCACTACATACAAAAAAAAGTAGTAGGTAAATATATCATCAGTTGCACAAAGTTATCAACCAACGATAAAAAAAACTAAGCATATGAGTTTCAAACCAAAACCAGTGTCCAGTGACAAGGGCTGTTTAGTCAGCGATAATCAAGAAATTAATCAAGCATATGAGTTCGGAATGTATTTATGGTCAAGGTATTTGGAATTTAACAGAAATTGAACAATATTTTTATAGCAATTTATAGCTATAATACAAAAACTCAACTCTTGAAGTCCTGATATTACTTTTAATCATAAAAAGTGTCTGTTTAAACTTTTCTTGCATGTTAACCGAAAAAACAGAAACAAAGTATTATCCATCTTTGCCGTACACCTATTACATGCCTAGCAAGCCTCCTAGGTATACATCTTATCTCCCAAAGTTATATTATGTCACTGGAAATGCTCCACTAATCTCCAGTGAGAGCATAGACTTAATGTGTTCTACAATCATACTCCTGCTAAAAATATAATAGATACAACAGCTGCAATCAATGATAAATATTTAAATAATGCGATGCAGGGTTTATATCTTAGTGTAATGATAAAAATCCAAACTCATCCTATTAAAATCTGTTTAGTGAGGAAAATAACATAGCTTTAAGTATGCAAAAAGAGTAAAAGTGCCTATTTAGAGCACAAAATTCCTCAAGTGCTCATTCCTCTACTATGACAATGATCCTCGAAGCAAAAGGATAAATCAAAAAATTGCCTAAATACAAAACACCGACATCACCAGAATTCAAGAGTCTATGCAAAATACCTCTTGTGGGACCCCGCTTAAATCTTCCAGATGGGCAGAAGTTGCTGGAACATTAGCTCTAGGAAAACCACTAGTGCTTGTTGATTTGGACTGAAGCTTGGAATTGTGTTTATCAACATCAGATTTAAGCTTTTCATCATGTTCTTCCATCATTGACAAGAATTCCCTCGAATCCGATTCATTGTCTGAATGCCATTGGTCAGTATCCGCAAAAGATCTCTCACCGCTATAGCTTGCATCTTCTTTTTCGCCTTCCTCGTCATCGGAGAAATGGTTAGCTGAATCTGCAGTATGTTGTCTCAAAATCAATTTTTCTATTTCATCTTCTTTCAGGGATAAGTTCCTGCCATAATTTGAAGAAGATTGTTCGTATGTTGCAGAAGATGAACCAGAAACTTTTCGCATTAGACCATCTGATACCCCTTTGAACTGGCGTACAATGTCATCTACCGCATCATCCACATTAACTGATGAGAACTCAAAAAAAAAAAAAAAACATTCAAGACAGCCTGAGTAAAAGGTTTTAAAATCATCAATGATATTATGAGCCTATTTGGATAAATTTAAAATAATGACTCATGAATTAAAGTTGCTGAAAGTGACAAGTGAAGACAAAAAAGTGAACATTTTAAGTGCGCATTTGGGTAATTTTGTATTATGGGTAGTTTATGAGTTATTAAAAATGTAATAACAAAGTAAATTTGAGATTATATCTTTGAATGACAATATCAAAATTCATCATATAGAATCACCAAAATTAAATAAGTAGTTGACAATAGTACCTCCTACTAACTTTTGAGTTTAAGCTTAAGTCAGTTTCTGACTTATTATACAAACAGACATTTATCAACCTGAGTGCCTTTAAACACTAGGCTTAAAACCTAGCCAAACAGGCTCTAGATGACTAGAACCAGAAAGCAAGCTCTTCAGCACCATTAAAAAAAAATAAAAAATAATGCATGCTTAGTGGACTCTGAATCTCTGATCAATTAATTATGAAAGCTAGTAGCAATACCTGATAAGAGAACTCACAAAAGCTTAACTAGGGATGAAATGTAGACTGGTAGATATGGTTGGCAATAGAAAATCATATGCAAATAGACGTCACAGTATTTTACCCACACGCTATCTTAGCCAGAAACAAACATATATGATTAATTGATTACACATTTTATACTTATATGTAATAAGCGTAAGGAGGATAATTTGGCCGTTTGGTATAGTACCACAGATTACATACGAACCGTTAGATATTATTGTTTGATAAACGGTCAAAATTACATAATAATAAAAGATATTTATATATAATATTTTAAATATTAAAAATATAAATAATACTTTTGATGTTCTAAATCAAATAGGAGTAGGTATTGCAAATAGAATATGTTCTCGACTCTTTTTATGTTCTAAACAAAATAAAAGAAGGTTTTATAAAAATCATGTACAAGTAGATTTTGTAAATAAAATACGAATTTTATTCTTTATATGTTCTAAATACCACATAATATATAAGAACCATGCTTTTATTATTTGATAAACGGTCAAGATTACATAATAATGAAAGATATATATATATATATATATATATATATATATATATATATATATTATAATAAAATTTATTCTTTCAATGTTCTCAATCAAATAGAAGTACGTTTCGCCAATAGAAGATGTTCCTTGCTCTTTTTATGTTCCGATGGAAAATAGAAGGTTTTATAAAAATTAAGTAGAAGTGGGTTTTGTAACTAAAATACGAATTTTATTCTTTATATATTCTAAATACCGCAAAATAAATACGAACCATAATCTTATTATTTGATAAACAGTTAAGATTACATAATAATTGAAGATATTTATATATAATATTCAAATATAAACATAAAGGCTTAATGACTTTTTAGCCCTCAAAGTATGGGTGGAAGTTCCGATGCGGCCTCGAAGTTTAAAAACGTACCTTTCGACCCTCAAAGTATCTTTGTCGTACCTTTTAGCCCTTTTTAAAAATACCGGTATAAATCGGGGGATAAACTTGACAATTCATATTCGGGGTAAAGTTTGGACGTACCTTTTAACCCTTAAAGTATACATCTCGTTCTTTTTAACCACTAAAAAATACATTGAAATACATTAGATGTTCCTTTTAACCCTTAATGTTTAATGCCCCTTTTAACCCTCACGTGTGAAATGTCAACTTTGTCCACCCCGTTATATACCGGTATACACCATAAGGGCTAAAAGGTACGATAAAGATACTTTGAGGGTCGAAAGGAACGTTTTTAAACTTCGAGACCGCATCGGAACTTCCACCCAAACTTCAAGGGCTAAAAGGTCATTAAGCGAAACATAAATGATACTTTCGATGTTCTAAATCCATTAGAAATAAGATTTATAAATAGAATACGTCCTTTTCTTTTTATGTTCTAAACAAAATATGAAGATGTTTTGTAAAGATCATATAGAAGTGAGTAGGTTTTGTAATTAAAATACGAATTTTATTTTTTTTATGGTCTAAATCAAATAAAGGAAGGTTTTATAAATAAAATATGATCCTTATAAAATTGATAACTATTTTTCCTACTTCCTAATTTTTGTTAAATTCAAAGATAATTATAAAATCATCACTAATCTTTTTTTCCACCGAAATGAAAATCTTGACTTTAATCGTGTATATATCAACGTATAAAATATTAGTAAGATAATTCAAATTATATATATTTATACAGATATATTTTTTTTAAAATATCCATATATCATACAAATTTAGAAGACAAATTTATATTTTAAAAAAATATCCGTGCATGACACGGGTTATAAGCTAGCAAACTATTTGAAGATTAGGACCTCTACAGATCTGTGGTCATAACTTGTAACACACCAAAACTCATATGGTACATTTTTCACACAAAGAAAACAGAAGAACTTCCATGACAAAATATGTAATTCTCTACACATTACACAATCAACTAGCAACCTCTGTTAGTAACCATTTTATATGTATTAATAATAATGATCTAATGCTTCTTAAACAATTTTGAATTTTAGACCATAACAACTGTCAAATACGACACATTAAAAGCATTTCACTTCTGACGTTACACATAAAAACAGCAAAAATATGGTACTAGTAGAACTCTGTATATCTCTATATGCGAAGATTTGATGAATTAAAAATATGGGGATTCGACTGCGGTGGCACTCAACAAATAAAATAATATTTTTTTGGTAAACTCAAATAAAATTATGTTTAAATATATATAGGCAAATGATCAAATAAAAACAAATATTGAATGGAAACTAGAAACATCATTAATTAGCGTAGTTATATGGAATAGTCCTTCTTCCCTTGAGGGATGCTGATCTTATTTTCTCGAAGAGTTAAATTACTTGAGGTAAAATGACAGAATTTTCGGTCATTCCGTACTGCTCGAGTGTCGTTTCTCTCATTCAAGTTCGTTCTGTGTTCTCCTTGCCCTAGGATTTTTACCCCCACTAAATGATTGTATGTAGATCAGAGCTTTAGCGTTTCTTCTCACATAATAATATAAAAGTTCTATATTCTCAATGGTTCTACTGGGGATTGTTGGTAGTATTTAGTTTATCCCATATTCAACATTCTACATCCTGTGTCATAGATTATTTATCAATATAGCCCCAGAGAGGAGAAGCCAAGAAGAGAGAAGGAACTTTTGCTTGGAGATTTTAACATTAAAAACATAAGATTTTTTCTACCTTAATACTTCGTATTATATTTTAATATTCTAATGAATCCAATGATTTACTATGAACATAGTTGGCTAAGTCATTATTGTTGGATAGCTGTTTTAGAGTCCTAAACCCAATGTCAATTATGCACTTCTGATTTTAGGAGATATATTTGTATTTTGCTTATATCTTCATCATACTTGTAAAGATACTTGATTAACTATAGTATGTGGCATCAAAATATGTTAAGTGATTATATATTTATAAGGTCAAGTAATCATTTTATGTGGTTTTGGAATTTAGGCAAGTTATTTCACCCTGAAGGCAATTTGTGAATAACTACTTATATACTTATTAAAACAACCACAAAAACATTTGTCATATTTTTAACCTTTTCTCCATCAAAAATGTGGAGACTAGTGACTACAGAGTATCAAGGTACATTGTAGTATTCAAAAAAATGAATAAACTTACCTGCCAAGGTTCGCATCACAGAAGGAGACTTTCCAAAAGAATAATTCTTCACAAAAGAAAATATAGTTGTATCAATATAACAGTAGAAAAGTTTACAATAACGAAAAAAAATAAAAGATAGTCCCACACCCCTACACAGATTAAAGAAGAAAACCTATGTTATATTTTCTGATTCGCCAATTTTAAAGACTGGTATGCAATATAATTGTGAACTTGTTTAATTTTTATCAACTAAACATTGTGACAGTATGTGTAACATCTAACCATAAAATTGGTCCTTTAATATTATTTAATTATTTCACATCATTAATCAAAATTAAACAGAAGATTAACATTAACATAAAGTGAGGCTCTTTTTCTGTGAAACGAGAGACCAACATCAAGAAAAGAAAGGATTCTCACCTTTGATGAAACACTTAAGAAATCCCACACTTCATGTTGCTCTGCTACATTAGCTATCGACAGTAGATCCTTAAAGAAACAGTATACACCCAAACAAATCAGAAAATAATAAATGAGTTGTAAAAGCTACACAGGGTAGGAAGTAAATTACTTGCAAATACTTGTCAAGCTGAATGCAGCGTCGATGCACAAAAGTGTCCTCAGTGCTCGAAGAGAAGATTCTTTTGGGAGGCAAATTCAGAGTATAATTAGGAATGTCCTTGAGATGGCGATGCAATCTTTCAAAGTTTCTATATCTGTTGACATAGTACTGCTAGTTTATATGAGATATACAAATACAAATTATAGAATTAAGATGGTGGAAAGCTGTATCAACTTTTCAAAAATTGAATAATTGAAAAAATATATGAAGTGAAGAAAATAAAGTAAAATGCCTTCATCATTAGCAAAGAATATGAAAGAATATAAATTACAGCTAGTAACTAATTAGTAATTAAAGAAAATTAGCCAGAACAAGACCTCCGCTTAACAAACCAAGTGTTGTTTTCATTATCCGTCACAGCAATTGAATAAACAGCAAAAGATTTTGACCCAACTTTCTCGAAATATGCTCCTATAACCTGAAAAGAAACTAAAATCAGAAGTGATACATATGGCACAAAAGAAATATATATAACACACATGTGCATGGTCTGGAGATGCTGCTTTCAACCTACAATTACTGCTCTGAAATTTTGTGCAAGTGCTCTTACTACCTACACGACAAAAACATTTAACAAGAAACAAGAGAACACTAATCATACCCGGCACTTAAGCTTGGGTGCATGTGGCTCACTAGATAACACCATAAGGGAAGCGCTATTAACAGTAACTACTTGATTATGCCCACCCGAATCAGGACTGTAGAACTCTGATATGATTGGTCCGCCAATTTTGCTTGAAACATCAGCACCCCTATCTGGTAAAATAACCAAATCAGAAGTGCTATTTGATTTTTTCATCTTACTCCTGTTTCCGGTGGCAACAAGGGCATCACTAAATTCATCAACACTGCAACCACCTATAAAAGATGCAACCCTGCCTGGTTCCCAAGAAAGATCCTCTGGATTTTCCTTCTGACTATATAGACGAAAATCTGGAAGATGGCCAGATGGTGTTTGACCTGAAGCTTTAGCTTGGTTTTTTGTAGAAAATTCTGGTTTGTGAGCGAGTGATCCTCTTTCGTTATCTTTTAATAGTACGACACTATTAACTTCTAAACTCTTTGCAGCCTGGATTCCAGTATTAGGGCCTTTCTTGACCTTGTTCTGATAATTTCTTCCTTTTGTCCACATGTTTTCAAGATTTTCAGGCATAAGAACTTCTGTCCTGCGCTGACTTGCTGCATCAAGAGGTCGAGCCCATTCGGCAGATATATGCTGCACAGACTCTTCATGACGGGTGCCTGAACCCGCCACTGATAATTCTTTTGCATTGTCGCACTTTGAAAATGAAAAATTAGTCCCTTGATTGCATGGAGCTCCATTAATACTCATGGACTCTGAGCTATGTTGTTGAGAGTCTGCAAGAACATGATCACGCATATGACCTTCTGCAACAGGTGAACCATCACCTGCCTGTTCAAAACCATAATCTTTAATAGCAAGGTATATGTATTCAATCAATTCGTTGATATACCTGTGGAACAACGGATATTTTAAAGTTATAATCTACAAAGAGCATACATACATATAAATTATACCAATATAAGAAAACCGATAAATCCATACTCATCCATGTGGCCACTAAATATTATTAGAGTGGAGAGTTCGAGCAAAATGTTAAATGTGTTAAAACAAACTAAATATAAAAATTACAAACACAACGAAGTTCATATTGTTCCATTTCACATATACCCCATAGTGGAAGTCCAGTAAACATGCTAATAATTAGATTTGATAATAAATCTCAGTTCCCCACTTCATTCGGAAAAATAAAAATCAATGATCATGAATATCACATGGAACAAATTAAGCGCGTTCGCGCGCGCACATGTCGAAGAATTTGATTCCGAGCATCCATCATACCAACCAGGACTAAAAGAAATGGATGTTATGTAACACTGTGACTGCAAACCCCAGCTAGCTTTCTACCCACAAGCAAATTCACAAAGTAATCTGGGCTCATAGAGTCATAGTCAATACTAAGCACTGACGAACTACACTAGATGGTAAACAACACTGAAAGTCCCATACCATACTTTGCTATCGTTTTTACTTATTATCAAGTAAATCATTTCAACCTCCCCCACGAGTTGTAAAGAACATTATAACAGAATTTCTGCAGACTGTTGAATCAGATTATAGGATTATCACTAAGTATTTAGCTACGCAGAGATGCTCACATGATAAGTAAAAATACGAAAGCTGTAGAACTCTGTCACCCACATATCTTGGTTATTATTCCTTTTAACTTCCACAAAACATGAAACACCAAGAAAGCATCAAGAACTGCCAGTACAACTTACTTGGGGCTTGCTAAATTTAAAAGTGGTTGCATCACCAAACATGTTAAAAGCTCCCGAGCAATGCACCGGATGAGGGGGCTTTTAGCTTCCCGTGGCTTAAGTGCTACAGCTAAGACTCCACCCATAAGGCGTTGAAGAGCCTACAAGAGCATATAATGTTTGATAGTGTGAAAGTGAAAATTATGAGAAATATGTTGCATGAAAACACTTTACTCACACCTTGTACTCACAATCTGGAGACTTCAAGGCCGGGTGAAGGTCCTTAGAGGCCCTAAGTTGCTGCTTCAATCTCTCATCGCGTTCCTCAGATGACAAAGTTTGCATGATATCAATGCCAATAGCAGTTTGATTTTTTCTAAAGAGATCTATATGGTCCCCTACAAGGTCCACAACATCCCTGAAACATTGACAAAATAATGGGTTTTGTTCACTTAAAGGATCACTATTACATCAAATAAATTGAGATACACGCTTGAAATACAACCTTGTCAATAGTTCAACCAAGTTTATCTCTTTGACTCGACCAGATACATCAGCAAGAACATCCATGACAACTGCGCGTATCAGTTCAGGGGCCTCTTTATCAGGTGTTATTTCTGAATACCACAAATCTACGACAAAATCCTGCAGAAGTTTGTCAATAAACTCCTCCATTGCAGCCTCTATTATGGGAGAATCAATTTTTTTCTTCCGTTTAGGAGGGGTTGGCAAGGCAGGAAGCTCGGAATCATTAACAGATAACTGCTTCTTTTCTAAGTGGGATAGATATGTTTTTTGTTGGATATTTCGAACCTTCCAATGGAAATCTATCTCGTTTAATAAGATTCGTAAACCAGAGACCATAAGAACAGATATAGGGATATTCATCCACATTGATTTACTTGTATCTGCATGGCAGACGGTGAGAAAAATTAGAAAGAGTTCACGTTGATATAAAAGAGAAGATAAAGATGATGGCATTATATAAGCCAGACTCTGTGCATAGAGAAAGTTTTAACTCATTATTTCTAGGTGTTAAGAAAAATACCTCAATCCTCAATTTTTGAAACCATTACTAGAAAGTGTCATACAAAAAATGTAAATACAAATTTTGGATCCCTTTTGATTTACGTAACTTGCAAGTTGCGACTGTAAAACATTTCGAAAATTAAGGTTGATATGGTCTTTTAGTGTTGTCACATGATTATTGCCTGTTTCTTAGCCGGCAAACAAAAATTTATATAAGTTATGATAAACAGGATTCGCCTATAGACGTACAAGGGTTAAAGTGCAGTTATATGTTCTTTTT
Organism: Daucus carota subsp. sativus; assembly: GCF_001625215.2. Classification (NCBI taxonomy): domain Eukaryota; kingdom Viridiplantae; phylum Streptophyta; class Magnoliopsida; order Apiales; family Apiaceae; genus Daucus; species Daucus carota. Next base: position 24,023,478 of record NC_030381.2, read on the forward strand.
TACTTCAAATAGTTAGAAAATTTTATAATATGACTATAAAAGTCTGATCTAAGTCAATGTTTATTGTAGTGACAAATTATATCTAGAGCTGCATTCTAGAGAGAACACCGTTATATATAAAAGAAGAAAGAACGCCATTATCACCCTTCATTTTTTAGATATATCAGATGGTTAAGATTAAAATGACAAGGTAACATACAAAATCTAATGAAGAATATGCCATAGAATCTAGCATGGAAACTGATATCTATTTTCATCATAATGAATTTTACATGTAATGTGATCATGTTATGTTTAAGCTAATATTTTTCGTCATTTCAAGCTAGATTCTGCTTTTTTTGAATTAAAAATAACCTAGTTTTTGTTGAATTCAACATATAAATGAGATTTTAGCGCTAGATTATAAGTTTTTTCTTTCTAATTCTTTATAAAAGAGTGTTTTTATCAAATAATGGCCTTTACATACAATCACTTTAACCAGTACAAACTATCTCTCTCCGTTTTTGGGTGTCTTTGCTTCACCCGAAGGGAATGGTTTACAAATTGATATCAACAAATTGTATCGAGTTTCTAGGAACGGAGACTATGCATAAATGTCAACCCAACAGCCTCCTCAATCCAATACATCCCCTTCTACTAACAAACTTCTACTCAAACAACTATATAAACATAAACTATACACATGAGCTAGCAAATAAATACCAACAAAAGCAGACAGAAGAACATAAAAGAGAGACTCACGTGTTAAGAAGTAAGAAACAGCAAAAATACAAAGGGCCCACCACACAGTTCGAAGCTTTACTTCTTCTATCAGATCCTGCAAACTCTCCATCCCCTTCATCAAGATTTCAAGATTGTGTGTCTATATTTGTGTATATATTTATGATTAAAGTGTTATTTCAGCAACCCTTTAATTTGAACAACCAAATGATCAAGATTCAAGAATTGTAAAGATTCGATTTTTAGCAGGAGAATTTAAGAAAGAAAGTAAAGGGGTGGATTTGAATGGGAATATAATAACGATGGACTTGCAATAACAACACTTTGGGGTTGTCTCTCAATTTGGTTTTCAGCACAACTTTTTTCTTAGTGCTGCTGCTATTTTTTTTTTAACAGAAATGGAAAAGTAAGGTTATGTTTTCATTTTGCAATAAAATTAAAATAGGTAAAGGGACGTTTGACTCGACTTACTTCATGAAAACAAGAATTTAATTTTAGAAAGACAACGGCGGGGCTTATAAGTCTAGATTGAGAAATGGTTTATTTGTGTCGTTTTTAATAATTTTGTGATTTAATTTTTGTTTTTTAAGTCATAATTTGAGAAATTAAAATTTTTAATTTTTTTTAATGATTTATTTTTATATTTGAAATTTAATTTTACAAATATGTAGAGAGCCACTTTGAACATAGTTTATAATAAATTTTAGAAAAATTAATCAAAATACTATCTTTTTAAGAGTATTATCAAATAGATTGTTACTTTGTAACATATTCTTAAAATTTTTATTTTTAAAAATATGATTTGCAATTTTTGCGATTAAAAATGTAACTTGATGTAATTTTTGAAAAATTGATTTCAACACAATGTGACAAAAATTTTAGTTCTTTAGATTAAGGCGCGACTGAAACTCATTCAAGAACTCTTTGATGCTCTCACAGTAGTTTGATTCAGAGAGTTTCAAGATCGTTTTTGAGAAAATGAGACGATTAAGTGGGTGTCTGGAGTTAACGCTGCGATGCGACAGATTCGAGAATGGTTTCTTGGTATTTTTTGGATTTGATGAGATCGAAGGCGGCTTTAGATTTGTATTTGGCCGAAAGGGATGTGGTGGAGTCTAGATTTAGAAGCGATGCAGAGAAATGATGGAGGTGGAGAAATTGGGCGGTGAGTTTGGTTAGAGAGGTTGGAGTTTGAATTTGTGCACAGATGAAACCATTAAGATTGAAAAAGATGATTTGGTTGTGGGGATATTCTAATGCTTAGGCATAGGAAATGTTATAATGTATTCTTTGGATATGTTGTAATGTATTCATTATATTTTAAGGGAGTGTAAGCGTATTTTCTTAAAATTTTAAAGTTGTATTTGCAGTTCATTTTGATTGTTTTGGTTGATCGGTTGTAAATATGGTTGAAATTGTTGAAAATCATATTAATTTTTAAAATTATATGTGTGGTTGATTTTGGTTGGTCGTTTGCAACGGTTGCAAACCGTATTTTTGAAATCATTTTTTAAAAGTCGTTATTTTTGAAAAAAAAATATTCCTAAAAGTATTTTTAAAATTAATTTTTATAATTTGGATATGTTTGAAAAAAGCCTTATTTTTTATATCCAATAAGTAGTAAATACCAAAAAATATTTAAACACATTAAATAAAATTCACTTCTCATTTATAAGCAATAAGTATTTTTTATTAAATTATGTCAATTATCCCCAATATATTTCCTTTTAGAATTAAATAATGAGAATATGTTTAAAATTCTTTAATTGCAAAAATACTTATCTATAGAAAATGTACAGACTTACATCACTTTTTCAAAATTTTTTATTTCTGAAAATTAAGATAAGTCAAATGGGACCTAAATTACGCATCGACTATTCAGTTTCAAAATAACAATATATAAAAAATATATCATCTCATTAGTATAAATGTTGGTTCTCGGGTGTATTGTAGAATGGGCTTTCAATGCAATATTAATAATTTCAAATTTTAATTCAACAACAAATATAAGATTTAAGTTTATCAGTATATTTTGATGCAAGCAATGAAGAACACAATAGTTTAACTTCACAAAATAAATGGATTATTTATTTCATTATTTTGCTACAACCTCATGAAAAAGTTTCTCGAGCTTCAGTTCTTCTCAAGAGATACAGATGTAGATTTCTTGCTTGCTTATGATATCTTCCTATATATATATCAGAGTAAACATATCATAGTCACCACGGATTCTGTAAGTCTATAAGTAGATTTTGCTTTTCCGACTACTTGTAGTTTGCATCCCATTTGACTTTCCTAAAATGCTAATCAAATAGATATTATATTGTATGAAAAGCAATCCAGGAAACATTCTATTTTGACCTTTGCAAATCCCACTGGATAGTGACTTGACACCTTTCCAGCGACTATCCACGACTTTTGTATATCTTTGAGTTTCTATTGTAGACTTTACAGGTGTGCTACAAAAACAACTTTCTGTAGCATCCTGAACCTTGAACATCTTTATCTGCCACAGGGTTGACTTGATGAAAGATCAAATCCAATCCTGTATCTCCGATGACAGTGACATAGAGACACCAGAAATTGCTGTCAAACAATGATTGGGATGACAATGACTTCTTGTGTACGCTTCTATTAGGAACGCTAAGTCCTGATGTCATGCATGCGGAAACTTGCCGTCTGCCGAGAATCAGCCAATGTTACTGTCAGATACAAACTATCTGTCGTGACCTGCAATTGTCTGTCTTTTGTAGTACTGTTGTCAACCATCTGACAGTAGCAGTCCTTTATTCTTATTGTCATTCCGATGTGCGTCTTGGGGCATGAACAGTATAATAAACTTCTTCCCAAGTACATTTTAATTACATGACAGTTATGAAAACAATACAAAGACATACTCTGGTTGTGATAGTATGTTCTACTTAGAAAAATCCAAGTAAATAAAAATGTAAGTTGACTGCAGTCTATCACCCATAGATCCTAACAATAAATTTGTACAATTTAATAATTAATTATAAATTTTCCGTTGGGAAGTAGTATTGGAATTTAGTATTTCCCTGACAAATTCTTAAATATTAGATATACTCAAAACATGACTAAATATAGGATTTTTAAATGGTTGCAAGCAGAGTTAAACTTCCCAGAAGAGTTATTCAACTTGTGGCAAGTAAATCCAGCAGGTGCAACTATGTTACACAACAAGCATGGGCTTTATCAAGACCTGGTATGGTGGAATGCAGAATTCCAGGCCTTCACAGATGCTTCATGGAAATTCATTAATTCTACTCACAAAGCTGGCATTGGAGGATGTATTATGGATAGGGAGAAAAATTTGCTCTTTATATTTTCAGGTCCTTCTAATGCTACCTCCCCAAAGGAAGCAGAAAGAGATGCTATCCTATTTGCTTTTAAATCCTTTATCACTCAAAGGACCATTCAGGGACGTCTTCAAATTAAAACAGACTATATGTCTCTGGTAGATGACTTCCAGAAGGCTAGAGCGGGAAGTGGCTTTAACCATGATCATGCAGATTGGGTTGAATTAATAAAAAGCCCAAATTTTAAAGTAGCTTATATCCCCAGAGAAAACCTGTTACCAGCCCATGAATTGGCAGCCTAAGGAGCCAATAGAGCTAGCATTTTACACGCCTGGTGTTAATATCTTATCTAAATTCAATCCAAATTTATTGGAAATTTGGATCGAATTTAGATAAGAACCTCTCACCTATCTTATCTTCTCACCTATTCTTAAGACCCTCTCTTCTCTCGCTTGTCCACTCTTCTCATCTTCTTCTTTCTTTTTCATCATAGAATTGGGTTGGGACTTCCCTAGCATTGGTTTTGTAAAGACCAATGTGCATGCTGTGTATTATGATGCTCCACTCCCTAATGGCAACACCACAGGGGTGGAAATCGTGATTAGAGATGAAGACGAGGTCATTCTGGCTATGATTACTGGCACCCTGGGCAATCTCTACAGAAGGGCTAACGAGTTGTGGGCGATGATGTTGGGTTTGCAACTGGCATATAAGATAGGGCGGAATAGGCTGGAGCTGGAAATTGACTCAAGGGAAGCACTCAGAGATTGGGACGACTAGAGATGGTTTGTGGACCTAAAGCATGCAGGGGTGATTCACCAACTGAACCAGAGGCTCAAGGACCGATCACTGGTCCTCAGGAAAAGGCATATAAGGGCAAGTCTGAACCAGTTGGCCCGATACCTAGCAGAGGATGGTGCTGCCTCCAAGTTCCGAGGTGCGTATGTACAGGCCATTCGGGCGTGTCAGTGAACTCTGGCATCTTGACATGGGCCTGGGTTTCATTGGGGGAAATTTCCAGGTGTTGGATGAAGATGAATACTTGCTGCTTCAGGAGGAGGAAGTTGAGCTGGAGGAAGGGCATGGGGAGGCCAATGAGGCAGAGGGAGAAGCCAGTGCAGCAACAGAGCCAGCTGAGGAAAATCCAGAGGCGGGAGGCGACCTCCTTGACATTGATTAGGGTTCGGTCGTCTGTTTTTAATCTATATTTATCTCTGGATGGATTCTATTGCTCTCTGCGAAGAGTTATAGCCCTTTGTTGGGTTGTAATATTCAGATTTTTATTCGAGGGCCTAGCCCTAAATTTGTGGATGCTTATTAAAGTGGGGTGTTTACCCACTTTAATTAATTAATATATTAGTGTTGCTTATCAAAAAAAAAGATATACTCAAAACATGCTAATAATAAAAATGAATTATGTGCATTAAATTTTTTAAAATTAAATTTTAATTTTTAAAAACTTGGCAGTAATTCTATGTAATATATATTGTGATTTTCAGAAAAGATTCAAGTTTAAAGTATATTTTCTAATTGAAATATAATAATACACTTAACTTAATTATATATTTATTATAATAATAGGACAAGTATAAATATGTTAGGTCGAGGTTTCACACAATAGACTAAAGCGGAATTGCTCTACTTTTAATCGAATGTCGAACTGATAAGAATTAATAAACAATCAACTCACAAATCAACTCAGCTCTTATTGATTATATAAGAACTATTACAAAACTCTCTCAAGAAACACAGCCGTTTACAAGAGCTTCTAGGTTACACTGATATTACTCGTGTTATGTATTCTTGCTTCTAGCAAAACCTAATCTCTAAGCGACTACAATTACTAACAAGATATTCTCTATCAATAATAATCTTTTTCTATGTATATCATGTGTGATAGAATACCTCTCTATAAATAATCTATTTAGTATCAATCTTCTTTGTTTCCTCGTCAAACTCGATCTCCAGATACTAATGATACTTGATACTGACCAAGTATCCGCATGCTGATGAGGTTCCATTAGTTTTCGATGCGGACATCAGTTTCTGTCAACTGTCTTATTCCTTGTCGTTTCATTATAATGATCTCTTGACGCATATATGAATCTTCCTACGTAACAATCTCTCCCAATTTATACTTTGTGTAATGAAGCATAAATTCCACTGATTCATTGATGCCAAAAACTTCTTCAAAATTTGTGATGTAAGTTGTATCATCATCATGAGTTTGAATTCTTATACCTGTTAATTCCAAGATTGACATCTGCCTTGTTTTATTCAGCTTCTTTATAGTTTCCAATTGAATTCTGCCAAATTGAATTCATTCTTTGTCAGCAATTCCTTCTTTCTTGAAAACTTTAGTTTTGTTCTCAGCTTCATTTCCATTATATTCTGAAAACCACTTGATCTTTTCTTGAATAACCTGTCTTTAGCTTCCCCTTTTTGGCTTTCAGTGACCAAGGTAAGTGTCCATTTATTAGTAGTAGAAGAATATAATCTGCGAAAATTCGTGTTGAAATATCCTAATTTTCTCTGTTCTTTTCAAGTGATCTCATCACTTCTCACAAAATATACATATACCACTGCAAAGAGTGATAACTAACTCTACCTGTCAGAATAAAATTCTCTTTATCACAACTACCTCTCCTTTTGCCAGTACAGGAGACTGCCTCTCATTAAATCTTTTCACTAAATGTTTTTCACACAAACTCACATGAAAAGACTCAGTCTCTCATCAAATCAAAAAAAAAAAAAAAAAGAGGTGGCTAAGAGAATTGTGATCAGTCGTATAAATAAGGTTTTTTTTTATCAAAAAAATCTATTTATAATCATTTTGAGAGTATAGTATTGTACCTTTGAAAAGTAGTTCCATGAATTTCCATATCATCAATATTTGAAATTAATTAAACAACTGGCTTTGTCATGCACATACAATTTGTGGATGCTGGTTCACTTTGAGAATCAGGTTCTTTTGTGCCTTGGAGTTTGAGAATGAGCTTCTGTTTCACTTTGAGAAACAGGTTCTTGTGTGCTTACTCCAGCTTCTGCTTAATCTGCTACATCACTTTGAAATGTAGGTTCTTGTGGGATTTGAGGATAGATATGATCTACTCCACTACTTTGAAGTGAAGGTTCTTGTGTGATTTCCTCAATAGCAGTCTGTATGTTTATAGAAATTTCATCATTAAATTCCATAGCGTTTGTCATCAGATTTCAATATATCATCGATAGTTATCATTGTCATCGCCCATGTGTTGTTTATCAATTTAAAGAAGCAGGATCTGAATTGTGAAATTCCGAAATATCTTCACCATTGATTATTTCACCATCAGTAAACAATCATCAGTATCATAATTTTCATCAGTACTCATCGGGATCTAATAATTTGATCAAGATCTGATCTTCTATCAATATTTCATCAGGATCTCACGTTCAGCGCCCACTTTTCCATCTCTGTATATAATCTGTCTTGTAAATCTCTCATAATTCTCATCTGTCATGTAAAAAAATTTAACTGAATTATTTTGAGATAAGATAGAGGTGGATATGTGTTTTATGAATTTTCTAATGATACTTTGGTTAGAAATTAAGATATACAATATCTTTATTCATAGTATCGATAGTGGATAGTTAAACATCACTTCTGATGAAAAATTATGATTTCTTAGCGAATATTGTTGAATAAATTTGAACTTGTGTTTGAATCAGAAATGAACTATTAAGTTCAGTTAAGACCGAATTCTTTCAGTAACTGATCAATAAGCATGAATAATTTAGTCCACAGTAAAGAGTCGCAATATAACTTGATTGGATTTGACCTTTCTTTATTGATAATTAGTTTTGTCTTCGTTTCCATCAGTTTTTCTTTTCTCGATACTTGTATTGAGTAGTCTTGAAAAGTGTGATCTTGAACTGTACTTTGATATTCAACACAGCTTTAAACATCATCATAACAATTTCAAATTAAACTTAATTCATTAAGGACATCCATCTGTTCAGAAAAATATGCATTAATGTAGAATGCGAATAGCTTCAACAACATAATCAAATAAATTATCAAAACAGTTCAAACAAAAAAAACCATCACAATAAAATTTTATTCCTTTAATAAACTGAGATGATTACAAGCATAAACAGAACTGATTTTGTAGATAATCCTAATCGATTACATCATAATCTAAGACTTAGCTTATAGATTTGCTATCCTTCACAAGAGTGACGGCAAGAGGATTTATCCTACAGAAAGTGCCTGGAGAACTATATTAAATAAAATCTAACATCATACATCAAGATAATGTAATAACATCTACCATTGATGCAGATGGGTTTTTGGATGTAAAAGAAAATAAAGATCTTAAGCTTCTACGAAGAAATCAATGGAAGCTATAAACAAGCTATCAGAGAACAAACGCAGAAATCAATCTTGGAACACAAAGGTACAATGAATTGAAACTCATGATGATGATATGACTTGCTTCACAAATTTTGAGGAGGTTTTGGCATCAATGAATTAGTTGAATTTATGCTTTATTTCACAAAGTATAAATTAGGTGAGATTGTTACGTAGGAAGATTCATTTATGCATCAGGAGATCATCACAATGAAGCGACAAGGAACAATGCAGTTGACAGAAACTGATGGCCGTATCAGCAACTGATGACAAGGAACAATCAGTATCTAGAGATTGAGTTTGAGAAGGAAAGAAAGAAGATTGATACGATATAACTTATTTATAGATATATACTTCTGTTGTGCTTATTACTCGATATACTTTTGTTGTAATTCTTATGAGTAAGAAGCACAACACGAGTAATATTTGTGTAACCTAGCAGCTCTTGAGAACATTGTTTTTCTTGAGATAGTATTGTAACAGTTCTTATAGTGATCAATAAGAGCTGAGTTTATTTGTTGTCAATTTTAGCTTATCCGACATTTGATTGAACAATAGATAAAACTCCGCTTAAAGTCTATTGATCAAATCAAGGGCTAACATCTTTAGCTGCATAAATGCCAGAACACACAAAACTGGAACCATCACTTCGTTTCGCTAACAGAATGTGAGTCTGAGGATAATATCTGGCTTTGAAAACCCTTGCAGCTAACATGTGAGGTTATGAATGAAATTCCAGACTTGCTTCCCAAAATGGCTTATATTAAAACCATGCAAACTGCGAAGACCCCCCTCCCTTTTGCTTTTGTCATACTCATATTCTCCCATGACATCCAGTGTATTCCGCTGGTGCGAGTCGCATTGGAGCTCCACCAAAGCCATTGAGCATAAGCTCAATTTCTGACTAAGAGTTTTAGGGATAAGAAAGCAGGACATACAGTAAGACGGGATTGTTGATGCAACATTTTTAATTAGCACAACCTTGCCGAGCTATGCGTTCCACCCTTTGATTCTCTTCCATATTCTATCGACAAGAAATTTAAACACCGACTCCCTAGACCTCCCTACCATAGATGGTAGCCCAAGATAGTTACTTTTTGATAATTCATTATAGACTCCAAGAATATCCGATATTTCTTCTTGTTTATCTGTTCGAACATTTGAACTGAAAAAAATACCCGAACCCTGGAAGTTTACAGCCTTGCGAGATAGCAACACGTAATTGTTAAAAATACTCTTAATTTCACTTGCTTCCTCTTGGTCTGCTCGAATGAAAAAGGAAACTATCATCTGCAAAGAGTAATTGTGTTATAGCAGGTGTCTTGCGACGTACTTTACAATCACAGATCTTATTACCAGCTTACGCATTGCTAATAGCTTTAGATAAACCTTCTACGCATAGTAAAAATAGGTACGAAGATAGGAGATCTCCTGCCATAGACCTCGAAGGAGAACCACTGGACCTAGTTAGAGCCATTAAAGCATATCGAGTATCGCACTGTAGTCATAATACATCTAACCCATCTTTCACAAAAACCCATCTGCTACCTCAAAGGTGAACCACTGGAGCTAGCTAGAGCCATTAAAGCATATCGAGTATCGCACTGTAGTCATAATCCATCTAACCCATCTTCCACAAAAACCCACTGTTGCATTCTTTGTTGAAAAAACCTCCGGTCAACTCCATCGTAAGCCTTGCTTATGTCCAATTTGAGAGTTACCTCTCCGATGCTACCCGTTTGTTTTTGCTTCGTATGATGAATAAGCTCAAAAGCCACCAGGACATTATCTCTTATATTTCTTCCAGGAACAAAAGTAGATTGATGTTCAGAAATAAGCACGGGTAGGATCATCTTCAACCTATTTGCCAACACCTTCGCAAGGATCTTATATAAAACACTACACAAAGCAATGAGTCTTAAATTTGTCATGCGACCCGCATTCTCCTTTTTTGGAATGAGTACTACATTAGTCTCGTTTAATGTTGCAGGAAACATACACTGATTGAACCACTCCTTACATGTATCAAAATATCCCTTCCCAAGCTCGGCCAAAATTGCTGAAAAAATGCAAGATTTAAACCGTCAGGTCCTGATGCTCAAACATTCACCACTAGTCAGTGGACCGCTTTCCTATTTATATAATTTGATTTATATTTCAAAACATATATACTATACGGGGAGAACTATGAATAGGAGGCGTTGAATAAGAGACGGATTTTTACCAATATTTTCACTTTCCCACTGATACTGCCTCATAATATTTTAAATCACAGATGAATAAAAAAAAATTAGAAACTTATACACATTTCACAAATGAAAAAATGAGAAATGAAATGATAATAAAAAAATGTCAACATTCTTGCCCCTAGCAATATAACAAGTTAATGCACAGCAATATGACAAGTGTTCTAAAGGTTAATCCACAAATATGATCTGGAAAAGCTATGTTCAAACAACAGCCATGTCCAAGATACAGTTAAGCTTCTTTAAGGCACTTATGCAGCACCCCTTCTGAATTACTGCCTGAAATAAGGACCAGGAGGATATCCATTCGGGTCCAAGTATTGTCTGGGTGCCCGAGGATCATACACACCACCTGTCGGAAAAGCTGGATCAGGCCCTATATTGTTTGCTCTAGGCTGGTTTAACTCATCAAGCCGAGGGGCATACCGCTGTGTTGCTGACGTGGTGTTTCTATTATATGATAGATTAGTAGCTGGGCCAAAATTCTCATATGGAGTGGTAATTCTAGGATCATGGCTACCAAAATAGCCGCTTCTTTGACATGGCGGATTCTCAATGTGTGGCATATAACCATGATAATCAATGCCCTCCCTCTGATATCCTGGAAACTGCGCTTCTGAAATCCTATTTTCATACAATGAGCTTTGATAATGATTGTCATGTATAGCTTCGTACCTATAGGGCATGGCATCCTCCCTTACCCCATCATATCTTGCTCCAAACTGCTGTGATCCAGGTACCCTAACATCAAAGTGCTGATACTTTTCGGGCTGAATGCCTGCAAGTGAAGTGGTCTCCAAGGGCTGATATTGGCGACGCAGAAAACTGCTGTTCTGCATTCCAATTGGTGATAATTCCCGTGACCCGATTACTTTCTGTCTGACCTCTGGGGACATCTCATATGACCCTTTTATTTTTTTGTCGTCTGGTGATATCTCATGTGATCCTCTTCTATCATGTCTGACCTCCACCTCATTAATTTCTCTTCTTTTATTTTTACCGTCTGGTGATATGTCATGTGAACCTTTTCTTTTTTTGTCCATAGATATCTCGTCTGTCCTAGTCTTTCTCAGTTCTACCGACCTTTTAACTGATTCTCCAATTTTATTCCTGTCCTCTGAGAATACCTCAACCGGTCCCCTTTGCCTCAGTTTTTCCAAAGAAGATTCACCTGATCCCCCTATTTTCTTCTTGTCCTCCTGCAACATCTCACCAGATGCTTTTAATTTCTGTTTGTCTTCCACTAATACGCCACTTGATCCTCGCTTTTTCTGTTTGTCTTCTAGTGATGTTGCATCTGATCCTCTTCTCCATTTTTGCTCCTGTAATAACTCACCTGATCCTAATCTCTGGTTTTCATCACCGCATTTCTTAATTGATTTCTCATCAAATTGATTCTTGCGCCTGTCGTTTATCTCACATCCTGAACCACCTAAATTAGAAAGGAGCCCTTCTTTGTGACTCTCTGCCACACTGGTTGCTGTTTCTTTTCGTTGTTCAGCCTTTTCAGTTGTATATGACTGCATGGGGATATCCTTAGAAAGCCTTTTATCCTCTGGTGGATACTCATGGGTGTACAAATCTTTGAAAGTATCATCCCTCTTCAATATTTCTTGCCTCGTGTGCAAGTCACCATACTTTTTAGCAATCACATGGTGTTTATCAGTCCAGTCCTTCCGGCTCCAAAAGGACAGTGGTGGAGGCTTCGCATTCCACTGGTCCATTTGTTTGTCATTTACATCAACAGAGCCTGGCAAATAAAAGGACTGAAAAGGAAGAAACACAAACATATGCTAAGAAAAATAAGCATCATAAATGATGAAATTAAAATGATTTAGTAAGAAGAAAACATTAGACAATTTTCTTACCTTGCCAGCCAGTAATTCACTATCCTCAAAAACCAAGTCATATGGAGGATCTTTTGTATCTAACCTGGTGAAGAAGGAACACATGATACATATATTCACAAAATACAGATAGCAGAGAGCAAATATTAGTATTAAGCTTATTAATAAACTACCTTTCAGTCTCTGGAGGAACAATAAGAGCAATAAGTTTCGGCCTAAATTTGAGAGCCTTATCGATAAATTTGTTTGCAAGAGCAGACTTGACACCAAAAGGTGGGTTTAGCCCCATTATCTAGTCAAGACACATAAAATGAAGATGTGAAATAGTAATATAAGTTAGTGCCAGAGCTTGAAAAGTAACAATCTTTTACAGATTAACATAGGGATAGTTAAAAATTTAAGCACGCCATACAAACTTTCAATGTTAAATTTGGCAAAACAACTGAAACAGGAATTATAAAAAGTACAAACTCTGACTGTCAATGGACAAACTTTCAATCTCAAGCAGTGAATTATTATTTCAAGTGAGCTTCCTTGTTCTTTGATTAGTTGACACTGAAACTCATCAAATGTGAAGAGATTCCTCAATACTCGACTCCGCTAACCCAGTGTTGTGAAAAGCTCGCCTAGGCGCTAAGCGCGCCCTTAGTGCCTCACCTATGCCAAGGCGAAGCAACTTCAATCAGGCGCGTGCTTGTGGCCTTGAAGCACAAAGCGCGCCTAAGCGCGAAGCGACAGAAAAGCTTTCAACAACGTCAAAAAGGGAAACAAACAACCAGAGGAGCTTACAGAGTGAAAGAACATGTAACTGGAGGTTGAAGAAATGCAAAGGGCTGTCCAAAAGTTTCATCAGAGGTGAAAAAAGAGACTGAAAAACGCATGTCTAGTAGGAAGCAGCTTAAGAGGACCACAAAATACCATTTCAAAATCTGAGATCAGATTCAAAAGATTTAGGGATCGAATTTTTATATCTATATCTATTATTTAGAGTTCATTGTAACGTCAGAATATAACCAAGGTGAAATTGCAGTTAAGATATATCTTCATGGAGGACTTATTAACTGCACAGAAAGAAAAAAGGTTCACTAAAAGATATTATCAAGAATGACCAAAAAGATATGATGACAAAAGACCTTAGGTGGATGCCGCAGAGATACACTCCCAGCAATTGGATTATTGAGTAATATTTACAGAGACAGACACAGAAGTCAGCTGTTGAGATATTTACTACATCCTCCGCGACACGGACTCTCCAATTTTGTCTTCATACTCGAGTCCACAGTACATGACAATAATACTTGGGTCAACGGCGTGACACTGGTGTGGGCATGGTATCGGAGTCAGATCCTTCTTATCAAAACCAGACACTCATCTTACACATCCCAATGCAAAAGGTGTTCATACAACTTGTTTCTAGAGATCATGGTCCACGGATGACTTGTTTCTATGTTATTCTTTTTATTTTATTTCACAATTTACATACAAAATAAGTGCTTATGATTTGTGTGTATTAGACTTATACGAATGTACAGTCTATATAAAGTTTTACTTAGGTTTACAGCCTAGTTCCTGTGTCCAATTTTCATTACACGTACAAGAATCCTAAATAGTTTAAAACCAAGAATCTGACTCTTGGATCTTCACTCGTGTCTGTCCAACACCAGTACCTGAGTCCTGGTAACATAAGCTACATCCCAGTTATGTGCCGAGACAATGGTCATCCAATATCTCTTTAGATAGACTACATGCAATTAGGATGATAAAACTAAATTATTTCCTAATATTTTACATTTTTCCAGCATTCAATTCTGAAAATGGCTATTAATATAGTAAAGTGAATTACAGAGAATTTCAATCTACTACATAATAAATTGCTTCTCACCAATTTTGACCCTGATGGCAATTCATTTGGATCAACGGTCATCCAGTCCCTCTTCTCAAAATTGAAATCATTCTGCAATAAGAGGACAGAAGCAAATATTAGGAACTGATGATGAATAGAACCACTTCTGAAATTTGTAATATCTGTACACATGTAGTGTGTGAAAGACGCTGACAGGAGCACGACAGTATTTTTTATAATATATATACGTCCAAAGAGACATTTGTTTCTGGTTGAAATAGTTAAAATATGAAGGTGTGTTGGCTTAGTCACTGAACAAAATAGATATAATTCAGAGGTGATCAATCAGTTCAACACCTTTGATGTCTAAATATTTACAGTGGATCTTCAGGCCCTCAAATCTCTACCTTCCTTTTTATCAACTTATCTACAAGAGTTGAGGAAAATTCTAAGCGAGTCAACAGTTGCATTTCCTGAGGATATGCTAAATGGGGAGTAGGTAACTCTGTCCTGTCATCTAAATAAACTGATAATTCTCTGCGAGTTAGTTTTGAGGGTTTTTGCAGTTAAGTGTGATGTATTTCCAAATCAAATACTTATGACTTGGCTAGCAATTCACAAATCTTTTGCCCAGTCTTGCTTCGCACATGCGTCATAAAGGCAAGAGCACTTACTTTTCAGAAGATAATGAGTAAAATACCAAACCACTTGCATGTTCTTCTGTGCCCTAACAAAATATCTGTGGAATAGACCTCTACCACTATGGAACAAATATATACAATATGAAATATTTTGATGAGCTCACCTTTGGTTGCATGACATCATAGTTCTTGAAGTAACATTTCTTCCCAGCATCCTCGAGCTTTTTTTTCATGAGACAGCTAAAGTCATTTGCACCACAACAGAAATCAACAATCTGTATAAACAAACAAAACAGGTAATCAGATATATGAAATACACAACAGACTAGCCCAAAAGTTTTACTAGCGTATTTTTACAGAATTATTCAGACATACTTTCATGCATATCTATGCCTTAACATCTACTATAAAGCATAAACCATAGATGTGCAAATACACAGTTGGTGTTTTGAAAATGTATAGGATTATATCCATACACAGATACACATATTTGAAGTAATGCTGGAAGTCACGTTGTAGTAAATATTATCAATTCAAGAGATATTAGGTTCAAATTAAATCATTCTAGTTTAGACGAGTTATCTATAACCATAAATCATCCTGCAGACAGCAGATTACAACAAACATCCCATTGTGTAATAACACTAGCAGGAATCATGCAAAGGCTTAAGTTCAATAGAATCAGCCTGGACAATCAACAATATATACATAAATCATCTTGAGTCTCAAAACAATCTCAAGCAATTAGTACTCGATTCATTTATAATCATAGAGTGTGTGTGTGTGTCTGTGTATGTGAGAGAGTGAGAGGGGGGGGGGGGGGGGGGGGGGGGGGGATCCTCACCATGTCCCCGTCTTCAGCATACCAATGAAGCTTATCAACAACCTGTAAACATATTCTTCTAATCAGATTCCAAAAAACTTCTTTAGAAATGTGCATAATTACACCACAGATCATCTTGCATCTCAATACCTACATGAGTCAAGGTGTCAGCTAGAGCCAATTTGGGTCTGAAAATAATTGCTTAAGATACAAAGTGATAAGTTAGAAGTCAAAATTTAAATTTGCATCTGTTTGGGTAAATTTATATTTATGAGGATCTTATGACTTGTTAAAAAATTAATAACAAAAAAATAATCTGATAGGTTGTCTATTTGATTGTTTTAAGCTTTTATCATTTAAAATTATAAAAATCAAATAATTTATTCAAAAAAGTACCTCCTACCAACTTCTAGCATTACGTTGTTTTTTACCTTATACCAAGTTTCTGATTTATTACACAAACAAACATTTTTCAACTTGAAGTCAAAAAATAACTTTAAGCTCCCCGCTTAAAGTGATCCCCAATAAGCTCTAGGAAAGGCAGCCTAGGTGCACAATAGGTCCATCAGGCAAACTAACGTTCAGCTATATATACTGATTACTCTTGAAAAATTGAAGTAAACTTCGCTTGTAGCTGTTAAAATGTATCTTTCAGTAGTCTTATTCCAAACATGACACATTATAGTTAAACCCTTGCAAGCTAATTATAACATTCTTAAATCTTCGAAAACCTAAAAAATTATAAATTTATTTAAGTTTATTAAGAGATAATTAGTATCATTTATTATTTTTAGAAATTAATGAAATTATTATATAAATATACATAGACATGAATGCTTTACATATAATTAGATGCCTAGGCAACTGCCTTTGGCCAGTTAGGCGTTCAGGCGGCCTCCACATATATGTTTACGAGCCATTGTCCAAAAAAAGAAGATCAAGTAAATAAAATTAGGAAATGAAACAGATTTTATATTGTAGATTGATGGTTCAATTTGGCCTCGGAATTCAGATATATCAAATGGTAGGTCTTCCTTTGTTATAAAATCCAAAAACAAGAACATTCAGGAATACAAACATCAATAAAAAAAGTGACATTTTACATTCCACTTTTATTTAAATGTATGAAAAAAAATGAATTCTATATTCACAGTTCTAGTTTTCATTCTCGGCCATTGTTGTCATGGCACTCGACTAGTCGGATTCAATTGATCGAGTAGAGAGGTCGACCAGTCGGTCGACTAGGATGACTAGTTGGTCAACCTGTCAGACTAGTCGGTCAACTCATCAAAAATTGCAAAATCTGGTCAATTTGTTTTCTTAAAGAGAAACATTTTCTAAAATCCAACTCAAGACTAGTCAAGAGCAACAACATGCAACATGCAAATCTTAGTTTTCTTTTTCTTTCTTTCATTATACATTAAATTTACATTGGATTGAAACTTGTGTGTGTGTCTTTCTGTATGTATAGATAATAAGAAACTCATATGTGTGTGTGTGCGCGGGCGCGCGTATGGAATGAAAATTAAAGAGATGCTTATGCTTATAATTAGAATATCTAATTTGTAAATCGTAAGCAATATATGTACAAGAATGTTGGAATTTTAATGAGAAATCATATACATAATTATTTAATTTATTATTATTAATTTATCGACTAGTTTGTCACCAGTCAACAAGTTGTACCTTCATCGACTTGACTTGAATTATCAACATGACAACCGTGTACTCTACCACAACTACTTTGCTCTTCTAATGTCAAAATTCTCTCAACAGGATCAGATCTAAGTAGTAATCAGCAAAATGCATCCATCTCGTCTGGACCAACTGCACTTTGTTACCTTAGAAAATTGCACATTGCATCCGTTAACAAAGTGCATCTCTAACAAATTTTGAGGTGACAGTGTAAACCCTTTCTGTCAATATCGTCTAAATTGGCAAGGGTTAAGTTAAAATAACATGATAAAATGGTATTGTAACTGTCTTCTACCCATCTCTATATATACACATTCACTATTTTATGTTTTATTGTATATAGCCCTAATTCATTTGTTCTTTTTTGCTTCCCGGTAAAGACAAATTTGATAGCAGAGAGAGATGTGTGTGTGGAAATTGGATGGTGGCTAAAACGGGAAATTGGATGGTGGCTAAAACGGCTTGGAAAGAATATGATAAAGAAGAAGTGACAACCTGGTATAAGGAAAGAATTGGTTATAAGAAGAAGATGATTCAATACTTAGAATTCATAGGAATGGAGCGAGGAACGGACAGCGACAACTGAAGAATAAAAAAGTAATAAGTGAATAATTCATTACAAGTCTCATAGTATGACTAGCTCGAGGTTGCTATGAAGATGGAGACATGAATTAGGGTTAGGGCTGAAAAAGACATGTTATATGGAGAACATGATGAATAGAATCATCTTCATATATATTACTGAAAATACACTTACTAAAATAGACATTAACAGTCAAAAGGAGGCACTATGCAGCCCAATAAATGGTGTAGGATGCAACCTGGAATTATTTGAAATTGTAGCACTGCGAGATTTGTCAAAAGAGTCAAACTGATATATTAAAGAAGATAAAACATGTAGAACTCATAACACTCATGAATACAATCAGCCACAATAAGTATTGTTACTTGGATATTTCAAGCATAGCAATCATGTCTACTTACACACACACACACAGAGGCCCACCAACCTTTTCAAGCTTGTCAATCTTCGTGAAATGCCTACCAAATGATGTGTAACGCATGCCATGTAGAAATGGTGCAAGATATACACGAAGCTTGCTCTGCAAGAAAATAGAAGAGCTTTCACTTACGATAAAATTAGGTTAAAAGGAAATCTGTATCACTAATATACATAAATTAAACAGTAACAAGTCTATTACATATAAGTTATATAACACCACTCAATCAAAATAAGTCACAAAAATCAATAAATATAGGCATTTACATAAATTAAGTAATTGTTCAATCCTCAGACAATCAAATCACTGTGAAAAAATCTGTTACACTATCTTTCATTCAATCCAATTGGTATCATAACTATCCCAACACAGTTTAATCATAGACCCTATGAAATGTGTCTCATGTAACCAATCGGCAACCAATCATTCATTAAGAATATTAGATTAGGCTGGAACTTCACAGTATAAATCAGGAATTTTGGTGCATAAAAGTTAACTGATTAACTTCTTTGATTAATAAGGATTTGGATCATTTCATTGAATATAGAGGTACTGAGCAGAAAGCAGAGTGACAAGGCACTTCTTGTTAATCCAAAGCAGATATGTTCAATAAAAAGGGCAATACAGAAATATTCCGCACTTGAATTTATTAAACAAAAGCTTATTCTACACAGGCTACTAGTTTCAGGTTGTCGACAATCTTCAAGGCAGGAGTTTATAAACTTCACCAAATCGGCAATCAGCAAAATGAAAAGACCTTGAAATTTTTCTTGACTAAAAACTTAATATAGTAGCTCATCAGAGATCTAGTAGGGTACAAGTAGTTAAAAATATATTAATTATTTTTGGTTACAATTAAGTACCTTCCACTTCATCATTTCATTTAAAAGGCCTGGCCCACAAACAGCCTTTGCATCTTCAATACTTCCCCCTTCTTCTAGCTTCTTCACAGCTTCGCGGAGAGCCTGTCAATGCAAAGAAAATTTGTGATCTGCCAGTAGGAAGCTACACACGACACTTATATATAGTAGAAAACTATCCAGACTATAAAGTAAGAGATACCTCGACAGAACCCTCCACCTTCCCCATGGTAATGGTTCTGTCAACAGCATGTTTTGACGAGTAAGCATGTGTGGTTGGCACTTTGTGCTTTTCAGTGATCTCAGACAGTGTTATTGAAGATGTTGCATCTTTCATCAAGGCCAATATTCTGCAGCACAGTGACAGATGTTAATTCATATTACAAGCTCCTTTTGCGACATCAATATAACTCTAATACTCTAATTTAAAACATAAGTAAAAAAAAGCTCGTTTTATCTGCTGTAGAATTCTCAAAGATTTTGGGGAAACGTAATAAAACAAATGATGTAATACATGTCACCTGCTTTCAGAGTCGGCTTCTAGAGGGGGTAATCCACTTGCTTCACTTGCAACAGACTTAACAGTAGAGATCCGACCATGTTCACCATCAGCTGCAGCATTATCTTCAGATGGTTCAGGACCTGGATTCATCAAGCTAAATAAGCTTAATCCTAAGGAAGGCTTTCGTTTGTTTTGGGTGGACTTGACCATTGAGGATGTCTTGCTCAAAGGCTTCCGAGAGAGATCCTTAACTTTTGTTTTTCTTGAAGAAGCTACCTCAGTAACTTTTCCAACACCTTTTCTTAAAGGAACACCCTGTTTGGCTGCACTACACACTTTATCTCTGCCAATAGTTGGCTTCACTATTCTCTTTCTTGAATCATCTCCTACTACAAGATCTTTTTTCTTCATTGGAACTTTTTCTTTGCTTGACACCATTTCTGAAGCTTGCTTTCTCACATTTGGAAATTTTATGTGATTTCTCAAAGGAGTGGCAAGTTCCTCGTCAATTTCATGTTCTCTGGTAAAGATGCAAAATGCATTATCATACACATAAGAATAACCAGTTATCTATTTCTAGAATATGTCGTGATATGCGCCGCATATAGGATAAGAAACTAAAATTACAACTGCAAAGCGCTTACAAGCAATATATTAATATGCGCTTCTTTGGCATAAGTTTTTCCCATGCTCTAGGTAAAACATCATCCGCATCATCCGACCCATCAAAAACAATTTCTCTGTACAGAGAACCAAGCCATCAACTAGACAAACAAAAACTGAAAAATAATATCTAAAAACCGTATCAAGAAAAAGCGCAAATAATTAAATTTTAATGAGAACCTTGGTAAACATTTCTTGTGGTAAGACTTTGGACAACGTCTACACATTGCAAACCTCAATTCAGGATCCCCCTCGGTTTCTGTCTGTTTGCATACGCAGCATTTGTGAAATGGACATGTGAATGATGCCCCACTGCTAATCTTCCCCTCAAGCTCTTTAGCTTCGAATTCCCTAGAAGGGTGTAACAACTTCGAAACACAATGTGGATGATAAAATCGACCACATTCCCCGGATACGCAGCGAAAGACCTAGCAACAATTAAATCTTAGTGGGAGGAGTAATCCAAACAGTTACATAATGGATACTGGAAACGGGGTAGAAATATAAGTTCCCCCACAGAATTTGTATATAATCAAATTTACATATTTGAGGTGTACCACAGTATATCATAGCTATCTTGATTTTTGGCCACTTAAGCAGTAAATTGCATTTCTAATATCATCTAATACTCTCTGTCTCACCCAATTCTTTACATTGGAGTTGGGGAAAGAAGTTAAGAAAAATGTATAAAGTAGTATGAAAGAGTAAGAAAAGTAGGTAAAGTTGTGGGATTCGTTACTACTGAAAAAGATGGATAAAAGTAGTGGGTGAGATTAATTTTTAGATTATAAAATGTTTAGTAGTTTTAGAAAGTTTTGACATGTAAAGAATTGAGAGGGACATCCCAAAGAGGAAAGTGTAAAAAAATAGATGGGACAGAGAGTATCTTTTTTTAAAAGAACCACATTCTTCTTATTTTAATTGGGCCCAAAAAACCAAAAAATCCACAGTTATTATTTCACATCAGCCCAATGATTAACTAACTGTCAGGATCTGTGTTTGTTTAACTAGTACTAAGTGAGATACAAGGTAGCACTACAACAGCAGTGGTAAGGGCAGTTTAGTCTTTTCAGGATTTAATAGTCCAGGTCTATGAATACCTGCAGTAGACATACTTTTGGATTATGCATTATGAAATATCAGAAAATGGGACTTGGTTCTACCAACTGCTTCTTTCTCTAAACTCTCCACTCTCTCTGCAACTGAATTCTGAGTTCTCTCTCTAGGGTTTCTATCTCTCTTAACTTTCTTCCCTGAAATCTATCAATCTCTATCTGTTTTCCACTTGTTTTTAGCCTTAATCAAGCTATAATATCCGTTTCCATTACATGATTTACTATCAAACTTATAAAAAAACGCAAAACAATCATAAAATCAGAAATTACAAATCAGGAATTCATTAATACCTGACACCAACCAACAGAAATGCTTCATTTTTTAGTACAGTGTTTATTTTCAGTAAGTTTTACTCCTGACTCTTGTTCTGATATAAAAGGGGGATTGTGATGGCTAATTCACGTCATGGCATGTTGAAGAAATTGTGGGATGAGCAACTATGGTGGGACAATACTGGCTTGGATCCTTATAAGGGCACGACGCCATGACCTATGATAACTGACAGGATTTTCAGTGATTATGAATGAGGATAGAAATTACTTGTATGAATTGAAGGTCACCGCATATAGTGAACAAGCTAATGTGCCGGCCACGATAGTAGTCAATAGACTCAATTTATATCAAACATTAATTCAACATAAGTACGAAGATTATCTAAATTATAACATTAAGGTCCTAGCATATAAATGAATGTAAAAAAGCAGAAATCTCTAGGCAAAAATAAATAAGTAACAAATGGGGATGAAACTGGAGAAGATAAAAATTGTATCTCACAAAGCCAGAAGATTAGCATCTTTTTGACACAAGAAAATAGTAGAAATTACTTTTTCGCCTACAAAGAACTTCTACAATTTTCATACGAGCCAAGTTATATTATTAAAGGATTTTGATACTAGTGGGTCTTAGCATCTACTATTTGCAAAAGAAAGGGTTGTCGAGTGTTGCTTCATTCTACCCAAGTAGTAGAGGCAGGGAGGGAGGTCAGGGATTGACAACTCGATAACAAACTAATTACAGGATTGGAAGTAAAGATGGAATGTCACACGAAACAGATGAAGATGGCAAGTATGCAGTTAATAATGATCAATATGTGCAGCACCACCAATAACCATGTTAAGCTTACATGGCAGATTCATCACAATATGCTACTTTAAACCTCTCTTCATACTATAAATTGCAACTCCATATACATTACATCAGGCTTCCTTAATCAAATACCAGTTCTAGGCAATTCAAACTTAAGCAGAGCTTAGAGTAAGAGAGTATATAGATCCTTTTAAAATCAACAAGTAACATCACATATTCTTTCAACTGTAACCATACCTC
The DNA here is from genome assembly GCF_001625215.2 of Daucus carota subsp. sativus. Taxonomy (NCBI): domain Eukaryota; kingdom Viridiplantae; phylum Streptophyta; class Magnoliopsida; order Apiales; family Apiaceae; genus Daucus; species Daucus carota. The sequence goes on from NC_030381.2 coordinate 24,046,468, forward strand.
ACAATCAGAAGATTTGTCGTCGGATGACCCCAGCTTACCACAAGAAAAGCATTGGTGACATTTATATCTGCAATTCTTACAATAGAAGTTCTGTATTGCCTGTAATTAATATGCACACAATCAGATAAGATGTGTGAAAATTACGACAGAGTAATTAGTCTACAAGAATATAAGAGAATGGATTACCTCCACTTGTTCGTCAGAAAAACCAAGTGATACACAATCTGAATCCAGACCAGCTTCTTCAGTTGCATGAAATGACCTTAGACACTTGCCTTCACAACTTCACAAGACAATAGTTCCACGAATTTATTAATTAATTGTTATATAAACTATTACTTAATTATTATTTAATATAAATAAAGGGAAGTAAATTTATTAGTTTTTATGTTCGATGATGTCTATAATATTTCCCCCTTCATTTGAGTTGCGCTTGTTTGAAACATAACGTGTTAACATTCACAATTTGGTACTTAATGAATTCATATTTTTATTCTATATGTATTTTGATAACTGCAACTCTTGAGGAGCTCGTCCCTAAAATCGAGCTGAACCTTTGAGCCTCTTGCCTTTGTTAAGGCATCAAAATTCAAAGGATACATGTAACAACAAGAAGTAACAATAAAGAGAGATAACAATATTGATGAAAAGGTTTGTGTGTGTGGACTTTCTAAGCATCCATGAGTAGAAGTCAAAATAAATGTTTGTAAAATTAGGTAGGTAAATGAAATAAATGATTTGCATACCACAATATGTCACCACCATTATCACAAATTGCACAAACTTTATCACCCTGCTCCTCATCATCAGATTCCGCTTCTTCAGTTTCATCAATGATATCATCATCAACTATAAATGCAGGCTTTGTTGTAGTACTAGCTTCTGCATCCTGTGACTGGAGCACGTGTGATATTGAATATAATAAACTCTTGCAGACAGACAAGAGAATAGAAGGAGAGTGTTAAGTGTATTACCTTGTCAAAAAAATTCCATTTCTTGGGATCCTTGTCCAGGAATGTAGTTAAAATCTGCTCAATAAAGCAACCTAGTCATCAGTTAAGAATGCTTTCAAATAGTAAACGAATCAGAATGTTACAATTACCCCCAAAGATACCGTACAAAGTACCCATATCCATATAGACATTACCAAAAGTGCTTTTTTCATAGAAATGAGCTAATAATATTTCAAGTAACCTAAATTTACCAAATATATGTAACATATCTACTATGCAGCTATACATAATTGAAATAACATAATAGGCAAAAGTTATTTTTTTATAGAATATGTACTTCTGAATAATGTGATGATAATTTCTGAGTGCTTTCTATATTCTAGTTAATGATAATAACACAAACCTTAGCTTTAGCTAGTCCTTCATCCCTCTTAACAGCTTCAGATATTAAACTGGCGTGATCCACCAAATCATTTTCACAAGGACCAGGCTCGAACCTAGTAATTGAAAATTTCATCATCTAGTGACAATGTCGAGTCTATCAAAAATACGGATTTTAAGTAAATTGGCAGTTATTGAACACGTAAAAATACCTGAAAACTTTACATAGGTGCTCACATAAAGCTCTCCCAGATGCCTCTGGATTTCTTCTCAAAAAATGTAAGGATTGTAGAGTAATCAAAATTGTTCTAAATATATTTTCATGACTCTTTCTTGGCTTTTCAAGCTTCATCCAATTATTTTCCTTCGATATGAGTAATGATATTTCAGGTTTCATATTGGAAAGTTCAAACTTCCACGCTTCAGCCTGCTTATATATTTTCTGAAGCCCATTATCAATAGACCCATGCATGAATATCTGCTTCTGTTTACCCCCGGTTCTCTCACCATCACTCCACTGAACAGGTAACTCCGAAAACGAAACGGGATCATCACTGCCATCAACAAAGTTGTAGTCTGTGACAGAATGAAGAACAGGTTCACCCTCGTCATCTGAAGACGCCATCTTCTACTACAATTGCACAATGGTTACAGATTTTTAACCATAAATACGCCAACTATATATTACCATGAGGATGGTGGACATTACAAAAAGTAACCAACATTTTCGATCAAACAACATATAGTAACGATAGCCTTTCCCTTATAAAAAGGGTTGGAGTAGCACTTTTACAATATTACAACGTTAATATCCAAAAGACCAAAAACTACTTTCTAACACTTAAATTCAAGTGCAATAACTCAAATTCCAACTACAACATAAAGCGATTCGACTCTAACTATTATTGTTCTGTAAACTTACTTAAAAATGATTTGCGCCTGGATTTCTCTACAGAATTGCAAGACACATGACCTACAATACAAAACAACTATTTAACCCAATTCACACACCACCACTCGAAGAATAAATATGCAAATTATACATCAAAAAACAACAAATTCACTAAATATAAGCATTCGTACACATAATCGATTCATAATTGACCATGAAATTAAGTGTAAAACGTAAAACAATCGAATATCACATAAACTAGGGTTTTGCAATTGAAAAGGCAATCGAACAATACATACAGGCAGATATGTATAGATATAAATACACACATACCTGATCAATGGATAATTTAAATCCCTGGATGATACTATATGCTCTGAGGGTTTTTAAGTACGCGTGTGTATTCTCAGGTATTTATAGAGATTTTTATTTCCCCTTTTTTTCAGATAAACCGCTCCGCAGTATCTGTATTTCTCTGTCAAACTCAAACGTGTGTACTGTTCAACACTCCTCTATAAAACGTACTACCCTCCTCATTTTGATTGCACGGGTGGACCAACTACGAAAGGATTATTGTCCGTCCTAGTTTTATATTTTTTTACAAAAATTTATATGGAAGAATTCAAAATAAATTCATATATATTATGTAATATATAATATAATATATATACTTAATATAATATATATACTTAATATGTGCTAGTGAGTAGCGAAAATTCAAAAAAAATCCAAAAAATACCCGTTATTTTGCCCAAGCCCATTAACCCATTTACCTGCTTACCCAATAACACGTTTTGGTTTTTTCTTTTGGATAATTGATCGTGCATTTAAATTATCTTCCACCTCCTAATTCAAAATTTTGAATTCCAGATCGACTAAAACCATCTTCAAGCTTATGGATCATCTCTGCAATCTTCTACCATTGATATAGCTATTGTGTTCTTCGCCAGGCATGGAAAGTGACGGTATTGCTACATCGGCAGTGGGTACAAGTTTATGCTAGGAGATGTATACATCCATGTAAACACGTCTCTAGCGAGCCCATCGTGTTAATAGTCTGATTCACAAGTCGCAAGCGACGTAAACGTGGAACAGCTCTCGACGGGTTTTTGCATAACAGAGTGTCAAAATTGCAGCAAATGGGCGATTATGATTCATGTGAACATCACACTGCACGTTATGGTATGAGACGATTATGATCAGCCTATCGTGTAGGTCATTGTTATGTTATTTCAAATTCAAAATTTTTATATTAGATTTGACATCCAGCACAAGGACTCCGCTAGGCACCGTTCATACTAACAAATGCTTGAACAAATCCAATGAACCTAATATCAAGCAGAATCAGCATCGTGCGGACATCGTATCGGATGGTAAGGCCTGCTCTTTCTTATGTTTTTCACTCCGTAGTCTCATTCATGATTACTAACACCAGATCTTTTACGTTATAAATATCTGTGTCTTACCTCCAAATCATTCAATTTACTAGTACATAATGACAAAGAGAATAGCCAATCCTGTGCAAGTCATCAAGGCAATCCAGGTTGTTTGCTGATCATTAATATGTGTTGTCTTTGGTTGTTCATCGATCGTTAGTAGTTATCAATGTGTGTGTTAACAACTTTTAGTCGTATATCCCGAGGACCAAGCATCCACACAATACTTGATCGGAAGAGTAAAGGAATTTCCAATACAACATCCATTCAGAGTGGTAATGACCAAGTTTGTAAAATCAAATATAAGTACATTTTCGGACTATTTTCTTCCTTGAGATGTGTTTCAGTGTTGTCTTGCAGATACTAAGAAGCGTGGTCGTGGTCTAGGAGTCAACAAACTCATCAGCTCTCTGTAGCAAGAAAACGAACATGCAAAAGAAATTGCACATGGTAATATTTCATTGGTAACATGTTAAGTCCTGAAACGACTGTAGAAGGGGGGGTTGAATACAATCGTCACTAAAAAATCACGGCGGAATAATCTGATTAGAATATAACTTGTTAATCAGATTTTAATTAATTAATATAACAATGTTTTAAGTCGTTATATAATTAATAAGGTTCGTTTTAATGTCCACTAAAGTTCGTAGAATAAATTCGACAGGATGTATTCTAACTTAGTGATTAAAACAGCCGAGTGATCAAAGCACAGAAAACTGTGGATATAACAATAGCAAGTTACAAACAACTTGAAAGCTTTTACAATGCTTGAACACTTTACAAATGAAGAAGTGAAACCATATTTATAGGCAAATCACTTGGAACTAGGTATGACATTGAAAGGAATGACTTTCTAGCTTAGGAATGACATTACAAAGCAAAGCCATGCCAAAAGGAAGGAAGGAATGACATATTAAGGGAATGTCATACTGATACAAATGGTATGACATTATTTCCTTGGCCTTCAAGGGTCATTTGGCATGACTTAAATAGCTAAAGTCATAAGAAATCAAGTGGTATGACTTAATAAGTCATAAAGCATCAAAGGGTATGACATTATAAGTCATACAACACAAGACATAAGGACATAACAAGAATGTCATTCTGGATGACACGGTATGACTTTCTTAAGTCATACCAAAGGATGTCATATGCAAGCACACGGTATGACTTTCCTAAGGAAACTCATACCGATTGATTAAACCATGTTAAATGCATCAGAATGACATTATTAAGTCATGGCTGGAAAAGACATATAGGAGGACACGGTATGACTTTCTTTAAGAATGTCATACTGAGTCTTTTTGTCCATAAAATCAGTTTTATTAATTATATAAATATTCAATAATTACTCACTTAATTATATTAATTATATAAATTCATAAATTAAATTAATTCGAAGGTGAATCAATTTAAATAAATAAATTATATAACTAATTTAATTATTTTGATAAGTGAAATAATTAAATAAATACTTATAAAATTATATTCCTTCAGCAGCATGGACTCCAGGCTTTGTTGAACGTTGTAGATCTTTCACTTGATTGACCGGCCACTCATAGTTGATGCAGAATACTTAATCTGAGTAGCTGACACACAAATATACTGTCTGGTTCATCTGTATCTAGCTGAATCAAATATTCTTTATCAAATAAACATTTGAGATGTGGCTTGATCGTTGAGTCTTTGTCTTCGTAGTTCTTCTTCATAAGTAACAATGGTATGGAATCTTCTGAATAAATAAAGTATTAAAACTTTATACCTTCTGGACTTCTGGACGTGCTACAAAAGATTATTTGTACACTGAGGCTTGAACATATTAATGAACTTCTTCCAGTGGTGTGCAGCAGCATCCTGAAATTCTTCAGACATATAATTTCAATAAATCACTTGACGTTCTTCGTACAGATTCCTTCAACAGTACTTGCTATTTACCTTGCTTTCTTATCAGAGTTGAGTTGGTACCTCTTTAATTACAAATAGGCTAAACATGTGCTTTTCATAACATATTCGTATTTCTATTAGTTGGTGTGTCACCGCGAATCCTTAAATTTGAACATCTACATGTACTAAACGTTGAGGGAGGGGACTTTGAGTTAAGACATTGGCGAGGCAAAAGCTTGCACAAGATTCTCAATTTACATCCATGGAGCCAAGTTCGGATAAAATTAGTAACTTTTCCCTTACATGTTACATAAAACAATGCACTATCTTCACAAATATCATTTTGGGATACATCTCTATCTGATGGGAATTCTCATATGTTGATCATAGGTCTTGACAGTTCCCCAAAAAATCCCGGTTCGTGTAATGGTCTTTTCGTAACTGTATTATCATAAATTTAATATTATACCTGCTTAATCAATGTCTCGGGTATGATTACAGATTCTGTGACTCCGAGGAGCACCATCACATTCCAAGGTACGACTACTAAAGGATTATTGACCGTCCTAATTTTATATTTTTTTAGAAAAATTTATATGAAAGAATTCAAAATAAATTCATATATATAATTAATATATGCTAGTGAGTAGTGAAGACTCAAAAAAAATCCAAAAAATACCCGGTATTTTTCCAAAGCCCATTAACCCATTTTCCTGCTTATCTGTTAACCCGTTTCTATTTTTTCTTTTGGATAATTAATCGTGCATTTAACTTACGCATATTTTGTTACCTTATCTTCCACCTAATTCAAAATTTTGAATTCCAGATCCACAAAAACCATCTTCAAGCTTATGGATCATCTCCGCAATCTTCTACCGTTGATATAGCTACCGTGTTCTTCGCCGTGCATGGAAAGTAACGGTCTAGCTACATCGGCAGCGGGTACATGTTTGTGCTAGGAGATGTATACATCCATGTAAACACGTCTCCAGCAAGCCCGTCGTGTTAATAGTCTTATTCACATGTCGCAAGCAACGTGAACGTGGAACAGCTCTCGACGAGTTTTTGCATAAAAGAGTGTCAAAATTGCAGCAAAGGGGCGATGATGATTCATGTGAACATCACACTGCACGTCATGGTATGTGACGATTATGATCAGCCTATCGTGTAGGTCATTGTTATGTTATTTCTAATTCAAAGTTTTATATTAGATTTGTCATGTAGCACAAGGACTCCGCTAGGCACCGTTGATACTAACAAATGCTTGAACAAATCCTATGAACCTAATATCGAGTAGAATCATCATCGTGCGGACATCGTATCGGATGGTAAGGCCTACTCTTTCTTATGTTTTTCACTCCGTAGTCTTATTCAAGATTACTAACACCAGGTCTTTTACATTATAAATATTATGTCTTACCTCCAAATCACTTTGGTTGTTCACCGATCATTAGTAGTTATCAATGTGTGTGTTAACAGCTTTTAGTCGTATATACCGAGGACCAAGCATCCAAACAATACTTGATTGGAAGAGTAAAGGAATTTCCAATACAACGTCCATTCAGAGTGGTAATGACCAAGTTTGTAAAATCAAATATAAGTACATTGTCGTACTATTTTCTTCCTTGAGATGTGTTTAAATGTTATCTTGCAGATACTAAGAAGCGTGGGTATGGTCCAGGCGTCAACAAACTCATCAGCTCTCCGCAGCAAGAAAATGAACCTCCAAAAGAAATTCCACAGGGTAATATTTCATTGGTAACATATTCGAATTTCTGTTAGTTGGTGTGTCACTGCGAATCCTCAAGTTTGAACATCTACATGTACTAAACATAGAGGGAGGGGACTTTGAGTTAAGACATTAGTGAGGCAAAAGCTTGCACAAGATTCTCAATTTACATCCATGGAGCCAAGTTCGAATAAGATTAGTAACTTTTCCCTTACATGTTACATAAAACAGTGCACTATTTTCACAAATATCATTTTGGGATACATCTCTATCTGATGGGAATTCTCATATGTTGATCATAGGTCTTGACAGTTCCCCAAAAAATCCCGGTTCGTGTAATGGTCTTTTCGTTATTGTATTATCATAAATTTAAAACTCCCTCCATCCCATTTTAAGTGTCCACTTTGCAAATTTCACACATATTAAGAAATAATTAATGTAATGTTTTGATCACTATCTTCCCATAACTAATCAGCTTAGTTTTCATTAATATTAATTACGCACCTCATTAATTACTTTGTATTGGACCTTTCTCCACTTCAAATTACACTATACATTCATAATCCCTCGAAATATATTTATGAGGGGCTTGTTAGTTGTATTTAATACTATATTGGAAATAGTATAAATTTTACATGGGTTAAAGAGTATGACACATATTTAGGGATTTTTTTTTTTGCTAAGTGGACACTTAAAATGGGATGGAGGGAGTATTATACCTTCTTAATCAATGTCTCGGGTATGATTGCAGATTTTGTGACTCCGAGGAGCACCATCACATTCCAAGGTACGACTACTAAAGGATTATTACTCGTCCTAGTTTTATATTTTTTTAGAAAAATTTATATGGAAGAATTCAAAATAAATTCATAAATATCTCTCTATCTCTCTATATTATAAATCCTGTTGTGTTTTTCACTACAAAATGACCACTTTGTCCCTCTACATTTTCACTTATTACATTATATGGCCACTCTCCCAACACGTGGCTCTCTCCCAACCACATCCTCCTCACAGCTTTAGTTTGAAAAAATTAGGGCTCCTGAGAAACAAAGCGGAGCTTAGAAGCCTCTGCCTCTCGGCCTTTTACTTTGCATCCATGGAGAAGGTTTCTAATCTCTCACCCCATGCTTCTATATTTCGGTATCCTTTTTTTCTTTGTTGTTGTGTATACTTTTCTATCTCTCATTTTAAAGTTCCTTATCTTCACATCAGTTTATACGCTCTCTTCGATTTTGAATTTCTGCTTTGACGGTCCCAGAAGCGACTTGCTTCTGATTGTGCTCACGACTTTCACGCCTTTCGGCTATAGTGGAGTACAGGCGCTGCTTGGATCTGCTGATGGATGAGGTATTTCCTTCTCCCCAATATTATTACCACTTTCATTTTTTATTTAGGTTAATCCTTTTTGTTGGTTATTTAGAGCTCGGAGAAATGTTTTTCGTTCAGATCTGTGCCCGAGGATTTTATCCTCACAAATGTCTATAAGTTTGTCCTCGAATTAAATTCATATATGTGGCTTGCTTCTATGTCCTGGGATTAAATTCATATATGTGGCTTGCTTTTATGTCCTGGAAATAATTTTGGGAATGATTATATATATTGATAAATATTAGACTAATTTTGTTTAATTCTGTTGTTAGTTAATTATGATGAAAGTTCATGGTAATTCAACTATGAGCTCCCCACTGGCAGTTGAAGGTCATTTATACTTTTGGTTTTTTGTTTGGAATATTTTGCTGAATGATGGATATTGATGTAATTTATATTATTCTGCATTTTAGGTTTTTGTATTGACAGTCATATAGGAAAGAAGTTGGTCAAAAGTAAATTAAATTCTCCTCCCCGATGCCATAATGTTGTGAGTTTGTCAAAGTAGAGTTTTGTATTGTCTTCCTCGATACATAATAGATATTATCTTCTTATACAAATTTCATTGATCATTTCCGATGCAGATGAAATAACTGATTTGCATATGACCAAATAAAAGGAAAGCGGTTCAGGAAGTTATGTCTTCACAAAGTAGGTTTAACAATTGCTTCTGTGTTGGGTTTAATAAAATCATTTATTATTTCCGTTGGTTAGTTTTTTGTATGAATGATCTGTTTTCGTTGTTTTGTACTTTAAATTTTGTGTGTACTAATTATTTTTGTAATTTGTGTTTTTAAAGTAAGTCATAGTCACAGTACTTCACTGCACGATAGAGATATATCGTCAAGTACTAATTAACTAAGAGAAACGACAAGCAACAATTGTCCGCAAGAAGATAGGTATGGATTTGGTAAAGTCCCCCGAAAATGAGAAAAAGAAGAGCAGAAAATGCCACCTTGATTAGAATGGTGGATACCAAAATGATAACATAGAAAATAAAATAATATTCAGATTATGTGATTTTTTACCGTTTCATGACATTATGTAATTATATAAATTAAAGACAAAAATTTAGGAGGGGGGGGGGGGGGCAGCGCTGCTTGTCCTTTGAATGCCAGGAAAAATCTTCATTGTTAAAGTCATTTATAATCGAACCGAACTCTGTTGAGTCAAACTGTGAGTAATAATGCAGCGCCAAATGGCTTGAACAGATATAGAAAGGCCGATTTCTTTTTGGAGTAATTCAGGGATGGAGAAGCATGCTAGCGATGTCAACGCTGAATTAATAAAATCCAAAAAATATACGCATTAGACAAAATCAGAATAATGACATATGTGTTACAACAAAATGTACACGATACTGATTATTTAGGCCATACATCGTCTCACAGCTAAGCAAACGCTTCCTAAACATCTGATATTCTTTATCTCTGACGCAGTCTGCTCAACAATTTTATCCACTGGAAAACATATTTGTTCCCGTTGTATAGCAATATTTTTCCAGAAAATATTATAGCCATCCCAAAGAGCTAGAATGCTATGAACCTTCGGAAGGAGATCGACAAGAAGCAACTCTGTTAAGTTTGCATGAAGTATTCCTTTCCATTCAAGTTCTATAGAGGTATATATTATATGCCTGTTCACATGTATGAAAGAAAATTTAGAAATCTCATATCGTAGTTTATACACCAAAAAAGTACAAATTTAAAAAGGCGTACTTATTACCATTAACACTATCACCAATTAAATTAGTAATTTTTTTATATCAGTTGTATTAAATCAAAATTATTTATTATAAATAAAACTACTACATTGCAACTTCTCTTATTCAAAACTAAATTAAACATAGGTATGCTTAATGGTCTAACTACTGTCAATTGAAGTAAATTTCTCGGCTAATTCACATTGTTTTATATATGGGTCTTGCTTTGTTCTATATAACCACAAAAGTGAGCATGACATTGGTTGAAAGCGCTTTTTATCCATAATAAGGCTACACATGCCCAGATGCCTACGAGCGGGAGTCCACGAATGGGATGCTAAAGTTTCAGTTTGAAGTTCTATCCTTCAATATATCTCGTTAAAAAGTTTGGAATAAATGCTTATGACTATATAGTAATGTGGATACCTGTTGGTCCTCGAATGTATTGCAGAAGGAGGGATTGAATGCAATACTGATAAATTTAAATCTTAATTCAACAACCAATTAAAGATTTAAGTATATCAGCAGAGTATGATACAAACTAATTTATGAACACTTGTAGTTTAACTTCACAAAATAAATGGCTTATTTATTTTGCTGTTTTGCTCCAACCTCGAAAAATAATTCTCGAGCTTCGGTTATCTCAAGGAATACACTTGTGTTTCACTCCCTTGGTGTTCTCTCTGTTTGATATACTCAAATTACATACTGGCTCAAGTTTTGGTTCCTATACTTATATCAGAGTTTAACCTAACTTGGCCACCACGGGTTCTGAAAGGATATCTTCGATATATATTTATTTATATATTTGTTTTGGTATTTATGACGAACATTAAATTTAATTTCACTTAGTAATCCTCCCAAATAGGACATTGATTTATTTGATTAATTAAAAGTAAAAGGTTATCATGGCAAGTCATTTCAAAATCTTTGAATACTTTCTTGGTACTAAAATATATCGATTTTTAAGAAAATATTCATTACGCAATAGCCATGCTGTGGAGTTTTGTATTTCTACGATTCTCTTTTCCTATTGCAATATTAAATACATGAGACTGGATGAAGTATCATCTACATATGATATTCTTTTAAACACTCATGTGACATTATCTTTTTTGTAATTTATTCCATATTTCTTCCTTCGTAAATCTCTCAATTTAATAAGTCCTTCACCCTTCCAAAGTGATATTTTTCTATGGAAGATTTATCATCTCCTTATTAATATTTTCTTTGAAAATATTAATATTGTCTTTGATTCCATATTTGGAATACTTTTCCTCGATCTCTCAAATTCAGTATTTTTCGGAGAAAAATATTTTCAATACTTCGAAAGCACTTCAAAATTGTCAAATTCATGATTTATCATGAACATCAATTTTCTAAGTATTTTGGAGTCAAAAGGATCGTCAAAAAGCCTACTTGTTCTGACTAAAGACGAATTGTTTCGGTTTTATGAATATCGATCTTTGAAGAGAATATTCAGGTTTAATACTCTAAAATAGTTCCCTATCCACAAAAGTATTTTATCTCTGAGGGAATATCTTTTAAGTATTTATTCAAATCTTTACTTGGGCCAAATCTCGTCTTCAGTTTGTCAAATGAATTTTCGTATCGTATTTGGAACCCAAAAGCCGATTAATCGTTTTAATTCCAAATTAAATACTTCTGTAACAGCCCGATTTTTCGGACTATTATCATTCTATCAAACAATATAAATCCATATTTAATTCCATAAATAATATAAAGAAAGTCACATAATATCATAAATCAATCTCTCAAAGATCCCAATTCTAAAATTGAACATAAAACTAATATCCTTCATGGAGACGCAGCTCCTAAAATGACTGAAAATAAAATATAATCATTATTATTAGACTCTAGCCCACTCCAATCAAATCCAACTCCAAAGTCATGCCAATAACATTAACCTGAAATTTGTAAGTCGTGAGCTACACAGCCCAGTAAGAAAACAAATTCGACCAACAGACCAAAAACTTTTAAGACTTGCTATAGTTCACAATTTCGTAACCAAGAATCATAAATCATTATTTCATAAAGTAAATTCCACAGTTCGCTAGGCCACTAATACCCGGTGGCATGGTATCATAGGTTCATAGGTATCAATAATGCGTCCCTTACTAAGGTATCATGAATTGTGCCAAGCATGCCCTAGTAAGGTATCATAATCTAGTTCCGGAACTATACGCAATTACTAACAGGTTCATAATTCATAGCTAGCTGGGAATTCCTTATATCTAAAATATTTTTTCTCAATCCCAAACTTTCATAACAAAGCAGTATAAAACATTTGAAACAATTCTGAAAGTGCGAAAAGTAATCTTACCTTAACAAAAAAATCACTTATAACTCGCAGCACTGAACCTTACACAGATTTTTAATCATAAAAATAAAGGATTATCAGTCTACTAGACAATAAAAATACAATCTATTTAACCCTATAATTTCTAACAGTACACAAGTAAGGTTTAGGACTAGCATATATTAAATATAATATAACTATACCCAACTGGCCAACACTGATACTGATATATATATAATCTGACACTGCCCAACTGACCAAACCTGATATCCAAGGAATAGGAGTAAAATATTACTTGTAAATAAATTAAGAACTAATAAAAATCTCTTTTCTTTTGTTTCCAAAAACATCTTATATAAAAATATTTTAATGTACACAAAAATCAATTAAGTGAATAAAAGTAGTTAAATAATTTATTTGTTTTCAAATCAAAATATATAATAATTAATACATGGTACATAAATATTAAAAACCCTTACCAAATACAAATATCACTGGTAACACATTTTTAACACATCCACACATATTACTGATGCATAAAATACACACATATATAATTTGTAAAGTTATTGAAAAATATAATAAATTAAATATAATAAAATATAGATTTGAAGAAACCTTTTTCCTGTTACAAAACACTTATTTTCAAAAATATAAGTAACCTTCATATATATATAACAGTATGAGATACATTAAGAATATAAACAAATAGAGAATAACCTTCATTTACAACAGTATCAGTACACAATCAGAATAACAGAGAGAATGACAGGAGGGTTTCAAAACATACTACACACATAATCTATTTTTTACATCATAGCTTCAACAATATAGTTAATAAAGAAAAGCACAATAACAGGAGAATAACAATAGGGTAAAACAGAACGTACCTTTTTATGGTTAAAACCTTTACAGGTTATCGTATATATAAGCCTTTTTAGGTATAACCTATTTGTTACGTAAAAGATATCTTAGCTAACGGATAAACCTTACATATTAAAAATAGGACACGGATGTTTATTCTATTTAAAACTGTAACCACATAAATATTAATAAAACCTTATAAACCAAACATTAATAAAATCTTATTAACAACATACTTTTAAATTTCACACAATAAAATACTAATAAAATCTTTCATAATAAAATAAACTCTTGTAATTTAAAATATTAGTAAAAGTTTGCACAATAAAATATTGTACAATAAAATACTTTTTTCAACAATACATATATATACATAACAATTAAATAAAAAAAAACTACGAATATTACATTCTACCCTTCTTAAAAAAAATTTGGTCCCCAAATTTACACCTAAAGACATACATGTAATGTACTCTTAAAATAAAATAAAAATAAGGAAAATCTTACCTTAATTTTCATTCGGTTCGTGTTGGTATACTCGCCCATAATTTGGACCAAGTAAAGCCGCTAGGGTTGCTTTGTTCCCATTGTCTTTGTCTCTGGTTGAGTCACGATTTGGACATTCTGCAACTCTATGTCCCATCTCATCGCAACTGAAACATGCTCCTGTGTTCCATCGGCAGTCCTTATCCAAGTGATTACGACCACACCTTGAACATTGAAGCTTGCCCCCTTGATTCCCCTTGTTTGCATTTCCACCCGTTCCTCGATTATTAAACTTCTTCGACGATCCAGTACCATTAAATCCTCCTGAAGGCTCGCTTCGCTTCTTAGTTTCTTCATCTTTCTTCTTTAATACCTCGACCATGCCTCTTTCAACCACTAATGCCTTGTTAAGTATTTGCTCATACGTGGTTAACTCAAAATTTGCAACAGCATGCCTAATATTTTCCCTAAGTCCTTCCTCCAATCTTCTAGCCCGACTGATCTCGTCAGCAACTAAGGTAGGAGCATATTTGGAGAGCCTCACAAACTCTGCTTCATACTCTACTACCGTCCTATCTCCCTGCTCAAGCCTAATGAAATCCCTCTCTTTTTGCACACGAACAGATCTTGGAAAGTATTTATCTGTCAATGCCGTCTTGAATCTATCCCATGTCATCGGATCAGTATTTTCCTCAATCCTCCTTTGCTCCATCAGCCACCAATCATATGCACTGCCCTGTAATTGATACACAGCTAAAGTAACCTTTTGCCCATCATTACTTCCCATCAATTCAAATGCCTTTTCCATCTCTTGGATCCATTTTTCCACAATAGCAGGGTCAGTTGCACCATCAAATGTTGGGGGGTTCAAACGCTTGAATTCTGACACAATACTTCGTTGAGCTGGTTGTTGATTTCCAACAAGTGTTGCCAAGGTTTGCGTGAGCTGGTTCAACATATTTCCACCTTAATTATTATTGTTCTCGTTATTGTTTCAACTGCTCCCACTATTGTTTCTGTTGTTATTTCTTCGTTGGCGATGCATGATTCCTACATAATTTACATAAAACTTATCCCTAGTACGAGATGTAAAGCAAAAGAAATATATATAAGCCAAAATATAAATTGATAACAATTTTATTCATTATCAGACTGAAAACAATACAATATTTTTTTTCCTAATCAATAATAATAATAAAAAGTGCATCCAAAGAAATGCATTGCGTCCTAAAAATAACGTTTACTAAAAAAAAACTCTCCACAAAAAATCCTAATATGATGAATAGTTGTCGGAAGGGGAAACACTCGCCGAGGGAGGGTAATCATAATGAGCACCTCCTCTTAAAGCATCCCCTACAAGTGCAACACTTCGCAAGACCTCAACTTGCGTTTTTTTCGCAAAACTCTTAATGTACTTTTTGGCTCTTTTGTTCACACATCTACCCCTTAATGAGGAACCGTAAAATCTGTCACAGCCCTCAAGTAAGTACTCTCTCAACCTTACTAGTCGGTGCTCAGTTGTATCCAGCTTCAGGTTTGCCTCTTCTAACTCAGCTCGAAGACTTTCAATTTCTATCTCGAGCTCAGACTTCTTAGCGGGCCTATTAACAATCTCTCCTGGATAATCTTCAATTGGTCCATCACTATCATTATCAGATTCAAGGTCAAGGTTATTAATTGAATCATCACTGTCTGAGCTAGGGTCATAGTCTGATGGTGGTGGTGAACTATCGGTGGGATCCTCAACGTCAGACATCTCAACCTCAACGTACTCATCTGCCATCTACAAAAGTCACAAAGATATATTAATATTTTAAAATCTCAACTCACAGGTCACGCCTAAATGGCAGTCTACAAGAAGCTAACCTCGCTCGAATACCAACTGTAACAGCCCGATTTTTCGGACTATTATCATTCTATCAAACAATATAAATCCAAATTTAATTCCGTAAATAATATAAAGAAAGTCACATAATATCATAAATCAATCTCTCAAAAATCCCAATTCTAAAATTGAACATAAAACTAATATCCTTCATGGAGACGCAGCTCCTAAAATGACTGAAAATAAAATATAATCATTATTATTAGACTCTAGCGCACTCCAATCAAATCCAACTCCAAAGCCATGCCAATAACATTAACCTGAAATTTGTAAGTCGTGAGCTACACAGCCCAGTAAGAAAACAAATTCGACAAACAGACCAAAAACTTTTAAGACTTGCTATAGTTCACAATTTCATAACCAAGAATCATAAATCATTATTTCATAAAGTAAATTCCACAGTTCGCTAGGCCACTAATATCCGGTGGCACGGTACCATAGGTTCATATGTGTCAATAATGCGCCCCTTACTAAGGTATCATGAATTGTGCCAAGCACGCCCTAGTAAGGTATCATAATCTAGCTCCGGAACTATACGCAATTACTAACAGGTTCATAATTCATAGCTAGCTGGGAATTCCTTATATCTAAAATATTTTCTCAATCCCAAACTTTCATAACAAAGCAGTATAAAACATTTGAAACAATTCTGAAAGTGCGAAAAGTAATCTTACCTTAACAAAACAATCACTTATAAATCGTAGCACTGAACCCTACACAGATTTTTAATCATAAAAATAAAGGATTATCAGTCTACTAGACAATAAAAATACAATCTTTTCAACCCTATAATTTCTAACAGTACACAAGTAAGGTTTAGGACTAACATATATTAAATATAATATAACTCTGCCTAACTGGCCAACACTGATACTGATATTTATAATCTGACACTGCCCATGACCAAACCTGATATCCAAGGAACAGAAGTAAAATATTACTTGTAAATAAATTAAGAACTAATAAAAATCTCTTTTCTTTTGTTTCCAAAAACATCTTATATAATAATATTTTAATGTACACAAAAATCAATTAAATGAATAAAAGTAGTTAAATAATTTATTTGTTTTCAAATCAAAATATATAATAATTAACACATGGTACATAAATATTAAAAACCCTTACCAAATACAAATATCACTGGTAACACATTTTTCACACATCCACACATATTACTGATGCATAAAATACACACATATATAATTTGTAAAGTCGTAGAAAAATATAATAAATTAAATATAATAAAATATAGATTTGAAGAAACCTTTTTCCTGTTACAAAACACTTATTTTCAAAAATACAAGTAACCTTCATTATATAACAGTATGAGATACATTAAGAATATAAACAAATAGAGAATAACCTTCATTTACAACAGTATCAGTACACAATCAGAATAATAGAGAGAATGACAAGAGGGTTTCAAAACATACTGCACATAACCTATTTTTTACATCACAGCTTCAACAATATAGTTAATAAAGAAAAACATAATAACAGGAGAATAACAGTAGGGTAAAACATATTGTACATTTTTGTGGTTAAAACCTTTACAGGCTATCGTATATATAAACCTTTTTAGGTATAACCTATTTGTTACGTAAAAGATATCTTATCTAACGGATAAACCTTACATATTAAAAATAAGACACGGATGTTTATTCTATTTAAAACTGTAACCACATAAATATTAATAAAACCTTATAAACCAAACATTAATAAAATCTTATTAACAACATACTTTTAAATTTTACACAATGAAATACTAATAATATCTTTCATAATAAAATAAACTCTTGTAATTTAAAATATTAGTAAAAGTTTGCACAATAAAATATTGGACAATAAAATACTTTTTTCAACAATACATATATATACATAACAATTTAATAATAAAAAAAACTACGAATATCACAACTTCAACTTGCCGGAATGACTTGAAACTTGAGATTAGTCAGTTAAATATTATTTCTAGTGCATGGTGAAAGTTTCGTAATTTTTCGATAACTTTCATTTCGGTGAGATTTTCCGATCAGTTGACCCGACCTTAGACTGCGCAATTGAGCTAGCTAGAGTTGACCAAAAATTATCAACTTTGCAGGATGCAATTTTCCAATATTCTAAGATTTTTCATATTTTTTATGAAATTTTTCGAAGTCGTTTGAAAAATCACATTATTCGGTGTATCGGATTTTTAGCCGTTTTCTCGGTTTGCATGCCACATTCTAGAGGCTGTAGTGCTGAGATTTTGTGAAAAGATGCTGGTCAACTATGCAATAAATGCTATTTGAGCACATGGGGGAAAATGGATGACAAGTGTGGAACCCACCCACTTTAATTCAAATTAATACACCATTTTACATTAATTTTAATTCACAAAACACTCTCATCTTCTCCTATAAATACCCCCCATCACCAACTCTTTTCTTCAAGTTAAGAGCCAAAGAATTGCTGAGATTTTTGAAGTAAACACTCTCTCAAGATATACAAACACTCTCTTCATCTACTTCTCCATTAAAACCTTCTCATTCACACACACACACACACACACACACATATATATATATATATATATATTCATATATACACAAGGTTTTAATCACCAAAGCTTTGTTTCACCCAACCAAGCTTTTTCCCACCTAGTCAAGCTCTCCCCCACTTATTTTCGGCCTCCCGAACGGATGCCCAAATCCGTCCGTGTGCCTAAATTGTATCGAACCTCCGGCGAATTTTTTCGGCGAACTCTTTCGTTAGTCTTCGTAAGTGGTTACTCTCTTAGCTTCATATTCGTGTCTGAACCGACCGATTTGTGTTCCTATATAAGAGCTCATACTTTAATATACTCTTAATCTTTAAAGCTCTCTATATACGGATCTATCTTTTCGAACAATATATTCGAAAGATAATATACCCGATCTAAATATTCGGGTAATACGAACAAAGTTTCGTACTCCAAAATATACGGAGTTTGGTGTTGATTGTATACACACCAAAGTAGCTTGATCTTACTCCTCATAATCTTAACTTTATTATCTCGGAGGAAAAGATATTATAAACAAGCTCTCTCTAATAGTATAGCACTCGAGTTGGCCACTCGTTATTGTCGGGAGTATTTGCGCACTAACCTTACTTGCTCTCTAACTTATACTTGTGCTCCCTTTCCCTTCACTCACATACCCTTCTTGTGTTGGTGGAATGCCCATTTTTCAACCTAGTGCTTGGTGGGGTTATTAACCGGGCAAGATACGTGGTTTACTTGTTTATTTTCCGAACGTGTGTGTTTACTTTCCGCACGATATTAATTGCTATATTGCTTATTATGCTAACGCGGATACTTTGGCCTAATATTGTTGAACTTTTGCTATCATTAAAGACTCTCAAGAACTCTCTCTCGATCTAAACAATATTTATTAGTCTCGCAAAGACTACATTAAACAAGGAGTTATCTTGTAATGAAGTTGTATACTAAAACACTTCGTATCTTTTTATACTTCGTCAAAGGACAAGTATATTCGTTCATATAGCCAAAAGAGCTTAAAAGGACTTTATTTTTATCTACAAACTCCAAGACACGTGAATATTATTTACTCGGAGGATTTTGTACGATAAACGTATTCTTCGATTTTAAAGACAAATCTATTGAGAAAGAATACTCTCAAGATCTTAAGCCTTCGAAAGGCTTAAAATCTTGATCTTTAATATTCTTCAACCAAGAATATTATTGTTAAACTCGTCTTTGTAAATCTAGCCAAAACTCTTTTTATAAAACAAGGATATTTCATAGATATTGTTTTGTGAGTTTTGTAGTCAGGTTGAAGTGAAGTGAGGTGATCTTCGTTCTAAGATCCAAGTCCTAGACGTACTAGCGGGGAGTTAGTCGTCTTCGCACCGTGAGGAAAAGGAAAGACCGAAGACCTAAGACCTAAGACCTAAGATCCAAGACGGGCAAAAGCTTAGAAGTTCAAAGACTACATCCGGAGTACAACGACTTTGAGGAGGTGACGGGGAGTTATGCTCCAAGACAAGTTTTTTAAGTTCACATTTATAGTGAGGAGGTAACGGGAATTTACACTCCAAGATATATATTTGTAAAGGCTTCTCCGCCTACTTAAAGGAGTTTCTTTATAGTAGAGAAATCTCGAGTCCGGGGAGGAGCTCGGGGACTGGACTAGGGGTGAGTGGACTCCAATGATTGAGTTAGCCATCGCGAACCAGGATAAAATCTCTCGTGTGGTATTTTCTTTTCTTTTCTCATACTTCCGCATATTATAACTACTTGCACTCTCGATACACGTTTTAAAAAGGAGATAAACTTTTTAAATCGGAGATAAATTTTTAAATTGGGGATTAAACTATTCAACCCCCTTCTAACTTAATAACCTCTGTATCGGACCTAACACATTCCTAAAATGCTAATTAACAGTTGTTACATTATGAACAGCAACCTAGGAACATACTATTTTGGGTACAACAAAAGTGAATGAATAGTGACTTGTCTCCTTTCCAGATAGCTATCCACGACTTTTTGTATTCTTGAGCTTCAAGCTATAGGCTTGGTAGGTCTGCTCCAAAACATCTTTTCTGCAGCATTCCTAAAGTTGAACATCTTTATCTACCACAAGATTGACTTGATGTGGAATCAAATCTAATCCAAGATCTCCGACGACAGTGACATAGGGACACCAGAACTTGCTGTCAAACAATGATTGGGATGACAGTGAAACTTACTTTACTGAGTTTTAATGATGAATGATTTTTAAGGAATTTCATGATAATTTTGAAGTGAAACCAAAGGTTTTCTGTATGAATAGAGCCCATATAATTAGAGAAGGTAAAAATTTTGTATTTGCTATGCACAACAATACAAGTAATATGTGCAGGTATTGTGTTTAAGAAACAACTGCCTATATCAGGCAAGAAAGATTATTGACCAAATTGATTGTAAATGGAAGCCTGTATTATGTGTCTAGCTACATCTTACATGGGTTGACAGGAGTTCCAATACATTATTAACTAAATTTATGACAATTTGTATTCATATCATCTTTTAATATACTTTTTGTTAGTAGGGATTTCTGTCAGTGCATGGCTCTGAGAATTAGATATCAAACCTCGAAGCAATATTAGAATCCCAAGTACTATTTGATTTTTACTTTCTTTGCCATAAGCTATAGGAATAGTCATGTGTGTATATCAAGTAATCAAGTATTTTTACAAATGCAAGTTTCCAAGGTTATAACCAAAATCTAAAGGAAAAAAAACTTTTTTTTACCGTACAAAGTACCTGCTGCTAATCGGAGAGTTATCATTTTCTAAATTGTTTCTCCTCCATTATTTCTCTAGAATATCCTCAATTGCAGGTTATCACAACTTAAAATTCTAATTTTGATATATATATATATATATATATATATATATATATATATATATATATCCATTACATCTTATATAATTTTATTGTCTAATGCAAACAATTAGCTTATACATATGTGTAATTGATTTGTATTCTAATTTTGAGCATGACAAAGCTGTGAGATTTTCATATCTGCATGTACAAACTTTCCGTCCTTGCACGCCGCAATTATCCCATGTTGTCTCCCAATACATAGAGGAAGTCATCACTAGAGTTTTTAATCATGTCTTCTGATAGAGTTTGAAATGTGGATAATTTCCGATTCCTGGTGCTAGGGCTGAGCAAAAATGAACCGTACAAATTCGGTCCGGTTTTGTTTGGAATTTTTTAAAACTCCGGTTAGTACGATTTTCGGTTAAGCCGAACTAAAAGTTCGGTTCGTTCCGGTTTTTGAAACATAGAATTTTGGTTTAACCGAAATAACCGAAGTCACACACACACACACACACACACACATATATATATATATATGTGTGTGTGTGTGTGTGTGTGTGTGTATGTGTGTATAAATTATATTCATATTTAATATATATAATTTATATACATTACTGATGATTATTTACGATTATCTACTGTCTAGTGAGTAGTGTCTAAACTAAAGACTCTATTCTCTAACCCTAAAGCCCTCATTAGTAAGCCCCCCACCAGTCCACCACTCCACCAGCGCCTCCACCAAGAGTCCAAGACGGAAGACACCACCAGAGGCTCTGAGGCAGCTACTTCCGACGAGGCCTTGCGACTTCGGATTCAATCGAACTTCCGATTTCTACTTCCGATTTCAGGTATTTAAACAATTGAATGATTTCAGTTCGATTAAGATTAGTTCGAGCATGGATACTTATTTAGTTATTTCGAATCTTTGTTTAATTTGATTCTTAATCTTACTTCGATTCTTATTTGATAATTGGGTAATTGATACTTGGGTAATGAATCTTATTTATTAATTATTATTCGAAATATGTACTGTGAGACTAGATTTGTTGTCTTTAATTTATTTCTTAACCAGGCTAGGTTATGGTTAAATTTTGATGATCAGTAGGTTCTTACTTGCTTTGTTAACCTAGTAGTAGCCTAGTAGGTATTGATTTTGAAACATGTACTTGTTTGGTTTAAGAGTGATTGACACTTTGCACCCCTTATGTTTTGATGTTTTTTGATTTGGTCTCAAATAATTTTTTTTGGCAGTATGCACCCTAAAGTTCGAAAAGCGTTTTGCTTTGCACCCTTTTGACCACTCTCCGTTTAATTGACAGTTAAAGTTAACAGACGTGGGGTTTACACTTTGCACCCCACGAATTTAATTTTTTTCATGAGTATTTTGAAATATTTTTAAATTTGTGCATCAAGTTGTATTATCTATGGAAGAAAATTCAACAGTTATCATCTTATACATAACTTTATTGGTAAAAAGTAATGCAAGTAACCTTCCTACAAACTACTTTAAAAAAACTTGTCATCTCTTCTTGATACAGTGTAGTAGTAAATTAATTATCCTTATTGTTGCAAAAGTTGAACCATCGTACTACCTATAAGAACTTCAAGGTGACTTGGCCAAGAATGCCGGTTTCCATTTTCTCATAATGTACACGTACATTCTGCAATGTATATTTTTGAGAGGCTTGAGATAAAATTTACCATGCCACATGGTCATTTGAAATAATATAACCTGAAGGAAGTTTCTTTACTAACCGGAAGACCCACAGCAGCACTCAACACAGTAATCTTGTTAATACAAGCTTTCAACTTTACATTACCTGAAAATGTTGCTTTTGGATTTTCCAACCTTCCATATGCAATTCCTGTCAACAACAAAAAATATAAACGTTACTGGAAATCGTAAATATACAAAGATAAGCAAGCCTTTTTTGCAGCATGGCCCCCTCCATATGGTCTATTTAACTTAAAAGACTCCTTTACTTTTGCAAACCTGAACAGAAACATTAGTTTGTTTACCTGATGCTTATACAATATTAAGCACATGATCGTCACCATTCTTTAGAACTCCTTCATCCGATGCGATGTTAACACTGGAAGGAGAAACGAGCAACAATTCAGATGATTTCACCATAATACAAGACTTATGTATGCATATTAGTTAAAAAAAGCTCCTAAAAATATTTCAAAATACTCATGAATAAAAATTAAAATTGTGGGGTGCAAAGTGTAGACCCCACATCTGTTAACTTTAACGGTCAATTAAACGGAGAGCGGTAGCGAAGCGCTTTTAGAACTTTAGGGTGCATACTGCCAAAAAACAATTGTTTGAGACCAAATCGAAAAATCACCTAAACATAAGGGGTGCAAAGTGTCAATCACTCTTTGTTTAATTAGTATTGTAGTAGCTCACAGCTTCCAACTCAACCAGAGTTACAAATGAAGGATTCCAACGATAACGAGGCGAATACTCAAGCAAGTTCTGCAAAGAGGAAAAGGAAGCCTATTGAAAAGAGGTCGGATGTGTGGGATCACTTCACAAAGTTCACGGACGCGGAGGGTTGCTTAAAATCAAGGTGCAATTATTGTGATAAAGAATATCATTGGATAGTTTATATGCAATTGAATTATTGTTTGATTCTGGTCTTTGCAATATTTTATGCTCTTTCATTAAAGGAGATTGCTCAAACTAATACCATTGACCTGGACATGGAATGGTAATCAATCACTTCATTGCCTCTGTCCATTTAGATTATTTATTTGGCTTATCGCTTATTTTCTGTTCAAATGATTATTTTTTTGCTTATTTTCTACTGAGTTTGATCAGTTGCTTTTCTTACATTTACTACTTGAGATGTTGTAGTATATAGTGTTTCTAGTTGAATACAAAGTACATTCTGTTTCATGTTCTTAATTAGTTAGAACTTCAAGCCCAATGCCAAAACCATCATGCTTGCCTATATGTACTGATCTAGTGTTCCATGTTCATCGAAGTGCTGTGAAAGAAGAAACTACGATGTTCATTATCATCCAGTTCACTGATTGTATCTCATTTCCTTGTCGAGTTTATTGTTCCTTAATTGCAGTTTATCGTTTCTTCCAGCTTATTATCGATTTCAGTTTACTTTTTGATCTGCATATCTCAATTAATTTCAGTTTTGTCTTGCCTGTGACATCTCAGTAAGGTAGTGCATTGCAAGCCCCAATTTGTAGCAACAGTGAGCAGCCCGGCAGACCTTGTGAATTCTTGTACTAGCTACTAATATATTGTTTGTTTTTTAAATGCAGATCAGCAGATGAATCAGTGATGAAGAGGATTTGCATTTGCAGCTAGCCAGCTATGGAGACTGGAGAGTAGTAGTATAGGGACTATGTCTATTGTCAATGGAGTATGGATATTTAATTAAGTGTAACAGACTATATGTGTGATACTGTGATCTGTGATGTAAAACTTGATCTATGGCTACTGCCATTTTGCAGAATATTTGAATCTTGGTTTAATCATTGATAGGTGTAGTTATGGATATTCATCTTTTTATTCATGCTGCAGTCCTTTTTTTCCAAAAAAAAAACTTCGGTTAAAAATTAACCGAAGGTTCGGTTTGGTTTGAAAGACTACCACGATTCGGTTCGGTCTCAAAAAATATGAAAACAGAACCGACTGTTTGCTCAGCCCTACCTGGTGTAAAACCGAGAAATATTGCACCCTCTATGAGCCTGGGTTTGAAATTTCCCTTGATGGAAATTGCATTTGTGTAGTAGCAAAAGAGACAACAACTACAACAACTACATTAAAAAGGAGTTAAGCAAATTGGTAATGTCAAAGCTCAACAAAAGAAAACATTTTTCGCTATGGCAAGAAAGTAACAATTGTATTATATTTGATATTGGTGTATAGTTACTACTACTCTTATCGTAATACTATGTGTTATAGAAATAATAGTCTATATTCAAGAGGTAAGAATATTTGATCGCATAACGATTTGTATTCTGATTATCAGCATCACAAAGCTTCAGATTTACAGATCTGCAAGTACAAATTTTTGGGCATTACATAGGCAGCTGCTAAGGAATCTTGAGCATCAGAAAGGTGATAGATTCTGGAATTTGCAAGTAAAAAATTTCCGGACTTCAAAAGTGCTTTCTTGGCCTTTGCTATATAGTTTTGTAATACTTTGAATTTCAGAGATGTTATGTTCACTTATTCAAAGCACATAATAGACATGGAGAGATCTTGGATTTGCTATATGAAGGTAAATACAAATTATACTCTTATTAAAAATATACTCTATAATATGCAAAATACTATAATAGGAACAAGATATTCCTAAGAATTTCGATATCTTTCTTACATGAAGAAAAGGGAGACCAACTCACAGAAAAATTGATCAACATCATTGGAAAAACACTTACTCTCACTTTATCTCTAAACGCTAAAAACTTGGTTGATGGCAATTCGGTTATTTTTCTTCAGATGTAGTCAGGGGGGTTGAAACTTCGAAAAATCCATCAACTGAACAACCTTATGAACAACGTACTATGGTCAATGCTCTCAAAATTTATATTTTAACTATTAAATATCAATTAATTTATAATACTTATTGATCGAAATATCTATTTACTGTCAAATTCACTTTTTCTAATCTTGAAAGATCGAATCATCTAATTTTTTTTGCAGGTACTAGTTTTCAATCTCGACAGTCATGTTGTTTACGAAGGAGATAAAACCACCGTCGAATAAACGCGTACAAAAGAAAGAAGACGAACCTAACAAGAAAAATAAATCTTAAACATTGATGTTTTTTGAAATTCTAAAAAAACAAAATTTTTGAATTTTTTCGAAGTAATTACATTTTTCATATTTTTTTAACTCTATCCATACTTTTTAAAGTTTTTTCAGGATTTTTGAACTTTTCAGAATTTTTTTAGATTTTCAAAAACAAATTCGAATTTTTATATTTTTTTGAAAATTTTCCTATTCTTTTCCGAGTGTTTTTGGACTTTTATCATATAATTTTTTTATTTTTTTCAACGGATTCTGACGGCTTTGTTAACGATGGTCCCCTAAATCCAAGTGTTTATTAGTTGACTTAGTTGACTCAAAGTTAAATCTAATTTTATGATCGGTTTGCAAATTTCTGGAGAAAGAATCAATAATCCAACTACAAGTTTTTTTTTTTTTTTGAAAATATATAATCTAACTACAAGTTAATCATGAGTTCAGACTTCAGTAATATTTTTGCCCATTAACCTTTATTCTTTGGCTTGTTTCCGGCGAATACACAAAAGATGACTTTGGTACGCACTATAAAAACCGTTATATTGCTTTCCTTATCACCTGCTGTAAACCAGAATAAAAGGATCTTAAGCAAGAACATGAAGGTTTTCTTCCCATTAATTATGCATCTTGAAAATGCAGAGGCCCAGTTATATATTTATTTATATTAGTTGAGAAAAGTTCTATGGAGACTGAATTTTGTGGAGGATGGAGAGACTTAATCATAGTCATCCATTTCTTACACATCCAAGGGCTCATGTTATTTGTCCTGCACATTCGTTTTATCTCCCTCTCATGTCCTGCACTTCTAAATCGGTGAACAACAAACAGTATTTCTAAATCCCGCATAACATAAAATAATAATTCCATAATATTGTTGTTCAATCACCGAAATCCTAACAAATAAAAATAATAATCGCATACAAAACAAAAATGTAGTTGGACATTGTTATGATTGGCACTGAACTCATTGTCATTGTTCAGCAACGAATTGAATTTGTTGCAAGATAAAATAACACTTAGATATATCACAAATATGCGAGACAAAATATTAATATTACATTACTAGAAATGCTAGACAAGAATAGTGTAAATTATAAAGATAGTTTTGAATTAAAACTAAAACAAGAAATGCAGGACAAGAATATTAATGATACATTACTAGAAATGCAGGATAAGAATAGTGTAAATTATTAATATTATATTACTAGAAATGCAGGACAAGAAATGCAGGACAAAAATTATTTAATTATGTCCATTAATTGCCAGAATATTTTAACGGTAGATCTTGTAGTCTCTACAGACTCCAAAGTTTTTGGTCTCCATTGAGTCCAGCTCTATATTAGTTTATATTATATACGATGTTAGAGAATCATCATATAGAGAAACCATAGAACCCTAGTTAGGGTTATGTAGCAGAAATTCACATGCAAAAAATGTCAAAATCTATGTATTATATTGTAAAATTATTTTTGAGCACACAACCCAACGATGAAAAAATATGAAAAAAAACATGTATTTAGACATAAATTCTAAAAATCTATTTAAAATTTAGGATTCTGACGCAGAACTTTATTGGTTCTCTCGTTTTATTTTAAGAATTGGTTTTCTCTTCAGCGCGACCCCACTCTGTTTAATCTTTTTACGAGATCGAGAGTTCAAATCATTTTAAAATTTTGACAAGGTAAATATGTTTAAATATAAAAAAAAATCAATACAAAAAGCCTCGATCTTCCCAAAATTCAATTAGCAAGACAAAAGACATTTTGGTTACTGATTTAGGAAGAGAAAATGAGAAGGACAGGGAAAACTTAGAGAAATGACAAGCAATATGTCTAGTTATTCTCTTGGTCAATATTTAAAGTAAGAGGGTAAGAGCTTTGTCTAGAAACTCAACCTCTCATATTTTTCCTTGTTGTCAACCAACCATCTCTCAGCCCCTTATCCTTTCTTGATTTCTTTCTATCTCTTCCTATACAAAGTTCTTCACTTAGTCCCACTCCTGCACTATACTGCACAAATAAAAATCCTTCCATTGCTTCAATAAGGTATTTTGATCATTAATCATATATCACCTCAGATTCTACTAGCTCATACCTCAAGAATTCTAATAATATCTTGTCTTTAACAAGGTTTCTTTATTTCTATTCAGGTGGTGAGTCTGAAAATTTTATAATGGCAGCATCAGCAACACTATGTCCAGCAAAATTCACCGCCATCTCCGCGGCGGTAGCGTGCCCGACAAGGGCATCCCAGAAGAGGCCTAATGTGAAGTACATTAGTGGGTTGAACTCATTTGGTGGACTAAAGGCTCAGAACAGTGTGGTGTCATTAGGCCTGCCTGTTTGCACTGAGCAATCTTTCGCAAACTTTGCGAGCTCATTGAAGTATCCAAACCAAAGGAATGGAGGTGGAGGAGCACTAACCTCAACATGCAATGCAGTGGCTGAGATTTTCAGGATTGCTGCAGTTATAAATGGCTTGACACTTGTGGGGGTTGCAGTGGGATTTGTTCTTCTTCGAATCGAAGCAGCTGTGGAGGAAGCTGAGTGATTTAAACGTTCAAGAAATATCTAGTATATTCTATTATCTATATCAAACTGTATCTTTTGCTCATTTTGTGTAGAGTTGAATGAATTTGGTTATATTGGTTTCTATTTGGAAACAGAACTGGATACAATTTATAATAACAATATCAGCCCTCTCTCAATCTCATTTTAATCAAGTACATGTACATGGCTTCCAGTCAACACACTTGAAATAATAATGATAAATTCCACAGTTTTTGTGCATTTAAAGATTTCACTAGATTACGATGACAACTGTTGCAAACAAAGCACTCTGTGATTTGCTGATATTATTTGCAACCTGAGAATGAAGGAGAAATGGTTTCATTGCCGCCTAAGATGGTGGTTCCTCCAACCTGGTGAACGAAGAAAGTTTCTTCGTGGACTTGACCTAAGATTATGAGTGTTAATCCGCTGAAAAGAGAAGAAAGTAGTGGAAATACAACTATATGATCACTGATAGTATATGCTTACCTACTTCATCTTCATCTGAAATATTTGGATGATAAACAATTGAATTAAGCAATCAATCCGCTGTTAGGATAACAATAATGCCGCAAATATATTCCCTTGTTTCATTAAAATGCATTATATTATGCTCTTGAAATCAATTGATACAACACTTGGAGCCATGGTTGATCAATATGGGCCAATCTTCTCACGAATTAACAGAACTTTTGTGATCATCAGCTAGGAAGCTGCAAAAGAATGCTTTACAACACAAGACAGGGTATTCTCAACTCATCCAAAATCTCTAGTTGGTGAAGTAGTAGGAAACAGCAGGAAACTTATGATCTTTCAACCATATGGATCCTACTGGCTCGAGATACTTAAGCTTGCAATGGCTTATATCCATTCTTCGTCTGTAATTGCTCAAACATGTTCGCGAGTGAAGTTAATCTTTTCATCAAGGGGCTATATTTGCAATGGACTAGAAATCGAAGTGAAAGCAAAGTTGTTGTGGAAATGAAGAAAAGGTTTGGAGACTTGACAACAGACATGGCGGTGAGGACAGTGATAGCTGGTAAGAGATATTCTGGTACTGGAGTCCAAAATGATGAGGAATCAAGGCGATTACAGGAGGCTAAGGGTCAGATGAAAAAGACAGCTGACAGAGATCGATGATATATACTTGATAAATGAGTGGAGGATCATCTGCAGATAAAAGAAATTCTGCGCATTGATCATTTGGAAGAAAACTTTATTAATGTAATGTTGTCTGCCATGGATGGTGAGTAGTGTACAAATGAGATTGAACGCGACACTGCCATCAATTGGGCTTGTTTGGTAAGTTATGCAAGATTCTTTGGTATTAGAATCTATAGTTTATACAATATGGACCTGTGTTTATAGTTACAGAGTGATGCTTAGACAGATCTAGTGCGATCATGAACTAGATCATGCATCTTGCAACTTCTAGTGTTTCCAAATTTATCTTGCAACTAGATTATGAACTAGATTTCTCGGCTTTGGATCTCCCTCCACTCTTGTTCAGACGTCTTTGAGCGTAACAAACACCCAAGTGCCTTTATTGCCAGAGGTAGTCCACCATGATTCTTCATCTCCAAATGCTATTTTCCTGAACAGTTCATAAATCATAACTATCATGCTCATGTAATTTTTTGACTCGACAGGGAACACAATTTTGCATGGCATCATAACATTCTGGCTACCAGTTGTTACTATACCAGTGCTTCCTTTTGGCATCACCAACTCCTAGTACATAGTTTCCCAGTTCCTCCCACTTCACTGAGTCCTCGTACCAGCATCTAGTACAAGTAAAAACTTTTTTCACTTTAATTCAAAGACTTAGAACTTAGATGAAAAGAATGAGTCAATTCAATGAGGCCGTTTAGTCATGATTCCTGGTGAGCCTCTACCCAACACGTTCAATTAATAATGCAACACTGATATATTTGATTTTGCTTTATGGCACACTGGCTCTCACCAAATTAAACACAATTCATTATGAGAATAAGGAACATGATATATATTTGACGTGATTTTCCTCACATAGTGAAATAACTGTGCTTTGATCAGCTGCACCAATTGTTGCACTCCATGAAGCATCAGAAGATTGCACCGTGGCAGGCTTCCACATTTCAGCTGGCACGCGCTTATTTGTAAACCTCCGGAAGTTGCAGCGTGACCCTTGCATTTGGTCTGGTCCTCAAGAGTTCCAACCTGAGAGGTTCATTGAGAAACATATTGATGTTGAAATGTGGGGAAGAATTTTGAACTGATACCATTTGGTTCCGGAAGGAGGAGATGCCCTGGCTCCACACTTGCACTCCAAGTTCTCTACTTGACACGGGCTAGGTTGCTTCATGGCTTTGAGCTAGGAACTGTTTCAGACTTGCTCGTCGATATGACTGATAGTCCAGGACTTACTAACTTAAAAAAATGTAATATTAGCAGCAGCGACTCTATTTGTTGTACGTGATAAAGTAGACCAAGTGATTGATAGATCATCTGCTGAAACTGAAGTGTTCAAATTGGTAACGGGCTAAATGGCGTTTTGGTCACTCAACTGATCAAAAACTTGCAATTGGGTCATCCAATTCAAAAAGCTTTCAGTCTCATCTGTATACTCTTAAAAATTTTCATTCAGGTCACTGGCCGTTACAGCCCGACGGACTGTAACCTCGGTTCGGTTATAATCGGTTCGGTTACAAAACCGACAAATATAAGAATTATAAATAATATACGAACGAGACAAAATTGATGTGCGTGATCTAGACAAATTGAGTTGTGGAATTAGAATTTACCATAATCTTGAACATTTTAAAGTAATAAATTAGTAAGTTTTCAGAAAGATTTACAACTTACTAATCTGCACTTTCTAGTACATTTTTCTTGTGCAGGAGGTTTTTTAACACTTAAGCCATCAATACCAAAGAGGTATGGTAAAAAATGATTTGGCCGCAACTTACATAAGCATGACATATAAAAAAACATGAAGAATTGCTAGAGAAAATGGTTATAAGAGGTTCTGGCATCTATGTGGCTCGGCCTGTATAATTTATTCAGGTTGTCCAGAGAATAACTATGGAAGAATCAACACACACGAAAATATTTTGGATGCAAATTAACACAACCCTAGCTGCCAAGTCCATTAACATTAGCCCAAGTTAATTCATACAATATACAAGTATTATTTATTTAATTAATTAATCGGTTCGGTTTTTTTTCAGTTCGGTTTTAACTAATAATCGGAACCGAACCCATGACTTCGGTTCGGTTTTTTATTTTTCGGTTTCGGTTTCGCCTCGATTTTTTACCTGTTTTTATCGTTTTCAGTTCGGTTTCGGTTTCTTTTCGATTTTTTGCTCAGCCCTGCACCCGGTTTAAAATTTGACGGAATGCTGACTAAACTTCATGACTTGACTTAATTATATCCACAATGGCATGTACAGTCAGCTGAAACGGCATTTTGGTCACTCAACTGATTACACACTTGCAATCGGGTCATCAAAATCAAAAAACATTCATTTAGGTCACTTATCACAATATTCGTTAAAAAATTGAAAAACAAAAGAATTAAAAGTTATTATGCAGCACCTTTCTTTCTCTCTTAAAAATTTCAAAACTTATCAACAAATGAAACAAATACACACATAAAATCAATAGTTTCAGCCACAAAAACTTAATCTTTATTTATCTCTTATCGTTTTATATATCTCAAGACCATTTTGGAAAAACTCATTAAATTTATGATGGATTTTTCCACAATAAAGATATATAAAATGACAATAGATTAATAAGGATGAAGTTTTTGTGAGTGAAATCATTGATGATAATGATATAGAAAATGATAAGAGACAAACAAAAATTAAGTTGTTGTGGGTGAAACTATTGATTTTATGTTTGTGTATTTGTTTCATTTATTAATAAATTTCGAAAATTTCAATAGAGAAAAAAAAATGTTGCATGATAGCTTTTAAAACTTTTTTTTCCAATTTTTTAACGGATATTATGATAAGTGACCTAAATGAAAGTTTTTTGAGTTTGGTGACCCGATTGTGAGTTTGTAATCAGTTCAGTGACCAAAATGTCGCTTTAGCTGACTGTACATGCCACAGTGGATTTATTTAAGTCAAGTCACGAAACTTTGTCAGCTTTCCATCAAATTTTTAACGAAGTGTAATAGCCAGTGACCTGAATGAAAATTTTTAAGAGTACACCAATGTGAATGAAAGCTTTTAGAGTTGGATGACCCGATTGCAAGTTTACGGTCAGTTGAGTGACCAAAATGCTATTTAACATAATTGGTAACCAATAACACTGGTCAAACAATGGTGTCATTGCTCAACTTCCTGGTGGACCCATGAGCAATAATATCCGTGGACTTAAGAAATCGAATTAGTTATCTTATCATTATAACTGTAGAATGCTCTGTGAAAGCTGATAACAATACAAATTTAAGGAATCCAATAAATGGATTTCAGCACTCAACCTCAAGTCATACTTCTCTGTGGCTTTGTTGTTTTTCTTGTTGTTCTATGGAGGATCTTAAGTATCCATGCCAAAAGCCACAACAAGAGCGGCTACGCTCCCCCGGAACCTGCTGGTGCATGGCCAATCATCGGCCACCTTCATCTTCTAGGAGCCGACAAGATATTACATCATTTATTCGCAGCCATGGCAGATAAACTTGGACCCGTCTTCTTGTTACAGCTAGGGATTCACAAAACTCTTGTGGTAAGTAGCTGGGAAGTTGCGCGAGAATGTTTTACAGTGCATGACAAGGCCTTATCCACCCGTCCAATGACTCTAGCCTTGAAGATCATGGGATATGATGGTGCTATCTTTGGATTTCTCCCTTATGGCCCAAAGTGGCGCAATCTGCGTAAGCTAGTGATGGTTGAGCTTCTATCCACCCGTAGGCTTGATAAGCTCAAACATATTTTAGATTCGGAAGTCAATTTATTTGTCAGGGGGCTTTATGAGCTGTGGAAAAGCAAAGGAGAAGAGGGTATGCCTGTGGTGGAACTGACAGAGAGATTTGGAGACCTCACGACGAATATAGTGGTGAGAATGGTTGCAGGGAAGCGCTATTTTGGCAATGGAGAGTATAAAAATGAAGAGGCCAGATGGTTCCAGAAAGCTTCAAAGGATTTCTTACATATGGTAGGCTTGTTTATGGTTTCTGATGCAGTTCCCCTTTTTGGTTGGGTAGATTCACTGACAGGATACAAGGGAAAAATGAAGAAGACAGCAATTGTGATGGATAACATACTTGAGGGATGGATGAAGGAGCATAAACAAAAAAGGAAACTTGCGAGCATCAATGAATCTGAGCAAGACTTTATGCATGTGATGCTGTCTATCATGGAATCGGATCCAGATGCTCAGATCTCCGACACAACCATAAAAGGCACTTGCCTGGTAAATCTATACCCAACACTCTCAAGTTTCAGCCAAAAATGCAACTGATTCTATATGAACTTTTAGCCTTAAAATGCTAAGAATCAATTAAGGAATATATCACACTAGTTTTAACAGGTACTTGACTTGGAAACCTTTATTCTATTAACGAAAACAACAGAGTATATTAGTTTCTTTTGTGCTCTCACCACA
This sequence comes from Daucus carota subsp. sativus, assembly GCF_001625215.2. NCBI lineage: Eukaryota > Viridiplantae > Streptophyta > Magnoliopsida > Apiales > Apiaceae > Daucus > Daucus carota. The sequence goes on from NC_030381.2 coordinate 24,080,642, forward strand.
AAACTACAATTAATTATGAGAAAGGTAAGAAAACTCATTTTATACAGTAGAGTAAGTTTGTTTTACTAAGATATGCACTCTGTATCATTGGACTGCTCTCTGCAGAGCCTTCTCTTAGGTGGATATGACACAACAATGGTCACGCTTACTTGGGCAGTCTCATTGCTACTTAACCACCGCCACGTGCTAAGAAAAGTTCAAGATGAATTGGAAAAGCATGTTGGAAGAGATCGCCAAGTAAATGAATCAGATGTGAAGAATCTACCTTACTTGCGAGCCATTGTCAAGGAAACATTACGACTATACCCGCCTGCACCACTCAATGGACCCCATGAAGCAATAGAAGATTGCACTTTGGCAGGCTTCCACATTTCAGCTGGCACACGCTTATTTGCAAACCTATGGAAGCTGCAACGTGACCCTCGCATTTGGTCTGATCCCTTAGATTTCCGACCTGATAGGTTCATTGAGGAACATGTTGATGTTGAAATGTGGGGGCAAAATTTTGAACTGATACCTTTTGGATCTGGAAGGAGGGCATGCCCTGGCACCGCACTTGCACTTCAAGTTCTGCACTTGACACTGGCTCAGTTGCTTCAAGGGTTTAAGCTAGGAACTGTTTCAGACTTACCTATTGATATGACTGAAAGTCCAGGATTTATTAACCCCAAAGCAACACCACTGGAAGTTGCATTCAGGCCTCGACTGGCTCCTTCTCTCTATGCATGAAGCAGAGTTTCCGGGGACAAGTCCTGCATATTTAAGTGAAGCTTCAAAGGCAGAGACCAAATCTACGAATAATTTACTAGAGTGACAATTTACTTAGCAATAAGTGACAATTTACAGATCTTGCTGTTTCTATTTTATCAAGAACAGGTTCAACTCGCAGCAGCAAGACGTCTGGGCTATATATGTTCTCCCGACGATATATATTTGTCAGTAATTAATTTGGTCGAGTGGTTTGATATATTAAATCATAATCCGGTGAGTTAGCTAGCAACAAATTCTTAAGCAGCTTCACCAAATGGCAAAACTTTTTCCACAATCAGGCTTCTATGATTTTCTTCTAAATCCTGAATCTTACGTTACTTCAGTTTCTTTCTCCTGTTGCAAAGAGAACTCGAGTTTGAGACTCATGTAACTTGCCCTGACTAGAGTCTTTCTGGTTTGTATAACGCTGACTAGAGTCTTTCTGGTTTGTATAACGACGTCTTTGACTTAATTTTAACACCAAATAGATATAGAGACATCTTGCAATTAAGATACATTGTTGTTCTGGAGTTGATGTAATTCGGTACAATAACAAGATATCTGACCACAATTTACATTAAACGAACAGCTCCTAGAAAGAGTTCTGAGGTAATGAAACTAAGAGTTCACCTACAAGTTCTACATGTTCTCATGAAGCTACAAAGCCAGTGTCCACACCAGATGCACAAGTAAATTACAATGCGGACCAACCTAGAAATAGGTGTAGTTCTGCTCTGTTATTGAGATCAACAAACATACTAAACACCTGATAGTGATCATTATATTTTATAGTTTGTGAGTGTATGATCAATTAGAAGTTTTAACTTTACTAAAAGTATTATCAATACAGCGGCAAGGGTCTCCTGCTCATTGTTATGTTGCCATGGCGATAGGCTGTAGGCTACAGCATGACTTACTAGAGCTCGAAAAAGGATAAAAGCAGGATGCTCTAGTTGTCATGTTCTTCTTCCTGGATCTGTCTTCTTTGCAACTTAGCGATTTCTGTTGTTTCTTGTTGTTATCCTTTATTGTTCAGTTGTTGTTCTCCAAAAAAAGGTTCCGGATGTCACAAAACACACTAAGTAATGTCCAAAATAACAGAGTTGAAACCAAACACCCCCAAATATCATTCATTTATTACCGCTAGATAATCCAGCGTTTCCAATTTTGGAAGGACACGCTAAATCATGTAATAGCATTCTGTTTTTTTTTAACATGTACTCCCTCCGTCCCACCCATTTCTTTACACTTTCCTTTTTGGGTGTCCCACCCAATTCTTTACATTTCAAAACTTACCAAAAATAGTCAATGGGTCCCACTACTTCTCCACTTTTCTTTCCTTTTCACACTACTTTTACTCCACTACCTTCTTTTTATACATTAAAAATCAATGGGTCCCACCACTTTACCCACTTTTCCACTACTTTATACATATTTCTTAACCTCCGTGCCCAACCCATTCGATAAGAAATGGGTGGGACGGAGGGAGTATGTGTTTGTTAACCAAACAAAACGCTAAACGAAATAGCATTATGTTCTTTTAATCCCAACAAACGCTACACGGAGTAGCGTTTTCAATTAATATTAAATACGGTACACGAAGTAACGTCAATAAGTGACATTGAGGTCATTATTTTATTTCATGATATTTGGGACATTAATATTCCCAATTGTGATAACGGGACCAACATCCCCGTTCTCCTCCCTCGCTTATTTCTGTTATGGTCTAAGAACAATGGTGTATTATTTATAGTGATCATACAGTAAACTCTTTATGCTCAGATTAGTCGACTGGTAGGGTAAAACAAACATAGTTATGTGATTTAAAAAATTGAAAATTTAACTAGCCACTTTCCCCTCCTATTCTTTAACTCTGTCCACTGAGTGAAAGCTTTCACCTTTACAGGCTGATGTTCAAGAAAGTTCAGCATCCTCTAGCAGATTTCAGATTATTATCCGGGAGGCGATTATTGACGGGGTTATGAATATGCTGGCGACATATCGAAAGAGATGAATATAAGTTCAGACAACTGAAACAGTGCAACCACAATAGAACACTAACTAGAATTGTATTAGAACCCTAAACTTGGTGAAAAGATTCTTTTACTTAACCTTATAAGTTATGAATCCTGATGAGTTAATCTTCAAATCCTCATTTTGTTCAAATGTTAAAATTGACTAATAAGTAATACTCCCCTGTAATTAACAATGTCCACTCATATTAAGTGTGGACACATAGCAAACAGAATACAACTATACTATAGTACAGTATATTGTTCAATCATATAAAATATATGCTTGGAATATCCACTAAAATATTCTCGGGTTCATGCATGAAATGCCCCTGTTTTGTCAACTTACCTGTTTGCAAGCATGCTGGTTTTCTCTCCCTTCAATTATCTTCCATTTACTTTGCCTCTGTGTATATATAGCCATATTGCCTCTTGGTATTCATTACTATCAACAGCAGAAGAGTGTATACAAATATACAGATATTTACTAGAATAAATATTCAATAGGTTGTTGAGAATGTCAGATATGTTGAATGTTTGCATGGGCGAGATGATAAAACTTAAGCAGAAAGTGCAGGTTCATAGAACCCAGGTGTCAAGTGAAGTGTCTCGTCAACAAGAAAGCAGAACTGCTGCTTTCTGTAACCTAAAGTCATCGGTGGAGGATAAGAAAGATGTTAATAGTCTCTCGGAATCCACCATCTTCTTGATCATGGACAGGTTCGCACCATCATGAAATGGATTGTAACTATGTAATAGAATTGGTCTGTTTATATGTAATGAAGTCATAAAGGCTTTTATCAGGAAGAATTCTTATGATTAATGTACATAAAGTTTCCACGGTCTACTAGCACTGGCTATGTGTAATTCTACTGCAAATGCCTTCAAGAAATTATAGAGCTAATTGAAGAAAATGTGTATTTAAAGAACAAATCTAATCTGCAAGAAAAAAAGAAATGCGAAGTGAAAAATGGCAGGGATTAAATTGTAATCCTAAAAGGGAATAATAATATTAGTATTTTTCATTCATTTACAGTGCTGAAATATAACTTTCCCTGAATTTGGTTTCAATGTGCAAAATGTTTATCTAAAGTTACAGTGATACATGTACACGGTTAAAAAAAAAAAAAGGGAAATGTATGTACCTACAAAATCCAATGTCAAATCTGTAAGAACATCATGAGAAAGTGCTAGCCTCTATACTGTCAGATGACCATTCATTCATATTCAAGCTTGGCTTCTCATAATTCCACTTCAAAACTTCAGTTCCATATTTAAGTGCTTCATCAACGCTATCTGATTCGAGTCCTGTAACCCGAGAAACATACAACTTATTTCCGGTCATCGCCTTGAACTCTCTTTTAAATTTTGCTGCAATATAATGGAATGCACGCTGAGCCAGTGGTGCTATGGGATTCCTGGTACTGCTGTTGTTGCTGCTGCCGGGCACCGGATTGAAGTCGTGAAACCACTCACACTTAGTGAGAGGTACCTGTTCAATCTTCTCTTCCAGCAAGTCAAATTTGTTGAGTATCAAAAGAAAGTCCTTTTGAGAACAGACTGGATGTGTCACTATACTTTCGAACAGCTTCTTGCTTTCCAGCATTTTGTTTGTCGGAACTCCATTGATATCGTAAATGTATTCGTCATAATCCGTCAAGGAAACACAGTATATGATGAGATCCATACTTTCAAACATTTCCAACCACTTGCAATTTTCTCCAAGGCTGCTTGAATGAACTCTTACAAGTTGGTATCTGAAATATCACCATATTCCGTGATATTAAGGATAAGGACATATAAAAACAATCACAAACACTACTCTGTTAGTGAAAGTAGGTTTTGCCTATATGGTCAATAGACAAGTTTATTATTGTCCGGGACGGTGAAGAATGCATAAAAAAGCAAACCTTTGCAAGGGATCATCTTGATCTGAAGCGCCCATGAAGCTATCATTTACTGACTTTGGGAATGAAAAATCCACACTAGCTATACTGTTGGAAGAAGCAATCCCCTCGGCATATAAAATGTCCATGTCAGAAGGCTCGTAGTCTGTCCGCGAGATCTCAACAGCCTTCAGTAGAAAGTAAATGAGTCAAATTTACATGTACCATCAATGGGTTGTACAGTGATGTATATATATTATATATAGGCAAATGATCAAATAGAAACAAATATTGTATAGAAACTAGAAACCTTAGTGAATAGCGTAGTTATATTTAGTTATTATCATCCATGGTGGCCGAAATCAATGGTGAAGGTGGTGATTGGAGGTTGATTTGTATAAATGTATTGATTTAATTAAAAAGGTGAATAATCACTATTACTGGTGCAATCACTTGTTTCTAGTTTCTATTCTAATTTTTTTTCTAGTGGAGTAGATTATATATATATAAGTCAGAGCATTAAATCGAGGATCATAAAGCATAAGTTTACCCGATTTAAGAAGTAGTTTGCAACTCTAGGTAGCATTTGTATCTCATTTATCCGATCAAATGTAGCTTGGAAGGCTCTATCCTTCCACAATTCCTCAACTAATGGTGCATATTCACGAGTGGAAGCGGGGAATACCGCGGCCAAATTTCCAGACATCATGACTTGGAGTAGCCAATCAGAGAATGCTTTAAGTCTCCGGCTGATGGAATACATGTTTGTATTGATAATACCGTCAGAATTCAGAGTATCTGCGCAATCATAACGAAACAATCTGAGTTTGGATAGAACATAAAAAGGATAAGAGGATCCAAGTTGCTAGATCATATTCAGTGATGTGAAGTGAATTTTTATGGGTCGCTGTGGAATATAAGTACAGTGACTAGAGAAACTAGTTTTCCAAATTTATCTTGTGTCGTGCTTGGGAATAATATTTTATACATAACCAAGTCGAATTTCAAATGCAATAGTAGAATAGTACATGTTGTACCTGTGGGACCTGGCTGATTAATAGATCTCATCCCCATTTCATTTGTAGTTTCTAATTCAAATTGTTCCCGTTGCTCGAGCAGGATACCTATGTAACTGTATAAGTTGCTCTGAATCATGTGCTTTAAATTCTGACGCTCATCTTTCGAGAACGGAACTTTGTATAGAAATTTGGCCTGAAATATAGATATAGGATTAAAAACTTAACAATATAAAAAAAATGACTAACCGAGTCTACACATGTAGAGGTCAAAGATTGTTACCTACGCTTAGGAATCTGTGTTTATAATGCAAGTGATCAAGGTCCAATAGTAACCCTCTGTTTTAAATCAATAATACTGTTTATTTTGTATGGTATAAATACATATATATGCCAGCAAAAAATACAGGTAAGGAGGAGAAAAAGTCATCACTCGGTGTCTTAATCCTATAAAGCAGCAATTTGAGAAGGATTAATAAAGATTTTCTTATCTAAGTTTAATAACACTAATGATCCTTCAAATTTTCCAAATTAAATACAATTCTCAAAATTTAACTAGTACCTAATACACATATAGATGGAGATCCTCAGATGGAATTCGGAAATCTAGATTAATATATAGGATCGCGTATTTTTCTTAAGGGAATGATACCTGTTTGAATATGGTACTAGTACCAGATTTATCATAGCCAACCATAAGCAATTTATGAGATGTTTTCTTTGCGAGTTTGTTGGGTACAGCTCCATTAGCAACACCATGAACTTCTTCTTGACCAGGACTTGCAGATTCCAAAGGGGTAGGCAGTGATAGGACAGAACATAGTAGTTTGATCTTTGGCTGTAAACATAAATTCGAAGCTAAATATTAATACAAAACTTGCCCATATTTATACAGGGATAAACAAGGATACATTCAACAAATTACAATAGTACACACCTTAAACCATATTCGCTTTATCACATTTTTCTGCCCCTCTTCCTGGAAGGAACCATCAGCACTACACCAAAAGTGTGGTTGTCCTTCACAATGAATTCCTGCCCGCTACATGTCAAACAGAAAGGTCAAAACAAAATTTATGCAATGCAGAAAGCTAAATTATTGAAAGAGAAATATATATATGTGTGTGTGTGTGTGTGTGTGTGTGTGTGTGTGTGTGAAAGAGAGACAAGATATTTATTCACGTTCAGAATTCAAACCTGCATCACCCAGAGTTCACGTTTGGTTATCTCCCGATTATTGACCAAGATCTTTGTGTTTCCATTGCTCGCGTTTCGCATGATGGGATTGCCAACATCCAGTTGAGGAGTAATAATCTGGCAAGGTTTCTCTCCTTCCTGTTTAATTGAGCTAATTAATATAAGTTATCAAGTCAGAAAGATAGAACAAGGGTTCTATGCTCACCATGCCCCAAAGTCCAGATTGCTTGTCATACCAATACTTTCTGGGTTTTAGCTTTCGTGGTGGGTTTGGACAGCCTAGCAATTGAGACAGCTCTTCACGGCAGAGAGGCTTTCCATTCACAATGACGAGTTCGGGTGGTACTTGATTCACTTCACATGATACCTCATGGCTCATGATCTGTTTAACTCCGTCATCGGTGAGCAAATGCCTAAGCATTCGAGAACTTTTTCCAAGGCTAGCTCGCCTAGATTCATGAATTCTACGACCAATGCAAGTAATGCATTTTCTTCCTTCCGGCATTGACCCCATTGCTCTTACGACACAGCTAGAGCAATACTTCGCATTGCAGACTAAGCAAGCTTCCTTCTCCACGAACCGCTTTTTAACGAGGCATCGATGACAGGACCCTTTCTTCACACTGGATTTAGCCACTTCCACTTCATGGCCTGTAGAAGACGCACCATTCTCATTATAATCTTCATGTACACACTCCATATCTGAGCTCTCTGACAAGTCACATGAATTGTCATGACTGTCAAAAAACCCCAATGTACCAGAACTTTCATACTTTTTTGATATTCTGGGAAGGCATTCATCACTCTCCGAAAATTCCAACTCGCCCGATGTATCAATCACATTGACCACCCTAAATGCTGTCCTGTGACTCTTGGAGCCATCAAGTACACGAGCAACATCAAGTTCATTAGAATTGGTAACTGGAACCAATGATGCATCTCCTTGTGACTCTACCTTCAATAAATTGTGTTTCAAATAATCAGCTTTAACAATAGGCCGAACAACTGGAAGTGACAAATTTTCACCCACACCACGTGTGGAAACTCTAGCTGCTATAGGTATACAATCAACATTCAGAGGATCCACCCGAGGAATAGTGTAACTGACAGCAGGGCCCTTGTACTCCATGGCAAAAGAGTACTCCACATTGTACTCATCATCGACATCAAAATCTACAGCCTTTTCCGGAACAAATCTTCTAACAAGACTAGCCATCATAAAAATTCAATCAAAATAATATCAACTTCAATTTCAAAATCCTATCAGGAAACAGGCTTCTTAATAAACAAACAAAAACCAGCAGTCTTCTCTCACTTCCCCACCTAACTAAAACAAACTCTATATAACATCAAAAACCCAAATTCTTGAAAATCTAACAAAAATATTCAAACCCATTAAATACACGACAGTTCAACAAAGCCCACAACTTAAAAACAATAAAGAAAATAGTTACAAGCTAACTAGTAGCGTATTCAAGAGCTCAAGATTGCAAGATTATACTAGTTGAGTGAATGAAGGAATGGAAACAACAAAGCTAATAAATGAAGAAGGTACAAGACTAAGAAGACTAATTCAGTAGTAGAAAATCACCATAAGTTTCCAAATATTAATACATATTTGTGTGTGTATAATTACCAGGAAAGTGGAAGAGTCTAAGACTCGGTGTAGGAGACAAGGACCATGTCTGTTTATCAAACCGCGTTTGGACTTGATTTTACCAGGAAAGTCTTGACATTTATCATTAAATACTTCTTTTCTAAGTAAAAGATGTGATGCTTGTTTATTGTCAGAGGATCATCTAAACATAGTGATGCACTAATATAGCAAGACAACGAGCCCACTTTTAGTAGAATCTTTTTTGAAGCCCAATTCAACTCGAAAGTTGTAGCCCCGGATAGCATCCTATGATGTCTAATTTTAAAAATTAGGGCCAGGCTATTTATCGGGGTTGGACCCGATTATCATAATTTCAAATTTTAATATTTAAAATAACACGATTTGAAAATATGGTTAAAATATCATGTAATGGTTTGCTTTAAATGATAAAACGCTCTCAGTAGTGTTGGGTATAGAGATGCACAAAAGATCTGTTCGGGCCAGATGCAGACCGGGCCAAAAAAATCCGGACTTTTTTATAACCAGATCGGGCCGGGTTTTTTTAAAAATCGGGCCGGGCCGGACTTTTCCAAAAATAGTAGGCCTGGTTTAGTTATAAAAAGCCCGGATTTTTCAAAAATCCGGATTTTATCCGGATTTTTCAAAAATCCGGATTTTATCCGGATTTTTTGAAAATATTAGGCCTGTTTTAGGCCCTCGGACCGGGCCGGGCCAGACCGGGTTTTTTTCGGATCGGGTTTTTCAGATTTTTTTCCAGATCGGATCGGATTTCGGATTTCGGATTTTTTGAACATCTCTAGTTGGGTAACCTTAATTTTATCTAACTGTAAAAGATAAAAAGGTTACCTACACTAGCGTTGAGTTATCGAACCATAATTTCATAATCTTCTTCATATAAATTTCTAAACTCACCAATTTTTTATTCACATTGATCACATATCATCAATTTGAATGCTGTTTAGATAAATTTAACTGTTGTGACATGCAACTAGTTGTCTTCTGTAGTTTTAATGTCAAATAATCGACAATAACTCTTTTTTTATTCTTGTTATCATTCCGTTGTACATCTTAAAACTCGAACAATTGCATAAACTTATTTAGAGTGTATACTTATTCCATGACAATTATTAATGATACTAAATAGACATGCTCTGACTGCGACAATATGTTCTATTTAAATTAAACTAAAACTAAGTAAATTTACATCTAATTAAGTTATGTGACATTTATCACCAAAAATTCTAACAATATATTTTTTAATTAATAACTAATATAATAACAACTAAAATTAAATAATATTTAATATTTAAAATACATCCAATTTTCACTCCAATTAATACATTCGATTAATATATGATTTTCAATTAATCTCTAATTTCGATTAATCCTAAATCAATAAGTCAATTAGTTCCGATTCTCGATTTCTATAACACTGGTATCAAATATTGAAAATAATTTTGTTGTAATTTTTAATAATAATTTTAGTAAAATGTTATGTATATTTTTGTTGTTGAGTAATGGTTATATAATGAAATAATTTATCATTAATGTTAATCGTAGAGATATATTATATGAATGATCCAAATTATTAAATAATTTAATTTATATTAAACATTTATATATATGATTGGATTTTTAATTAGATGTATAAATATTGAATTTGAAATCATGTTGGTATGAAACTTTTTTACTATGATTGTAGATGCTCTTTTTTTATTAATAAATTTTAGTGTGGGATGTGAAAAACTCATTGATTTTATATTAGATATCGAATATCAACTTTCTTTTGAGTAGTAAATTCAAATAAATCCGGCTTGTTCGTTTAAAAAAATTAAATTCAATTTTTTTGAGCACGATCTGGTAGTTCAGTGGTTAAGCCTTATCCACTGTTGACCGACGTTCTAAGTCAACAAAAATCAACTTGTTTAAGACAAAACTTGTCTCCATTGTTTTTTTCACTATTCTAGCAAGAATGATCATTAATATAAAACATGTATTATTTAGTACATTTTAACATGTGTAAATAAAGACTATATCAAAATATTCAAGGATAAATAAAATATATAATGCTCTACAAATAACTTGACTTTTTAACCATTCTCAAAAAAAAACTTGACTTTTTAATTAAAAATAAAAAAAGGTAAATGAAAAAATTAAGCAACTCTTAAACTAAGTCCTAAAGATTTACAAAAGAGAAAGCAGTGCAAATCATCATCTCTTTTGTGCCCGTCAAAAAATGAAACTATTGATAAATACTTTGAGACACACTCCAAACTTTGATAGACTTGTCCAAACTCCCACTATACAATCTCCACCGTTGATCATCTCCCACGTCCTCCTCCATCTCCACCGCTAAACATTTCACCGGACCACCGTGTCCCGTCAAGACCCTCAGCCACAAATGCTGTCCCCCCTCCTCTCTCCTCCACACACATATGCTCTTATCCGCCGACCCACTCATCACCAGCTTCCCCGCCGTAGCCAAACATAAAACCGCCATTTTATGCCCCCTCAACGCCCCACCGTACTCCAAACACCCCCTCACGCGCCGCCAAAAACTAACCAACCCGTCCGACGCGCCACCGTACACCACCCTCCCCGCCTCCGCCACCACCACCGAGGTCACCGCGCTTTCACCCCTCAACAAAACTTCCACCAAAACATGCCTACTCGATTTCCCCACAAGCTCCTTCCTCCACATCTTCACCGCCCCGTCAGCTCCGCCGGAGAAAACAAAGCCACCGTAACAAACAGCCACCGCATTCACCGCATCATCATGAGCATCAAACGATTCCATGCACTTGAAATCCGATACCCTCCATACCTTAATAGTCTTGTCCCAAGAACCCGAGTACAAAATCCCATGCTCTTCATCTAAACTCATGCATGAAACGACGTCGTAGTGTCTGATCCAAGGAACCTTCTTATGCCTCCGAGTCTCCACATATTTTCTCATATTCATCGAACAGATAATATAATCTTTAGTACTAGGCAAACTCCCAGTCCGTTTGTACACGTTATTTTTATGTAATTTCCAAACCCTAATCTTCCCATCTTGATGAGCTGTGAAAATTAGTTGTTGTTTCGACACAACAATGGCCTTAACTAATCCGGTAGTGTTTGATTTAAACCCTGAAAATTGTCGCATGTTTTTCCACACGTGGATGTTCTTGCTATCCGATCCCGTGTACAGCAACTCACTCGAGACGGCTAGCGAATAAACGTGACCTTGTTCGCGAACCAGCGAGCCAATGAGGCCGGGGTGGGTTGAGTGAAGAGGTGAAGGTTGAAGCCATGGAGAATTCAGGAAGGGTGAGATGGGTTGGTTCCATGGGGAGAATGAAGTGTAAGGTGAGGCATTGGGGGTAGTATTGTATGATGAAGTGGAAGGTGAGGCATTGGGGGTAGTATTGGGACTATCGAGACGACGTCGGTGGTGATGGCGGTGGTGGTTATATAATTCAGCATCAGTGTCATCATGGTACTGCAAACTGCGGTTTCTGTCGAACTGGATTAGGTTTCCTAATTTGGTTCTCCTGAGAGTGGGAGAGCTTGTTGATGTCATGTACAAATCCCAAATTCGAAATTATTGTGTTTGGTAAAAGTTGGGATGAGGAAAGAAAAAAGATGCAAGAATTATATACATGTAGATGAAGATGAAGATGGAGAAGGAAGGTAGTTAAGGTAGGTATATAGAGGGTGAGGATATTGAAACGTAGGTATTTGTGTGTGTATGAGGCTTGGAAAAAGTTTTGATTTTTGAGCAAAGTGCATTATATATGCAATTTTGCAGCTTCACAATATTCAACCATTTGAATATTAATTTGATGCATGTAAAATGAGCAAATGAAGTTCAACATTTTGATCGGTTTAAACGGAGGTGTCCAAAATTTCAAGGAACTTAGGTACAAATGTAGAAAGTAAAAGAGATTATCATGTGTGATGCTGAGTTAAAAGGTTAATGAAACAGATGGAAAGGAAGCGAAGCAGAAGTATTTTGGAAACTGGGGGAGTTTGCACGTTACATTTTGAAAAAGTATACAAAAAATGTCAACCTATTGCTGTATGTCAGTATGTGTACAAGGTATATGTTGAGGAATTATTTTCACATTCTACAATCATCTTTTAACAGAATTTTTTATGCTTCATATTCAAATTTATATTTATATGGGAAAATAGATTTTTTTGCCACCCAACTTATTATTTGTTTAGAAACCTACCACTGAACTATAATTTTTTTCTTTTTTGCCACTAATGTTAGGTTCGGATTTTTTTTTTGTCACTAACGTTAGGTTCGGATTTGATTATTAACACTATGTTATTCTTTTTAGATTTAATTGCATTTGACACCCCTTTGATTTCAGTATGTTGCACATTGCACCTAATAGTTTTGGAATAAACACTATGCAGCCCTTTACTTTTAACCCGTAGACACTTTGCACCCTTTCCGTTATCTTCTGCCGTTCCCGTTAACTTTTGAAGGGGCATTTTGGGAAATTTTATTATATATTTAATTAAAATCAGACTTTTATTAAATTTTCCGACCATCTAAACGATATTTTTCGGAAATCTATTTTTCAGTAGTCTGCAATATAATAGTGATCTGTGTCTATATCTTTATATGTAGTACTCCATATGTGTCCTGGGTAGTTTATCTTAGAGGACGAGAGTACAGATTTTTTTTACTCAGAAAGAAATCTCAAAATTAACTTATGGAACTATATTTATAAAAAATGGGAACCTTAAAATACGTGACCAGTAGTGGTAAAGAACTATAAAGTCAACTGATACTATATTTTTGTGGAGTCTTAAAATAATTCATAAAACAAAATTTTTTAGATTCTTGAAATGCCTGTTAAACTCTCGTACTTAAGGTAAACTAGCTAAGGGACATATAGATGACTGTATATAATGTTATAGACACATATCATATCACCATAATATTGCAGACTACCACTATGTTTTTATAATGCTAAAAAAATAACATACTGTTAATAATCATATCAAAACATAACGTTAGTAAAAAAAAAATCCAACGTTTTTTTAAGAAAAAAAACCAACATTAAATTTTATTCAGAAAAAATAAAATAAAATAATTTTTGAAATTTTTTGGAGTCTCAAAATGCGTGTCCAACTCTCGTCCTCCAAGATAAACTACCTAGGACACTACATAAAGATATAAACACATATCAGATCGCCATTATATTGGAGACTAACACTATATTTTAATAATACTAAAAAAATAATATAGTGTTAATAATCAAATCCAAACCTAACGTTAGTGACAAAAAAAAGTATGAACCTAACATTAGTGACAAAAAGGAAAAAAATTATAGTTCAGTGGTAGGTTTCTAAACAAATAATAAGTTGGATGGCAAAAAAATCTATTTTCCCTATTTATATATGTATCTATATATTAATATTTTCTTTTAAAATAATTAGTTAATTACATCTTTTAAGTCAAATAGTATCTCTGTCATAGTAATCAAAGAATAATGAAAATAGTCAATGTGATTTTAATTCAATATCCACTTGGACAATGGCGACATGAGGATTCTAACATGTTGATGGATCATAAATTCATGACAAAGTGTAAAAGAGGTGTTTTGATTTACTATTTTATTTTAAAATATTGTTCTATATTTTGACCAATCATATTAATATAATTTAATGAAATTCATATATATATATATATATATATATATATATTATATATGAAAATTTTATAAAAATCATATGAACAAAAAGTATATATATTTTACTCAAAAGTTTAACAATAATAAGCTAAATGTATGATTTATAATATTGGAACTTTTTATTCTTGTAAAGCAATATCTGATTAGTTGATTTTTTAATGAGTTATATTTATCTTTTTGATTTCTATGAAAATATGTATGATCAACTTAAAAAAATGATTTATGATAGTCTATTAATATTTAAGTAATTTATATTTAAATAAATTATAAATAATTATAGATTTATTTAATATAAATAATTTTTTTATTTGTAAATAAGTTTTTTTTTTGAAAGATGTAAATGAGTTCTTATTTATAGAGTAACGTATAAGGTATAGCATATTTAGAGTTAAGATGCAGGTCCATGTAATTTATGACTTAATTAAACTGAGTTACTCGATTGATTGCGAAATGAAATGATTTCAATCCAGATACGAGGCAAGCAGAAGTCAAACGGGTCTCAATCAGCCTTTTCACAAGTTGTTATGTTTTGATTGCAAAAATCCAATTTTATACCAGATTGATGTATTCTCAAATGTAAACTGACATAGGTCCTCGCATTGGGATCAAACTGAGGTTCGTTGTGCGTGTATATATAAATCGTTTAATCTTCAAAATCGTTGACAATTTGGTTCACGCAATCTACATTATGGGAGAAGCTGTAATATACACGTACTTGTAGAAAATGATTTTCCTTCCTTTTGGTCATCTTGCACGTCATCATTACATCTCTTGTTTCACTTTTGAACTGGATATAAATTTAAAGGGTTAATGCTCTATTTACTCGATCAAAATTTTAATTTGGCCTATCGAATCTAAAAAATTTTCATTTAAATAATAAAATATCTAAAAACTTTCAATCACGAGATTAAGCTTAAAAATTATTACTCGTAAAGTTGTTTTTTATTCGGTAGGTTAATTGGAAATTTTGATGAGTACAATGATGAAATAGAGTATTAATTCGTGAAAAACTTAACAGAGACTAATGGAATGGCCAATTTGAAATTTTTTAATGGTACAATTAGTTGACTGAACACTTTTTTGACTCGTATGCTAACTGAAAATTTTGGTCGGGTAGAATAATGAAATAGAGTATTAAGCCTAAATGTAAATGGTGCACATAAATTACAACTCTCATTGGTGCCCGTGCAAAGCACGGCCGAGTATAAACCTATCAAGCACCGCGATTTTAACAGAAAGAACAGATGTTGGCTGAGGATCAAGGACATAACCAAGTTAAGAGGTTAAGTCCTGTAATAAAATTTGTTTTCTCACTCTCGTTGCTAGTTTATACCTCACAATCATCAACATGATGTCGTTTATGTGTTTAAAATTTACAAATGCAAGGTAAGAAGTCGAAGATCGAAGTCGCAAGCCTAAAATCGACACATGAGAATGGAGGGAGAACAAGGTAGCGTACAGGAAAACGTATACAAGATTCAATTTCACATTAAATACTCCCTCCGTCCCCCTCATTTGTTTACATTGAGGGACGGGGGCCGGCATGCATTCTAATGCTCTCGTAAAACATAGTTTGATAAATTATATTAAACTTTTTTCTCTTCTAAATAAAAAATTGATGTTTAAACATTTATACAAAAAAGAAATTTTTTATAAATAAGTTATAGAATATGTTTTATATGCGCCTTAAAATGTGTGTCTAGCAGTGTGAAAAAACTGTAAAGAAATGAGAGGGACAGAGGGAGTATTTGTATCCCATAACTAAAATAGTATTGCATGTATTTTTAAATTATTAAATGGTGTCATATATAAGAAGTGTTTTTTTTGTCGGGTCTACATACACGCGGATGAATTGTATTGAATACAATAGCTGCCACAATAAAAATTTTTCATTCAAGAAAGTTTATTTTCTAACTGATGCAAGATGGCCCCAGAAGTTCAGAAAATAAGACCTTAATAATTGAAAAGATAAAACCCATCTTCTATTATTCCAAAGATCTTGAAAAAAGAAACAAAACAAAACAAAACATAAATCAATACAAGAAAATCACACACACATATATATAAACTTAATTAATATAAAAAATAATGAATCTAATAAAAACAAAAATGAAAGGAATGAATATAATAAAATAGAGGAAATAAAATAATAAAAAAATAATAATTAATAAAAAAGAAATCTAACCAAAGGGGATTTCTTTGATTAGATACATAAAACTTAATTATTAATCGAGGAATAAAATAATAGACATTAAGACATAATCAAATATGTATTATATAATGACCATCAAAATGGTAACACAAGCCATAAAAATTGCACACAATAGGAAATTAAATGCCATTAAAGGCACAATAATGTCATCAATGATGACTCCCATAAATTGTACTAAATATTCATAAAGAATATTTATCCTGCATGAGATTTGAAAGATCGCAGTTACCTATAAAATTAGCACATGAGATATAAAACATCAAAAAATGGTAATTCAGCAAAATCTATTGCCTAAACGTACAAAATTAGATTCCTACCAATTTAAAAAATATTGCACATTAATATACATACATATATAATATATAAAAAATGATAAAAATAAAACTAAATTGATAACATGCACCTAAAAACAAGTTAAAAACTAAAACTTTTAATTTAGAATATCAAAACACACACTTAACACACACAATCAAGAACACCAAAAACACATATCGAAATCTATAATAGACCTGATTCAAAATAATATTCCGGCTAGGCTAAAAACATGTAAGAAAATACCTCGATATGATCTACAAAGTAATCTCAACAAAATTTACAAACCAGATGCAAATCCATTAATACGATCATCTAAAAATCTATGCAACTTTAAAATTAGAAGAGTAACTTATAAAATGATTTTATGAAATTGATATGCTATGATAATATATACAAGACAATCGAATCAAGCAATAAAACACACAACAAATATTTATCTATCATCACAACAAGATAATCGAGAAAAACATACCTTTTCAAAGAGACAGGGACATCCTGATTATATATAATGTTGATAACTCATGATTTGATTCTATTCATGATCACACAGATCGATTGATCGTAGGAAGCGTCGAGGATACGCGAGAGATGGATTTGAGAGAGAGAGATTATCATGGTGTGAGTCGGGTATAAGAAATAAAAAGGATTGATCTTGAAATGGCCGTAGAATTAATTTAAAAAGTTGTCGGTCTTTGGTTGTGGGCTAACTTAATTGGTCCAAAATGAAAATAATGAAACCTTCTGAATGTAATGTAGAACAAGATGATATAACATACTAGAGCGAAGAGTTATTGTGTGGTCGATAAAAGGATTAAGATCGTTTTTGAGATTGTACATTCTATGTCGTAATGTGTGCGCCGTGGAACACTCTCATTTGAATACAGTTGGAAGATCGTATTTGAAACTATATAAGAAGTGTTTGTTAATTTATAAGAAGGTCATAAAATATTTAAACCCAAAATTTAAATTAATAATAGGTGTTAACACACTTTACAAAACTATTGATTCTTTCACCCGTCGTTCTTCCTTCCGTATCAGCAATCTTTTGGACAACTTCCTTTCGACCTTTCAGTGGTCTATCCATTTTATTCGAGAGGTTATATCAACTACTGGTGAAAATTTGATTTTACTAAGCATCAAACTAGAGTAGGAAATATCTTTAAAACATTTAAGCAAAATTTTGATTTGCAATTTATTTTAGCAATATAGTTGTTTTTATAATCTTATTTATGTTTGTTGGGACGTGAAGTGCTAGCGACAAGACCGAAGCGTGCGATGGACGCCAAGTCATGAGGTCATGAGCAACGGATAAGTATTAAAACGGTCGTGCGCTACTGGATATGAGTTGTTAGCATGAACTGATAAGGAGTAAAAATAGGCATTGTTAGTTGAATACTCCCTCCGTCCCAACCATTTCTTTACACTTTCCTTTTTGGGATGTCCCATCCAATTCTTTACATTTCAAAACTTACCAAAAATAGACAATGGGTCCCGCCACTTCTTCACTTTTTTCCTCTTTTCACACTACTTTTACTCCACTATCTTCTTTTTATACATTAAAAATCAATGGGTCCCATCACTTCACCCACTTTTCTTTCTCTTTTCAACTTACTTTATACATATTTCTTAACCTCCGTGCCCAACCCATTTGATAAGAAATGGGAGGGACGGAGGGAGTATTATTCTATTTAAACGAATGTTAGCATGAGTGATAGAACAACTAAGTCATTAGCTCTCTAAGCTCAACAATTGTACTCCATTATTTACATAGTGAAACATCTTTCTGGTAGGGTTCAACCCTCCCGCGGTTTTTATCTCTAATAGGGTTTTCCAAGTAACCAAAATCTTTAGTGTTATTTACTTGTTCTAGCATTTAAATTCTTTAGCATTTAACATGCAAAATTCAGCAAAAACAATTGGCGCCGTCTGCGAGAAACTTGCTAAAGAATCTACGTGATAACTCATGGAGACGGGTGATCAATAACAAGGCGGTTACATAAGTCAGGGGGACAACCCCACCATACGATAGATGGCGGAGACAATCAGAAAAATGCAAGCGGATATGGACGCTCAGAAGGAGGCATGGAGGACAGAAAGGGAAATGCTTCAATCCCAAACTCAAGCTCTACAAAAAGAACTTATGACGGTGAAATCAAAGTCCAACCCCAAGTCGAAGGGAACATTGGCAAATGTAGCTAGACGTCTGAACATGGACGACGAGGAAAAAGAAGAATACAACGAGGAGATCGAGGCAGAAAACCTGGACCAAGAGGACCAAGAGACCCCAAAACCAAGTGACAGGACAGAGAATGACAACCCAACGGGAGGACGTGACGATGGTGAAAAACGTGATGAGAGACACAACAAAAAGTAAAAAGGGCACAAGTCATCAAAGTCACGCAATCGTGCAACTGAGACAATGCGGAAAGAACTACAAGACATGAAGGAAATGGTACAACGAATCTGTTAGGAATCAATAATTTTGATGATAACATAAACACTTTGTAACATGTTTTTGTTTAGAATCTTTATCAAAATTCAGTTGTAATTGTTGTATTTCTTGTCCTTGAGAATTATCTACGGATGGATAGAATAGGATGGCTAATTGTAAATATTCAGTGCCATGTAACTTTATCTAAGCGAAGGATATTCAACTGATGACTTGTAACAATTCAACTGATAAAGATTGGATTGTGTTTCAACTAATGAAGACCAAGCTTTCAACTGATGAAGACAAAGTGTTCAACTGATGAAGCTGAAGTATTCAACTGATGGGACTGGAACAACATTCGATCGATAAAGTCTGTAATTTATCTGATGGATGAAGGCACTTTCAACTGATGAAGCAAACATCCATTGAAAGTGACCAGAGCTTAATTTTGACAAGTCACATGGATCGAATTACACTAAAATAGACATGGAAGCCTGATTAGGACAAAAAAGAAGATTCAGAAACATTCATATCTCATGCAATGCAATCTGGATCAAATCAAGATGATGGTCAAAGATGAAGACATCTCAGAAAGCATGCATAAGACAAAGATGTGCAGCATGGTTTAAATTAGAGTGCACAATTTGTATTCTAGTTAAAACTTTGTAAACTTGGAGTATATAACCAAGTTAGTAGCATCAGTTGAACTTGTTCGAATACTTGAGAGAAAATCTGAGAGTTAGAAACAGTTCAAGTGTTGAACCTGCAGCTGTGAGAATTGTAATCAATCCACAGATTTTTCAATATAAAATATCACGGGTGGATCATTCAATCCACCCGTATTTTTAATACTTGGTGTTTTACTGATTTATAGTTTTATGTGTTCTTGTTCTTGAATCTTTTAGTTTGAAAAAGATTGTATTCAACCCCCCTTCTACAATCTTTCTCATAGTTAGTGTAACATAAAAATCGGTATCAGAGCTAGGTTCCCAACAAACAGGGAAAAAGATCAACACTGCTAGAGAAAGATGGGAAAGAAGGATGCTGGAGTGAAGATTCATGTTCTTGACAAAGACAACTACTTCCACTGGAAAGTAAGAATGCATCTGCATCTGCTGTCAATTGATGAAAGCTATGTCAACTGCAAGGACCTCATGTTCCCATGAAGGTTTGTACCAGTATTGGAGCTGATGGTGAAGATATGGTAGGCAAAATGATTCCCAAGCCTATCCATGAATACTCTCAAGAAGACAATGAAGGAGTGCACAAGGACAAAAGGACCATGAATCTTCTGTTCAATGGTTTAGATCAAGAAATGATTGATAGTGTGTTAGATATAATTGATGATTACTAATGTTCTTAAAGTTTGTTTTAGAACAGGAATGATCAGAGTTTAAGCTTGAAGCTGATCAGAGTTTAGTAAAGTCTGACCAGAGTTTGATAAAGTCTGATCAGAGTTTACATAGTCAAGACTCGTCAGAGTTTACACGTGGAAAGAGCTCAGAAGCGGATATACTTCAAGGAAGGATAGAAGCTGAGGAGTGATTTGCTGACTATGGAAACTAAACAGAAAACTGGAGCAATCTTTGATTGATAGAATACATAGCTGATTTATAGGATATCAAATCAGAGATTGATTTTGTAACTGTGTCTATATAAACACAGATTAGGGTTACTCTATATGAGTTGAGTTATCGAGTATATTGTTAAGAACCCTAGCAGCTCTTAGTGATACAATATAAATCACTGAGAGAGTTTTTGTAACCATTCAAGCTTTGTGAATAAGAGTTTATTGTTTTCAATCTCTTATATTGTCATACTGTGTTACAGATTGTGATCACTATATCATTTTATATAGTGAGTTTATAGGACCTAACAAGTGGTATCAGAGCCAGCTCTGTTAAGATTACTACAGTGCGATCTTAATCACAATCATGTCTGAAAAATCACAAGCTTCATCCTTTAGAGTTCCAATCCTTAAGGCATCTGAATATCCAGTCTGGAAAGAGAGAATGATCATATTCTTAGACTCTGTTGATCCAGAATACCTTGACAGGATCTATGATGGACCACATATGCCCACCAAGCTCTCTGTTGGGCTTGCAGATGAACCTCAGAAGATGGTTCCAAAAGAAAAGAAAGATTATACCCCTGAGGACATCTTGTCAATTGGTAAAGACTCTAAGGTGAAACACCTTCTGCACAGTGCCCTTGATAATGCAATGTCTAACAGGGTGATTGGGTGCAAAACTGCTAAACAAATCTGGGATGCTCTGGAAACCAGATGTCAAGGAACTCAAGCCATCAAGAAGAACAGAAAAACCATCCTTACACAGGAGTATGAGCACTTTGACTCAAAATCTGGTGAGTCCTTGACAGATCTGTATGACAGATTTGTCAAACTGTTGAATGACTTATCTCTGGTGAATAAGGAATATGATCTTGAAGATTCAAACCTCAAATTCCTTCTGGCTCTTCCTGAAAAGTGGGATTTGAAAGTCACCACAATAAGAGATAATCTTGATCTTGGAGAAATGTCTCTTGATGATGTTTTTGGAAGACTGAAGACCCATGAACTTGAGATGGAGCAAAGAAGCAAACGTCATGGAGGCAAATCAAAGTCTATTGCTCTGAATGTTCAAGAGGAAGCTGCTAAGAGCAAAGGAAAAGCTCATGTCACAAAGTCTGACATTGAGTCATCAAACTCTGATGACTCAAACTCTGATGTCTCAGACTCTGATGACAGTGATGGTGAGATGATGCAGTTAGCAGCATTGATGGTGAAAAGCTTCAAGAAGTTGGCTTACAAAAAGTTCAACAAAGGCAAAAGTTTTTCAAGGAAAGACAGAAACTCTGACAGAGTTTATGATAAGAAGAACTTCAAGAAGAATGAGGGCAAGGAAGGGAAAGCTGGAAAGGCTGACAAGTATACCTGTTTCAACTGTGGTGAAAAGGGTCACTTTGCATCTGAATGCAAGAAAGCCAAGAAGGAAAAAGAAAAAGCCTTTATCACCAAGAAAGGAAACTGGACAGATACATCTGATTCAGAGGAAGAAGTCAATTATGCTCTGATGGCAAACACTGACAATAACTCTGAATCTACTGCAAAGGTACCTCATTCTACTCTTGCCTTTGATACTGAAGATATAACTGAGTTAAGGTTGTTTCTTAAAACTTTGCATATCAGCTTTAGAGATCAGACTTTAGAAAATGAAAGATTAAAATCTGAAACTCTAAGTGTGAAGAAAAGGAATGATTATCTAGAAAAAGAATTAGTTCAAATGTTGGAAGTTCAGAAAGAAAGAGATGATGCTGTCATTATCAAAGATGAATTATTAAAGAGGTATGCATCTCTTCAATCAGAACTTGCTAAGGAAAGGGAGATCATTAAGACATGGACTAATTCAGGCAAAACTACTCAGGATATCTTAGGTAGTGGAAACTGGAAGAAGGGACTAGGTTACACTGATAACTCAGAAGCTGAGTCATCAAAAACAGAGTTTGTTAAAACTCAAAAACCTAAGGTTAAACCTGTTAAATTTGTTGCTGAATCCTCTAAGTCTAAACAGAATAGACCAAAATCAGAGATTAACAACAATTTAAAATCTGATAAGCCCAAACAGGTTAACATAGGACTGATGACTCAGAAACAGCTTAAACATAAGCTTAAAGAGGTAAAGTCTGATGACAAAAACAGGGAGCCTAGGAAAAATAGAAATGGCAAGATTGGAATAGACAAGAGTAATAACTACATGCCTATTCCAAATGCACCTAGGAAGACATGCCATAACTGTGGGAATACTAATCATCTTGCTAATTTTTGTAGGAAGAACAAGGACATTAACTCTTTACCTACAAAGTCTGGAGTTAGAAAAAGTAGTATTAGATATAAACCACAAGATCCATGTTTTCATTGTGGTAGTTTATGGCATTCTATTTATACTTGCAAAGAATATCATAGTTTGTATTATGATTATTATCAATTGAAACCTTCTTTAAAGGTTAATAAAAACTCTGCAAGTACAAACTCTGTTTCCAGTACAAACTCTGTTGCAAAGTCTGTTAGCTCAAACTCTGATAATATTAATTATTCCGCTGCAAAAGCTAACAAACTTAATAAGGCCAAGGGATCCAAGCAAGTCTGGGTCCTTAAAACTAAAAATTAGCGGTCTTTGTGATTGCAGGGCAACAGGAAGAATATTCTAGTCTTGGACAGTGGATGTTCAGGACACATGACTGGAAATAAGTCCCTGCTGTCAGAGTTTGTGGAGAAGGCTGGCCCAAGTGTTTCTTATGGAGATGGCAACATAGGAAGGACTCTGGGATATGGCAACATCAATCTTGGAAATGTCATCATATCAAATGTAGCTCTTGTTCAAGGGCTAAAACACAATTTACTCTCTGTCAGTCAAATCTGTGACAGAGGATATCATGTTGATTTCTATGAAGAACACAGTGAGATAGTAAGCAAGTCAACAGGCAAAGTGGCAGTGATTGCTCACAGACATGGGAATATTTATGAAATCCACTTGCCTACAAACTCTGAAGGAAAAGCAATCTGCCTGTCTACAAGAATCTCTGCAGAAGAAAGTTGGAAGTGGCACAAGAAACTCTCACATCTCAATTTCAACTCTATAAATGAGCTTATAAAGAAAAAGCTTGTGAGAGGACTCCCTGAATCACTACTCACATCAGATGGATTATGTGATTCATGTCAAAAGGCCAAGCAGAGAAAGACATCTTTCAAGAGTAAGACTGAATTCTCAATAAAGAAACCATATTATCTTCTACATGTTGATCTATTTGGACCAGTTAATGTACCATCCATTGCAAGGAAGAAATATGCTCTTGTTATTGTTGATGAGTATACCAGATACACTTGGGTATATTTTCTTCATACTAAAGATGAAACAGCCTTGCATCTGATGGATCATGTGAAGCAACTGGATCATGGATCTGAAGACAAAGTAAAGATCATTAGAAGTGATAATGGAACTGAGTTCAGAAATTCAACAATGGAAGAGTTCTGCAAAGAAAGAGGTGTAGTGCAACAATTCTCTGCACCTGGTACACCACAGCAAAATGGTGTAGTTGAAAGGAAAAACAGGACTCTTATAGAAGCTGCCAGAACTATGCTTGATGAGGCTAAACTACCTACTTATTTCTGGGCAGAAGCTGTTCAAACAGCTTGTTTCACTCAAAATGCAACCTTGATTAATAAGCATGGCAAGACCCCATATGAGATGGTGAAGAAAAAGAAGCCAAATCTGAAGTACTTTCATATATTTGGATGCAAATGCTTTGTATTGAAGACTCATCCAGAACAGCTTACCAAGTTTGATTTAAAAGCTGATGAAGGCATTTTTGTAGGCTATCCTCTGATAACAAAGGCCTTCAGAGTCTACAATCTCAGAACCAAGGTGATCATGGAATCCATACATGTGTCATTTGATGACAAGAAAATTATTGGCTTAGCAGACATGGATGATCATGAAAGATTGCATTTTGAAAATGAAGAAATATTCTCTGATTCGACAAACTCTGATGAACAGTCAAACTCTGACTGTGAACAAAATACAGCAAACTCTGATGAAAATTTACAAGTTCGTGATGTTGAAGCACTTGTTGAGGGGGAGCATCAGAATGTTTCAGACTCTACCCAAGACTCATCAGAGAATGCTGACTCAAACTCATCAGAGAATACTGATTCAAACTCTGATAGCACAAATTTAGGGGGAGCTACAGAGAATAATCAACAGAATCAGGAGAGCATGGATCAAGGGGGAGGATCCAATGATGAAAATGGTCAACTTCCACATGCTAGGAAGTGGACAAAATCTCACACACCTGATTTAATAATTGGAAATCCAGAAGCAGGTGTGCAAACAAGGACAGCTACAGCAAATGAGTGTCTACATCATTGCTTTCTGTCACAAACTGAACCTAAGAAAGTGGAGGAAGCTCTTCAAGATGCTGACTGGATTCAAGCAATGCAGGAGGAGCTAAATGAGTTTGAGAGAAACAAAGTATGGACCCTAGTACCAAGACCTAAAGACAGATCCATAGTTGGTACAAAATGGGTGTTCAGAAACAAAACTGACAGTGAGGGTGTCATTACAAGGAATAAAGCAAGGCTTGTGGCAAAAAGGTATTCACAACAGGAAGGTATTGATTATGATGAGACATTTGCTCCAGTTGCAAGATTGGAGGCAATTAGAATCTTTCTGGCCTATGCTGCTCACAAGAAATTCAAGGTATTTCAGATGGATGTCAAAAGTGCTTTTCTAAATGGGAAACTGGATGAGGAGGTATATGTTGAACAACCTCCAGGCTTTGTGGATCCAAAGCATCCAGACTATGTCTATAGATTGGACAAGGCACTTTATGGACTAAAGCAGGCTCCAAGGGCATGGTATGAAACTCTGGCTCAATTTCTTCTTGACAGTGGATTTACTAGAGGTACCATAGATAAAACCTTGTTTTATTTGAATCATGGTAATGATCTGCTCTTAGTTCAAATCTATGTTGATGACATTATTTTTGGCTCCACTAATGCTAAACTCTGTCAAAGATTTGCCAAGCTCATGCAGTCTAGGTACCAAATGAGCATGATGGGGGAACTCAGTTATTTTCTGGGTTTACAAGTTAAACAGACTGAAGATGGGATTTTTATAAATCAAGCCAAGTATACCAGAAATCTTTTGAAGAAATTTGGTATGCAAGACAGTTCAGCTGCAACTAATCCTATGGCAACAGCAACCAAACTAGACAAAGATACTGGTGCATCAGTGGATATCACAAACTATAGAGGAATGATTGGATCTTTGCTTTATCTGACTGCAAGTAGACCAGACATCATGTATGCCACATGTCTATGTGCAAGATTTCAGGCAGATCCAAGAGAGCCTCATCTGATTGCAGTAAAGAGGATATTCAGATATCTCAAGGGAACCACATCATTGGGATTATGGTATCCTAGAGAATCAGATTTTAGTCTAATTGGATACTCTGATGCAGATTTTGCAGGTTGCAAAATTGACAGGAAAAGCACAAGTGGGAGTTGTCAATTTCTGGGTGGAAGACTTGTTTCTTGGTACAGCAAGAAGCAGAAGTCCATTTCAACATCAACAGCAGAGTCAGAGTATATAGCTGCAGGCAGCTGCTGTGCTCAAATTCTTTGGATGAAGAATCAACTGTTGGACTATGGGTTATCCTTTTCTAAAATTCCTATTTATTGTGATAACCAAAGTGCTATTGCTATGACAGGAAACCCAGTTCAACATTCTCTGACAAAGCACATCAGTATAAGATATCATTTTATAAGGGAGCATGTGGAGGAAGGAACCATTGAACTTCACTTTGTTCCTACTGAACAGCAGCTAGCAGACATATTCACCAAACCACTAAGTGAAGCAACCTTTACTAGGCTGGTGAATGAGCTAGGAATGATATCAGGAACTGAGTAAACATAATGGTCAGATCTTTCAACTTTAAATTGTCAAATTACCATATGTATTGCTCACAAATTTGCCATGATATACTCTGATTGTTAAACTCTGATGACATTCTCTGATGATACACTCTGTTTGCTATACTCTGATTGATATTCTCTGACGTCATTCTCTGACGATATTCTCTGATGTTTGTAAACTCTGAATCTTGATAAATGATCTCATTTTTTATTTCTCTGAGACACTTAACCTGTGAAGATACTATGGAGCATGATCTGAATTAGTAATCATGAATCTCAGTTAAGTTCTTTAATCCTGATCTCAATTTTGTGCTACTATTTTACACTATATGCATATTGACATCATTGAGACTCTATTACTTCACATATCTTAATTATAAGTGAGACTGACTAATTTGCATTTTCTCTCAGAAAATTAGACACTGATTATAAACTCTAATGCTATATTCATACCCCTGCAAATAAGCATAGTACTCCTTTGAGATCTTAGATGTCTATATGACAGTGACTGGGAAGACCCAAACACTTACTGGTATTAAGTAATTGCCAAGATTTTACAATCTATGGTGACCAGTCACAATCTCTGATTACTGGAGAAATACTGTTGCAAAATTATCCTTAAAGGTCGTGATTCATTTACACTGAAAAGCGTCCTTTGAAAAAAAAAAAAAAAGGGGGGGGGGGGTTAGTTTATTTTATATTTCTCCATCAGAGTATGCCTACTGTCTATGTCTTGAGAGTTTAAATAAATTATTCTTGTCTACCTTATAATTACGAAATTGTGAAATTCTCTAGTCTCTGATTTAATATGTTAAATCACACACATTATTTCACAAGCACATTATTGAGCTATGGATTTTATGACAAACTCTGATTTTTTGATGAATTTTCTATACATTATGTCTTTATTCTGAGGTATTAAGAATTAATTTTCTTTGATTTAAATCTCAGAGTTTAAAATTCGAGAGATTTGATCTTGATTTTCTAAACTCTTATACATTTCAGGAGTTCAAATATTCAGAGAATATGAAGGGAGTATTCCAAACGGATGTATTATTAGTGGGTTTACATGAAAAACATTTTAATAGGAGAACGTGTAATCAGCATTTATAACTGCACATGTTTTACTGCGCTCATGATTATTACTTTCTTTTCTCCATCCCACTAACTCTCATCTACCAGTTAAAATCTGACAGGTGTCCAAGAGAACAAAGAGCCATGCGTGTACAGCTACACAACATCTGAAGAGTTTATCACATCAGATTATATTGCTCATTACACACACTCTCTTCACAAACTCTTACTCTCTTCTCTCTGAAATTCAAATCTTTTCTCCTACACCTTTTCTCAAACACCTTTCTCTACTCACAATCTCTGTTATAATGGCAACTACTACATTTACCCATGCAGGTGTGGACTTTGTCCCCAACAACTATGCAGCCATTCTTGACACTTCTGAAGCCCCAAGGGATTATCATCCTTTCCAGCGCTTCTTGGCACAGAGTGCTCTAGCCACAGCCCTTACAGCTCCTGCCAGACTCTCTGGAAGCCAAATTATCAATTTTTGGAGGACGGGTCACTATGATAATGGTGGTACAAATGGATCTCCATCCATTATATTCTCTTATGAAGGGGAGGAGTATGCTGTCACTCCAGGCACAGTCCGTCAAGCTCTTAACCTACCTGAGCATTCCACTTACATCACAAATGGCGATGCAAATCTAAGAACCATGATGACTGACTTGGGCTACTATGATTCTCTGGACAAATTGGGCCAATTGAAGCGTCCTGGACTCAGGAAGGAGTGGAGTTTCTTCTTCGACTGCATAACCAGAGCCTTCCAGAAGAAATCCACCAACTGGGATGCAATACCCATGGATATGTTGCAAATTGGGTATTCTCTGATCTATTCTACTAATTTCGATTATGGTAGATTAATTATTAGAAATATTGGTGAAAGAATGCATGAAAATCGTCAAGTTGTCTATTTTTCCCGCTTTTGCCAATTATTGTTCAATGCATCTGTTGGAGAGGTCGCATTTGATGATGAGATCAAACCTTTTAAGCTGCATAAAAGGGCTTTCAAAGATCTCATCTCTAAAGATGAAAAGAGGCCAGTTCTCAGGCCATTACAAGTTCCAGCTCAAATAAGAGATAGACTGAACATGCTTCCAGCAAATCAACAATCTCCAGTCTCTTCTCAAGCAGCCAGGACATCTGCATCCAAGTCCAAGAGGGCTGCAAAGTCTGATGCAGCCCCCTCCACTGCCAAAAGAACAAGAACCTCTGTTGCTACACATGTTCTAAAAGCAAACTCTGATGTGCAGCCAAACACTGATGAGGCAGTAAACTCTGAGGCTCAAGTAAACTCTGAGACCCAAGCAAACTCTGAGATTCCAGTAAACATTGAAGCTGCTTCTCCTCCAAAGCAGAAAAGAAGGAGGCTTGTTGCAGCCTATGACTATGATGATCTTGCACCTGCACAAGCAGTAAACTCTGAACCGATTCCTCCAACAAACTCTGATCCTGTTCAGACCAGTCCTAAACAACAAAAGCCAGCCAGATTCAAAAGAAGGGCTCAAAAGCCTGATAGGGCAAAAGTCCCAATCACTGAAATAACAGACTTTACAGTTGAGGAAGAGCAAACACCATCAACTCCAGTTGCTGAACATTCTCAAGCTCTGATGGTGCTTCCTATCCAAGTTGTTCCTCTAACATCTCCTACAGCATCTTCTACTTCATCTGAAGTAGATGAAGAAATTGTTTGCAAGGAGCAAGCTACAACTGAAGCTGAAACAGCAGTGTCTGATCCCATATCTCCCATATCTGATCATGGAACCCCAACTCCAATTCCTCAATCTCCAATGAAGATTCCTGAGGGGGCCATTGTTCATGATACAGCTCCAGAAAACTACAAGTCTGATGTAGTTGATGAATCTGACAAATTAGCTATGGAAGCTCTACAGTCTCTTGCTAAGACTGGTGAAGAGCCTAGCAAATCACAGTCTAAAGCTCAAGAAAAATCTGCTCAAGACACTGTTGAGAAAGTTGCTGATCCTGCATCTGATAATGATGAGGATGATGAAAGTTCAGATGATGACAATGATGACAATGATAATGAAGTTCCTCAGTTACATCTACAACAAAAGTGGGAGTCTACCAGCCAGTATAATGCCAGGCTACAAACTCTGAACACAGACTCTGAGCCACTTCCCAGGGATCTTCAGGTTGATCCACCAAATGAAGTATGGGATAAACTCTGGCTGAGCCACCAGCATTCTCTGGAGCCAACTAAAGCTGAAGAATTTTTATCTATGGCAGAGAATAAAATCACAAACTCATCTAAAGACATTTCATCCTGCTCATGCCCAGACATCTAAATCAATAGATGGTCTCAGAACAGAAGTGGCTAATATCAAGGAGACAAATGACATGGAGAAGAAAAGGACTCTACTCCCTCTGAAAGATAATGTTCAGAAGCTGGTGTCTGCAAATGAATCCCTGGACAAGAGGATGACTATCATTGAATGTTAGGTCCAAAGTATCGTAGAAGGGGGGGGGGGTTGAATACGATACTCACTACAATTTAAAATTCTTTCGAATCTTGCGGATAAACAAATTGCAGTTCTGTAATGGGTTTCGTGTTCCGGATATTTATTGGGTCGATTTCTGAGGATATGAAAATATTAAACCAACACACAATATTTTCCAAGGTATATCTGTATATTGATAAATACCTCGAAGGGTGCTATAAATCCAAACCCGAAGGTTGGCTACATTGACCACTCCTCTAAATATTACAAGCCCTATCCACTACAAATATTTACGGTACAAAACTAGGCTAGGGTGTGTGTATATTTGAGAGAGTTTGTGCATAGCACTTGGCCATCCATCCCGAAGGATGTTGTTAATTGTGAGAACCACAATCACATATTTATAGGCTTTCATAAACTAACCATGGTTAACGAGTTCGTCCTGGACGACTTGAGTTCGTCCTGGACGGATTAGATTGTCCAAAATAAATCTATCTCCAAGTGTATTTATGAAGGGGCGCAGGTTCTATATACACATATATATATACATCAAAGTTGCGCTTTGAATCATATATATATATGTATATATAAAAAGTCAAACCTTGCGCCAGTCAATTCTTGCGCTTCAACATATCTTCACTGTTGCCACTGTAGTTTCAGTACTTGGAGAAATTCCAAGTAACCAGAGTTGCGCTTGGATGAGTCAAACTTGGCGCCAGGTGAGTCAAACATTGCGCCTCACATTGCACTCCTCTTGCTGGGACTTAGGTAAATTCTCCACACACTACATTGCTCTTGAATCATAGTCAGAGGCGCAACATTTGACTTGGTCAAATGTTGCGCTTTGACCAAGGTCAAATGATGCGCCTGAGCATCACTGTGTTGCCTGTGACTTAGCCAAATAAAGAGAATGTTGCGCCATGTGCAATGACAGGAGGCGCAACATTTGACTTTAGTCAAATGTTGCGCTCCTTCCTTCAGTATACTGATAGCTTCACTTAGCCAAAATCCTGATGAATAAACCAAGCGCAAGTTTTGACTTCTGGTCAAACTTGGCGCCTGATTTATTCACAGTGTATACAATGATTGTATACTTAGAAGATTTTGCCTTAGACTTCCCATTTGTATCACTTATTAAAATATATATATACATATATATAGAATTAATTGTGTTTAAATAATTACTTGAATTATTTATGTTCAAGTAATTCACAATTAATATATATATATATACATATATATATAATAATAAGTTCCTTTGGCAATATTCTGGAGCAGCTCGATTGACTTGATCAATTAATCCGTTGATCGAATCCACTGAATACTTTCGTACGTCCTGACGTCCTGTGCACTGGTCTGGTTCACGAACGACTTGAACTGAAATAATCCCTTGAATTCTTTTGCTTAACAATATACTTGATCAGTCATTCCGGGTTAGTTTATGCTTCAGTTTGTTGATTATAAATAACCAACCAAGATATATAGAAATATCTTGCTTCAGGGGTTGCACTGAAATCTTTCGAGTACTTGGACAACATCTTCATTGCTTCCACAATCTTGAATACTTCAATCTTTATTTTTCACTGAGGCATGAACATATTAATGAACTTCTTCCAGTGAACTTATTCCTTCAAGACTGTAGATGGCTTCTTCAACCTTTGTCTTCGTATCTTCCGATTCCGGTGCAGGCGTAGTGTTATTTACTTGTCTTGTTCTATTGTTGAGTTATCATCCCTATGTAACAGATAGGGTTGTCTTTACATTTAGACTTACAATCTCCCCCTATTTGTTTGTTAATCATAACAAGCAAATCCTCTGGAGGATAACTCAACTAACACTAGAAAAAGTAAAGTCCTGGACTAGTAAATAATGCTACAAAGTTTCTGGATCATATAATACATTTCCAGATTTCATGAATAGAAATAACAGATGTGCATATCACCTTTATTTCTCTGGTTCTTGCTTACCTGCCAGATAATCCTCATAGTCTGTCTTGAAGAGAATTCAAAACATTCCATTATGCAAAGAACAATCAGCAGCTTCATTGAATTCTTCAGTGGTAATGAATAAGTTCCTGTCTACCACTTACTGAAGAATAGATGTATCACCTTATACTTCTCCTCCCGTTACCTCGATCAGGTTCCCCTTGGTGATAAGTAGCTATCTCCCCTTAGATGAAAGATCAATCCTCCTCCTTAGTTGAAAGAAGAATCTCCCCTTCAGTAGTACACAGCTAAAGAGTAGTTTACTCCCCCTTAGTTGTAGACAACAGAAGAAAGCTAACTTACTTTTTCTTCCCCCTTTCATAAATTCTCCCCCTAAATATATTCTCCCCCTTAGTTGTGGAATCCTCCGAGGATATGTGGTATCAAATATGGTCAAGGAACGTGTCCAATACATCCTGTACCAAAAGATAATATCCCCGTAGAGAACTAAACAACGCTAAAGCTGGGGTCGAAGAAAGAGTTCAGAAGAAGGGTTTACTTTGATTGGGTTGGTCCCTATGCTGAAAGAATAGGTTCCAAACGGAAAAGTAAGGAATAAAAACGGACATTCCAGTAACAACATCCACTTTGTCTTTAGATATAAATTTGGTAATTAGTAGGTGTCTCACTAAAATGTTCTGCAGGTGTATCACTCGACACTCAAATTTCTCTCGGTTGTTGGGTAAGGGTGTCACTCACGAGTTCTGTAAGTATATCCCTCCACACAAATACTGAGCTTCCAAAATGCTGAGTACCTGCAAGAAAATCACCTTAGCCACCCTTAAAGGGGGGCACCGGTGGTGCAATGGGAGTTCGTAATTCCCAGTCCCTGTAGACTCATCAGATAAATCCGAATCATGGTCCACAAGTTGCCAACCACTAAGTGGCTTATCCAATTAAGGATCCAGAGTTGTTTGCTCTGGGAGGTTAGACAAAGGCTTAATTGTAAAGCATAATGTAACGTAACTGTAATTACGATAACTCAACACAACAAAAGACAGGAAACAATACGTAAGTATTATACAGGAATCTACAGGTTGGAGATTCGATACGAACAGACAAAGACAATCAAGATATCTGAGACGAGCATCTGTCCACTGAAAGAAGTTCATTAATATGTTCAAGCCTCAGTGAAGAATAAAGTTCAATGTGTCTGTTATCAAGATTGCCTGAAAAACAAGTATCAAAGACCAGAAGATTTCAGTATATTTAATTTGATTATTTATAATCAAATTTATCGAAGCAACATCTAACCCGGAATGACTGATCAAGTATGTTATCAAGCAAAGGATTCAAAGAATCATTTCAGTTCGAGTCGTTCGTGAACCAGACCAGTGCACAGGACGTCAGGACATACGAAAGTATTCAGTGGATTCGATCAACGGATTAATTGATCAAGTCAATCGAGCTGCTCCTGTATTCATTGCCAAAGGGACTTATTAATTAGATATATATATATATATATATATTAATTGTGAATTATTTGAATTTGAATAATTCAAGTAATTAATTAAAGACAATTAATTATATATATATGTATATTTAATTAGTATGCAAAATGGAAAGACATGAGAAATTGTCTAAGTACCAAGTTCATTACAGGAGGATATAAGTGCACTTGGAGCGCAAACTTTGACCAGTCAAAGTTTGCGACTCCAAGGTTTACTCACAGCATTTCTAATTATATTCTCTAAGTCATGGCTGTGTACAAAGCAGTGGCGCAAGGTTTGACCTCAAGTCAAAGCGCCAACTTTGACTTGAGTCAACCTCTTCTAAAACTGGCTAAGGCAACTCACTGTAGTTCAGTGGTGCCCAAGTGAGGCGCAACCTTTGACTCACAGTCAAAGTTTGCGCCACAATTCTCCAACCAAGTTCAAGCGCAACTTCAGTAAAATCTTCTAAGGCATATACATAGAAGCACTGTTGAGCGCAATCTTTGACCAGGAGGCGCCAAGTTTGACTATCACAATTGAAGGCACTGAAATATACATATATGTATATATGGAGCGCAACTTAGCTACACATATATTCATATATATATATGTATATGAAAGTGGCGCCAATCTCATGTGCTTTGGAGTTAGTTTTATTTTTATAAAACGAATCCGTCCAGGACGAACTCAAGTCGTCCAGGACGAACTCGTTAACCATGGTTAGATTTTGTAAAGTCTATAAATAGGGCTTTGTGTTTTCATTTGAAAACAACTACACACTTTGTAAGTGCACACACTATACACGTTCTCGAGAGTTAAATTAGAAGATCGTATTTATCGAGAGTTTGTAATAGAGTGATTGTAGTCTCTGCAGCCGACACTTGTGTTGGAATTTGTAGCACCCGAGGATTATTTCTAATACAAGAATATTCCCCGACTTGCTGGAGTTATTTATTTACGATTGATTTAACATGGACTGAAACAAAGATTATCCGCAATTAAATTAAATCGAAGAAAATTGGTACGACGTATTCAACCCCCCCCTTCTACGTCTGATTGGACCTAACAATTGGTATCAGAGCCAGGCTGATCGATATACAGATCTGAGATCCGTAACCAATCTGAAAAGCTAGCTGTCCGTACAATCGTAATTTTATCTGATAACAATGTCGACACACAAGTTAGGAATCAAAGTACCTCCATTCGACAAGGATGACTACAACAACTGGAAGATGAAGATGTTGCTGTACATCAGAGTTGCTAATCCCATGTTCATTGGGATTCTGGAAAATGGTCCATTTGTGCCCATGAAGATTATTCCTGAATCTGTTGAAAATGGTGTTCGTATTCCACAGAAGTCTGTTCCTAAAGAGAAAAGTGAATACACTGATACTGATAAGGAATATGTTGCACAGGATCATAATCTGCAACTCATAATTGTTGAATCAATGACCAAGACAATGACACATCTGATACTAAGTCTGAAAACTTCAAAGCAGATGTGGGACACTATTGAGGCATTGATGGAGGGATCTGAAGAAGTCAGGGAAAACAGATACGATATGCTAATTGCCAGATATGAAGCATTTCAGGCAATACCTGGAGAGAACATTTCTCAAATCTACGAGAGGTTCATGTTGTTACTGAATGAACTCACCCTGCATGGAAAGACTTATCCACAGAAAGAGATTAACAGAAAGTTCTCATTTGTGATGCCACCCCATCTAGTTGTAAAGACAGAGACCATCCGGGAAAGAAGCGACTTCAGGACTATGACTTTGGAAAAGCTGTTTGGAAAACTGAAGACGTTTGAGATGGAACTTGAACAGAGAAAGATCATATATGGTGGTGGATCAACAGAATCCAAGAGTATGGCCTTACAGAAGACCACTGCACTGATTGCTGATCAACCATACTTTGGTTATCAACAATTAGTTGAATATGGTATCAATGATCACACTGTTGCTCAGAGTGATTGTTCATCCATCAAAGCTGACTATCCTTCTACCATTACTGAGATTGTAGAAGCTGAAGTTGATGAAGTTTCTGAAGAACCGGAGGATGAGTTCTACACTCAAGAAGAGCTGGAGCAGCTGGAAGATAAGTCAATGGCTTATATGGCTGCAAGGTTCAAGCATATCAAGTTCAGGAAGAACCCCCGGTACAAGAAAACTTCAGGGAACAAGTTTCAGGGTAAAGGAGGATACTCAGGCTCAGGGTCAAAGACTACTGGAAGTTTCAAACCAAACATGTATGACAAGAGCAAGGTCAGATGCTACAACTGCAATGACTTAGGGCACTTTGCAACGGAGTGCAGGAAACCCAAAGCAGCTCCTGTCAGAAGCAACTCATATGATAAGAAGAATTCTTATGAGGATCTGAAGAAAGAAAATGAGAAGCTAAAAGCTAAGTTGGAAGCAATGGTGGCCAAGCACAAAGGAAAGGCTTACATTGCTGAGGGAAAAAGCTGGGATGACACAGATTCTGATGATGAACCTGTCCAGAGCAATTATGCATTTGCATTAATGGCTGACACTGTCGAGGAATCTCCATCTCAGGTATCTCCTGAAATTTCTGTTGATGACATGACTACTGCTGATTATAAAAAGACTATAAATGAACTAGGTCAAGAGATGTATAACTTGCACACTAGTTTGTTAGCTTCAGAATCAGATAACAGTAGTCTCTCTCTAAAAATAGCTAAACTTGAAGAAAGAGTAGATGATATAGCTTTAGAGAAACTCATGAACACTAACCTTAAAGATAGAATTGAATATCTAGAGAATAAGGAGAAGTGTAGTGCAGAAATTGAGGAGTCCCTTAGGTCTCAGATTGCTGACCTAGAAACTAAGCTTAGGGCCTATCAGAATTCTGCCTTTCTACAGAAAGAGATCTTGGATAGTCAAAGGGTTGATAAGAAGGTTGCTATTGGCCTTGACTATAGTTCTTTGGAAAGAGCTAAAAGAAAGAAAAGAAAAGAGAATGAAGGCATATTTGTTTCAGCAGGAACTGAGAATGCTCCTGAAGGAACAAACATACCTAAAATTCTGAAGAACACCAAGACCCCTATCTTTAGAATGGCTCAAACAGAACCTTTGATAGAAGAAGACCTTGTCATCAAGGAAGAGTTGAAAAATGAGGAAGTTGTTAAGCCTCAAGTAAAACAGGAATCACAAGATGTACCTTCTAATCCCCATGTCAGAGATGAATCAGATAAAACTGGATTAGGAAGTATTAGTTCCAACAAAAAGAAGAACAACAGGAATGGCAAAATAGATCCTAAGACCACCAACTCTAGGAATTCTAATGCTAGAAAGGTTTGTAATAATTGCTATTCTACTAATCATCTTACTCATGCATGTAAAGTGATTAAAGTAGATAATTCTGTTTCTAGCATGCCTAATACTGTTAACATGAATGCTGTTCATTTGCCATGTGGTAGAGTAGGTTGCATGCAATGTGCTATGAATATGATGTCTGCATGCTTTACCATGTTGAATGCATCTTTTTCTGCACCATCTGCCATGAATATGAATATGCCTGCACCTTCTGTTGCCCCTGTGGCAAAGACTGCTAGTCCTTCTAAAAAGAAGGAAACTCCCAACTCCAAGTCTAAAAGCACTTCTGCTAAGACTACAAAGGAGAAGAGTCCAGTCATCCCTGAACAAGTACATGTTAAACCAGTTTCTGTTGATAATCCTGTTTCTACTAAATCACCTGGACCCAAGAACGTCTGGGTACCAAAGAAAGTTTAATCCATTTGTGAATGCAGGGCACAGGAAAGAAAAGAAAAGTTGTGTGGGTTCTTGATAGTGGTTGTTCAAGACACATGACTGGTGAAAAGTCCCTGCTCACAGATGTGGTGATGAGAACCGGCCCAATTGTAATCTTTGGAGATGACAGCAAAGGTTTTACAACGGGATATGGTAAGCTGAAAGTTGGAAATGTCATAATTGAAGACATCTCTCTGGTGGAAGGACTCAAGCATAATTTACTAAGTATCAGTCAGTTCTGTGACAAAGGATACGACGTAATCTTTCAGAAGGAAGTTTGCTTAATCCAGAACCGGAAGAACAAGGATCTTACACTCCGTGGTGTAAGAAAATCAAGTTTGTTTATAGCCGACATAGACTCAGCAAGTAAGGGGGAGGTCAAGTGTTTCTACACCAAGGCCTCTGCTGATGATAGTTGGTTATGGCATCGGAAGCTCTCACACTTGAACTTTAAGACTATGAACTCTTTAGTCAAAAGGGAACTTGTGAGAGGATTGCCACAGAAGGAATTCTGTCAAGAAGGACTCTGTGATGCATGTGAAAAAGGGAAGTCAAAGAAAGCATCACACAGGAGCAAAGGTATGACTGATATTGGTTCACCCCTTCAACTGATTCATATGGATCTGTTTGGACCAGTCAACATTCCTTCTATATCAAGGAAAAGATATGCTCTTGTGATCGTCGATGACTACTCAAAATACACATGGGTATTATTCTTACATTCAAAGGATGAAGCAGCACTCGTCATCATTGATCATATCAAGAAGATTGAAAAGGAAGCAGATCTGCCAGTAAGGGCAATCAGATCAGATAATGGAACAGAATTTCGTAATGCTGTTCTTAATGACTTCTGTACTGATAAGGGCATCTCTCGTCAGTATTCAGCTCCAAGGACTCCACAACAAAATGGTGTCGTAGAAAGGAAGAACAGAACCTTGATTGAAGCAGCAAGGACAATGATTAGTCAATCAAGACTTCCAATCTATTTCTGGGCTGAAGCTGTAAGCACTGCTTGCTACACTCAAAATCGTACCCTGATTAACAAAGATCTGGATAAGACTCCTTATGAAGTAATGGCCAACAGAAAACCATCACTGAGTTACTTTCATGTGTTTGGTGCAAAATGCTTTGTGTTAAAAGAAGAGCATTTGGGAAAGTTTGATGCCAAAGCTGAAGAAGGCATTTTTCTGGGTTATTCCTTGGAGTCTAAGGCCTACAGGGTTTATCTGATCAATGACAACAAGCTGATTGAAAGCATCAATGTAAGATTTGATGATACCAAACTCCCAAGTCTTCAAAAGGAAAATGAATCTGATTCTCTGGAGTTTGAGAATTTAGAAGACATCTACTTAGGAGAAGATGAACCTGAAGCTGATATAAGAGATCCTAATGCAAATGAAGAGAATGCTGATCCTGAACCATCTGGAGGAAGTATTGGCAACAATACAAATGATCATCATGGTCACAGTGGTCAAAGTGGAGGATCATCAAATAGGATATACATCAGCTCAGGGGGAGTAAGTCAAAATGGATCTACTAGTCATCACACTCAACACAACTATGATTTTGGTGAATCATCAAGATTGAATCTGCCAAGACAAAGAGTATGGAGTAGAGACCATCCTGTTGAACAAATCATTGGTGATCCAGACACAGGAGTGCAGACTAGAAGAGCAACTCAGAATGAATGCAACTTTGCTGGATTCTTGTCTCAGACAGAACCAAAGAAAGTTGAAGAGGCTCTAAGTGATCCAGATTGGGTATCTGCAATGCAGGAAGAACTCAATCAATTCGAAAGGCAGAAAGTTTGGAAGCTGGTACCAAGACCTAAAGGAAAATCTATAGTTGGCACCAGATGGGTTTTTAGAAACAAACTGGATGAAGATGGTATTGTTACGAGGAATAAGGCAAGACTGGTTGCAAAGGGTTATTCACAAGAAGAAGGAATTGATTATGATGAAACCTACGCTCCAGTTGCTAGGCTTGAAGCAATCAGGATGTTCTTAGCATTTGCAGCACACTCCAACTTCAAAGTATATCAGATGGATGTGAAAAGTGCATTCCTGAATGGTGATCTGGAAGAGGAAGTCTATGTTGAACAACCCCCTGGGTTTGAAGACAAAGAATTTGAAGACTTTGTATACTTTCTCTTCAAAGCTCTCTATGGCCTGAAGCAAGCCCCTCGAACCTGGTATGACACTCTTTCCAAGTTCTTACTTGAAAATGGTTTCACCAGAGGTATCATCGATAAAACTCTTTTCCATAAAAAGCATAAGGATGATATAATTCTTGTACAAGTATATGTCGATGACATTATATTTGGTTCTACTAATGATCTTTTGTGCGAGAGATTTGCTAAGTTAATGCAGAGCAAGTATGAGATGAGCATGATGGGAGAATTGTCCTTCTTCCTAGGACTTCAAGTCATTCAGAAGCCTGACGGTATTTTTATCTGCCAATCTAAATACATCAAGGATCTTCTGAAGAAATATGGAATGGAAGAAGCATCTACCGCCAAAACCCCTATGCCAACTGCTGTCAAACTTGATCAGGACAAATCTGGTAAGTCAGTTGACATCACGAAGTATCGAGGTATGATTGGCTCTCTCTTATACTTAACTGCTAGTAGACCAGATATCATGTTCGCAACTTGTTTATGTGCTAGATTCCAGGCTGATCCTAAAGAGTCACATCTTATAGCTGTTAAGCGTATTTTTAGGTATCTTAAGGGAACCCCCAATCTAGGGATTTGGTATCCTAAAGATACAGGTTTTAATCTAGTTGGCTATACAGATTCTGACTTTGCAGGATGTAAGATTGATAGGAAAAGTACTTCAGGAAGCTGTCAGTTTCTTGGACGAAGATTAGTGTCATGGTATAGCAAGAAGCAACACTCCGTGTCTACGTCTACAGCGGAAGCTGAATACATAGCTGCTGGAAGTTGTTGTGCTCAAATCTTGTGGATGAGGAATCAACTACAAGATTATGGACTCATGTTGGATAAAATTCCGATTCTGTGTGATAACACGAGTGCCATTGCCATTGCCAACAATCCTGTTCAACACTCCAGGACAAAGCATATTGATATCAGGTATCATTTCCTTCGCGAGCATGTCATGAATGGAACAGTAGAGTTACACTTTGTACCTACTGATCAACAAATTGCAGACATCTTCACTAAACCACTAGACGAATCCACTTTCTCTAGACTGGTTGGTGAACTTGGGATGTTAAATATGTCTAATTAATTAGACAAGAAATAACTGCAATTTGTTCGTAAGTTCACAAATTTTAAAATGTACATATTTTCAGGACTTGTGAATTTACAAAGTGCATCCAGTATTTTACATATTAATCTGATAATTAGTTTTAATTATTTGCCATGATTTATATGATTTGCATGATTATGTAATTAATTGCTAAGTGGTAGATATTTAGAATTAATTTTCTTGAAGTATTTAAGTGCTTATATTCAAATTAATGAATATTAGTGTTTATTTATTTCATATTTTAATTATATTTGATTAATGGATTTGAAGCAATTCAAATTATATTTAGTTTTTCATTAATTAGATCTTAATTAAAATACTTGCAGCATAATTAATTAGATATTGTTGACTAAAATTAATTTAGTTAAACTTTATTTGATTTAATTGTGATTTTCTTCTTATCAAATTATTAAATAATTTTGAGTTAATCAAAATAAATTTAATAAAATGATAAGTGGGCATATGCTTTTGAGAATGTCAAAATTTTCTAAGGCCAAACTGTGTTGCTTGATGGATGCGTAGCGCAACATTTGACCAAAGTCAAATGTTGCGACTTAGTCTGTTGTTGCCATACAGTATGCTCAAACCTGCGCAACATTTGACCAAGTCAAATGTTGCGCCTCGCGCGTCTGTTTGTATATGACATGTTTTGACTTAGTTTTTTCTTTTAAGTCTATCAAAGTTGCGCCTCTCATACACTGTATGTGTATGAGGGGCAATTTCGACCTTTCAAAACTTGCGCCACGATTCCCTCCTGCATGCACTATGAGGGGCAACTTGGTAAATAACCAAGTTGCGCCTCACTTGCATATATGTATATGTACACGACTTAGACGTTTTCTTTTCTTTATCTTCAAACCAGTCGACACACGCATATACATACAATCTTCAGCCATTTTCAAACTCTCGAGCATCGACCTGTTCAATCGAACAAAACACTATTCTTTTCTTGTCCATTTTGTGATCTGAGACCTGTTTTGAATTCACTCAGTCGAGAGCTTTCACTTCGTGTAAAAATATTAACGATCCATCGTTGTTTTTCGTTAGGGCTTTTTCGAAACTCTTGATATTCTTGGACTGATTTTTACGTGTTTTAAGCATCAATAATTTGCAAAACCGATCCCATAATCCTTAGAATTTCGAGAGGAACAACATACTTGAATTTCATCGAAATCTAAAATTCTTGGATTTAGGGTTTTTCGGAGCGTTATTATTTAATTATTTTCGTGACATAAGTTGAAATTTGTTCGTTATTACTCGTGAAACGAAATTTATAATCATTTTTAATTCTAATTAAAAATGGCTGCAAATTTTGAGATTCCGAAAACAAATTTCACAATTGTTGAGAATAATAATTTAATTACGCAAGCGAATTATCGACGCTGGGTTCGTTATATGTCTGAATATTCGTTTGCTAGATTTGCTATGACAGAGTCAGTATATCTTAACAAATCTCTACTTCGAGATTTTCTGTCTTCTATTTCTGTTGTAAATGAAGGACAGGTATTTGGACTCAAGTGTGTTATTCAGGGACGAACACTGATGATAAATGAGCACACCCTGAACAATGCACTCCACTTGCCAACTGAAGACTTTGAAGCTGTTCCTGATAGAGCTGAAAGGACTAATTTTTTCTTTGCTATTCACTGCCAGAGGGAGAATGGTGATCTTCCAAGTAAAATGTACGTCAAGCATTTACCTCGAGAATGGAATTTCTTCTTTAATTCCATTTCTCATGTATTTGCACCAAAGACTGGAGGGTTCCATGGCATCACAACCTTCAACCAGGAGATTGGAATTGCAATAGCTCAGAATTCAAGGATAAATCTGGGACACTTGATCATGGGAGCTTTTCAGGACTCCCTAAGGAAAAACCGAAATATACTCCTCTATCCTAGGTTCTTCCAGATTGTGCTAAACCAGATGCTGACTCCTGCTGAAAGAGCTGTCTATCCCAATATAGACAATGTTATATGCTCTTTCATGACTACCAGGGTCATCTCTATGCTGGAAAACCATCAGAACTACACCAACAATGAAGATGTGGTTCTTCCGGAGGCAATGCAAGAATTCCTGAACAATCAAAATTTGCCTCCACCACATATTCCAAATGTTGCTGATCCAGTGGTTCAGGAAGAGGAGGTCCCTGGAACACAAAGTGCAGAAGTTCCTGAGTCATCTCATCAAGCTGACATTCCTGAGACTCAAACTTCTCAAGTTCAAGAAGAGGTGATAGTGGAAGATGCACAGACATCCTCAGATGACAATGCTCAATCTGAAGGAGAGGATTCACTACAAGACAACTCCACTGATTCTGAAGATGAAGTGGATACTCCTGTTCAAACCACTGCAGCTGATGTAATGGTGGATGTTGATGAACTTTTCTCTAACACTTACAATCCACTGCAACAGTCAGGTATTCCTTCAGACTCTGACAACTTGTCCTTTGATGCACCTGATTGGGTTCAGAATCTTTTGGATTCCAATCAGCTTTCACCACCTTTCACAAGTGCCAATGAATTTGAAATCCCCCAAGTTCATAACCAAGGCACCACTTCACAAACAATTGAAGCAGAAACTTCTCCACCCCTCAGCCAACCACTTATTATTTCTGAGAGAGAGGGAGAAAGTGCCTTAAGTGCACCACATAAGGAGATTGTTTCTGAAACTGCAGCTCTGTCTCCTAGTCAAGAAAGGAGAATAGAACCTGAGACAACTGCAGATATGTCTATTTCTTCACCACCTCAGCCAAATACTATTCCAATGCACAGTGAGGTTGCACACACAGTTGAAGAATTGACGGTTGCGAACACTTTGTCGTCCATGTCAGGGATAGACACTGTTGTTTCTGATCCTTTTCAGGGTCAATTGCCTTCACAGGCTTCTGGGGGAAACTTGGATGAATTGCCACATTCTACATCCTTGTCTACCCCCCTGGGAGGAACATTCCCAGATCCTTCAAAGGACTCTTCACCTCTCGAAGGTGAACGGCAATCTGTTTCTGAGCCCTTCGTATCAGGAAGTGTGCCAGTTATAGAGGACTTGTCACAAAGTCTTTCGCCGTCAAAGGCAGTTGTGGGAAACCAGGGTGTTTCGCCAATTCAAGGATCACATCCTTCGAGCCCTGTGTCTACCCACCCTGAGATTCCAACTCAGGATCCAACAAAGGACTCACTACTTTCGAGTAGTCGGCAACTTGTTTCTTATGACTCAGATTCATCTGACGAGGAAACCGAGGACGAAGGCTTACGAACCTTCATTGCACCTTCTGTGACCTCTCTAGAAGAGGCTAAGAAGATTTCTTCTGCAGGTACATCTAAGGATGCTGGAAATCCACTGAGTGAGAGGGAAACACTTACAGAACCAGTTATACAGAAACCCTCTGCCCCACTGAGTGCTCTAGTGTTGAGTGAAATGAGAGAAACACCTGCAGAACGAACTAGTGAGAACCCATCAGCCCAACCTGCACCACTTCCAACTGTATCTGTGACAGAATTTGAAGCTCTGAAATTCAAAGTTCAACATTTAGAAGCTGAGAATCTTGTTCTACGGGAGGAGTTGGTAGAGATCAAATCAACAATGGAACAAAGGTTAGCTGCCCTGGAGGCTAAGTTGCTGGCATCTCAACCTTCCAGAGAGGATTACTCAACTGAGGGGGAGAGAGCAGCAGAAAAAGCAAAGGGAAAGAGGGTGATATCAGGGGTGTCTGAAGAACTGATTGATTCTGCTCTGAGGCATCAATTCAGTCACAGTCATGATGAATACATCCCTGAGTTTGTTGATGACAGGGTGATTAGGATGGTTGGTGCTGAGAATGAAGATCTTGAAGAAGGA
The DNA here is from genome assembly GCF_001625215.2 of Daucus carota subsp. sativus. NCBI lineage: Eukaryota > Viridiplantae > Streptophyta > Magnoliopsida > Apiales > Apiaceae > Daucus > Daucus carota. Next base: position 24,125,073 of record NC_030381.2, read on the forward strand.
GAAATCCCAGATGCTGAAGTCTTTGCTGATGAACTTGCATATCACAATGACATCTTTCCTGCTGAAGAGTTTGAAATTGCAAATCCACAAGACATTGCTGATGTTGCTAGGGATTATGCTGAACAAAAGAAAGCAAGGGAGAAGTTAGAAAACCAAAGACGGATTCGAAGGGAAAGGAGACTTGCCAACTTACATAAAGATGGAGCTGAATGGGATGCTGCTAGATCTGTGTTTGATTTCCCAGAGGTCACTCAAGACAATGATGATGACGAAGTAAAAGATATCTTTGACTCCTTCAGGAACAACTACAAGGATTTACATGATTATCACGAGGTGTTAAATGATATCATTTCTACTGTGTCTGTTGCTGTTCTTCCCAGGAGAGGATGGATGGTGAACATATCATTTGAGCTACAGAGAGAAGGCCATGGACTCAAGCATGTGTCAAGTCAGTTTCTCAGAGATCTTTCTTTAACTGAGCTGTTTGTGGCAAGAAACAAGATCATCTCAACCGGCAGAAAGCATAATGAAATATTCAGAGATATGGTGGAAGGTTGGATATCTGATATTGGAGTTGAAATTCATGACAAGCCTTCAGTTATCAAGTATTTCAAGGATGGTATGATTCAGAGTATTGGACTCACTGATGAAGCATTATCAACATACAATCCTCGTATACTGAAATATCTGGAAGCTCAAGTCAGAGAGAAGTGCTCAAGGACTAGCAAGGGAAGACTAACTGCTGAATTGTTATATGCTTATCGTCTGAACTTTGCTGCTCTGAGAGACTTAGACTTATCAGCCATCAATCGTCAACCACCATATCCACTGCCTCCACTCAACCCTGAAATTCCTGAAAATCCAAATGCACCTGTTGTTACTTACAATCCTACATCTGTACTATTCAAGAAGAAGAAAGACTCTGAAGTCACTGCTATACCACTCACAGAAATTGGAAAACTCAATTCCAAAAGAATCACTCGTGCAGTTGCAGCTGTTAAGTGGTCAGTGGTAAAAGAAGACAAGAGTGTGCTCAAAGATTTGGTTGATCTTCTGGAGATAAGAAAAGCTGTAGAGACTGTCCACAACACTTCTAGAGTTCGTGCTCATCCATCAAGGATCATTATGAAAATTGAAGGAATGGAGATGAATGTCACTTTTAAGAAGTTGAAGAAGATGGTTCACCTGCAAACTTTAGAGAAGATGAAGAAAAATCTAGAGCAACCTCCACCTGAGAATACACTGGAGCAAGTGGCACTGAGTACCATCACTGCTAGGATTGAAGAGATTGAAAACAAGCTTACTCAGAAGAGAGTAGAAGAAGCTGCAAAGAGGAAAGCTGAGCAGAAGCTGATTAATGCAAGAGCCAAGAAACCAAGGAAAGATTAGTTCAGGCTAGAGGAACAATGGCTGCTTGTATTTACTTTTGAATTCTGGAAAATGTAATATATAATCCAGACTATACTTAGTATTATTTCCTGTTTAAAATAGTATGCTTTTTCATTGTGTCAGTTGAGTTATCCTCTTAAAGGATTTGCTTGTCGAACTCTAACAATCAAATAGGGGGAGATTGTAAAGCATAATGTAACGTAACTGTAATTACGATAACTCAACACAACAAAAGACAGGAAACAATACGTAAGTATTATACAGGAATCTACAGGTTGGAGATTCGATACGAACAGACAAAGACAATCAAGATATCTGAGACGAGCATCTGTCCACTGAAAGAAGTTCATTAATATGTTCAAGCCTCAGTGAAGAATAAAGTTCAATGTGTCTGTTATCAAGATTGCCTGAAAAACAAGTATCAAAGACCAGAAGATTTCAGTATATTTAATTTGATTATTTATAATCAAATTTATCGAAGCAACATCTAACCCGGAATGACTGATCAAGTATGTTATCAAGCAAAGGATTCAAAGAATCATTTCAGTTCGAGTCGTTCGTGAACCAGACCAGTGCACAGGACGTCAGGACATACGAAAGTATTCAGTGGATTCGATCAACGGATTAATTGATCAAGTCAATCGAGCTGCTCCTGTATTCATTGCCAAAGGGACTTATTAATTAGATATATATATATATATATATATTAATTGTGAATTATTTGAATTTGAATAATTCAAGTAATTAATTAAAGACAATTAATTATATATATATGTATATTTAATTAGTATGCAAAATGGAAAGACATGAGAAATTGTCTAAGTACCAAGTTCATTACAGGAGGATATAAGTGCACTTGGAGCGCAAACTTTGACCAGTCAAAGTTTGCGACTCCAAGGTTTACTCACAGCATTTCTAATTATATTCTCTAAGTCATGGCTGTGTACAAAGCAGTGGCGCAAGGTTTGACCTCAAGTCAAAGCGCCAACTTTGACTTGAGTCAACCTCTTCTAAAACTGGCTAAGGCAACTCACTGTAGTTCAGTGGTGCCCAAGTGAGGCGCAACCTTTGACTCACAGTCAAAGTTTGCGCCACAATTCTCCAACCAAGTTCAAGCGCAACTTCAGTAAAATCTTCTAAGGCATATACATAGAAGCACTGTTGAGCGCAATCTTTGACCAGGAGGCGCCAAGTTTGACTATCACAATTGAAGGCACTGAAATATACATATATGTATATATGGAGCGCAACTTAGCTACACATATATTCATATATATATATATGTATATGAAAGTGGCGCCAATCTCATGTGCTTTGGAGTTAGTTTTATTTTTATAAAACGAATCCGTCCAGGACGAACTCAAGTCGTCCAGGACGAACTCGTTAACCATGGTTAGATTTTGTAAAGTCTATAAATAGGGCTTTGTGTTTTCATTTGAAAACAACTACACACTTTGTAAGTGCACACACTATACACGTTCTCGAGAGTTAAATTAGAAGATCGTATTTATCGAGAGTTTGTAATAGAGTGATTGTAGTCTCTGCAGCCGACACTTGTGTTGGAATTTGTAGCACCCGAGGATTATTTCTAATACAAGAATATTCCCCGACTTGCTGGAGTTATTTATTTACGATTGATTTAACATGGACTGAAACAAAGATTATCCGCAATTAAATTAAATCGAAGAAAATTGGTACGACGTATTCAACCCCCCCCTTCTACGTCTGATTGGACCTAACAATTGGTATCAGAGCCAGGCTGATCGATATACAGATCTGAGATCCGTAACCAATCTGAAAAGCTAGCTGTCCGTACAATCGTAATTTTATCTGATAACAATGTCGACACACAAGTTAGGAATCAAAGTACCTCCATTCGACAAGGATGACTACAACAACTGGAAGATGAAGATGTTGCTGTACATCAGAGTTGCTAATCCCATGTTCATTGGGATTCTGGAAAATGGTCCATTTGTGCCCATGAAGATTATTCCTGAATCTGTTGAAAATGGTGTTCGTATTCCACAGAAGTCTGTTCCTAAAGAGAAAAGTGAATACACTGATACTGATAAGGAATATGTTGCACAGGATCATAATCTGCAACTCATAATTGTTGAATCAATGACCAAGACAATGACACATCTGATACTAAGTCTGAAAACTTCAAAGCAGATGTGGGACACTATTGAGGCATTGATGGAGGGATCTGAAGAAGTCAGGGAAAACAGATACGATATGCTAATTGCCAGATATGAAGCATTTCAGGCAATACCTGGAGAGAACATTTCTCAAATCTACGAGAGGTTCATGTTGTTACTGAATGAACTCACCCTGCATGGAAAGACTTATCCACAGAAAGAGATTAACAGAAAGTTCTCATTTGTGATGCCACCCCATCTAGTTGTAAAGACAGAGACCATCCGGGAAAGAAGCGACTTCAGGACTATGACTTTGGAAAAGCTGTTTGGAAAACTGAAGACGTTTGAGATGGAACTTGAACAGAGAAAGATCATATATGGTGGTGGATCAACAGAATCCAAGAGTATGGCCTTACAGAAGACCACTGCACTGATTGCTGATCAACCATACTTTGGTTATCAACAATTAGTTGAATATGGTATCAATGATCACACTGTTGCTCAGAGTGATTGTTCATCCATCAAAGCTGACTATCCTTCTACCATTACTGAGATTGTAGAAGCTGAAGTTGATGAAGTTTCTGAAGAACCGGAGGATGAGTTCTACACTCAAGAAGAGCTGGAGCAGCTGGAAGATAAGTCAATGGATTATATGGCTGCAAGGTTCAAGCATATCAAGTTCAGGAAGAACCCCCGGTACAAGAAAACTTCAGGGAACAAGTTTCAGGGTAAAGGAGGATACTCAGGCTCAGGGTCAAAGACTACTGGAAGTTTCAAACCAAACATGTATGACAAGAGCAAGGTCAGATGCTACAACTGCAATGACTTAGGGCACTTTGCAACGGAGTGCAGGAAACCCAAAGCAGCTCCTGTCAGAAGCAACTCATATGATAAGAAGAATTCTTATGAGGATCTGAAGAAAGAAAATGAGAAGCTAAAAGCTAAGTTGGAAGCAATGGTGGCCAAGCACAAAGGAAAGGCTTACATTGCTGAGGGAAAAAGCTGGGATGACACAGATTCTGATGATGAACCTGTCCAGAGCAATTATGCATTTGCATTAATGGCTGACACTGTCGAGGAATCTCCATCTCAGGTATCTCCTGAAATTTCTGTTGATGACATGACTACTGCTGATTATAAAAAGACTATAAATGAACTAGGTCAAGAGATGTATAACTTGCACACTAGTTTGTTAGCTTCAGAATCAGATAACAGTAGTCTCTCTCTAAAAATAGCTAAACTTGAAGAAAGAGTAGATGATATAGCTTTAGAGAAACTCATGAACACTAACCTTAAAGATAGAATTGAATATCTAGAGAATAAGGAGAAGTGTAGTGCAGAAATTGAGGAGTCCCTTAGGTCTCAGATTGCTGACCTAGAAACTAAGCTTAGGGCCTATCAGAATTCTGCCTTTCTACAGAAAGAGATCTTGGATAGTCAAAGGGTTGATAAGAAGGTTGCTATTGGCCTTGACTATAGTTCTTTGGAAAGAGCTAAAAGAAAGAAAAGAAAAGAGAATGAAGGCATATTTGTTTCAGCAGGAACTGAGAATGCTCCTGAAGGAACAAACATACCTAAAATTCTGAAGAACACCAAGACCCCTATCTTTAGAATGGCTCAAACAGAACCTTTGATAGAAGAAGACCTTGTCATCAAGGAAGAGTTGAAAAATGAGGAAGTTGTTAAGCCTCAAGTAAAACAGGAATCACAAGATGTACCTTCTAATCCCCATGTCAGAGATGAATCAGATAAAACTGGATTAGGAAGTATTAGTTCCAACAAAAAGAAGAACAACAGGAATGGCAAAATAGATCCTAAGACCACCAACTCTAGGAATTCCAATGCTAGAAAGGTTTGTAATAATTGCTATTCTACTAATCATCTTACTCATGCATGTAAAGTGATTAAAGTAGATAATTCTGTTTCTAGCATGCCTAATACTGTTAACATGAATGCTGTTCATTTGCCATGTGGTAGAGTAGGTTGCATGCAATGTGCTATGAATATGATGTCTGCATGCTTTACCATGTTGAATGCATCTTTTTCTGCACCATCTGCCATGAATATGAATATGCCTGCACCTTCTGTTGCCCCTGTGGCAAAGACTGCTAGTCCTTCTAAAAAGAAGGAAACTCCCAACTCCAAGTCTAAAAGCACTTCTGCTAAGACTACAAAGGAGAAGAGTCCAGTCATCCCTGAACAAGTACATGTTAAACCAGTTTCTGTTGATAATCCTGTTTCTACTAAATCACCTGGACCCAAGAACGTCTGGGTACCAAAGAAAGTTTAATCCATTTGTGAATGCAGGGCACAGGAAAGAAAAGAAAAGTTGTGTGGGTTCTTGATAGTGGTTGTTCAAGACACATGACTGGTGAAAAGTCCCTGCTCACAGATGTGGTGATGAGAACCGGCCCAATTGTAATCTTTGGAGATGACAGCAAAGGTTTTACAACGGGATATGGTAAGCTGAAAGTTGGAAATGTCATAATTGAAGACATCTCTCTGGTGGAAGGACTCAAGCATAATTTACTAAGTATCAGTCAGTTCTGTGACAAAGGATACGACGTAATCTTTCAGAAGGAAGTTTGCTTAATCCAGAACCGGAAGAACAAGGATCTTACACTCCGTGGTGTAAGAAAATCAAGTTTGTTTATAGCCGACATAGACTCAGCAAGTAAGGGGGAGGTCAAGTGTTTCTACACCAAGGCCTCTGCTGATGATAGTTGGTTATGGCATCGGAAGCTCTCACACTTGAACTTTAAGACTATGAACTCTTTAGTCAAAAGGGAACTTGTGAGAGGATTGCCACAGAAGGAATTCTGTCAAGAAGGACTCTGTGATGCATGTGAAAAAGGGAAGTCAAAGAAAGCATCACACAGGAGCAAAGGTATGACTGATATTGGTTCACCCCTTCAACTGATTCATATGGATCTGTCGAACTCTAACAATCAAATAGGGGGAGATTGTAAAGCATAATGTAACGTAACTGTAATTACGATAACTCAACACAACAAAAGACAGGAAACAATACGTAAGTATTATACAGGAATCTACAGGTTGGAGATTCGATACGAACAGACAAAGACAATCAAGATATCTGAGACGAGCATCTGTCCACTGAAAGAAGTTCATTAATATGTTCAAGCCTCAGTGAAGAATAAAGTTCAATGTGTCTGTTATCAAGATTGCCTGAAAAACAAGTATCAAAGACCAGAAGATTTCAGTATATTTAATTTGATTATTTATAATCAAATTTATCGAAGCAACATCTAACCCGGAATGACTGATCAAGTATGTTATCAAGCAAAGGATTCAAAGAATCATTTCAGTTCGAGTCGTTCGTGAACCAGACCAGTGCACAGGACGTCAGGACATACGAAAGTATTCAGTGGATTCGATCAACGAATTAATTGATCAAGTCAATCGAGCTGCTCCTGTATTCATTGCCAAAGGGACTTATTAATTAGATATATATATATATATATATTAATTGTGAATTATTTGAATTTGAATAATTCAAGTAATTAATTAAAGACAATTAATTATATATATATGTATATTTAATTAGTATGCAAAATGGAAAGACATGAGAAATTGTCTAAGTACCAAGTTCATTACAGGAGGATATAAGTGCACTTGGAGCGCAAACTTTGACCAGTCAAAGTTTGCGACTCCAAGGTTTACTCACAGCATTTCTAATTATATTCTCTAAGTCATGGCTGTGTACAAAGCAGTGGCGCAAGGTTTGACCTCAAGTCAAAGCGCCAACTTTGACTTGAGTCAACCTCTTCTAAAACTGGCTAAGGCAACTCACTGTAGTTCAGTGGTGCCCAAGTGAGGCGCAACCTTTGACTCACAGTCAAAGTTTGCGCCACAATTCTCCAACCAAGTTCAAGCGCAACTTCAGTAAAATCTTCTAAGGCATATACATAGAAGCACTGTTGAGCGCAATCTTTGACCAGGAGGCGCCAAGTTTGACTATCACAATTGAAGGCACTGAAATATACATATATGTATATATGGAGCGCAACTTAGCTACACATATATTCATATATATATATGTATATGAAAGTGGCGCCAATCTCATGTGCTTTGGAGTTAGTTTTATTTTTATAAAACGAATCCGTCCAGGACGAACTCAAGTCGTCCAGGACGAACTCGTTAACCATGGTTAGATTTTGTAAAGTCTATAAATAGGGCTTTGTGTTTTCATTTGAAAACAACTACACACTTTGTAAGTGCACACACTATACACGTTCTCGAGAGTTAAATTAGAAGATCGTATTTATCGAGAGTTTGTAATAGAGTGATTGTAGTCTCTGCAGCCGACACTTGTGTTGGAATTTGTAGCACCCGAGGATTATTTCTAATACAAGAATATTCCCCGACTTGCTGGAGTTATTTATTTACGATTGATTTAACATGGACTGAAACAAAGATTATCCGCAATTAAATTAAATCGAAGAAAATTGGTACGACGTATTCAACCCCCCCCTTCTACGTCTGATTGGACCTAACATTAATTATGGCAAAGGCCTAAGTCCTCCTCAATGTCTGTGAAGACACTTGATTCAAGAGAATCATCAACCATAAGTTCACAACGTGAAATGGAATGAACCATAGTTGCTTCCGTCAATTCTTTCAACAACATGTGAGTTTTCGATACTAAATATTATAATATGTACCTCACAAGTGTTTCACTCTTCTCAATTTCCTATGTGTTTGCACTCACTCATGCTCACATATTTTTCATTCTGATATCTCACTGAATGTTCTCAGAATCTCACCAAGTGTTTGACTCTCAGTGTTTTGCTCACAGTGTTTCTCTCAGCACTCAAAGTATGGTCTTCTGTACCTGCATGAGAAAATCACCATAGCCCCTTCAAGAGAGGTCACTGGCGGTGCAATGGGGTTTCGTAAATCCCCGATCCTCAACCGACTCATCAATAAATTGACTCATAGTCAGAGAGTTGCCGATCTCCTATAAATAGGAAATCCATTCCGATTGGATCCAGATCTGTTCTTATCTGGGGAGGGAGACGAGAATCCTGAAGATTTGGCAATTGAGATCCTCGTTTCCTCCTTACACCTGTAAAGGCATCAACCATCTTATCTACCGTAAAATGGTAAATGAAGAAGTTGCTTCTGGAACAAAACCTTTAACCTTACTGTGCACTCTCTTGTATTGTGTCCATAAAATTTTCAGTTTAGGCTCTTCATCAGAGTGACTACTGATGATGTGCTTGACTCAATACAAGATGCTCTGGCTGACGAGCGAATTTCAATGGACTCATCCTGTTGAGAGAATGATTCCAGAGACTGTTTTATTGCCTTTTCAGCTCTATATTCTTTTGGGAGAATACAGATGAGCAACAGTTACCTCAAGTTTGAAAACACCTTTTCTTCTTGAGAGGTAGAGCTGTGGGTACACTATCCCTCACATCCTTATTTGCTGTAACGAGTACAGTTTCTCCCTCATTGACCTCTAGTCTAATAAGTTCCTTATTCCTCCAGGGGGAAAGTTGGGATGTGTTCTGAATTTGGTTTTATAGTCTGGGATAAAGATTGTTGGTTTTCAACCTTATGACTATCTAGGAAAGCCAAGAGGCTGATTAAGTTCTGAAGAACAGAAAGAGATATAAATGCATTTTAGAAAATCTATGATTTTGAATGAAAGAAATTGCATTTAATCTTTTGAGAAAAATGAATCAGTTGTGATTGTAAAAATGATTTGCATAAAGAATGACAATCACAACCGATGAAAGAATCAAAGTTTTCCATTAAAAACTGGTTTGAGTACGAGAGTCTGAATCTATGCATAAAAGGTTTAAATGAACTTGTCTTTGAAAAAGACACAGACTCCTGTTTCTCACTACAATTTTAAAAAGGAAACAAGAAAATTTATGCGCTTCAGTGTATAAAGCACTCATCACAATAATTAGTAAAAAGGCATCATACTAGCACATCGTCAAAACATACGCTGCAAGTGACAAAGATCACCAAGTACACAAATACAAGATAATCAATGTCTCGTCCTATGACGCTACATGTATAGATGCAAAATATTCTAAGAAATATTTATGAGATAGAGTAGTGGATACCAATTGTTGAAATCAATTGATAAGAAAATTTCTTTGAAGAAACTCACCACTCCAGAACATAAATATGAGACAGAATAAAGATTATGTTGTCTCCCTTGTACTCAGAATATTAAACACCTAAAATATATTAGCACTAGTGGATTTAAGAAATATGCAACAATATTTCACCAGTGCCAATACATCACAATCAATTCACAAATAAAACATCAATAAAGCATCAAGAAAAGATACCAATCAAATATTTCAAAAATGTGAATTAATCATGCATCTATTATTCTATCAAAGTCAATCATGAAACAAATAAGCATATAATTGTCATGGATCACAATTTAACTAAGAAAAAATAATAATTACCTACGCAATATCATATAATTATCAGATCAGCATATAACAACTAAAATCATGACAATCATACAAAGATATTCGCAAACCCGAGGGAAAGTTGAAGAAAAGTTCACGAGTCTTATACAGATAATCATTAAACACAAGTGAACTCACACAACTCCTCGCGGAAAATATTGACAATTAATATTAGTGATCTACATATAAGCATGCAAAAATATCACTAACACTAAAAGTATCACAACTATATGCAGTTAGACATGAAATAAAATATCAATTAATAAATCATCAAATATCTAACACAAATAGTTATGCTTCAAGTATATACACTAATATAAATGGATTCAGCCTAGTGAGAATCTAAGTAACTCCACAAATACTAGTATATCATGACTAAATTCTAACTAGATTCTAACCACATACCAATTACTGATACAAGTCACAAGTCTAGAAACAAATAAGTCATGCTTCAGATTTTATACCTATAAAAATGAATTCAACCTAGAAAATAATCCTAAGTATGTTCACAAATACAGATATATCACGACTGGATTATGACAAAGTTCTCTACTAGATACCAATTGTTGAAGAGGTATAGATCAAGAAAAATAACATAATTAAGTCATGCTTCATGTCATCTCTAATCATTTAAATCATGAACAAATAAGTCACTTAATTGTCATGCAACACAATTTAAATAATTGAAATAACAAACACTCATGCTAAAACATATAATCACCATTTAAGCATGCAAAGCAATAAACATGGCAATCACATAGAGTAGCAAAAAGAACGAGGTACTGGATTTTAAATAAATTCACAAGTCCTATGTATAGACAATTTAATACTCATGAATTCATTCAAGAAATACGATAGACATGCTCATGAAATAAGTAATACCTTATGGAAAATATAGTATGTGATCCACTTGCAGTTAAGTAAAGTGATAAGTTGAATGCCTCTGAGACTTGACATTTCAGTTGATGTACCTTTCTTGTACTGATCAAGTCCAGTGGTTGTTGGCACAAGTCTTGGCAGGTCTAGAATCTTCCAAATTGCGCATATTCAAAAGATCCTTGACTTCCTTTTATTGCCATCATTCTTTAGACTAGCTAGTAGACCATAAAGAATTGCAACTTTCCAACAAACTCATCATATCACTAATCTGCATTCACTTAGCAATTATCTTGCACAAGTGACGTTAGTCCACATATAATATAATCATGGTATTACAGCACAGATAGTTGTATTGTGTGTGCCTTGTATCATGAGAGGTAATAATTTGGATACCAAATATGACTCTAGCAAACAGATATTAAGATAATATGCTAGTAAGAAGTCATACCATGTCTGTGACGATCATCAGGTGTTAGATAGCAACTCATAGAGAGCTGGTGAAGAAATAGGTATACAAATTCCGTTAGATCTGCAACTGCAAAGTCCTTGAAATATTGTATGAAGCTTCATCTTCTAGCTCACTGTGATATCCTGAACCCGAGTCTCGTCAATGGTGCTTTAGTTCAATCATGAAGGTCGTTGAGTTCCCTAAGATGTAGAGTTCTGAACTTGAAGATTCTATTTCCATCATCTTCATAACCTTCTCCTTTGTAATAACTCTAAGCAACCAAATCGGCTTTTCCCTCGTAACAGAGCCAAAAACATCCAGTTGGAATCTAAATACCGACAAGTACTAAGTACTAAATTGTCATTAGGTCAGGGTATCAGACTCCGCACAATCTGCTTTCAAACTGATTGAGATCATCTTGCTGTGCAATCACTCAATTTGGATCCCTTTAAGAGCTTCTGAATCTTCCCCAAGTTTCACTTCAGATTGAAACGTAAAGAAACAACATTCTTTGACAATAGCTCTCCCAGTCTTCACTTCACCATTAGGAACATTTAGGAACATTTAAGAACTAGAACCCGGGAATGATATTGACTTCCAACCCTTTGTCTAAGCAGATACGTTCTTGATATGTCCTGTTCATATTCAATGTGGTGTTGAGTTTGACTAGTGGATCCACCAAATGCTCCCCCTAAGCTGTTACTGGGATTTTCTTAACAATCCTTATCCTTGCAAAGAGATTCTGCTTGGATTTGAATCATCATAATACCAATGATATCACCTTTAACAGCTTGGAGCAAAGTGTCGTTCAATGTCCTGTCCAGACTTACAATCACCTTCTGTTGATTAATCACAATCACCCTGTAGACTGTAGACTCCATTGAGTAGCCGAGGAAAATATTCTTTGAGCTTCAAATGCAAGACTTGCAAAGAGGCATTTTCCTCCAAACACATACCAAGAGTTAGTGTTTGCTTCTGATTGGCCACTGACAAGAATGGTGTCTTTCTGGATTTATTAATGATCAGGGTTCATCTTGATCAACCTTCATATGTGACGTCTTGTCCTTTGAACACATACGAACAACACGAAAGAATCTAGAGTAGTCAATGATCATCACAAAAAGATATCTGGCTTGTTGTAGATATAACATTAACTGATCCGTAGAAATTCATATGTATCATCTGAAGCGGCTCAGTAATGTTGATCATATCTTTGCTTCTTTGTGATGCTCCTTCGACTTCCCTATTGACATACCTCATAAGCTTCATCCATATAGAATCCCAGATGAGGTAGTCCTCTCACCAATTCTCTTCTTACGAATAAAAAGAGCTCCTTGTTTTGACATACAAGTGTGAGAGCTTCATGTTCCATAGCTAACACTCATCCGATGAAGCTTTACTATCGAAAATAGCTCACTTCATCTTCAGTTGAAGTTCCATATTAGCTACGAGCAGATTCACATCTTTCCTGATTTGAGATAAAGCACTATTCCATGAACTGACATAATGTCCTTTGTCAGAGAATAGTCTGATACTCAGAATTTGTGTGCTTTGACTCTTCCAAGAAAGATATACTTCCATGATGACATTCCAGGAAAACATGCATGTCCCGCAAGAGAATCTTTGTTGTCATCTTTCAAAGATTATTGACAGAACTGCTCACATGATCACATTTGCTAACAGGGTACTTTTGGTGAATCATATGATTTCAGCTACTCAGCAAACAGAGTGCACCAAAAATCATATGGATCATATGTAACCTGCAAAACAAATGGAAAGTGTTCTATGGTTCCCAATCATAACTGGGTCCGGATGGATTAGAGATTTTTCTTTAACAATGGTAACAACAGAAGCAACCTTAACATGCTACTTCTTATTTAGACATTGCCCTAATGTGATTCTCAAACATGCTTTTCTAAAATCAATGCAAGTACAAAGACATGCATTCATGACATGAAAATAAGCAGACATGATGTTGAATACACATGGCAAACAATCAAAGATAAGACAATAGCAAGACAGGCAGTTATGCAATTCAGAAGATTCAGTACTCTCTACTTAAACCAATTAACACAAGTGTAACAGGTAGAAAGCAGAATTACAGATATTCAATAATCTTCCAAGAGCATAAGGATCTGATTCCAATCTGTTGTTATATGGAATTATACTATCTCTATTACCTAAGTCAGTTTTAGATCTAACATGAAGTTCTAAAAGTTCTACTGACACAGGGTAGACATTCCATCATAGAACAAAATAAAATCCTTAACAAACAATTCAGATTAGATAAGCAAATCTAATTGTACTAGGGAATCTGAAAGTAAGTGTTTTAACAAAGTTATACATGCTAGGATCATAACCCCTAAAACTAAGAGTTGTTTTCCAAAGGAAAGCTTCTAATCTCACCATTGCAAATAATCAGATCCTAAATATTCATACACATGTTAAGAATCTGCTAAAGACACATGCACAAGATTATCATCAATCCTAGTTACCAGAACAGTGATCTAGCATACTAGTTCAACATTATCTATTGTGATGATATCATGCTTGTGCTTGTGTGTTAAACAATTCTACTCAGAGATTTATAACATGCTTTGAATATAAAGAAATATGTATTGCATAGTTAGAAAGAATTCGTACCTGAGATGTGCGAGTTGAGTCATCTTCAGAGAATGCTAGGATAGCCAGATAACCATAATCATCCTTCTCATCAGCAACTGATCCAGCTCACACCTTTCCTAAAATAGCATAAGAACTTGTTATGATGTTTCTTTCAAAACATCCACTTGAATTTCAGACAAGCCCTATCATCCTTGTTTGTCGAGGCTTCAATATATATAGCAACCCTTCTTTGCTAAAGATACCAATCAATATTGTGTGTACTGACCAACTCAGTTTTCAAACAACCTGTCGAACTGAACCCTGAAGAGTCTCCACTTGAAACCAATGGATTCCATCTGAATCTGACATGACTAAACCTCTCAGACAGTGTTATGCTAATCCTTGAAGTTATGTCCTCACATTCTTCAAAAGTGTTAACTTTCGTCGACTTGAGCTTCCTCAAATTCAGCAATTACAAACTCTTCTGTTCAATCGTAAGGTTCTGACATAAATGCACGAAACTGATTTGGTGCAGTAGTAACTCGATAAATATCCATAAACCTCCACAGTTCTCTATATTTGATCTCAACTGATTCCAGATAGATTTAGCATTGGTACAATTCACTGAGTAATTGTATATCCCTGAATCACTAAGTTAGATTGAAATCCCTTGAAGATTCTTCTGCAAAAACTTCTCTTTTCCTACTACTAGTGATGCCATTCAAAGTTGACATTCCGAGCCCTGGAAAGATGCTTCATTGCAGATGTAGCAAATTCCCATCCTGATCTGGTGATCTAATAATCAAGTCGGAGTAATTACTCAGATCAAGGCCTGAAGTACCTTCTTCAAAATCCACTGTTAGTAGTACCAAATTAGTCTTTAATAGAATCTTCTTCGAATCACAATCATCTTTGTCGAACATAGAAAACTGCTTCTAATAATCCTTTGAGTAATCAATTGGATTGGGTCATCAATGTACTTCCATTACCGGTTCTGAGAATCTGGTATTTGAAAACCCGGTGTTTGTCTTGTAATCTGTCAGCCTGATCTGTCTCAACTAATGTCAATCTGATTTGTCTTGGAGTAGAATAATTAAAAAGGTTACGGGACACTTGATTATTTAAACTAAGTTTAAATTATAAAGAAAATAAATTTAAAAATAAGTTTTAAAAGATGAAAGAAAATAAAGTATAAAATAAACTTAGTTAAATCTATAAAGTAAATTTAATTATATTTAAAAAATAAATCCAAATAAATTCATAATAAACTGAATAAGTTTAGAATAAATTTATTTCAAATTCATTTAGTAAATATATTAAAATTTATTAGATAAATTTAATTTTTGAAAATATTCAAGTGTCTCGTCTCCAATTAAATCATAGCTTCCAGAGCAAATGAAATTGAACCCTTGAACTTGAACTTATATCCATAATCAGTTAAATCCTCTTAAATTTATATTTTATATTTTAACTTAAATTTAAATCATAAACTATACAAATTTAAATAATAAATTTATAAAAATTTATGATAAACTTGATAAAGTCTAAGAGTAAACTTTACAAGTCTAAAATAAATTTAAGCAAATTTATTAAATGAATTTAGCAAAGTTTATAAAGTAAATTTAATTAAGTTTATAAGATAAATTTAATTAATTCATAATAAACTCAATTAATAAGTTTAAAATAAATTAAGTTAAATTTATAAAATAAACTTATTAAAATTTAAAGTATAAATTTATAAGTCCCGGTCCAAAGTTCAGTATCCGACAGATAATCCTTACTTAGGCCTACGGACAAATTCAGCAACACAAACCGGAAGAACATTTCCCCTAATCAAATATCAAAAGCTAGGTTCTTGATTTTCCGTACGATTAGGATCCCGATTTGTATATCAATCAGCCTGCTCTGATACCAATTGTTAGGTCCAAAGTATCGTAGAAGGGGGGGGGGGTTGAATACGATACTCACTACAATTTAAAATTCTTTCGAATCTTGCGGATAAACAAATTGCAGTTCTGTAATGGGTTTCGTGTTCCGGATATTTATTGGGTCGATTTCTGAGGATATGAAAATATTAAACCAACACACAATATTTTCCAAGGTATATCTGTATATTGATAAATACCTCGAAGGGTGCTATAAATCCAAACCCGAAGGTTGGCTACAATGACCACTCCTCTAAATATTACAAGCCCTATCCACTACAAATATTTACGGTACAAAACTAGGCTAGGGTGTGTGTATATTTGAGAGAGTTTGTGCATAGCACTTGGCCATCCATCCCGAAGGATGTTGTTAATTGTGACAACCACAATCACATATTTATAGGCTTTCATAAACTAACCATGGTTAACGAGTTCGTCCTGGATGACTTGAGTTCGTCCTGGACGGATTAGATTGTCCAAAATAAATCTATCTCCAAGTGTATTTATGAAGGGGCGCAGGTTCTATATACACATATATATATACATCAAAGTTGCGCTTTGAATCATATATATATATGTATATATAAAAAGTCAAACCTTGCGCCAGTCAATTCTTGCGCTTCAACATATCTTCACTGTTGCCACTGTAGTTTCAGTACTTGGAGAAATTCCAAGTAACCAGAGTTGCGCTTGGATGAGTCAAACTTGGCGCCAGGTGAGTCAAACATTGCGCCTCACATTGCACTCCTCTTGCTGGGACTTAGGTAAATTCTCCACACACTACATTGCTCTTGAATCATAGTCAGAGGCGCAACATTTGACTTGGTCAAATGTTGCGCTTTGACCAAGGTCAAATGATGCGCCTGAGCATCACTGTGTTGCCTGTGACTTAGCCAAATAAAGAGAATGTTGCGCCATGTGCAATGACAGGAGGCGCAACATTTGACTTTAGTCAAATGTTGCGCTCCTTCCTTCAGTATACTGATAGCTTCACTTAGCCAAAATCCTGATGAATAAACCAAGCGCAAGTTTTGACTTCTGGTCAAACTTGGCGCCTGATTTATTCACAGTGTATACAATGATTGTATACTTAGAAGATTTTGCCTTAGACTTCCCATTTGTATCACTTATTAAAAAATATATATACATATATATAGAATTAATTGTGTTTAAATAATTACTTGAATTATTTATGTTCAAGTAATTCACAA
This sequence comes from Daucus carota subsp. sativus, assembly GCF_001625215.2. NCBI lineage: Eukaryota > Viridiplantae > Streptophyta > Magnoliopsida > Apiales > Apiaceae > Daucus > Daucus carota. The sequence continues at coordinate 24,142,128 of NC_030381.2, forward strand.
TTAATATATATATATATATACATATATATATAATAATAAGTTCCTTTGGCAATATTCTGGAGCAGCTCGATTGACTTGATCAATTAATCCGTTGATCGAATCCACTGAATACTTTCGTACGTCCTGACGTCCTGTGCACTGGTCTGGTTCACGAACGACTTGAACTGAAATAATCCCTTGAATTCTTTTGCTTAACAATATACTTGATCAGTCATTCCGGGTTAGTTTATGCTTCAGTTTGTTGATTATAAATAACCAACCAAGATATATAGAAATATCTTGCTTCAGGGGTTGCACTGAAATCTTTCGAGTACTTGGACAACATCTTCATTGCTTCCACAATCTTGAATACTTCAATCTTTATTTTTCACTGAGGCATGAACATATTAATGAACTTCTTCCAGTGAACTTATTCCTTCAAGACTGTAGATGGCTTCTTCAACCTTTGTCTTCGTATCTTCCGATTCCGGTGCAGGCGTAGTGTTATTTACTTGTCTTGTTCTATTGTTGAGTTATCATCCCTATGTAACAGATAGGGTTGTCTTTACATTTAGACTTACATTGAATCAACTCAAGAGAAGATGTCCAAGCAGCTTGAAGCCATCCAATCTTCACTTTCTCTGATCACATCAATACTGATTCCTGATGAGGATGATGTCAAAAAGGGGGAGAGAGTAGCTAAAGTCAAATGCAAGTCTACTACTCAAACTCTGAAGAGAAATAAGAAGGATGATGATGATGATGATGTTGATGATTTCACAAAGCACAAAAGATTTCAATCAGGGACTGGTGGAAGAGTTTCAAAATCTGACAGTCAGAAACAGTCTAAGCAAAGCACAAAGTCTGCTCCAACACATAATTTCACATCTGGATCTAAGCAAAGACCAGTGACTGGATCAGACAAACCCATGACTGATGAAGAGCTTGCTAGATTGATTTTTGAACAAGAAAATCCAGAAGCCAATTTGGATTTGGAGTTGATTGCTGCAGAAGAAGAAGAACTAAAGAAAGAACATGCTGAAGCAATAAAGTCAGGAAAAATCCAGAAGCCTGCAAAATCAACTGCCAAACCAAAGGAAAAGGGGATACTGATTAAGGAAGCCACTGTTGCTGATCAGAGTTTGTCTGTCAAAAAGATATACTCTGAGGATGAGTATACATCTAAAGGCAAAAGCAAAGTGGATGAACATCTTGAGAGAGGATTCACTCTGAAGAAGTCTACAACCTCTGACAAAGATCAAGTTGTGAAGGAAAAGAAAACAGAAGCTGCAATCTCTGACAAAGCTCATGTTGCAGAACCTCAAAAAGAAAGATTAACCTATGACATAGCTCAAGTTAATAAGGATGCAAAGAAAGACACAACCTCTGACAAAGCTCAAGCTGTGTTCAAACCAACAATTACTCCATTAGCTGGATTTGCAAAGCCTAGTCTGATGACTGAGATAAGCTTTGAAAAGGGCTCAATTCAACCAATCTCTCATCGAAAAGCAGGAAGAGACAAAGGAGGGCTGGGATCCAAATATGAAAAATTTGATCAGAGTATAGGATCAAGACCAGATGACCCCTCATCTCTTTGTGCTCCCAAGACTGGAGCATTGCAAGAAAAAATGGACAAACTTGATTCAGTCCAGCTGGTGAAGAATGACAGAGGAGATAATATTCTTATCTACTTCATGTCTGATGGAACAGTGTTTAGAGTACTTGAAGCAGATCTCTATGCTAAACACTGGGAGGAATTGAGATATGTCTCACACATATTTCTAGTCAAGAACAAGTCATGTCAACACATCTCCAACCTGCTCAAAGATCAAATCAGAAGAAAGATGGGTATTACAGGAAACAAAAATGCTGGACCTTTCATTCCTAAATACCTCAATCATAAAGGACAACTGGTTGAGATGAAGAAAAAATTCAGCAAAAATAGTGACAATAGCTGGAATCAGAACTCTTGCATTTAATGAAGAGTCTGATAAAGCTTACAATATCAGGCTGGATAGAGACTTGAGAAGAAACAAGATATATGATCTCAGAACTGCAATTTATCAAACTGGAGTTTCAGATCCAGAGCTTAGAGAGATCAAGAGACAGATGATTACAGTACTTGAAGAAGCTGAAAAAGAACTCCTCAGAGGGTATCTAAAGACAGCAAATGGTGTCTATGAAGCTAAGGAGTAAAGTATCTGTAAGTTTTAAAAAAAAGTTTTCTGTTATATAGTTAAACTCTGTTGCATTTGACTTATCTGTTTTGACATCATCAATTATCTGTTAACTTGCACATAACTTATTTATGCACAAGTTGGGGGAGATTGTTAGATATAATTGATGATTACTAATGTTCTTAAAGTTTGTTTTAGAACAGGAATGATCAGAGTTTAAGCTTGAAGCTGATCAGAGTTTAGTAAAGTCTGACCAGAGTTTGATAAAGTCTGATCAGAGTTTACATAGTCAAGACTCGTCAGAGTTTACACGTGGAAAGAGCTCAGAAGCGGATATACTTCAAGGAAGGATAGAAGCTGAGGAGTGATTTGCTGACTATGGAAACTAAACAGAAAACTGGAGCAATCTTTGATTGATAGAATACATAGCTGATTTATAGGATATCAAATCAGAGATTGATTTTGTAACTGTGTCTATATAAACACAGATTAGGGTTATTCTATATGAGTTGAGTTATCGAGTATATTGTTAAGAACCCTAGCAGCTCTTAGTGATACAATATAAATCACTGAGAGAGTTTTTGTAACCATTCAAGCTTTGTGAATAAGAGTTTATTGTTTTCAATCTCTTATATTGTCATACTGTGTTACAGATTGTGATCACTATATCATTTTATATAGTGAGTTTATAGGACCTAACATAGTGTCATTAGCTGCACAAGTGCCAAAGAAGTTTGGGACACCATCAGGACCATCTGTGAAGGGAATGAGCAAGTAAGAGAAAACAAGATGCAGTTGCTGATTCAACAATATGAGTCCTTCCATTTCAAAGCTGGTGAAAACTTGAGTGACACCTTTAACAGATTTCAAAAACTGTGAAATGGCCTAAAGCTCTTTGGAAGAGTGTATCAGGTCAAGGATTCAAACTTGAATTTTTTAAGAGCTCTTCCTAAATAATAGAAACCCATGACAGTCTCACTAAGAAACACTCAAGAATTTAAAGACTACACTCTTGAGAGGCTGTATGGAACTTTGAAAACTTATGAGCTTGAAATAGAACAAGATGAAGAAATAGAAAGAGTCAAAAGAAAGGCCAATCATCTGTGGCTCTAGTTGCATCTATTGAGGACTCTGTCAAGGATAAGGGAAAATCTCAAATTGAAGAAACTGAGAAGTTGGTCAAAGAAGAGAGCTCAGAATCAAGGAAAGGAAAAGGAAAGGTAAAAGATGAAGCTGATTCTGGTGAAGATAGTGATGGGATTGATGAGCATTTAGCTTTTCTGTCAAAGAGATTCTCCAAATTAAAGTTTAAAAAGAAGTTTAACTCTGCAAAACCATTCAAAGGCAATCCCAAGTCAGATAGAGGCATGGTGGATAGATCCAAGTTCAAATGCTTCAACTGTGGGAATGCAGGTCACTTTGCAAATGAATGCAGAAAGCCTAAAGTTGAGAAAAGGACCAATGAAAGTGTTGACTACAAAAAGAAATATTATGAACTTCTTAAGCAAAAATAAAGGGCATTCATTTCAAAGGATGATTGGGCAGCTGAAGATGATTCTGATGAAGAGGAAGAGTTTGTTAATCTAGCTCTAATGGCCAACTCCACAGATCAAGAAGAGAGCACTGCAAATAGCAGTCAGGTATTCACCACTAACTTAGTTGAGTTAACAAAAGATGAATGCAATGCTACTATAAATGAAATGTCTACTGAATTATATCATTTGCATGTTTTTTTAAAATCTCTCACTAAGGAAAATTGTAGAATCAAGGATGCTAACACTTTTCTCAGTGAGAGAAACAGTATGCTAGAAGCTCAATTTATTGAGTTTGAGAAACTGAAAATTGAGTGTCAAACAGCTAAGGATGATCTTTTGGTTGTTTTGAAAAGAGAGGAAATTATCAAGATACAGCTTGATAAGGAACACGAAATTATTGCCAAATGGAAATCTGGAAGAGATGTTTCTGCTAACATTATCAACATTCAAGGAAGAGAAACCTTTATGGAAAATGAGTGGAAAAGAGATAAGAAAGTTTTTGAGATGTTAGATGCTAGTTCAACTAATGAGAACACGGATAGTGATCATTCATTGAAAACAAAAAGTTCAACGGACGAAAGTTATACGTTGAAAAACAGCTCATCAGTTGACAAGAAAATTCTCAAGAAATTGAACAAGAAATATGGTCCTGTTAACAAAAATTTTGTTAAAAGAGAGGTTAATTCTTCTGAGACAAATGAGAGTAAGATTAAAGATCACAATTCTGATAAGAAGCTTAAGAAGAAAGTGGATGTATGTGAGTCTAAATCAGAGGAGACTAAAAAGAAAAAGGGAAATAAAAATGGTAAAATTGGAGTCAATAAGCACACAAACTACACTCCCAATGCTAGTGCTCCTAGGAAAACTAGCAGTAAATGTGGTAGTGTCAATCATCTGTCTACAAACTATAAAACTGTGATTGCTCCAAACTTATCCATGCCTATGCATATGCCATCTGTCTCTAACATGCATTTATCTGCTATGAACATGATGCCTGGTTTATTGCCTCACAATCTATACTCTCAGTCTAACATGCCATACATGTTCAATCCATATTTCAATGCTTTTAACATGCCTCAATTACACTCAAACTTGCATGGTGTCAACAATGTGTGCATGCCTCAAATGCCTATGTTTAAGAGTAATGTTGATATTCCAATTTCTCAACCAAAACCAAAGATTGAACCATCTCAATCTAAGGGAAAAGTTGAGAATGAAGGAAAATCTATTAGGTTTAACAAATCCGGACCCAAAGCAATTTGGGTACCAAAGTCAACTTGATCTGTTTTGAACATGTGTGCAGGGAAACCATAAGAAGAATTTGTGGTACTTAGACAGTGAATGCTCCAGGCACATGACTGGTGATCCCTCCCTGCTCACAAAATTTATGGAGAGCTGGCCCTAGCATTACCTTTGGAGATGACAGCAAAGTGTATACTATGGGATATGGCTTGATAGCAAAAGAGAATGTCATCATTGATGAAGTTGCATTGGTGTCTGGTCTTAAGCATAATTTGCTTACCATCAGTCAACTTCTGACAAAGGTTTTAAGCTCAATTTCACTCCTGCAGCCTGTGTTGTCACCAAAGGAGATGACATCAATGTGGTACTAATTGGACAAAGAAAAGGGAATGTGTATGTAGCTGATTTCAATAATATTAAATCTGATTCCATCACTTGCTTTCTCAGCAAAGCAAGCCCAGATGATAGTTGGCTATGACACAAAAGATTGTCTCATTTAAATTTCAAGACAATAAATGAGTTGGTAAAGAAGGATCTGGTTAGAGGAATTCCAAAGCTGGAATTTTCCAAAGATGGTTTGTTTGGAGCATGTCAGCAAGGAAAGCAAAAGAGAAGCTCTTTCAAAAGCAAAGTTCTTTCATCAATTGTGAAGCCTCTTCAACTTTTGCATATGGATTTGTTTGGACCAGTCAACATTATGTCAATTTCAAAGAAAAGATATTGCCTAGTGATTGTTGATGATTTCTAAAAATTTACTTGGACTTTCTTCCTACATTCTAAGGATGAAGCTGGAAAAATCATTATCAATCACATCAAGGCATTAAATAACAATCCAGATGTCAAAGTTGAGAGGATCAGAAGTGATAATGGAACAGAATTTAAGAATTCAGTGATGAAAGAATTTTGTGAGGAAAAGGGAATTATTCATGAGTTCTCTGTACCAAGAACTCCACAGCAAAATGGAGTAGTGGAAAGGAAGAACAAAACACTAATAGAAGCTGCAAGAACCATGATTAATGAAGCTCAATTGCCAACCTATTTCTGGGCTGAGGCTGTGAACACTGCCTGCTTTACTTAAAATATATCATTGATAACCAAATCTCACAGTCAAACTCCCTTTCAACTATTTAAAGGGAAGAAGCCTTCAATTAGCTTTCTTCATGTTATTGGATGCAAGTGCTATGTTCTAAGAAATCAAGGTGAAAATCTTGGGAAATTTGAAGCCAAAGCAGATGAAGCTATTTTGGTTGGATACTCTAATGAAAAATCATTTAGAGTTTACAATCTGAGAACCAACATTGTTATGGAATCAATCCATGTAGTATTTGATGATAAAAAGATTCAAGGTCTTTCAGATGAAGGATTTCTTGACAATCTCAGATTTGAAAATGAAGGTGAAGGTGATTTATATGACAGTGATGATGATTGTGATGATTATGTTCAAAATGCTGGATTTAATCCTGGAATTAACATTCCAACTGATGAGCCTTCGATGGACGAGACAACTGCCATCGAAAACTCAGCTGAAGCATCAGTTGAAACTCCTCTAGATTCATAAGTTGAAATATTGTCTCAAAATTCCAATCAATCCAGGAATAATGAGATATCAGATTTAGGGGGAGCTTTTCAACATGGCAATCTGAACTACAACGATGAAGCTACTTCATCAAGACAATCATTTCCACCTCAGAGAAAATGGACTACGGATATGATCATCCTTTTGAATTAATAATTGGTGATGCAAATGCATCTGTACAAACCAGAAGAGCTACTCAAGATGAATGCCTATACAGTGCATTTCTTTCACAGGATGAACCTAAAGTAATTGAAGATGCTCTCAAAGATGCTGATTGGGTTCTTGCCATGCAAGAAGAATTAAATCAATTTGAGAGAAACAAAGTTTGGAATCTAGTACATAAGCCTAAGAATAGAACAATTGTAGGCACAAAGTGGGTATTCAGAAACAAAATGGATGAGAATGGAGTTGTCACCAGAAACGAAGTAAGGCTTGTGGCTAAAGGATACTCTCAATCTAAAGGAATTGATTTTGATGAGACATTTGCACCAGTTGCAAGATTGGAATCCATAAGAATCTTCTTGGCCTATGCTGCTCATGCAAACTTTAAAGTCTATCAAATGGATGTCAAAAGTGCTTTTCTCAATGGTGAACTGGAAGAGGAGGTGTATGTGAGTCAGCCTCCTGGTTTTGAAGATCCAGACTTTCCAGAGTATGTTTACTTTTTATTAAAAGCACTTTATGGTTTAAAGCAAGCACCAAGAGCCTGGTATGACACTCTATCTCAATTTTTGCCAAACTGATGAAAAGTCAGTATGAGATGAGCATGATGGGAGAGCTCACCTACTTTCTTGGTTTACAAGTTAAACAAGTAAAGGGAGGTATATTCATAAATCAAACCAAGTGCATCTATGATTTACTTAAAAAGTTTGATTTAATGGATTGTAAAGAAGCTAAGACTCCTATGCCAACTGCCACAAAATTAGAATTAAGTCCTAATGAGAAATCTGTGGACATCTCTAATTATAGAGGCATGGTTGGTTCTCTCTTATACTTGACAGCTAGTAGACCTGATATTATGTTTTCTACATACCTCTGTGCTAGATTTCAAGCTGACCCTAAAGAATCACATCTAATTGCTCTTAAAAGAATATTCAGATATCTTAAGGGAACACCAAATCTTGGTATTTGGTACCCTAAAGACTCTGGATTTGATCTTATTGGATATTCAGATGCTGATTTTGCAGGATGCAAAATTGATAGAAACAGCACAACAGACACATGTCAAGTTCTTGGAGATAGGCTGATTTCCTGGTTTATCAAGAAGCAACATTCTGTTTCAACCTCTACAGCTGAGGCTGAATACATTGAAGCTGGAAGCTGTTGTGCACAAATATTGTGGATGAGAAATCAATTACTTGATTATGGTTTAAATCTCTCAAAAATCCCAATATTCTGTGACAACACCAGTGCTATCGCTATAACTGAGAATCCAGTACAACATTCAAGAACCAAGCATATTGACATCAAGTATCACTTCATAAGAGAACATGTGATGGCTATTACTATTGAAATGCATTTTTTTCCAAGTGAAGAACAAATTGCAGACATTTTCACAAAGCCTCTTGATAAATCCACATTCACAAGGTTGGTAAGTAAATTAGGTATGTTAAATTTCTCCTAATTTATAGTAAATTTGTCTGTAATATGGCAGCTAGAATCCAGCTAAATTTAATTTCACCAAAATTAATTTAGTTATGATTTTGGATAAAATATTTGATATTTCAACTGATGAGAGATATTGGAATTAATCTATATTGAAGTATTGTTTCAACGGATGATCTTTTAGCTCAGCCATTGAAACAATACCCTAATGTCTTGTTTTCAGTTCGATCGATAACATCAGTTCAAACTCTTTCAACTGATCCTCATCAGTTGAATAAGAATTCCAAAGAGGCGCATATCTCATCCATCGAAATATTCACCAGATCTGATCCGTTGAAATCACTTTTATCTCTCCCTCTACTTTATACATACAATCGTGTGTGTAATTTTTGTGGAGTTAAATAAAAGTTATTGCTTCACAACGGTAATTTGTCAGCCAATCACAGCAATTTTATGTGAAAGTATTTAAGCATTTTAAGTTTATTTTCATTTCTTTTCATCTCACTCTTTCGAATTCACAAGCCCTCTCTCTCTCTCTATGCAAAAAGAAGTTCATATTTTCTTCAAGCTTTCTCTGTAACTACAATGGCGCTAATGAAGAAATACTCATCACCCACTGGATTTATTTATCAAAAGAACAACTTTGCATCCTTTGTGAACAAAGAGGCTGTTGAAGAAAAGGAATTCCACAAGATGATGGATTTTATTAAAGCAAGTCAACTGTCCCATGCTATGCTCTCTACTCCAACAATCTACCATGAAGTGGTGGAAGAAATCTGGACAACAGCTGTCTTTAACAGTGAGGATGATACTATCTCTTTCTCTCTTAAAAATAATGAACATATTGTTAAATGTGATTGCATTAATGCATGTTTTAAGATTCCTGAAAACACTGTTGATACATTGCCTTCTGATTTTCATGTAGTCAATATGCTTAATGCCATGAACTATGCTTTGCCTACTGATACCTTAGGCAAAATAGTTAGAAAGGGCTGTAGAAAAGAATGGAGCTATTTGTGTGATGCTTTTGTGAAATCCTTTTCTGGAAAAATTAGTAATTTTGATGCTATTACTTCTCAGATTTTGCAAATGCTTTACATGTTTTTGACTAATGAATACTATAACTCTGGCACTTTGATGATCCATGAAATTGGGGAGAAGTTAGGAGATAAGACTGATAGGCCCAATGATATGTATTATGTTAGGTTTCTTATGATTCTAGCTAATCATGTTGATGATAAGATAGTCATCACTAACCAGGAAGCCAAGCTTCCAAGTTTTGTGCAGGAAAAGAGAGTGTTTAAAGACCTCTCAAGAATGAATTTATACCCCTCTCTAGAGGTGGTCTCTCTGCCCATCATGGAAGCTGGTAATGAGAAGAAGGTATTTGGTTTTTCCTTTACTCCTACTCAACCACCTACTTCTTTGCCTTCTGTCACAATGGCTGCTGGTAATGACCCACAACAGCCTTCCCAAGTGGCACAATCCTCTAAATCCAAATCCAAGAAGCCAACCTTAGGTGCCTCCCAAAAGGCACCTGTTGTAAAAACTAAGAAGCACAAACCTGAGGTGAGTGTGATTGGTGGAAATTAGAGGGATGGACAGGGTGAAAATCAAAGAAACCCTAAGGATAAGGTTGGAGAGATGAGTGAAACCCAGCATAGCCACTCTGCAGTCTCCCAAATGACTATAGAGATTAACAAGGATTCTACCTCATCCCTAGCAGCATCCTCCCAAAACGATGTTGCTATTGAAAATAGTCCCCAACTAGGGACACAACAAAAGAGGGGGAGGGACACTCTGTCACCAATAAAAGCCTATGGGAGAAAGAAACTAAAAGGTGGCAAATCTCAGCACTCTGCACATACTTCTCAGGCTAAATCATTGATTTTATGCCTCCAATTTCTCAAAGTCAGATTGATGTGACTCCAGTACATGTGGAGTCACAGCCCCCTTTTATTTCTCTACCTATCTCATATATATATGATCTCACTATTTCTACACCCCAAACACAATCCCCCACTTCTTCTGTGGATGTGGAGTTAATTCACTCCACCGTTGTAAATTCTCCATCTTTGGACTGCATGGAGAAGCCCCTTTCTGAGATGGATCATCATCAAATTGATGATTTGTTGGATCTGTCTCATAATATTTCTTCTTCTGTGACAATGTGTTTTGTGGATTTACACTCACAGTCAATCACCACAAACTCAACTGTCACAGCTTCTTTGCCTATTTCTTCATCATCTTCGATGGATATCCTTCATCCATCAAACAATGTTTGTCCTTCAACTGATGCGCTTGACAGCCTTCATCAGTTGAAAGCTTCTTCTACGTGTGTTTCAATTGATGACACTCATCAGTTGACAACTACTGGTACTTCAACTGATATTCCATCTACCACAGTAGTTGATCACATCATAGCACAAACACTCTTAGGATTAAAGGAAGGGTGTGAAAGTGTGGAGAGGCAGCCTTAGGAGCTGGCAAAAGGAGAGGGTGTGGAGAGTCTGGTTAATTCTTCCAGCCAGGAAAAAGGAGAGATATTGAGTGGCCCTTTAGAAAGGGTAAGTGAGGGAGAGGTGAGCTGTGTGGTGAGCCAAGGGGAGCCCTTGATCCAAGAACAGAGAGATAATGAGAGAAATGCAGGTGTCAATGAAAAATCAAGTGAGAAAGGATTTCAAGCCGAATACAGAGCCATTCTGGACTGTGTGCCACTTGATCCTGAGACCAATGCTCTTAATTTCCCTCTACTAACTTCAAATTAACCAAATAAGAGTAAGGCACACTTGTGCCCCACCTCACAAGACTCACCAATGAAATGCATCCTACTTGACTTACTAGAATGTTTACCTTGGCAACACTTGTGTGCCTTGGCAAGAATGATGCTTCTATACTAAGTGCACTGACCTATACTTACTTGTACCATCTTATATGACTTAAAAATAACTCCTAAACTCAATATGATGTCAAGGCCTCACTAATGATACACTCATATGCAATGCATTCTAACTTGGTTCTAAAATGTGACTCTATGGGTGACACTTGTGTAATTTAGTGGAAATGAGGCATCTCCACTTAAGGCATTCACTCTAATTTAATTTCTACAGGTTGATATGATCCTAAACTAAATTTATGAAGTGGTGTGACTCAAAGGCCTTGCTTACAAGGATCTTTAAAAACTAATGCACCAAAGTGACTACTCTGCTTAGGCACTTTGTCACCCCTTGGAGTGCCTTGGCAAAACCAATGGTTTCCACCTTGTGCCTTGGTGAAATACTGACTCCTATGTATTCCTAAGACCTAAACCTAAGTTGTGCAATTGTTTTGACATAAATGCCTTGCTCAGGCCTCCCTAGGCCTCCATGCCAAGTTGGCACAGAACAGCCCACCCTGCTATGTACACTGCCTTGTTTTCCCTCACTTAAAACCTTTTTAACTAATTCAATTAGCCATTACAATGTCTTGTTAAGCTTCCTAAGACTTCATTAGACTTATTTAAATCAAGGCCCCGTGAAGGCCTCACCAATGACATAGTTTTAATCACTCAAAGATGCATTTAACTACAAAGTGCCCTGTTCTGAGTTGCTCTCTGAAATGGGTGTGTGCACCTATCTAAATGGATGTTTATATAACTTCTAAGGCTACTGGAGACTTGTAAAAACCAATTCCCAACTCCAGGGAACTCAGGTTTATGAGGGCCTAACCAAAACACACCTAATTCTCTAGTTTTCTCTAGTGAGAAATTCTGCCATAGTGTGTGTGTGCCTCCTTCCACCTTAACTCCCTTCAAAACTCCATAAACAAACCAACCAAGCCTCAAATCCTATTCTACATTACTATGCAAGCCTACTGACTATCTTCACAAAGCAAGATACAACAAAATTTAGCCATATATATGTACAAACTCGAGGCAAAACACATAGCAAAACAAAGCAGATTTATATATGGCAACTTTGAGCAAATATTTGACTTAACAAGCATAATATCTATAGCATAACCACTGACCATCACTTCATATCATCATGTATACTCTAAACTAACAATTCCTTACAAGAATCATGGCATGCATTATATAAAAATTCTCATACAAACTCAAACATTCTTCTTGGATGCGTAGCTAACATCTAAGTTGTCTTGTTAATCTTTATTGAAGCGACAATGGATATTTAGATTTAGAACTTGCCATGCGAGCATAGGTTTTGTGTTCGATAACATGAATTGTGGTGTGATTTTAACCATCTTTCATCGCCCTATGTAATCTCGATAGATAACTTGCTCGTAAACCGTTATGTTTTCAAATTCTATAGACATATAGGGTCTAAGCATAATTGGTGTCTGTTCGACTTCTATCTTAATTGTGGATGTGGAAAAGATAGCGTATATCAGTTTCGTGTTATCTGATTACTTATCAACCATCACATTAATTGAATATAGGCATAATTTTGAATGAAGTTGTTAATGAAACTAGAACCCCGTGTTTAATTCTCATAAGTAATCCAGTTTAATCACTTAGTTATAATTCTTAGTTTCTAATAATTCGAGTTTAATTAGTAAGTTAGATAAAAACCAACCAACTTGTTATTTGTCCGAGCAATGAATAATAGCCATACATTGTTGCATAAGTGCATATTACTTGATACACCAGTCTCTGTGGGAACGAACTGAATTGGATTCTATACGACTTATGACCACGTACGCTTGCGTGATTTTGTGCGAACAATATGTAATCTTGTTCTGCACAGACATTCAAAATTTACAACTAAGTAGATTACTAAACTATTTATATTCACATGAATGATAAAACTAAAAGTTGCAAGCAGCCATCAACTACTAAATTACAACATTAAAACAGCTGGTCAACTCTAAGAGTGTCTAGCAACAAAATTACCTCTAGCCATCCATGTCAAGGTGCAACAAAAATATTTAAACTTTTTATATATTCAAATAATGCAAAAAACAAGTTTAGCACAGTGCCTCTTTTCTGAAACTCCTATAGCTACTGAAATAAGACCACAATTTAAATCTAGTGCTGGAGATTCTGAGCCTTTTTGCTCCTATTGCAGCCAAAAAGTTAAGGTTCTCCACTAGAACCATGGTGCAGCCAGTGGTTCATAGCAAGCAAAACAAACAAATTTCAGAGGACAAGAAAACAAAATGTATCTTTTGAAATTGGAACTAATAAAATCGTATCCATCTTCGTTGTCAATGAGGATGCAATCACAGGTAAGGCATGACACGCGATCCATTATCAAATTTAACAATAACATGTGCACTGTCAATAATATCAGGCACCTGCACAAGTGTGATGTTCTTGTTAACGGATTGAGAGGTCACAGCATAGCAACAAGACAGTATATAGATTATAAGAAAGAAGAATGGTTAATTACAATATCTATAAGACAGGTAGATTACTAATGTGAAAACATTTTAAGAAGAGAAAACATTTTAGCAGATGATCAAAAAATAGCGGCAAAGGTAACTACCATAATATTTCACATACCCTTGATAGCATCAACAACATTCGAAAATCAGAAATTGGTCTAAATAAGAAAGACGGAAGTAAAGTTGATCAAATTTCATGTTTTCGTATATAAAATCAAGAACTAGTACAAGATTATACAAGTACCCATTCAGCCAACTTTCCAAAAAGAAAAAATTGAACATGAAAAAGAGCTAATTAGTCTGATAGTATCTATGCAACAATGTCATGTCCGTCTTTAGTTTTGCTTGTTACACTACATTCACTCATGGCTTGTATGTTTAGTGCAAACCAAATTCTTCCTTCACTGCGAAAACACCAGACTTGCACAACCACATCCGACTTCAACTTGTCATCCTCCTTCATCACCACAATTGATTCCTCTTTGCCGCCCTTCTGAATCACCACTTCTTCCAATTTGTTATCATGCACCACATTCCTCCAGACCGTTATCAACACGTAGTTTGAAGACGAATTCAGATCCCATTTAGCCAAGTTCATTGTATGATACTCATGCATCTTGTTATCCACCAGACTCACTTCCACATGTTCCTTTCTCCTGAGTGTTTCTTTCTCAGTATCAGTCACAAACTTTTCGAAAAAAATCAGTGTTGATTATTTTAACTGGCAAAGACAAACGATTTTGACCACGACGAATGTCACTCGGATACAAGACCTTTTGTGCAACAACAACGGTGGAGCCTCCAATTTCAACCTACTAATATAATCTCACAAGTTTTGAGGCAATTCTGAGGGTGGATAATTTTGCAGTTGTGTTGTCTTTTTCCGAAATGTCATTGTTCTTTTCTCAGCATTCTTTTGCCTCTTCTTTTTGGAACTCTCCTCCTCCCTCTCATCATCATCCGAGACAATGTAATCTTCGTTTCTAGAGTGTGTTCTATACTTCTTGAATTATTTTCGTCCACCATCATATGAGAATCGTACAAATTGTCTCTCCCATCTTCCGCGCTTAAATTCTTTCCATCTATAATCACCTGAGTACTACACAAGTTATTTCCCACGTCTAAACTCTTTTCATCTACGATCAATTGAGTACTACACAAATTGTCCCCACCATCTTCCGTACCTAAATTCTTCCCATCTACAATCATCCGAGTACCACGCAAGTTGTCTTTATCCCCGCCTTCGGTACTCAAATTCTTTTCACCTCCTATCATCTTAGTACTTCGGAAGTAATACACATTATCTTCATGATTAACAGTCAAAATCCCGACAACAACTCGGTGAGTTCTTTGTCTTGTTGGCACAGAATTAAAACATGATCGACATGCTTTAATCAAATCCATGTCACCAGCAACTCTACACTAGAAATTCTTCATACAGATTCTTATCTCCATTAACAACAGAACATTGAGCAACATCTGCAATTTTTTTATCAGCATGAGAACAAGAATTCAGTTCCAACATCTCTAATCTCGTGTACTGCAATTTCTTAATTCTCCCCATAGACCCCATCTGCATGAATATCACACATTATTTGATACGATTAAATTTTTTTATCAGTATATTAAATCGAGGGAGTATACAAATATTTATTAACAAAAATTTAGTCCCTATTAGGGGTGTAAACAAACCAAACTATTCGTGAGCTACTCAAGTTCCGCTCGGAAAATATTCGAATTTGATTCGGTAATAATCGAGCCGAGCTCGAGCTCGAGCTATTTGGATGTTTTACCGAGCCGAGCTCGAGCTTCAAATTACTCGGCTCGTAAGGTTCGCGAGCCTTATCGAGCCTCTATTATTTTCTAATTTTTTTATTATAAATATATTTTTACAAATATATTTAATATTTTATTTATAATTTATATATTTAATCGAATCGAACTCGAGTCGAACCGATCATATTTCGAGTTTTTGTCAATATTTGGTGACTCGATTCAAGCTTTCGAGCCGAACTCGAGCCTATCAAACTATTTACGAGCCGAGCTTCGAACTTGAAATTAAAGGCTCGGTCGAACTCGAGCTCGAGCTCGAGCCCCAAACTTTTCAGCCGAGCCTGACAGCGTTCGACTCGGCTCGGCTCGTTTACACCCCTAGTCCCTATCATAAAAGACATAAGCGTAATTAAAATTAAACTCAACTACTGGAACTTTATACGATCAAGTACACAAAATCTAATACATAAACCCATTAGTTATACTACACATGCAGAGATTGATTATCATATTTATAAAATTTATAAAATAAATTTAAGTGAACTTAAATTTTTTTATTTATAAATTTAAATAAATATATTTTATTTATTTAAATATATTTTTATTTATTAAATAAATATATAAAATTTTATTTATTTAAATTTACTTATTTAAGGTTTGTAAATAAAATAAATTTGATCTCTTGTAAATTTTATTTAAATATTTTATTTAATATATTTTATTTAAATTTATTTTATATTTTTTATTTGAAATAAATATATTTTATTTATTTAAATTTTATAAATTTAAATTCAAGGTTTATTTTAAATTTATACAAACCTTCAATTTAATTATTAAATAAATATATAAATTTATTTTATAAATTTGATAATCAATCTCTGGATGTGTAGTATAGCTAATGGGTTTATGTATTAGATTTTGTATAATTGATCGTATAAAGTTCCAGTAGTTGAGTTTAATTTTAATTATGTTTATGTTAGATCATGCCTTTTATGATAGGGACTAATTTTAGTTAATAAATATTTGTATACTCCCTCGATTTAATATGCTGATAAAAAAAATTAATCTTATCAAATAATGTGTGATATTCATGCAGATGGGTCTATGGGGAGAATCAAGAAATTGTAGTACACGAGATTAGAGATGATGGAACTGAATTCTTGTTCTCATGTTGATAATAAAATTGCAAATGTTGCTCAATGTTCTGTTGTTAATGGAGATAAGAATCTGTATGAAGAATTTGCAGGGGATAGAGTTGCTGGTGACATGGATTTGATTAAAGCATGTCTATCATGTTTTAATTTTGTGCCAAGAAGACCAAGAACTCACCGAGTTGTTGTCGGGATTTTGACTGTTAATCCTGAATATAATGTGTATTACTTCCGAAGTACTAAGATGATAGGAGATGAAAAGAATTTGAGTACCGAAGGCCGGGATAAAGACAACTTGCGTGGTAGTCGGATGATTGTAGATGGGAAGAATTTAGGTACGGAAGATGGTGGGGACAATTTGTGTAGTACTCAATTGATCGTAGATGAAAAGAGTTTAGACGCGGGAAATAACTTGTGTAGTACTCAGGTGATTATAGATGGAAAGAATTTAAGCGCGGAAGATGGGAGAGACAATTTGTGCGATTCTCATATGATGGTAGATGAAAATAATTCAAGAAAGTATAGAAAACGCTCTAGAAACAAAGAATACATTGTCTCGGATGATGAGGAGAGGGAGGAGGAGAGTTCTAAAAAGAAGAGGCGAAAGAATGCTGAGAACAGAACAATGACATTTTGGGAAAATCCAACACAACTGCAAATTTATCCACCCTCAGAATTGCCTCAATACTTGTGAGATTATATTAGTAGGTTGAAATTGGAGGCTCCACCGTTGTTGTTGCACAAAAGGTCTTGTATCCGAGTGACATTCGCCGTGGTCAAAATCGTTTGTCTTTGCCAGTTAAAATAATCAACACTGATTTTTTCGAGAAGTTTGTGACTGATACTGAGAAAGAAACACTCAAGAGAAAGGAACATATGGAAGTGAGTCTGGCGGATAACAAGATAACAAGATGCATGAGTATCATACAATGAACTTGGCTAAATGAGATCTTAATTCGTCTTCAAACTACGTGTTGATAACGGCCTAGAGGAATGTGGTGCAGGATAACAAATTGGAAGAAGCGGTGATTCAGAAGGATGGCAAAGAGGAATCAATTGTGGTGATGAAGGAGGATGACAAGTTGAAGTCAGATGTGGTTGTGCAAGTCTGGTGTTTTCACAGTGAAGCAATAATTTGGTTTGCACTCAACATACAAGCCATGAGTGAATGTAGTGTAACAGGTAAAACTAAAGACAGACGTGACATTGTTGCATAGATACTAACAGACTAATTAGCTCTTTTTATTGTTCAATTTTTTCTTTTCAGAAAGTTGCCTGAATGAGTACTTGTATAATCTTGTACTGGTTCTTGATTTTATATACGAAATATGAAATTTCATCAACTTTACTTCAGTCTTTCTTATTTGGACCAATTTCTGATTTCCGAGTTTTGTTGATGCTATCAAAGGTATGTGAAATATTATGGTAGTTACCTTTGCTACTATCTTTTGATCCCCTGCTAAAATGTTTTCTCTTCTTAAAATATTTTCACATTAGTAATCTACCTGGCTTATAGATATGGTAATTAACCATTCTTCTTTCTCATAATCTATATATTGTCTTGTTGCTATGTTGTGAACTCTCAATCCGTTAACAAGAACATCACACTTATGCAGGTGCTTGATATTATTGACAGTGCACATGTTATTGTTAAATTTGATAATGGATCGCATGTCATGCCTGACCTATGATTGCATCCTCATTGACAACGAAGATGGAAACGATTTAATTAGTTCAAATTTCAAAAGATTAATAGCTCAAAAGAACAAACTCTGCTTCACGCTTCTACTTTTTGTTTTCTTGTCCTGTAAAATTTGTTTGTTTAGCTTGCTAGGAACCACTGGCTGCACCATGGTTCTAGTTATCTGGAGAACCTTAACTTTTTGGATGCAATAAGAGCAAAAAGGCTCAGAATCTCTAGCACCAGATTTAAATGGTGTGCTGATTTCAGTAGCTATAGGAGTTTCAGAAAAGAGGCAATGTGCTAAACTTATTTTTTGCATTATTTGAATATATAAAAAGTTTAAATATTTTTGTTGCACCTTGACATGGATGGCTAGAGGTAATTTTGTTGCTAGACACCCTTAGAGCTGACCAGCTATTTTAATGTTGTAATTTAGTAGTTGATGGCTGCTTGCAACTTTTAGTTTTATCATTCATGTGAATATAAATAGTTTAGTGATCTACTTAGTTGTAAATTTTGAATGTCTGTCCAGAACAAGATTACATATTGTTCAAGAAGGCATCATTCTTGGGCACAAGGTTTCGAACAAGGGTCTTGAGGTAGATAAAGCGAAGGTGGAGACAATTGAAAATCTTCCTCCACCAATCTCAGTCAAGGGGATTCAGAGTTTTCTTGGTCATGTGGGTTTCCATCGACGTTTCATCAAGGATTTCTCTAAAATCACCAAACCCTTGTGCAACTTGTTAGAGAATGATGTGCCCTTCAAATTTGATGAAGAGTGCTTGGCTGCGTTCGAGACTCTAAAGAAGAAATTAACTACATCCCCTGTTATTACTGCACCTGATTGGAATGAGCCATTCGAAATGATGTGTGATGCTAGTGACTATGCAGTGGGAGCCGTTCTTGGTCATAGAAAGAACATCTTTCATGTGATTTACTTTTCGAGTAAGACTCTCAATTGTGCTCAGCTGAATTACACTACCACGGAAAAGGAGCTGTTGGCTATTGTTTATGGGTTCGAGAAATTCAAGTCTCACTTATTTGGGACGAAGGTGTTGGTTTACACTGATCATGCTACCATTCGGTATCTGGTATCGAAGAAAGACTCGAAGCCTCGGTTGATTCGATGGATTCTATTGCTTCAAGAATTCGAGTTGGAAATCAAGGATAGAAAGGGTACTGAGAATCCGGTAGCTCATCATCCCTCTCGGCTGGAAGATCAAGCGCGGACATCCAAGGATAACACTTTGATCAATGAATACTTCCCAGATTAACAACTGTTTGGGGTTCAAGAAGAAGAACCATGGTTTGCAGATATAGTGAACTATCTTGTGAGTAATGTCATTCCTCCTGGTTTGTCTTCTGCTCAAAAAGAAAAAAATTCTTCATGAGGTGAAGTGGTATCGTTGGGATGAACCATTCTTGTTTCGACAAGGTTCAGATCAAATTATCAAAAGGTGCATTTCATACAGTGAGATTGAAGGAATTTTTCAAGCTTACCACGACTTTACTTATGGCGGACACTATGAGGAGAGAAGACAGCTGCTCGTATTTTGCAGGCGAATTTGTTTTGGCCTACTCTCTTTAAAGACGCTCATCAGGTTTTGTTAAAATGTGATCGTTGTCAAAGGATTGGGAATATCTCTCGAAGGGATGAGATACCCCTCAATGTACTTCTTGAGGTAGAGATCTTCGATGTGTGGGGTATAGACTTCATGGGACCCTTTATCTCGTCTTGCAACAAACTCTACATTCTTCTCGCTATGGATTACGTGTCTAAATGGGTTGAAGTTAAGGCTTTACCAACCAACATGGTTGTAGTCACTACTAGAAAAACGTCAATAAACATCGGTTAAACACCGATGTCTATGAAAACCAAAAAACGATGTCTTTGTGGGCGATGTTAAAGGTCACCCCATTTAACATCGGTTTTAAACTGATGTAAAAGATGACAATGACATCGTTTTTTCAGTTGGAAACTGATATATATCTCTTGATGTTAAATTTCTAATGCACATCTATTATTTATATATTATTATAATATGATCTTTTTATCAATTTAAAGATATGCAAGACAAGCAAAAATCTTCCATTTGCATAGTAAACTGATGTTACTAACATATCTCACATCGATTTAAGAAATAAACCGATGTTAGTAGATCCTTTAACATCGTTTCTTGACCTGGAACTGATGGCTAAGTAGAATGCACTGATGTCTATCAAATTAATAACATCATTTCCTTTTTATACGCCGTTGTGTAAAATGGGTTGCACTGATGTTGATTACCTGCTTTTAAAATCGGTTGCTTTTTAAAACATGATGTCTGATTTATCTGCTTTTAAAATCGGTTGCTTTGTAAGAAATGATGTCTGATAACCTGCTTTTTTTATGCAAATTTTAAAAACAGAGCTGCCAAAAAATTACCAAAACCAAAATACTACAAATCAAACAACCAAAATCGGTTGCTTTGTAAGAAATGATGTCTGATAACCTGCTTTTTTATGCAAATTTTAAAAACAGAGCTGCCAAAAAATTACCAAAACCAAAATACTACAAATCAAACAACCAAATTAACATCCAAACAATCTCCAAATATATATACCAATTGTCATTCTCCTAACCAACTTCTACTACACATCCAAACATCCACCAGCATCCAAATTAACATCCACCATAGCATCCAAAAATCAATAACACCAATATATCCCAACAGTATACTAAACCATCAAACATCAACTACTACTACTACTTGACATTAATTCATCCATGATTTTTAAGTTCTAACTGTACTAGCTAGCTAGCTACGATATCCGAAAACATTCAAGCGAAATATATAGAGCTGTTTTTATATTGCAAGACAAGTACTACCGGTCACCAGCAGCTACATGATGGATTGGATATAATCAAGCGTCTCATAGCGAACGACGTCAAGCTCCTCCCTTGTATAAGTCTTGCGACTCTTTAAAGCCCACTGGAACACAAATAAACCTATGTCATTCCTTAACCAACTGAAAAACTTATATACTACAAAATTGAGTACTGTAAAAGATTAAATACTGCTACCCTATATATACTTGAGTACTGAAAAACTTATAAACCTTGTCTAGCAGCTTCATCTCCTCGTCCGCAACTAAATCTTTCATATAACGCATGACCACATATCCACATTCTGTACCGCCTGGTTGTTTAGGGCAGCCCTATACTTGAACTCCGACTTGAGCTCCGACGACCCTTTAACCTTCAACTTAGCTCTAAACTCTAACCCTTTAACCCGACTGGAACTTCGACTTCGACTGGAACCTCGACTTGAGCTACAGAGACAGCCCAGAGAGAGAGAGAGCAGCTTCACAGCGCAGTGAGAGAGGTGAGAGAGTGACGAGAGAGGAGAGTGACGAGGTGAGAGTGAGAGGAGAGGTGAGAGTGAGAGGAGAGCTCAGCTCGACTGTGTTTTGAATTTTATGTTTTATGTTTTAAGTTTTATATTGTATGTTTTTTTATTATAATTTATATTTATTTTTAATTTATTGAGGAGAGCTGGACATTGAAAAGAAAAGAGCGGGGGTGGGAAATTTTGCTAAGGCAAAAAAACAGGGGGAAGTTTTAGGAGGGAATGAATTATTTGGCCAAGGGGGGAAAACGGGGGAAGGCGCGCTTGTTTATTTTTTAAAACAGACTTATAACATCGGTTTGACTAAAACACCGATGTTTATATCAACAAAAGACATCGGTCGTTAAAAACCGATGTGGGAAACACCTTTTACATCGGCGGATAGAGCAACCGATGTCTAAGAGGCGATGTCTATTCTACTTTTTCTAGTAGTGAGTAGTCATCAGTGTTCTTTAGAAGAACATATTCACTCGCTTTTGTACTCCTCGAGTTATAATCAGTGATGAGGGATCACACTTTTGCAATCGCAAGTTCACAATGCTGATGAAACGGTTTGGTATCAATCATAGAGTTGCTACTGCTTATCATCCTCAAACGAATGGGCAAGCTGAGGTATCTAATCGTGAAATCAAGCGAATCTTGGAGAAAGTGGTGAGTCCTTCGAGGAAAGATTGGGCGTTGAAGCTTGATGAGGCCGTCTGGGCCTATAGAACAGCTTATAAGACTCCTTTGGGGATGTCTCCATTTCAGTTGGTTTATGGAAAAGCATGTCATTTGCCTACGGAACTAGAGCATAAAGCATATTGGGTCCTAAAGAAATTGAACTTTGATATGACAGCTGCTGGTGAGAAACGAATGCTTCAAATTAATGAACTCGACGAGTTCAGGCTTCAGGCGTACGAGAACAATAAGCTTTACAAGGAAAAAGTCAAGAGATGGCACGATAGGAAGTTACTGCAAAAGGAGTTCTTCATTGGACAACAAGTTCAACTTTATAACTCTCGTCTCAGACTATTTCCTGGGAAGTTGAAATCTAGATGGTCTGGTCCTTTCACAATTAAGACGGTGTTTCCACATGGAGAAATTGAAATTTTTAAGACAATACCGGATAAAGCATTTAAAGTGAATGGTCAGAGATTGAAGCCATATATCAGAGGAACGATGAATCGCGAGTCGGTAAGCATCATTCTTGCTATTGTTTGATTCGTGGGACTTCACGTCAAGCTAATGACGTAAAACAACCGCTTCGTGGGAGGCAACCCACGCCTTTATTTCGAGTTTTTACTAATAAAAAAAAGAAAAAAAAGAGTTAGAAATTTTTTTTAGGGTGGATGCACCCTGGTGGAATGGGGTGGGCGCGGCACACACAGGGCGGGCGAGGCAAACCACCAGGAGAAAACAGCCCCAGAACAATCCCCGTCCCCTGCCATTTCCGCGCGCACGCGCCATGGGCGGCGCGCCCACCTCAAACCGACATACGCTTCATATATTAAAAAAAATTCACTTGTTTTTAACAAATCCAGTAGGCCTCCACTCTATTCCCAGCCGTTTTTAAGCACAAAAAACCCCTAATTCAGCCTCCCATCTAAATATATATACAAACCCATCTCTTCCACTCAATCACAACTATCATATACATATACATACACCTATATACACACATCTAACCCTAAATTCATCTCTTTTCACCAAATCTCTCTATTCTCTCTACCACAACACACACCTTCAATTCCATGGCACCCAAGCGAGCTAGGAGGTCCGAGAGTAGTAGTGTACAAGCCGGGTCTACGGATTCATCGAGTATGGGTTTCGGGGTTATCAAATTCACAACTCCGGAGGCTCAAGCGGAATTTACTCGGCTTATGGGTAAGCGAATTGCTAAGGAAATGGGTTTCTTGCCTTCATCGGGTGATGGTGGGTTGGTGCAGATGATTCAGAGTAGGGGCTTGGAGTCGTTTTGTGAGGCACCGGAAGCGGTGATATTGAGTATTGTGCGGGAATTCTATGCCAATGCTCGAGCGGATAAGAATAGGTATTCGGTAGTTCGGGGTTTGACTGTGGACTACACTTTGGATGCGATCCGCCGGATTATTGGGGGTACAGCGAGGCAGCCAATTCAGGATGATTGGGTGCTCAAGAACAAGGATCACATGGATTTGGGGCAAATTATCTATGAGTTGTGTGTTCCGGGTACTGAGTGGAAGCGCAATCCTTCCACTAATGTGCGAGTCTCTTTCCCTACATCTACTATGAACAGGTATGTCCGAGCTTGGAACCTGTTTATTTGTGCTAGTATTATGCCCTCGGGGCACCCACACGATGTCACTGTCGATCGTGCTATATTGCTGTATGGGATTTTGAGTGGTGAGGATGTGGATATTGCACATGTCATCTATCAGAACATTCTGATGTTTCTGAAGAGTCACACCAGTGGGGCCATACCTCATGCGACAATAGTGACTAAGTTGTGTACTGCAGTGGGTGTTCGTTGGTCGGATGAGGAGTAGTTGCAGATGCCGAGCGCTGCTATTGATCATGCTACTATAGAGAGGTTACCTGAGTGGGATGGTGGCAGACCCCATCCTAGAGGGTTGGGATATATTTTTGATGATGCAATGGGAGGACGTCCCGGGTCACCACCTCCGACCTCACCAAAGCGAGCTAGAGCAGGTACTTCTCAGGGAGTGGAGCGAGCTGGTTTCAGTGATTCGCGATATAGGAGGCTCACTCGGCGTATGGACACTATACATCATATGCATCGCCGTTTTGCTCAGGATTTGACACAGGCCTTGGGGACTGCTTTTCGTGCTACGGGCGTAGACATTGAGTGGCTTGTGTTCGGTGCTGACATGGTCTATCCTCCACCATACTCTTCACCTGATGAGGGTGAGGAGAGTACTGGCTCCGACTCCTTCTAGGTACGTGTCTATCTTTATTATCACCTTCAATGTGGACATTAAATATTTTAAGTTCGGGGTGGTAATCTAAGGATTAGTAGTAGTGTGTGTTCATATAGGTTGCATGATGCGTATAGTTTAGCATAGTATCTCATATTGTTTGCATATTAGTACATGTTTTTTATATATATGCTATTGTTTAGTATGTGCTGGTAGTTTCATATAGTTGCATTTGCATGAATCTTGAAGTTGTGTTCCAAGTTGATTTCCTATGATGAGTTTAATTGCATGATTTCTTGGGCTAGTAGTCTTGATCATATGTGATGCCTTGTTACTTGGAAACTACTTGTGTGGAAATTGTAATTACACTTATGCTCTATAGATAAGACTTAGACTAACTTATTTCTTGAGTCCTTGCGTTGAGTCGGGCGTAGAATTTGGATTATTCCCTTTTTGAACATTAGAGTTTGTAAATCTTAAGTTTGGGGGAGTTAAGGGATGAATATGCCTTTCTAAAAAAAAGAGAACAAAAATTATCAGGTACTCCTTTGAGATCAATGGGTAAAAAATGTCATGTGGAAGGGACGATCCATGTACCTGTGCTGGTATTAAGTGCAAAGGTATTAGAATAAGCAAATTCTTGGTGACTTTTCACAAACCTTGATTACTGGAGAATTACTTGATTAAAACAAAAAAAAAGAATAATAAATTAGCGAAGTCGAATGGCGGTCGTGACTCACTTAAACTGAGAAGCGCCCCAACCTTAGACTTAGCAAGAAAAAGAAAAAACAGAGTAGAAAAGTAGGAGAGGCATGGAATTCCTTTGGTGACCCTAAATTGTAGTTAACTCTTTAGTAAAGAATTGTTTAAACCTTATTCTGATTAACGGCTCATAGCGAGGACTCTGTTGAAGTTTGATAGTCTTTGTTTTGTTTCACGAGAGAGCATGCTAGCATACACGATGCACTTCACACTTGTAGTGGAAGAGAACATGGCTAATATGTGTAAGAGACGAATGCCGAGAATGTTGCATATATATTCTGAGGATTCTATGTTAACAAGGATTACACTTCATGATTCGATTAGATGTAGGCATTTAGTTGCATTCATGCATTTCATTAGTAGTATTTGTGTGTGTGTCTATGCTTGAGGACAAGCATCCGTTTAAGTTTGGGGGTGTGATAAGTAGATTTATATTCACTTGGAAGCCTTCGTTTTGACTTAAATTGATGATCTGGACTCAAGCTTTTGATGTTTTTGATATGTTTTAGTGTTGTGTTGTGTAGGTTTCCTAGAAGGAGGATGGAGAGGAGATTCATAGCTTCAAGTGAGAAAAAACGGTGAAGCAATCGGATGCACGAGGAGAAAAGCGCTGGCTGTGCAAGGCTGATGAAGTGGCGCGGCCGCCCCACTTGTGGCACGCCCGCGCCAGTGGCGCTCCCGCATCAAGTGTGGCGTGGCCGCCCCACATTCTGGACGGGATTTCAGGCCCGTTTTGCCCATTTTTGATCCTTTTGAAGGCCCGTTTGCTGGGGAACTTAAAGAAAGGCATGGGGAACCTAGAAACATTCTAAGGAGCACGTGACGGCTACTGAGAAGATCGAGGATCAAGTTTCATTGTTTTTACTTTTGTAATTCTTCGAAGTAGGCGTAACTTTGGATGCTCATTTCGGATTTGTTTCGCAAATCTTGTTTTATTACTTTGATACTGTCTAGACTATTCAGTACCATGTTTACTCTTATTCCTATGATGAGGAGTAGTTCGATTATGAACTAATTGTTGTCATGGGGTTTTAGTGGATTTATCGATGTATTTCAGTAGTTAATTTGTCTTATTCTTATATGATGGTTCGATTTCATCGTATTGGTTGTGCTTATTCTTCTTAGATGCGTAGCTAACATCTAAGTTGTCTTGTTAATCTTTATTGAAGCGACAGTGGATATTTTTAGATTTAGAACTTGCCATGCGAGCATAGGTTTTGTGTTCGATAACATGAATTGTGGTGTGATTTTAACCATCTTGCATCGCCCTATGTAATCTCGATAGATAACTTGCTCGTAAACCGTTATGTTTTCAAAATCTATAGACATATAGGGTCTAAGCATAATTGGTGTCTGTTCGACTTCTATCTTAATTGTGGATGTGGAATAGTAGGGTATGCGTTTATCGAAAGATAGCGTATATCAGTTTCGTGTTATCTGATTAGTTATCAACCATCGCATTAATTGAATATTGGCATAATTCTGAATGAAGTTTTTGATGAAACTAGAACCCCATGTTTAATTCTCATAAGTAATCCAGTTTAATCACTTAGTTATAATTCTTAGTTTCAATAATTCGAGTTTAATTAGTAAGTTAGATAAAAACCAACCAACTTGTTATTTGTTCGAGCATTGAATAATAGCCATACATTGTTGCATAAGTGCATATTACTTGATACACCAGTCTCTGTGGGAACGAACTGAATTTGATTCTATACTACTTGTGACCACGTACGCTTCTGTGATTTTGTGCGAACAATGTGACAAGTGGAATTTTTTTGTGAACCTTGTGAATTGGCAAAACATAAACGGTCATCTTATCCCTCTAAAAATAAGAAAAAATCTACTCTTTTTTCTACTATCCATTTTGATGTTTGTGGTCCATTTAGACATCCTACACATGATGGGTATAATTGTTTTGTTGTCTTCATTGATTGTCATTCTCGACTTACTTGGGTATATTTTCTTAAACACAAAAGTGAAGTATTCGAGCGTTTTAAATCTTTTTATCACATGATACAAACACAATTTAATGCATCAATCAAAATTCTTCGAAGTGATAATGGTACCGAGTATAACAAGCCATTTACATCTTATTTCGACGCACGTGGTATTATTCATCAACTCTTTATGTGTTAAAACTTGTCAACAACATGGGCTGCTAAAAGAAATATTGGTCACTTACAAAAAGTAGCACAGTCTCCTATGTTAACTATGCATGTTCCCAAATATCAATGTGGTGAGGCAGTCATGACTGTTTCATATCTAATCAACCATCTTCCTTCAAGTGTCTTACAATTCAAAACACCATTGTCCTTTGTTCCTCCACCTTCCTCTCATCCATTTCCTCTTCGGTTATTTAGAAGTGTATGTTTTGTTCATAATCATTCTCCTTCTAGGGATAAACTTGATTCTCACGCTTTCCGATGTGTTTTCATAGGTTACTCACCCATTCAAAGGGATACAAATGTTATCATTCTCCCTCGCATCGCACATTTGTGAGTCATGATGTTACTGTTTGGGGGTCTATTTCTTATTTCACTCCCAGCTCCTCCTCTTTGCTTCAGAGGGAGATTGATCACATAGTCATGATAGTGAAGTAACAGGATAGTCACTTCCATTTATTAATGTGCATGTTCCAAACACTAACCCAGACACCAACCCAAATGTTGTGTCTGCTCTAAGAACTAACTAAAACATTAGTCCAAAAGTGCTTGTTCCCAACACCAGTCCAAACACATCAATAAACCCTCCACATTTTAGTAATGAGATTGATGATCTGAGTAGATTTAACAGACCGAATTTGTTCACATATTCTAGACGGAGAAATAATGATATCACCACTTTACCACATCCATGTACTTCTAACCTCGAGGTAGATCCTACAGCTCTTGTAATTGAGCCTGATAACGGTAACACTCTTGATGCCTCTCTTAATCTTCCCATTGCTATTAGAAAGGGTACACGCTCTTGTACTAATCATCTTATCTCAAACTTTGTTTCATATAATACATTATCTCTTTCTTCACTTGCTTTTGTGTCATCCTTGTCTAGTGTTTTCATTCCACATACTTGGCAGGATTCTTTATGTGATCCTAAGTGGAAAGATGCCATGACAGAAATGGCACTTGGGACTTAACTTATCTTCCCGCGGAAAGGAGGGTAGTAGGATGCAGATGGGTGTTCACTGTGAAACAAAAATCAATTGGGATGACTGATAGGTTCAAAGAAAGGCTTGTGGCAAAAGGGTATAACAGTTGGATGTCAAAAACGCATTCTCACATGGAGACCTAAAAGAAGAGGTCTGAACATTCCACTTGGATTTTATACAGCAGCAAATCTTGGGAATGTATGCAAGTTAAAGAAGAGTATTTATAGATTGAGACAATCTCCAAGAGTCTGGTTTGGCAAATTTCAGAGAGCAATAATAAAATTTGGCTACAAGAGAAGGGTAGTTCGGATAACACAATGTTTGTAAAAAGAAGAGGTGAAAAGTTCACAATATTGATTGTTTATGTCGATGATATTGTGATAACTAGCAACGACACATATGAGATTGCAGATGTTAAACAGAGACTTGCTTCTGAATTTGAGATGAAAGAGCTGGGAAAACTACAGTATTTTCTTGGTATTGAAGTCTCTAGATATTCGGGTAGTATCTTTCTTTCTCAATAAAAGTATACACTTGACCTTTTAAATGAAACAGGTTTGTTAGGATATAGACCTGCAGATTCTCCAATAGAAGCAAATCATAAGCTGTGTGGAGATGTTGGTGGCATTGACGATAGACTTCAGTATCAAAGATTAGTTGGACGGCTCATCTACCTCTCACACACAAGACCAGATATAGAATATACAGTGGGAGTTGTGAGTAGATACATGCATGATCCTAGTCAGCCTCATTTGGACGAACTTTATATCATATTAAGGTATCTAAAAGTTGCTCCTGAAAAGGAAGTGATGTTTACTAAAAACAATCATCTCGGGGTTGAGAGTTATACTGATGATGTAGATTGGACTGGATGTCTAGATGATAGACGTTCCACTTCAGGATATTGTACATTTTTTGCAGGAAACTTAGATACTTGGTGAAGTAAGAAGCAACCGTATTTGTATTTTCTAGTGCCGGAGCAGAGGACAGAGCTATGGCTCGAGGTGTATGAGAACAACTATGGATTAGACTGCTCTTGACAGAACTAGGACTTGCATTAGCTACTCCAATGAAGCTGCATTGTGATAACAAAGCACCATTGCCATTGCACATGATCTAGTTCAACATGATCGAACTAAACATATTGAGATTGATCGACACTTTATCAAAGAAGAGATCAATAATGATATCATTAGTATTCAATTTCAAGATCAGAAGATCAAATAGTTGATGTCTTAACTAAAGGTTTATGTAGAAATGTGCTTCATCATCTTATTTGCAAGTTGGGCATGAGTGATATATATGAATCAACTGATATGTATGGATCAACTTGAGGGGGAGTGTTAAGATGATGTAATCATCATGAGGTTAACAGTCTTATGTCAGTGTAGGGTTTACTGTTCGATACTTTGGGGCTAAGTATTAATCCCTATAGGAGTACAACCTCCTCATCTTGTAATAAAAAATTGATATATACAAAAACACACCATGCCTCCATCCCCCTGTTTTATATACTACAACACACATATTCACACATTTTTATTATCTTCTGTTGGCTAATCCACACACTAATTTGTGACATAAGTAGGTGGTCTCTGCCACGTCTTATCAACAACACTACATCCTTATCTTTCCATAGATAACTTGTTAGGTCCAGATACGATTGTAGAAGGGGGGGTTGAATACAATCGTCACAAAATAATCGCGGCGGAATAATCTGATTGGAGTTTAACTTGTTAATCAGATTTAAATTAATTAATATAACAATTTTTGAGTCGTTATATAATTAATATGTTTCGTTTTAATGTCCACTACTTCGTAGAATAAATTTGACAGGAAGTATTCTAACTTAGCGGATTAAAACAACCGAGTGATCAAAGCACAGAAAACTGTGGATATAACAATAGCAAGTTACTAACAACTTGGAAGTTTACAAAGCTTTGAACAAGAACAAATGAAGAGGTTGAAGCCATATAGATAGGCAACCATTGAACTAGTATGACAAAGCTAGGCATGACAATCCTAGGAAGTGCTATGACAAACTAACAAAGTGCTATGATAATTACATTAATAGGTATGACAATCTAATACATTGTCATGGCACAAATGGTAAGGTATGACAATCTAAAGGATTGTCATACCATAAAACCATCGGTATGACATACTGACCTTGGCCACCAAGTTAAGGAGTGACATGACAATCATTTGGATTGTCATGCCTACTGATCTCGGTATGACAATCTTTGATTGTCATGCCTTGAACAGTCGGTATGACAATCTGTTGTATTGTCATGCCTTCTGATCTTGGTATGACAATCTTTGATTGTCATGCCTGGATCAGTCGGTATGACAATCAAATTGATTGTCATGCCAACTGCCAAAACGCACATATCAGGGTGCAGTATGATAATCTAATTGATTGTCATGTCGTGCCCAAAAACAATAAAACAATAGATTTTCTTTATATAATTAATTCAATAATTATTCACTTAATTATATTAATTATATAAATTCATAAATTAAATTAATTCAAATGTGAATCAATTTAATAAATAAATTATATAACTCATATAATTATTTTGAGATGTGAAATAATTAATTAAATAATTATATAGTGAATTTCCTTCAGCAGCAGGTCTTCTGACTTCCTTTAAAAGATCTGATTCTTTGTCTTGATTGAACGACCACCTATTGTTGATGCAGACTATTTAATCTGAGTAGCTGACACACAAATGTACTGTCTGGTTCATCTATATCTAGCTGAATCAAATATTCTTTATCCATTAAACATTTGAGAAGTGGCTTGTTCGTCGAGTCTTTGTCTTTGTAGTTCTTCTTCATAAGTAGAAATAGTTTGGAATCTTCTGAATAAATAAAGTATTAAAACTTTATACCTTCTGGACTTCTGGACGTGCTACAAAATATTATTTGTACACTGAGGCTTGAACATGTCAATGAACTTCTTTCAGTGGTGTGCAGCAGCATCCTGAAATTCTTCAGACATATGATTTTAATAAATCACTTGACGTTCTTCGTACGGATTCCTTCAATAGTGCTTGCTATTTACTTTCTTTCTTATCAGAGTTGAGTTGATACTCTTAAATACAAATAGGCTTAACATATGCCTTTCATAACTCAACATGATGGGGGACTCGATCTCGCGTAAAATATGGAGAGTGGTAGCAGCTATAGCTCTTTGGAACACATGGCTAGCTCAAAATGACGCATTATTCTCTCAAACATGGCAATCTCATGAAAACATTGAGGAGCTGATCAGAGCTCGAGTGACTGCTCTGGGTAAGGTTTTCAAATCAATTTGTTTTGGTAATGACCCTATGTGGCGAATAAACCCGTTAGGAGCAATTAAAGTTTATTACAGTAAATTATCATGTGATTACTTGAACACAAGATTTAATTCTTTTGATCTGGTTGGTGGTGTTGACGAGGCTTGGGGAAAATCTAATGTTGATGAGGCTGCAGGGGCCATTCGTGGGTATGTTAGAAATAGCAAGTAAGTATTGTTTATGTATTTTCAGGGCCAAGCAACGTAAACAATATAGTCGAGGCAAAAATCGAGGCCATCTTACATGTCATTAGATTGGTCCTGGCAAAAAAGTTAAACCACCAAAGAATATTGATTTGATCAGGCTCCTGGCAAGCAATTGAAAGCATTCGAGGAGGGCTGTCAACTTATATCCCAGTGAAGGACTGGATCAAGGATTTAAAAGATATGGTCGACCACATTTTCTTTCTCAACTATGTGCAATCGTGAATTAATTGAAAATTGAGATATTTTGGCTATTTTGGTCTTGAGAAGAGGTTGGTTTGCAGATTATTGGGCCTTGTAAATGAAATGGTTTCTCCTGTACTAGGATCTAACAAGTAAAACGGCACTAGGGCTATTTAATTCTTTTTATAGCTGCAATAAATGAGGTGGTGTAAGCTCCGTTCAAAGCTACTTACCAAGGTCTAACCTTATCAATATTATGTACTTTCTTTAGACAAACTTCTTGTATTGCTGTTTAATTTAATCCCCGAAGCCAGGCAACACTATGATTCTTTATATCTACTGCCTCAAGACTTTCCTGTCAATTCTCTTTTGTTCTCACTTTTCTTAAAAAAGAGATGTGGCATGGAGGGCTCCAAAAATAGGTACTGTGAAGATAAACAAGCAGTATGTCAGCTTGGAGAATCATCCTCCAAATGAGCACAACAACGGGGTGGGTGTCATCATCCGTGATCACCGTGAAAGGCAAATTTAGGGAGCTTCAAGACAATGCTTGGTCTCTCTAAACAGCAAAGTACATTGTGGGGTATACAGGTAGGTATAACACATGCTTATAACAAAGGCTTTGATAGAATGGAGGTGGATACGATGAACATAAAGGTTTTTGATATAATCGATTTCCAGTACGTCATCCTTGTCCCTAGAGCTTTCTCACATGTCGTTACTCAATTAAACACTAGACATTCAAAGTATTACGAGGCAGGGAAGACTGAATGTCACATCGTTGTTATTCCTGCCTTGATGAATGGCCCTGCTGATTATTTGGCCAGGTATGGAATGCGTTCCATGGAGAGTTTTGAAGAAACTACAAGCAACTTCGCTGACCTTCAGACCTACTTGGAGAGTGACATGCGTAGAGCTGTTCCAGACTTCCTTCTTGCTACTGGATCAGCTTTTGGTCAAGAAGAAGTCATAGATGCAGATCCTCCAGACATTCCAGAACTAATATGTTAAATGCAGTTGTATCTATTTTAGTTTGTTGTAGTATAATTAGTTTTTAGGCTTGTTAGTGTCTAAGGTATAGGCGCATGATGAACTACCAGTGCTATTCTCAGTCCAGTTCTATTCTCAGTGTTTGCAATATGGTCTCAGCTAGGGTTGTTTTCAACCTGAGAGATTTCCACCTTTGTTTGCTGCAATATTCTCCTATTATAATGCCTGTTTCTCTTAGAAAAAATAACTTTGCGTAGCGTGGTAATATCATTGTTTCTTATTGTTAAGCAACAATGTATAATGATATGGGTCATCTTCCACTTAGAACCATTAGCTTAAGAACCCTTAGAACTTTCCAGTATTAATTAGGGTTCTGCAGCAGAACTTCACATGCAAAAAGTTTCATGTTTATGTATTATATTTTAGAATTATTTTTGAACACATACAACGATTCATAAAAAATGTATTTAAATTTAGATCCTGAAAATCTATTTAAAATCTAGGGTTCCACAGCAGAAACTTAGTGGTTCCAAGGTTCTATTTTAAATATTAGTTCTCTCCTCAGCGCGAAATAATATAGTTTAGCTATAATCAATAACTTATATAAAGTAGATGCGAGGGGCGTGTAGGTGGCGCCTCTTACATCGCTTTGGTTAAGCACCAACCTGTAATATTGAAATAATATATTTTAGCTTTGTTTGTTGTAACTAAGTTTAAATATATAATTTGATCTGAATTCGAAGAATTATAATTCAATTAAATCATACTTTTAATTTTGATTATTTTATAATTCCCAAAAAAGTTTCATAATTTCATAAAAATGATATCAAAAAATGATCAAAATGTTGATTCATATACTCCATCATTTCTTAACATTTCTTTTTCACTACTCGACACGCACTTTAATGCGCTTGTAGAACATAGTTCTTTAACTTTTTTTTAAAAAAAATTTCCTGAATAAAAATTTAGACATTAAATTTTTATTCAGAAAAAGAAATTTTCTAAAAAAAGTTATAGAACTATATTTTTTAGGCGCTTTAAACTGCGTGCCACACCCCTGTATCCCAATGTTAAGAATTGAGAGGGACGTAGGGAGTAATCTACTAGACCTGCAATAAATATTTTAAAAATGTTTATAATCATAATTTTAGAAGAAACCTAGTCTTTGTATACCTAATTATTCTCGGCATAAAAAAGAATTAAATATTTCATCCGGCGGTGGGTCGATCTTCTTATTTGAAAGTCAATTAAGATGGAAGAATTTTATCACCTATACTTATATTTCGTTTAGCAGGTTGTGTTGAAGATGATGAGCAGTGGAAGAGCTTTGGAGGATGCTCGAACCAGACCAAATGAGGGTGGGCCTTATCTGAAACAAGTTCTTGCAGATTTTTCCAACACATAATCAGACATACTCATTATTTTAAGCTCTCACTTTCTGTGCATCTCAATCAATAACAGCTAATATATCCAATTATCCACAAGTCGGTAGGATGGAAATGATCTCCTATATGCAATCCTAGCATAAGGCAGTATACTTCTCCAGCCAAGCAGATGATGAGATGAAGACCACTACTTCATGTTACAAAGATTGGAAATCAAACTTAATCGGTTGAGTTGGTGATTTAGTATTAATCCAAAAAATGAATCGGATTGAAAATCAGATCTATTTTAATATTAAAATATTATTAATATTTAGATATAATTATATTAATCATTTATTAACAAATATATATTAACCACATCATACAATTCTATAATTTGTTTCATATTTAAAGTTATAAAATATTTTAATTTTAACAAATTATTATATATACTTCGATTAAAAAAATTTATAAAAATTAATCAGATTTTGATAATCGCATCAATAGGGCACATTGTAGGAAATTAATCTGGAATTATTCGATTAAATTA
Source organism: Daucus carota subsp. sativus (assembly GCF_001625215.2). NCBI lineage: Eukaryota > Viridiplantae > Streptophyta > Magnoliopsida > Apiales > Apiaceae > Daucus > Daucus carota. The sequence continues at coordinate 24,177,068 of NC_030381.2, forward strand.
TGGATTTTTAGAAAACTGCTCGTAAGTCTGCATATGTTTGGTGCCTCTTATTCTGTTCTGGAAAATGTCATTTACTGAGGTTTTTCTTGTTCCCAGTTTTACTATCATCTACTTAGTTTATGATTTGTGCCCAACACTGAATTATGTGAATTTTTTTGAATTTATCGTTTATTAGAGTTATAATATTTTTAATATACTAATATAAACTATTATCGTTTGGATATAAAATTTATTACGCAGTAACATATTGATATTTAATCCTATTTTAAATTTTACTTTTTTAAACAAATATTATTGTCAACATACATGATTTTATTTTAGAATAATTCTTTTTTTAATAAGTTATTATATTATTTTATGATTCTAATTAGATGAAAAAAAATCCCAACACCAACATATATAAATTGGCTCAAAGCAGGGGTGGACGCGGATCCGCTTAGCCGGGTTAGGAGTGAAAACACGACCCAACCCATTTAATTCGGTTTATAAAAATTCTAACTCGCACTAACCTAAATATATATTTTTAACTCAACCCTATTATTCATATATTAGGTTGGATTGTGTTGTTTTGGGTTGCATTTAAATCTTATTACGGTTCGGTTTTGAGATCAGAATACAAAATTAAAATCTATTATTAACCTGTGAATATTGAAAACTTGACGTAAATTTTGAAATTGAATTTTTTTTGACAAGAGAGCATGACCGAAAGATGACCAGAATAAAAATAATAAATGATCGAATATAAAATTCAAAATGAGGATGAGTTGTAGGAAGTGTATTCTAAATGTTCAAAAGATTATCAATTAACTACTATTTAATCGACTATTATTTAAAAGATTATATTCACATCATACCACCGTTATGATTTAAGCAACAAAGCTCATATATAAATGACAAGTCCCTAATTAATCATTTTGGATATACAAATACAGTAACTTTTGTACCTGGAATGATATTGTTGTTGTGTATTTTAAATTTAAGCGAAATTTATATCTATAAAATATATGTATTTATCAACTTTACAAACTAAATATTAATATATAATTTATATAGTATAACGGGTTGTGTTGGGTTAGATCAATGTTGAAATTTTTTAAAACTTGACCCAAACCAACCTATACGAGTTAAAAAAACGAACCTATTAAAACTTCGGTTTTGAATGGTTCGGGTTGATCGGGTTAAAAAAGGGTGGTTTGGGGTGGTTTTACGTGTTATTCGGGTTTTTATTCACCGCTAGCTCAAAGGGTATTCATTTTTTAGTACAACTTAATTTTTTTTAAATAAGTAACTGTTTAAAACATCTGATATGTAATATTATATGTAATACTAAATGGAATTATCATAAATCTAACGTTGATAGTTATTTGACACTAATATTGAATTGTAACAAAGATTTTAAGTTAAATAAATTCAAAACTAAATTGTTATTAAACTTTTTTGACAAAGTCTTGTGAGCCCATTTATTATCAAGATTAGCAAATTTTTGTGTGGAATGGGAATTTCATTCCCTCCGCTTCCATTAGATTATCTTTTCCCATACCTCTCATTTTTATTCCTGATCTTCATTCCCACCAACCATACAAACACACACTACTAGAAAAACGTCAATAAACATCGGTTAAACACCGATGTCTATGAAAAACAAAAAACGATGTCTTTGTGGGCGATGTTAAAGATCCCCCCATTTAACATCGGTTTTAAACCGATGTAAAAGATGACAATGACATCGTTTTTTAAGTTGGAAACTGATATCTATCTCTTGATGTTAAATTTCTAATGCACATCTATTATTTATATATTATTATAATATGATATTTTTATCAATTTAAAGATATGCAAGACAAGCAAAAATCTTCTATTTACATAGTAAACTGATGTTACTAATATATCTCACATCGATTTAAGAAATAAACCGATGTTAGTAGATCCTTTAACATCGTTTCTTGACCTGGAACTGATGGCTCAGTAGAATGCATTGATGTCTATCAAATTAATAACATCATTTCCTTTTATACGCCGTTGTGTAAAATCGGTTACACTGATGTTGATTACCTGCTTTTAAAATCGGTTGCTTTTTAAAACATGATGTCCCTAAACCTGCTTTTAAAATCGGTTGCTTTTTAAAACATGATGTCTGATTACCTGCTTTTAAAATCAGTTGCTTTTTAAAAAATGATGTCTGATTACCTGCTTTTAAAATCGGTTGCTTTGTAAGAAATGATGTCTGATAACCTGCTTTTTTATGCAAATTTTAAAAACAGAGCTGCCAAAAAATTACCAAAAGCAAAATACTACAAATCAAACAACCAAATTAACATCCAAACAATCTCCAAATATATACCAATTGTCATTCTCCTAACCAACTTCTACTACACATCCAAACATCCACCAACATCCATCCAAATTAACATCCACCATAGCATCCAAAAATCAACAACACCAATATATCCCAACAGTACTAAACCATCAAACATCAACTACTACTACTACTTGACATTAATTGATCCATGATTTTTAAGTTCTAACTGTACTAGCTAGCTACGATATCCGAAAACATTCAAGCGAAATATATAGAGCTGTTTTTTAGATTGTAAGACAACTACCGGTCACCAACAGCTACATGATGGATTGGATATAATCAAGCGTCTCATAGCGAACGACGTCAAGCTCCTCCCTTGTATAGGTCTTTCGACTCTTTAAAGCCCACTGGAACACAAATAAACCTATGTCATTCCTTAACCAACTGAAAAACTTATATACTACAAAATTGAGTACCGTAAAAGATTAAATACTGCTGCCCTATAATTGAGTACTGAAAAACTTATAAACCTTATCTAGCAGCTTCATCTCCTCGTCCGCAACTAAATCTTTCATATAACGCATGACCACATATCCACATTCTGTACCGCCTGGTTGTTTAGGGCAGCCCTATACATTCCAAAAAAATTTTAATGACACTAGGCATTTCACAAAAAATGAAAAATAACAGATCAAATAAATACTCACTAGAAGGTTTTTAACTTTGGGATTCTTGTTTACCCGTCCTTCCTGGGCATTAAAAGACCTCACTGCTCTGTAAAATGTATAATTAAAAAATACAATGTCAAATCAAGAAATTACTCATTACATTATATATATTATTATAAATTGAAGTAAAAAATTACCGCATTAAAGCCTTTTCAAGGTCCTGGGGATGTGGATGATGAGGCAATGGATTAAGGATGAAAATTTCTGACTCCCAAAACACAATCAATATCCAATGTAAACTGTTTTCATTATATATAAACTAATGTGAAAATTTAAACTGTTTTCATTATAATATCTAATATTATAATTAATTTACCAACAACTATATATATATGACTAATCAAGGCAATACAATATTGTAAAACAGGACGCATAAAAAAGAGACGTACTTGTAGTTAAAAGGCAAAAAGTTCATTCGAAGAACTCCGTCTTTGAGCCTTTGCACAACATAATCATTAAATTTATCATTGAGCTTGTACGTGGACGGATGAAGAAAAGAAAACATCGCTGACAAATCTCTACTCGGCATATCCCGAAACAATGAATACAAATACCTAAAAATACAAACAAAAAATTATATTTGGTGAAGAAATATCATTACTATATAAAATTAGACCAGATTCGAAAAGAATATAAAAAAGAAGCTTACCCCATGTATGTTGATATAGCAGACTGTCCAATCATTTTAAACTCTAGCAATGCAAGTACATTCTCTTCAAGTAGATAAATCGTTCGTTCAATTCCAAAGATTTCAAAATCACATGGAACCGGTATTGAGTTTCCACTTTCCTTCATGACTGTCGATGCAAATTTGTACAACACCCTCACAGAATTAAATGCTTTATGTACTCTCTGTACCTCACTCATCTTCCGCACCTTTTTAATTTTCTGTAAATAAACATTTAAGCATAGAAGCCGTATTATTACTAAAGTGCAAATTTGAAAACAATATAATATTACATGTATATTATAATATATACTTCAGAACCAGTACTTGTATATTATAATATATACCTCAAAACCAGTACATGTATATTATAATATATACCTCAGAATTTAAACTGTTTATTTAAATTATATACCTCAGAACCAGTACTGGAGATGTAGCTGATCATGTCTTTGGGCCATGCTAAATGAGAACCGATGACTTGGTGGACGGTTTCTATATCACCAATTACAGGAACAGGCACCAAAGCATCGCCCTGGATGCTTTCGTCCACACCAACACGAAAAAATCCTGGTTGTAGAGGCACTCCATGAACCAATGTACTCAATCCATCTTCCTCATCAAAAACAACACCAAAAGCTACCTTATTATCGATGTTGTCCACTGCCAGTTCACATTTGCGAGGACCCTAGTTTAAAATTATACATCAAAATAGACACATTACATTACCATTACAAACAATTTAATTATATTCGACATTATCAAACAAATGAATCAAGTAAACACTGTAACTGTATACCTTTTGTTCCGGAGGACCAGGAGGAGGAATAATAACCAAATCAGCACCCTTTTTATCCTCATTGGTCATCAATTCATCTGCCATCAATTTTTTTGCAACTTCCAGCTTTTTGGTCTTTTGTTCTTGTTCTTGTTCTTGTTCTTTCACCCCTGGACAACTTGCTTTCTCGGAATTTTGATGAATTGGTGAATTTTGATTGCCCCAAGCAATCAGAGCTTTAAACTCAGCAATTTGCAACTCAAGATTATGAAATTGCTCTTTAGTAATGTGATTCCTCAACTTTTTCGGTAAGTCGAAGTACAAAGTTGGAGATATGAAGTTTCCAACCCCACGAACCCTTCCCGCATGCTTGGGAGTTTCCAATACAGTGGTGAGCACATCATTAGTTCCATCCGGCATGAATTCGCCATTTTACTGCTTTTCAAGTAACGAATCCTGTTAAAAAAATGAAATTAATTAGGCATGCTATTGAAAATGAAAGAAGTAGAAAATTAGAAGTCTTACAATTTGTTGAAATTTCTTTTCCAGTTTTGGGCTAATATTCCCATCCTTTGGCATACAGGCATTTTTCCACATAATTGCCCTATCTGGCCTTTCAGCAGGCTCCGACCTCCCCGACCGTATCTATAAAAAAATTTAACACATTCATACAAATAGAAATGTGAATACTATAATTTAAATGATACGACTCTTTCTTCTTCTTCCAATCCGATGTATCCTTTTCTTGACACTCGGTGTGGATATTTCTGTTTTCTCACTCTCTCACTCTGTTTTCTATTCTCTTCCTGTATACAAACATATCTTGTTAATTACTAACAAGTAATGCAATTTTACTAACAAGTAATACAAACAAATTTTTAGTAACAAGTAAAGCACACCTGCTAATCTTTTGTGACTCTAACTGCAACGAATCGTCTCCATGCTTTCTTACCGACAAAAGCATATTGTTTTGGTGACTTCTGTAGCTTCTTCTTCTGTCCAACATAAGGCAGCACATATTCCGCTGTCAATTTAGCCTTGAAATTTCTCCATTTTGCGCCTGCCGACTGTAGAATCCTCTTCCGACTTTCAGGAATCAGCTCAAATGTATCCTGAAGCACAAATTTAACAAGTTCAGACAGTACAAATTCTATAAATAAAAACCATGACAGTACAAATTGTAACTGATATACCTCAAGATCATTCCATATTTTCTCTTTTAATTCAGGGTCAACCTTTGGCCAACTTGGAATGTCGATTGGCACCATTGTCCTTGCTAGCATGCCTATATAAGACTGCAGTTTGTGCCGTTCGTCTCCAACTAGAACTGCAAATCAATTGAACTGTAAATTCAATTTCTCTCCCTTCGCTTTCTTCATCACCACTTTGTGCATAGCACAAATACCTCGTGTTGCTCCAGATGACCTGCTTTTTTTAGATTGTGTACTACTTTCTGTGGGTTATGGAGCTGTCTGACGGGAAACAATGGTGTCCGCTGGAGTAACCGGGTCAGGCTCTGGTATACATGGATTCTCTTCCAGGAGAGCTGGGGATTCATTTATGTGCTTCTCATCCAAGGGTTCTTTAGACTGTTCTTTAGCTATCTTCCCTTTCTTTACCATATTTCCTGCATTCACCAAATGGAGTGGGAATATATAAGAGATACAATCAAAATAAATTGAAATAAGGCTATAAACAGTGAAAACTACTTAACAAACTATAATAAACATCATTAAATTAACCAAATGGAGTAGGAATAAGAGATACAATTACCAATGACTACACGTAATTTAAGACAATACTATTTCCACACAAAAAGATTCAGTTTTATATTTATTCCCGTAAAACTACTTAACATGCAATAATAAAACTCCAAGTCTACCACAACAAGTTCATAACAATCCATAACAAGTTTGCAACAAGATATGATCAAAAGTAGCTGATAAATATATTTTGCATAAAGATATTTCTAGACTTAAAAGCTGATAAATAAACTTCTTCAGGAATTTTAAGCCTCTAATCACTTCTTCAGCCAGATTCCCTCGCCATCCTTTCTTTTATTGCCAACATTAGACTCTTCGTCGTCATCAACACCAACATCAACTATGGGGATGTTAGAGCAGAATGGGGGGTTCTCCAAGATCGTATCTCCAAGATCATCATCATTGTAGATCTCGTGATAATCTCTGTTCGTTGAGGTCAATACGACTGACCATTTAGAATCAACGGGATCTTCCACGTAGAAAACTTGTTTCACTTGATGCACAGACACATATTTGTCATTCTTGTGGCCTTGTCGACTAAGGTCCACAAGTGTGAAGCCAAGTTCATCAGCCTTGACGCCTCTGTCACGGTCAGCCCATTTGCACAAGAACAATGGGGCTTTAAATGAGTGGTAATTTAGTTCCCAAATTTCTTCAATCCTCCCATAAAATGTCATATCACTTTCTACGGGATTTAAATCCTTAGCACTCGAAACTTGGACAGTTTTAGCAACTAAGAGACTCCACTATTTTGAACAACCCTAGCATTGTCTCGTTCCTCTGTAAAGTATCGGATCCCGTCAACTAAATACCCATCAAAAGTTAAAACATTAAATGATGGTTTGCCTGCAAGCCACCTTATCGTTTCTGAAACACCTTCGACTTTCTCATTTAATTCAATAATAACATTATTCTGAAACCAATCAGCAAACAACCTATTATGCTCCCCAATCATCCACTGAATATACTTTTTCTTTCCTTCATAAACTTTTTCAAGCAACTCCTTATGCATCCTTCGAAAATGCATAAATTAGTTAGTTACAAACTAAAATAATGCTTCAATTCTTATAGAATAAATCAAGAAAAATGGCTTACTTAATATATGGAAACACTTCACTGTTGTTTAAGAGGACGTGTAAATGCGCCTCATCTCGTTCTTTCTCTTCAACAGATTTTATTGTTGCAGCCGATAGTGGACCAGAAAGTTTGCCTTGGTCCTTCGGCAGACCAGCAGTTGTGAAACTATTTCTAGAGAACTCTGCACAGAATTCTACAGATTCTTCTTTCAAGTATGCTTCGGCTATACAGCCTTCCAGAAAATAACGGTTTCGCACATAACTTTTCAACACTTTATTAAAACGCTCAAATGGGTACATCTATCTATAGAAAACCGGTCCACATAAACGTAATTCCCTGACTAGGTGCACTATTAGATGTATCATTATATCGAAAAAAGAGGGGGGAAATATTTTCTCGAGCTCACATAAGGTTAACACCACATCGGCTTGCAATTTATCAAGTTTTGACACGTCAACAATTTTGTTGCACATAGTGTTGAAAAAGAAGCAAAGCCTTATTATGCTAACTTAAACATTCTTCGGAAGCACCGAACGAATAGCTACAGGGAGTAATTATTGAAGAAGTACATGGCAGTCATGAGACTTCATCCCAAATATCTTTAAATCTGCCATGGATACACAATTTCTGATGTTTGAGGAATGCCCATATGGCAGCTTCATTGATGATAGTGACTTCAACACTTTTCTTTTTTCTGCTTTTGTTAGAGTAAAACAGGAAGGAGGCAGATAAGTTTTTTTGACTCCTTGTTCTGGAGCTAAATCAGTCCTAACCCCCATGTCCATCATATCAAGACGAGACGCCTCGCTATCTTTGTACTTGAACTTTAAATTCAATAACGTCCCAATAAGACTATCACACACATTTTTCTCCACTTGCATAATATCAAGGCAGTGACGAACATAATGGAATTTCCAGTATTCAAACTCAAAAAATACAGAGTTCTTATTCCAAGCACAATCCACCTTCTTCGACTTCCTTACTTCCTTTCCAAAAGAAAACTTAATGTTTTCTTGTTGTTCTAACACCTCTTGTCCAGAAAGGGGTGGCCTGGGCTGCCCAAACTCTTGTTGACCGTTAAAGGCTACTTCATTCTTCCTGTATGGATGATGTCTAGGTAAATACCGACGATGACCTTGGTAACATATTTTCCTACTATAAGGCAAGTAGTTAGCAACAGTATCACCACCACACACTAGACAACCCAAATAACCCTTGTTGACACAGCCAGACAAATTACCATATGCCGGGAAATCATTAATCATCCATAACAAAGCAGCCCTTAAAGTGAAAAAAGATTTTGTGAAGGCATCATATACATTCGGTTCACCTTCTTCCCAAAGCTTTTTCAAATCATCAACTAACGGTTGTAAGAACACATCAATGTTGTTACCTGGTTCATGTGGACCGAAGACTAATATAGTTAACATCATAAATTTCCTCTTCATACATAACCACGGAGGAAGATTATATGTTACCAATACTACCGGCCAACAAGAATAACGATTGGTCAGCCCATTGTTATGTGGGTTGATACCATCAACCGCCAAAGCTAGTCGAAGATTTCTTGGCTCACTTCCGAAGGCAGGCCACCTGTAATCGATATTCCGCCAAGAAGGTGAGTCGGCAGGATGGCGCATCTGTCCATCCTGAATTCTTTGGTTGGTGGAATGCCATGTCAACAACTCAGCTGTCGAAGAAGATTTAAACATCCGTTTAAATCTTGGAATGACCGGAAAGTACCACATAACTTTTGCCAGGACTTTATACCGTTCTCTACCATCCTTACCCACCTTCCAGCGAGAAAGCTTGCACTTTGGACACTCCAAAGTAGTCTCATATACACCCCTGTATAGAACACATTCATTGGGACACGCGTGGAATTTTGTATACTCGAGGCCTAAATTCGAAAGAGTTTTTTTTGCTTCGTATGAGTTAACAGGTAATGTATTATCCTGAGGTAGGAATGAGCCAACTGTCGAGAGCAAATCATTGAATGCGCTATCACTAACACCATATCTCGCTTTCCAATTCTGTAATTTCAACATTGAATCTAATTTTGTGCAGTCGCTGCCCTCAAATAAAGGTTGTTGAGCATCGGAAACAAACCTCTAAAAATCATGCGAGTATTTATCGTAGTCATCACCCCCCGAATTATCCCCCGGATTACGATATGCTGCTTCACAAACTGCAGCAGCTTCTGAAGCACCAGCAGCCACCGCTTCCGATGCAGCAACCGCTTCCGATGCAGCTTCAAAGGCTGTAAGAAATGCATCTGCATTATGCTCCTCTTCCTGAGGGGGCAGTGTTCTACCGGCAAACGAAATACCAGCCTTGCCTCCGTACCAAATCCAATCAATATACCCGAGACTGAAACCGTTTTCGTAAAGATGACCCCTTATTATTTTTACCGGAAATTTCTTGAAATTAACACATTTGTAGCAGGGGCAAGGTATTTTTTTAGGATTTTTACAGTTTTGCTCTGCGCAAATCAAAAACTTTCAACCCCAACTTCATACTCCAACGAATCCCTCTCTTTTGAAATCCAATCTTTCTCCATATTTATAGGATAACCTATTTCCTACCTAATTTTCATATCAAATATTTAAAAACAAGCAACGTACAATCACAAAAGCATGGTCATATATATATATATATATATATATATATATATATATATATATACACACACATAGAAATGCAACTATATATTATATAGTATTAAACAATATAATATATATTATAATATACATGTACTAGTCAGGTTACCCAATTTAGAGCAACAAAAATGAAAACATCATACTAACAACAATACTCAATTCAAACTTAGATTAACATAAAAACATGAAATTATGCTCAATAAAATTACTACTAACAACAATAATATGCTAAACATCATATAATTACATCTGAACTGCAACATGAGAAATTTAAAAATTAGGACATGCTCTGTAACATGCACAATAAGAACAATCACTCATCCAATTACAAATTTAAAAATTAGGGTTTCGAACTGAAACCCCATGATTCTAAAATTAGGGTTTAGAATTTACCCAATTCAAGCTTTAACCTCCAAATTAGCTCTAAACTCCAACTTGAACTCCGACTTGGGCTCCGACGACCCTTTAACCTTCAACTTAGCTCTAAACTCTAACCCTTTAACCCGACGACGACTTGAATTTCCGACTGGAACTTTGACGGAGAGAGAGCTACAGAGACAGCCCAGAGAGAGAGAGAGAGCAGCTCGACCAGAGTGATAGCGCAGTGAGAGAGGCGAGAGAGTGAGCAGCTAGACCAGAGTGAAAGAGTGAGAGAGGGGAGAGAGGAGAGTGACGAGGGAGTAGAGTGTTTTTGTGTTTATGTTTTAAGTTTTATGTTTTATGTTTTAAGTTTTATATTTTATGTTTTTTATTATAATTTGTATATATTTTTAATTACAAGATGGACATTGAAAAAAAAATAGCGGGGGTGGGAAATTTTGCTAAAGCAAAAAACAAGGGGGAAGTTTTAAGAGGGAATGAATTATTTGGCTAAGGGGGGAAAACGGGGGAAGGCGCGCTTGTTAATTTTTTAAAATAGACTTATAACATCGGTTTGACTAAAACACCGATGTTTATATTAACAAAAGACATTGGTCGTTAAAAACCGATGTGGGAAACACCTTTTGCATCAGCTGCAAGAGCAACCGATGTCTAAGAGGCGATGTCTATTCTACTTTTTCTAGTAGTGACAGTCTAAAATGATCTTAGTACTCATTTGTTTTGAGCTTAATGTAGTTGAATGGGTTCCGGCTTATCGATTAACGTAAGTTAAGATTGTTTAGCTATCATATTTAATATCCTGAAACGTTCATATATTACTGACTTGCTCATCCTAAAATCGGTGAAAGAATCATTCGGTATGCATATCCTGCTGTATGTCAGTTGTCAACTGTGAATTTTATAAAATTTGTATATTTTATTGTTTGCTACATTTGATATATATATGTTAGATTTTATCCCAAATTTTATTTGTAATAAACTAAAAATAATATAATCTTTCAAAAAAAATTAAAAATAATATAATAATAATTAATATAATTTTTTCCTTTATAATTATTTCTGAATAATAATATGTGTAATATTTTTTATATATATGTTTAAATAGGTTTTCATCTTATTTAAAATCAAGTGATATATATATATATATATATATATATATATATATATATATATATATATAATTCAAATTTGGATAAAAAAATATTAACAAATTATCATATTTATAAAATATTATTCACACATTTCAAATATTATTAATCAAACAATATTATTCATTCAGGAGATGATTCATTCATTAAAATTATTCAAATATATTAATCATTCAATTCAGATTTGCCAAATGACCATTTAATCAGCAAATTACTCTTTTAATTGCAAGAATAGCAATTATTTAATATATTACTCATATAATCTTATTAAATAAATAAGTCGGTAAACAATATCTTGAAAGTTGAGTCATATTTAGATCCGGATCAGACGAAGGTGCACGTGGCACCACTGAAATCACAAAAATCTAAACAACTTTAAAATTCTTTGTTCCTGAGCCACATGCCTGTACACGTCGACAACATACCTGTCATAGATAAATAATGAATACAGCTCACTGATATGGCATATGTGCAAAAACCGCAAGTATTTAATATTCAACTGCATCACGATATAGTAGTACTAGCATTTATCAAGCACACAGATAACAAAAATTGACCAGGAGCTCTGAAAAATGTGGAAGGGTAGTTTTCTCAAAATGAAAACTGATACGGCGGCTAATTCAGTGCTGAGTTCTGATTTTAAAGAACTTGGACAAGTGGCTAAGAGACTCGCTGATGATGCCATCAGACTTGGTGGCACTGGTGGATTTTTTACTACTACTCTTGCATGGATCGCTTCTTTTGCAGCTATGTAAGATCACTAACACTTTACTTAAAGTTACTGACACACACACACAAGTGCATCAGGAACTAGAAAATTTTAGTTGTGCTTATATGAGGTTGTTTGCCTGGCTTTAAGTCATTCCTGGATTTAAACCGAAAAATGTTTATTCGTGGAATAAGTTAGAAGTCGGCTTAAAGTTAGAAATAAAACAGAAATTGACTGACTAAAGTCAGAAGTTAGTTTGAGATATTTTTTTCGGTGACTTAAAGTCATAAAGCGTTAAGCTCAGCCAAACGAGATATATGTCAAGTTCGAGCTTTTTACTGTCAAGTTCGTTCGGATCGAGTCTGAGTCTAAAAGGAATCGAGTTAGCTATGCGATCTGGTATGAGTTTTTGAGCTTAACATGTTTTTAGTGTACTTAATTCTATTTTTATTGTTGTTGATTTAAATAAGAAAGATCTTATTTGTGTACTTCTTTGAATTGAAGAAGGATAGGCAGTCATTTACAGTTCGATTGTTAGAATCTTTATCATTTGTATACTATAATGTGATACTATCATTCTTGTGGCAATAATTTCGAAGTTATTATACTAATCGTAGAATTAAATTGTAGTTATCTGTTGATCCTGGATAAAACCAACTGGAGAACCAAGATTCTAACGGCACTTCTAGTTCCTTACATCTTCTTGACTCTTCCTTCAATTATCTTTGACTTGCTCAGGTAATTATCCTTCGATTTTCTTTGAATTGTCATTTATGTTCTTTGGTCAGATGTGTTATATATACACTTAATTGCTTTGAATTGCAGGGGAGAAATCGGCAAATGGATTGCTTTTGTCGCTGTGATAATGCGTCTGTTCTTCCCTCAAAACATCAAGAGTATGATCCTACCTAAAAAGAAATGCACAGCATTCGTTTATAAAGTAGTTTGTGTTTGCAGCCCCTTGGTTTGCTGATAATTCCTATAATTTTGATTGCAGGTTATCTAGAATTGCCAGGCGCGATGATCCTTATCTGTGTAGTGGCACCTAGCCTGGTTTCCGACTACATAAGGAACAGCTGGATTGGCGTAGCCATATGTCTTGGTATTGGATGTTACTTGCTGCAGGAACACATACGAGCCTCTGGAGGGTTTAGGAATTCATTTACAAAGAGCAATGGGATTTCAAATTCAGTCGGGATTGTTCTTTTGGTGGTGTATCCAGTCTGGGCTCTGCTATTTATATTATTTTAGATGTTATATTGCATCTGCTTGCGAGTCCTTTAAATCTTCTGTACTTATGATCACACAGTTGTGTGCAACTCTGCCTTTATTTCAGTTGATCTTTTAGTTTGTCTCCAGTTTTGTGTTGCTGGTGATTGTCACTGTTATTTGCTTGAGCGTAATAATAAATTAACAGCTAAAGCTGGTTTCAGTTTGAAAATTTTGCTTTAGTTTTTCGCTACTCATTCCTACATTGGGTACTGCAAGTCAATAATGATCTGCAGAAATCAGCATAATTAGGATTCAAGGACAAAATGATTTTTACTCCACTAGTTCTTTAATTGCTCTAACTTTTTTCATCATTTCCAATTATTACATTGGAGGGTTCCTCTTCTACCACCATCAGGCGAGCATCGCTTGCAGAAACCTCCGCACTTATCACCATCAGGTGAGCATTGTTTTGCATGAACGCACCAACACGTTCATTGGAGCAGGAGTTTTGTCACATATTTGTAGTTGTAGAAATTCTGAGCAGGTAACTGGTATCTATACTCAGAACTGGTAGAGATATCTTTAGCAGAGCAAATAACCCTCCAAAACAGTTTATGATTCTTACCCTTGTTTTCTACACTAAAATATATTATGAACCTGTGAGAATGGTAATTGGACTACCACAGCCATGCCCTCAGGCTGCACATACAATATGTTCTTCCTTTTTACGAGCTGCATTTTCTTTGGAATCTCAAATTAAATCTTTCATGAGAAACATGTTTCACTGTGATTGATTATTGATAAATTTGTTATCCCTGATTTTTTGATTTATTCTTACCCTTATTTAGATTATGTAAAGAACTGGCAAATTGTTTTCTGGTAATATGATTGTTCTTGGTCTTTTTTGTGATTCAGTTCATATTTTGAAGATTCTCAGAATAAATTTATAGTAGATCACTAGTTAGTTATTCCTACTTATCTTTTTGAATTGTTGAGGTATTTTCTGAGTTGAGCAAAATGGTTATGGAATGCGTTTAAAATTCTTAATGGAGAGGTTAAGGAATTCAAGAAATTGCATCTAGAATGTCTGCACTGAAGTAATTGTGAGTACAACTACAACATAGTACTGCATAGTCTGATAGTTGATTTTGCCGTTTATCAGCTAGTTACCATATTACCAGTGTACCACTCATTTTCATTACAATCCTATTTCATTCAAGATTTAAATTGGAACTGAACTTATAATGATGTCTTCTATGACTGAATTAACTTCTTCACATTTCCACCTTGCAATGCTCTTGCAGAGAATGAAGATGGAAGTGGTCTGGAGGTGTCCACCTTGTATTCAAGTTTCAGATGCTTTATTTCAGAATTTCCACTTTGTACTATGTATTCAAGACTTCAAGTTGATTCATTTGTATTATATTTTTAAGTTGTGAACCTGCAATCAGCACATGTAATGTGATTTAATTTTATTTCCAGGGAATTTCATTGTAATCGGTCCTGTTGGGTGGTCAGGGCACGACACGGGATTCGAGTCATATCGGTATATCCAAAATTAAATTGAGTCATGTTAGGGTAAGA
The DNA here is from genome assembly GCF_001625215.2 of Daucus carota subsp. sativus. Lineage (NCBI taxonomy): Eukaryota > Viridiplantae > Streptophyta > Magnoliopsida > Apiales > Apiaceae > Daucus > Daucus carota. The sequence goes on from NC_030381.2 coordinate 24,192,074, forward strand.
TACATGGATCAGTTAAATTTTCAGATCGAGTTCAGGTTGAGTCAAAAATGCAACCTGAATTTTCAGACCAAACACAAACCCGAAACTGCCTGCCCTGTAGACCAGGCAATTGTGTCGTGTCGTGTACTTTCGTGTCGTGTACTATGGATATGAGAGATGAGAAAAAGGTACTATACAAGACTCCTGTTTGAGAGAACAATTGCTGTTAGCAAAGCTGGCATAGTCGTTGGCCAGCTAGATTATATAATCCTCATGTCCCGTTTGGTACTACTTGTAAGTTGTAACTTGCACTTGCACCCACAGTTGTTCAATGTGCATGCTCCTTCCAGAGTGATATAAATATTTCAAGGTTCACGTGAACTCGTTCTTTTGCACAACTCATTCCCGATCTTCAAATTCCTATTTTAAACTAAAATTTTGATGAATTTCCTGTTACTAAATAAAAGAGAAGTCTGTTATAGTATATAAAAACAATCAAACAGTATTTTTCAATACATAAGTTTCCTGTGGGAAGAAGAAAAATTGAAGAATGGAAGTGAGGATTTTTCATCAACGATCTCTTGATCTCTACGGCATGTTAAAATTTTAAAACCTTTTCTCTTTAGAGTCTAAAATGAATTGCTAATTATATAATTGATTGCTCGTATTCTTGTATTCACATAAAAAAAATTATTAGATATTATGTCTCTTGGGTCCTGTTCTCTGACAACTGGTTGTCAGGAACAGATTATATAACACACACTTCTGAGGCGTCGGATCTATATTTCAAAGTTTTAGATTAAAACTTTTCCTTTTTAAGTATCTGTTATAATTTTCTGTGGATAGGAATTTTTCCTTTCCGCGTAAAATTTTTTCCTTTAAAAGTTCCTATCCGCGGAAAATTATAGCGGATACCTGGAAAAAAAAGTTTCAATACAGACCATTCAAATACAAATCTGATGGTAATGGAGTTAGATAAGGCCTCCTCCCTGACAACCAATTGTCAGGGACCAAAACCCATGTCTCTTAGTCTAAAAAAAAGTGCAGATAAATTAGAACAATAACTGAATGTTAGAAATCCGAACCTTATATTGGATACTTCCATGAACGAAGCTATTGTTGTCCTTAGTGTCCGTCCATCCTAAAAATGCCAACACGACGAAACCGTATAGAAATTTCACCGTTGTATCGATCATGTGCATTACCATATGCTGCCATTGTAATTGCCGCTCTATGCTTTGTCCTTTATTGTTATCCACTCTTTCTCTTCTGTCCCTTCTGTTATGCAAGACCCAAATGCGCGTTTCTTCATTTTTAATAGTTTTTGAAGTTTCATGCTACTAAAATAAGGCCTATTCATAATTTGCTGTATAACTTAAAATTTGATGGCACACGAGTAGAAGAAGCCTGTTGAGTAGCGAGCTAAGAGAATCTACTTGTTCCCATGACTTCTCATTCAAAGGATTCCACTAACTATGTGTGTATAATGTGATTTGATGATCGAATTTTTTAATATTTTTGTAGGCATTTGCTTATTATTAACCGAACAAATTGTAAATTGATGATCGAATTTTTTCCCTTTATCATTTTGGTCGTTGAAATTTTAAATTTGTAATAAGATCACTGGACATTATCCTTGACATTATTTAAAAATAATAACAATATCTACCAATCATATTACAAATTTGATATTCGGGTCATCAAAGTATGAAATAGTGTTCAAGTTTGATCACAACTCTCTAACTTACTCGTATAATTTTTATGCGGACGTAGTATGTACTATATAATATACTGCCATTTTTGCAGATTTAGATCCCAGTCAGAGCATGCCATACAGGCAACAGCTGCATGTTCTTCCTATATAAGCCACAATCTTATTCTACAAGATCATTCATTTCTGATCTCCATTCTCTAATAAATTAATCTTAGTGATGGGCAACTTGTGTTGTTCTACCATAATGAGAAAAAGTGAAGTACTGAACTGGCCTTCCACAGCAAAGGTAATTCACATGAATGGGAGGCTCCAGGAATTGAGAGTGTCCATAAAAGCTACCCACATTCTGTCTCAACATCCAGACTCCTTCCTTTGCAGCTCAGAGTCCATGTACATTGGTTCACATCCACCTAAAATTCCACCTGATCAACAACTACAGCTTGGTCATATATACTTTCTCATTCCAACCTCAAGATTACATGTACCGCTTTCTTTACAAGATTTGTGCTCACTGGCTGTCAGGGCTAGCACAGCATTGCAGACAAAGAGTCTCAAAATAGTCCCAATGACCGGACACGGACACTTAGTGGCTAAGTCCAAGCGCAGCAGCAACCCTTTGGCTGCATTTGAAATTGTCGGAAAGAAATCTTTGGTGGCTGGCTCATGGAAGCCGGAGAATTGAAATCCATGATTGATCACCACTGACACTGGTAAATATCCCAACATTTTTGGGCTGATCTATATTCTAATGATGCATAGTGACAAGATTGTTCCTACATTTGATTTCTTGGGCATTTCCAACCATTTATATAGCATAAATGTTTAGATTTTCTTTTAGTATATGGGGCTTTTGATGTATCTACTGATAATAAATACTCTGATTTTCATTGTTTTTTTGAAATTTAACTTACCCTCTGTAAAATTGGTCTCAATACCTATATGTCTACGAAGACAGTTTCTTCATAATCAATCTTCGGGAAGCAACTGCTGTAGCCAACAAACACAAAAAAGCACTTGTAAATTAATACGAAATCACTTTACAGGGACCACAAGATTCATCAGAGATCAAACCAAGAATATTAATGATGCAAGACAACAAAAATGGTATGAAAAGAGGACAAATTCACAACTAAACTAATACATTACACCGGCTCTGATCTTCCAGAAGTTGTTATTAAACGGGATGTGCTATGGTAGAATGGAGTTACCATCGTATACACATCCGTAATTCACATTAGGTGTCGGATCAACCAGCTTGACTGGAATTTCGGCTCCTTCTTTGACAAGGCATTGAGCACTGAACCATTGGTATCTTCCCTTCCGCACCTTGCCTCTGAACAACAACCGAAACCTTAAATCGAACATTCCTTCTTCTAAGCTTATGGTGGAAACCAGCCAAATACATGAACTAGATCAAGTACTTTCTTGGTTGCCATGTCGAAGAGAAGTCGAAATCAGCTTTTAGTTCATATTAGACTTGCATCTTCCAGGATCGTGGAGATTAGCTCCCATTTCATTTAATAAAACACCATTTCTCAACCAATGCTGAGGGAAAGTGTGCGTGGAGAAAGAAAGCCATTGGGTTAGAAACAAGGAAGCAAGAAGGCCAGCTAGGATCTGGAGAAAGAAAAAGATCACTGTTGTCTTTTACCATTTCACTAGCAAAGCTCACCTTTGTAGTCCTTCAGCTTCTTGAGCAGCTTCTGCAAGCTATAATCAATCTCAGCCATGCTCTGTCCCTCTTAAAGTTGAGGTTCCAAATTCCCGAATAAGTTAATAAAATTAATTTGAGAAAGTATTTTATTTATGATAATTAAGGTAATCGTATTTTGATAACGGAAGGATTATATTCAAGGTAGAAAAAGATGGTACTAATCATAAACTATATAAGTTCATAATCAAATACAAATCAATCTTAAAATAAAAGCTAAAAACCACTATTAAAACTCTTTAAATTACTAAAGGCACTCACCAATATTAATTACAACCCACCATAGCAACCCTCCACCCAAATCTGCCAAGATCTTTCCCCTCATTCCACGTCGCCACTACTTTCACCAACCCCATTTTCTCTCTCTCTTCTTCCAACTCTGCACATCCGCCATCACTATCCACTACCGCACTGCTCCTAACTTCACCATCATCATTATTACCTCTGTCCAACCTCTCCCCACCGTCACCATCTTCATCCTTTCTTCGCCATCGTCATCTTCATTTTTTCTCTGCCATTACCATCATTTTCCTTTTCTCGTCACGACTATCTATCTCATCTATGTTCCCCTTCCTCGATCTTTTTCAAACAATCATTCTCTGAAGAATGATTAGAGCTCAGTCATGAATTTTAACGTTGTTAAAATTCTGATATAGCTGTTAATATATTTATAAAAATCGATGATTTATTCCGTCCAAATTAGTGATATTCGCTTTAGAAAATAGTGATATACGTTATAAAAATTAGTGATATTTGGTTTGGAAAATAATGATTTATGTTACAAAAATTAGTGATTCCTTCTAATAAGTTAGGGGTTAATAGGCTAAATCATAATCAAACTGACCTCTAAGTTGCAAATTCAAAACTGAACTCAAAAAGTTTGCAATCGACTAACTAAACTAATATTTAGTTGCATCCTCTTCGTTTGAATCCCCTTCTGAATCTCTATTTCTTAACTCCTTCCGACATTCTGTCATCTTCGATCGAGCTTCTTCAAGTGAGTATCTTTTCTTCCTCGCTTCTATTTCTTCGTAATTCATTCGAGGTTGATTAACTCAAATAGCTCTGGTTAGTATAAATGGATCAGTATTATTTTCGATTAATTGGGTTTAATTATTGGGCTTTTGGGTTATAAAGTCTACGTGGAAGGCAATTAAGAAACGTGGCAGCCCATTTAAAAAATTTAACGTCTCTCCGTTACAATTGAGTATAAGTTAACGGATGTGCAAGTTTTTTTCCGTTTAATTATCAAAATGCAACTAAATATTAGTTTAGTTCGTCGATTGCACACTTTTTGAGTTCAGTTATGAAATTGCAACTTAGAGGTCAGTTTGATTATGATTTAGCCTATTAACCCAACAAGTTAGTGATTTGTATCTAGTGTTATTGATGATTGGAGATAGCTCGGATATATTAATAATCTGATTGTAATGTGAGATGAATGGAAAGTGACGATGTACAGGATCTCATCGCACCTTAAAGATGAAGAAGATGAACTACAGTGCGTGTTTATTTGTTTTGTATGTATAGAATGTGTATTATGTAACATTAGAAAAGGTGGGCGGCTGTTCAAAAATTAATGGGCTGGGCTGTAAATTATTTGGGTTGGGCTGGAGTTTGTAGTTTGTAAAATAAGATGGTTTGTCGTGGAACAAGACTCTATATATAAATAGGATTTGAAGTAGATTAGGATAACAATATTTGTTGTCCCTATAAATAAAAATATTTGTAGGAGTACTATGTAATGGATGGCGGGAGTAAAAGCCCTTGACAAAAAAGGGGCATTAATAAAATTTAAAATTTAAGTTTATGCCAAATTTAATATAATACTAAATTTAAATATTTATATAATCTTCGTCTTGATCAAAATTTTTGTTTTATTTGATTTTTTCTGGCATAATTTATCAAATTTTGAATAAATATTACATATAAAATATAACAAGACATAATAAATTTTGTACCACTAGAAATTAAACTTTCTGTATTTTAATTTATATTTTCCAGATCCTTTAAATATAATAATATAAATAATAAATAATAGTCAAAATTCAGTGAATTAGACAAAACAAAATCAAGATGAAAGAGGTGGGACAGGTGGAGTAGTATATAAATAATAAAAACAATAAAAGTTCTATTAACACTTTATTTTATGAATCTTATGAGTAATTTGAAATTTGAATTCTGCTCAATAAAATATTAAAAAAAAGAGGTAATTGCATATCGCACCCCCTAAGTATCGTTCAAAAACGATAGAGTACCTATACTTTAAGAAACTCAACTCGCACCCCTTATCTTTACTTCTCAAAACCGAGATGCACCCCTTGCCGTTAACTTCCGTTAACTCGGTGCACTCCGTTAAGTCACTATATATATAATTGCAATTCGCACCCCCTAACTTATGTTCAAAAATGATATTGTACCCGTATTTTTGGAAACCCAAATCGCACCACCTATTTTTACATTTCAAGAACGATACGCACCCCCTCCGTTGAATTCCGTTACCTTCCGTTAAAATACTCCTCCGTCTCAATTTACATGTCCCTTTTGCTTTTTGAGGAGTTAAATTGACTAATTTTTGACCAACTATTTCAAAATATGTATTTATTAAAATAGACTAGATTTAATTTTTGATGATATTTTTTAAAAAGTTTTTTGATCAATTTTTCCAAACAAAATAATTAAAATTTATATATTTTAATCAATAGATAAATTTATGTATTATTTATAATAAATATCACATAATATTTATTTTTTATATTTAAAATAGTGTATATTCTAAGTACCTAATACATATGTCACTAAAAATTTAAAATCATTCAATATGTAAAATCATTTTGACTTGGGCATAACTTAATTAAACAAAAATTTAAAAAAAAATATCATCAAAAAGTAAATCTAGTCTAGTTGTTTTCGCAAATAACAGAGGGTCCGAATTTCGCAAATAATATAGGTAACTGCAATTCGGACCCCCTATTATTTACCTCTATTAAAATAGGCTAGATTTACTTTTTGATGATATTTTTTTAAAACAAAATTTAGTATATTTTAATATGTAACTTTCTATTTCCTAAAATAATAAATAAATATTTTTTTAATAGTTGGTCAAAAATTAGTCAATCTGACTTTTCAAAAAGCAAAAGGGACATGTAAATTGAGACGGAGGAGTATTTTAACGGAAGATAACGGAATTCAACGGAGGGGGTGCGTATCGTTCTTGAAATGTAAAGATAGGTGGTGCGATTTAGGTTTCCAAAAATACGGGTACAATATCGTTTTTGAAAGTAAGTTAGGGGGTGCGAATTGCAATTATATATATAGTGACTTAACGGAGTGCACCGAGTTAACGGAAGTTAACGGCAGGGGGTGCATCTCGGTTTTGAGAAGTAAAGATAAGGGGTGCGAGTTGAGTTTCTTAAAGTATAGGTACTCTATCGTTTTTGAACGATACTTAGGGGGTGCGATATGCAATTACCTCTAAAAAAAATTAAACTCAAACTCGAGAACTCAATTCAATATATTATTTTAAGAGTTTATTGCATTTTGCACCCCATGGGTTTTTCGAAAAGTCATTTCTGGCGTATACTTTGTATAATTTCAGTATGCACCCCGCTGGTTTAAATAGCGCGTCAATTCGAACCCTTTCCACCCGTTTCTGTTAAAGTTGACTCGACTTGACCAGTTAACATTTAAATTTAAGGGCAGTCTTGACCATTCATCCTTTAATTTATGTTTAATTAATTTAATTCAATAAACCAACGTAAAATCCCTAATTCCCTCCAATTCCCCATCCCCTTTAACACCGTTTTGTCTTCCTCACACCAAACACTACAAACCCCGTTACTCACACTAGTACCCCGTAAACCTAAAATCAACAACGATCGACAATGAGAGGGCGATTAAGGAGTGGTTCAGGCGTAAATGATGTTAAAGATGTGAAATCGAGCGACAATGCTGATTTAGCCGTATTGAAGGGGGTGATGAAATCCCGACTTATGCTGGTAAGCACGATCTTTGTCTCTCACAAATGATTGCTTTTGGTTGTGCTTATATGGCATTCGTACTGAGTTGAATATTTTTCATGCATGTTGTCTTTTTGTGGCAATTAGGGTTTTGTTTTTATATATGTTTGTGGTCCCATTGATACGAATATGCTCGATTAATTAAAGCAGTGTGGTCCCCTTGTTGTTTAAAGCTTGAAAACATAATTTTTGTATGTAGATATGAGTCCATACTTTTCGATAAAACTCCAATATGGTGGTCAGTTTAACACTGAATTTTTCGAATATGTTGGGGGTGATATTGCCTTTTTTGACATATGTTATGTGGAGGGTTTGTGCTTGTTTGAAATTGATGCTATGCTTGGAGTGGTTGGTTGTAGTACTGAGAGTATAGACCTCTGGTTTTTTCTTAATGAATTAGAGGTCACAGCAACTAATATCATGCCTATTGAAACAGAAAAAGACCTTGAGCTAATTAAAACCTTGGTAGAGAGTAATTACAAGTTGGTTAGGCTGTATACCACCCCTAATGGCCCTGGTTTAGATGATGAAAATTGGGATATTTCATAGACTCAGTTGGCTATAGATTAGAGGATAGAGAGGATAGAGGACATTAGAGTTGAAGATGAAGAAGCTGTAAATGATGTTGTTGAGGAAGGTACAGATGAGGATGAAGGGGAAAAAAAGTTTCCACGGTGACGATTCCAACATGGATGCCAGTCAGAGTGACTGTCCTAAGCCTAAAAAGAAGAGGAGGGTGCCTCCACCTAATCCACCATATAGAGCTAGAATGAGAGGTAGGTATTCAATGTTGATTGGGTTATTTAAGAATACAGAAGAAACACCAGTGGTGCTAGATGAAGCTGGTAATGATGTGACACTAAAAATTGTGAAGAGGAACACGGGTGAAGGAAAGAGCAGCCAGAGAAGTCAGAAAAATAAACAACCTATTGAAGACAAACAAAGTCAGAGTCAAAGAAAACCAGGGCAAAAGAGTATGAGCACTGAGAACAAAGATGGTGCAGTTAAACTGAGCAGTGACACAATTCTTGGTGAAGAGAGGTTAATCCAGAGTCAAGAGAAGAGAAAAACAAGGCAAAAGAGTGTGAGTAGTAAGGGAAATGTTGCTGCACAGAAAGTTGGTGAAGAGAGGTTGATCCAGAGTCAAGAGAAGAGAAAAACAAGGCAAAAGAGTGTGAGTGGTGAGGGAAATATTGGTGCAGAGAAAGTTGGTGAAGAGAAGTTTACTCAGAGTCAAAACAAGAAGAATAAGAGGGGTGAAGTAAATTTGAGCCAGAGAATGAGTCAGAGAAATAGGGAGAAGAGCAATGAAGACAAGGGTAGCCAGAGATAGGGTAGCCAGAAGAATATTGGAGGAGGTTTGAGGCAGAGCAAAACGGGGGGGCCTAAGTTGACTAAGAAATCTAACACTACACAAGCAGAAATGGAGAATCAGGAAGAAGATGGAGAAAATGTTGCAAAGGATGAGGAAGAACATGATAGCCCCAGCTCAGAGAGTGCATATGACAGCAATGTTGAGAGGATGGCCATGAGGTGGTGGTGGACTTGAAGCAAAAAAGATGTGCACGCCGGAATTGGCAGCTCACTAGAATACCTTGCTTCCATGTTGTGGCTTGGATTCAGTTTTAGAAGTTGGACCCCATGGATTTTATTCATGAATGCTATACTAGAGAAAGGTATTTGCAGGTTTACAATCACATTTTGAAGCCCACTAGTGGGGAGCAATTTTTGGAACACACTGAGCAGGAGGCCCTTTTGCCACCAATAAAGAAAGTTGCTCCTAGCAGACCCAAGAAAAAAAGTGAGAAAAAGAATGATGTGGTCCAGCCCAGAGAAGATAACCCACACACAATGAAGAAAACAGGAACTAGTCTTAGGTGCTCTAACTGTGGTGAGTGGGAGCACAATGTCAAAAGCTGTCCCAAAGAGGTATAATAACATATCTCTCTCCATATTAGGTCATATACATCTTGCTTGCATCTAATATGAGTTTTTTTGCCTAACAGCAAACTGTTGGGAACAAAGAAGGAGATGCCTTCAAGTGGAAAGAAAGAAGAACCAAATGCAAATACTGCAAGGAACTTGGACACAATGCCAGATCTTGCACAGCTAAGGTGCATTCTACTTCATTTTTTTGTGCCAATTTAGTGTGTATTGACTGTTTTCATAAGATCTAAGTTGTTGTGTGGTTGTTCATGTGATAAAACATGTAGAAACTTGATAGTGAGAAAATGAGGCAGGAAGATGAAGAAAATGAAGAAACTTTGCAACAAAAATTAGATGACCTCCAAAAAGCACAAAATGAGATGTTTGCCGACCAAGATTTAGAGATGAAGAAACCACCTAGGTTCAAGAAACTTGCAGGAATATTTCCCAGATGCAGCCCCCTCAAAGATGGTAAACAACTGCTCGTTCATGGAGTTATTGTCAAGCATTTCAAACCACCCGCACAAACAGGCCCATCAGGAGTTGAGTACTTTGAAAGAGATGGTCAAAACTACACAGCTCCTAAGCAATTACAGGCAGCATTGAGGAATAACAAAGGTCCCATGGTCTAGTGCATCTCATGCATACTTTTATTTGGTATTGACACTATATTGGCAACTTGGAATGTTTTGGTTGAGATACAACTAGTGTCTTTTGAGAATTGCTCTGTTTCATTATCTTTTGAGAAATGGTCAGTTTTCTTGTTATTGAGCGAATCTTATTGTAGTTGGCCGCTTCAAACTTGAAGTTCTTTTGGTTGGTTGTATCTGATCTTAAACATTTATGCTTTCCATCTGCTTTTATCTATGTCATTCATTGTGTTTGGTTAGCATTTATACTTGCTTTCTACTTTATTTGTTTTCTAGTTTTACTTCTATCCTCAACTGTTTTATGGTAACATCTGTCCTCATCTGTGCTATCATGACCTCTCAAACACAAAACAAACATAAGGGAACCATAACTTAAGAGAATTCATTTGAAACAAATACATTACAAAGTAAGTGCAATTCGAAGAAAATGACATCTACAACTACCAACCAACCTATTCCTCTACATCAACATTTTGCATATTGCAGAAACTATACGAAACAATTGCAATCCATGTCACAATTAACAAAGTAAGTGCAACATTGCATCTGCACTTCTCTTCTTTAGATCCTTTTAGGTACTCCATGTCCCTTTCACCCAGGAAACCCCATCCCCCTGCCTCGGAACACGCCATATGACCTCCGATCTATTCCGAACCAAAACCAATTCTCTTGCACTGAACTTGTTTTTGTTGTGCTTCGAGTTTATTAATTTTTCTCAAAAGCCCAGGGATTATTGATCTTGCATGGTCACAAAGCGGCTCATCCAACCACCGGAAAAATCGACATCTTTCACAAGAATAAACCGACGACCGGCATTTGATTCTGTCCAAGCCATTTTTGCTACCAACCAATTACCACATACACATCTTTTAGCCATTATCGATGAAGAGGTAAAGAAAGAAGGGGATAGATATGAAGAAAACAGAGAAGAGATAAGAAGAGAGACAAATAAATATAATTTACTATATGTATATATATACGCACCGAAAGGGTAATGGTACTTTTACTATGTTCAGATTTGGTCAAATGCCCCTCACTTAACGGGCTTCAATATACTTAATGGTTTATTGATGAAAGGGTTCGAATTGACGCATTCATACCGGCGGGGTGCATACTGAAATTATACAAAGTATACGCCAGAAATGACTTTTTGAAAAACCGGTGGGGTGCAAAGCGCAATAAACTCTTATTTTAATAACTAGATCTCATGTTTAGCTAAAATGATGTATGAGCTTTAAGTATCAGACAAGTTCAACGTTGTGGGAAAAATTGCTACAGAATTTAATAATTTGAAAAAAATGTTATATTATTTTTGTGAAATTAAATTTTAAATTAAAATAAATTTATGAAAGAATTTAGAATTTTTGAATCCTTAAAATTTAATATTCTAACTAATAATTCAAAAATAAATTTATAACTGTATAAATATAAACAAAATGAACTTCCAATTCAGAAACAGTGATGATTGTAATTTTGAAAAGAAAGAAAGAAAATAGTAAAGTGAAGATGTTAAAAATTTTTACGATAAAATTAATAATTATTATAATCTTATAAATCTATATATTTTTAGCAATAATTATGTTGAAATTAATACATTATGATTTCTATGTGAAAATTTAAAATTACAAAACATATTTTCTTATCATATAAATTAATAATATATAAATATTCAAATTTAAAGATATTGTTGATCAATTTCACCTCTAAATTTTTTATAATAATTTATATAATTGTAAAATGGAAGGCCGAGAGAGAAGAAAACGTAAAATAATGGGCCGGAAGACAAAACCCAGCAGCTACTAGGGTTTTGAGGAGCGAGGACTTATATATAGACCACTTCGGGATGAAAGCAGCAGCCTCTGTAGCCAAGAGCTGTATATCCATCTTCTTTGTTGCTTATTTATATTGATTTATATGTTACAATGCTAAGAGTGCCTCCATTAATCCCAGATAAGCTAAAGAATGGTGCTTAATCTGATTCATAGGAGGCCAATATTAATTCATATGGAAGTTTCGCTGATAACTCCTTCCCTAAAAATTCCCTAGAAGGTGTTTACTAGTAGCTTTCCATACATGTTTTCTCTATCTATACTTTCATCCTTCATTTCCCCCTTCGTACTGACAGAACAATGAACAAACAGATTTCCAGAAAATATTTTTATATCTTTAAAATTTCACATAAACATTTTATCATGGTGAAAAATGTCAATTTGTTTTATAATACATGTCTTGGGTGCCTTTTCTTGATCCGACTCGGCCAGTAAAGATTCGTTTTTCATGGGATATCTTAGCAAAATTAAATACTCTAAAAGTTGTGTTCACTTCATGGAATGGAATGAGGGGAGAATGGAATGAAACTATATGAACAAGTTTTATGGAGATTGGAGAAAGTATGAGGCAATAATGATTAAATGTGAGTGAGTTAAAATTTTTCATGAAGAAGATGATGAACAAATGGAATCAACATTCCTTTCAAAACATGTGGGTTAGATTTTTAGTTAAAATAGTTAGAATGGAATGAGTGAAGGAATGAAAATTATAAACAATTTCACTAATCACTCACAATTTATAATATAAATTTCATTCCATTCTCCCCTCATTCCATTCCGTGAAGTGAACACAACCTAAGAGGCCGCCTGTTTGAGTGATATTAAAATAAGTGTTTCTTGTTTAAAGTAAAAAAAGTGAATTACTCCCTCTGTCTCTCTCATTTTTTTTACTGTTACTATTTTGGGATGTCCCTCCCATTTCTTTACGTTATTATAAATAGTAAGTTTTTCTCATCATTACATCCACTATCTCTCTCTACTATCTCATATTTAACAATAAAAACTACTATTACACTTACTACTTTTTTCCACTATCTCAAATTTATTATTAAATATTGATAGATCCCACCACTTTACCCATTTTTCATCTAACTTTACTCATTTTTTATACGTTTTTTATACATTGTCTTGGTCTCCGTATCTCCCTCCGATGTAAACAATTGAGGGAGACGAAGGGAGTAGAAGATAGAAGCAAGTGATTAAAATGTTTGGAAAATAAGTACAAGACTTAAAACAAAAGTTATGATTTTTATTTTTTTTTTAAGTTTTTTGAAATTTTTTACACAAACGGGTCAACAAAAGTAAATTTGCAAGCACTTACATTTTGCATCCAAACAGGCACTAAATGTCTAAATGTTTATACTTTATATCTATACAATTTATAAGATTATAAGTATGGGTATCAGGGTATGTGCACACATCATAACATCTGATAAAAAATTTATTCATACCTGATTACATATTAGAAAATATGATAAAAAGTTGTTTATGCCTGGCTGAAGTCCCCAGTACTTGTTTGAAATTGCAAATTACATTTATTTGGTTAAATTGATTTGATCTCTAAATTCCGAGTATCCATCCGAGTTGTATTGACCTGATTTTTTGGTACATTCGAATAATAGTGTAATCGATCAATTTTTACAATACTGCAATGAGATGTCGAAAATAAAGCAAACATTTATTGTTTGACAAATCAGTGACACTTGTACAATATTCTCAACAATCAATCAAATATCATATGACAAGAATTGGGTGGCTCTGGGTTTTAAATCTAACAGCAAAAATGTTACAAATCATACATACAAACAAAACCATATCTGCAAATGAATAGAGAGCTGTATAGGTGGTGTTGATATTAACTAGCTGGATCTATGGTTTCATTCCGTAGATTTTGGCTGAACAAGTCTCTTGACTATCATCGCCATGTACTTGCCTTGGTGCTCTGCTAAAGCAAGCTCTGTATCACTTGGTTGTCTTGTGCCATCACCTGAGTAAGCTCCAGCGCCGTAAGGTGAACCTCCTCTCACAGTTTCCATGTTAAACATTCCGGCTCCAAATGTATACCCTACTGGAACATACAGCATTCCGTGATGGACTAATTGTGTGATCGCTGTCCAACTGCACAAGGAAAAACTTTATATGAATACCGCAAAATGTAAAACATTGTAAAGGAATGGGTTAATTTATCTGTTGTGACTTGTGAACAAAAAAATTGGCTGCATACATGAAGTTGAAGAAATATATAGAGTCCTGGTCTTGGATTTGGTTTTCATATGTTCATTCAAGCTAAAGCCAGATGGAAATGACTTGGTACCAATTAAAAATATGGTCACCATCAGGCAACAAGGCACCACAGGAATCACCTAAACTCTTTTTAACAACTCCGTGTTCTCCACGAAACCCAGGCTGTTGTAATTGTTGTCGGTGATTTAGAAAGGAAGTGCATTTAGCTTAAGTTGGGCTCCAGTAGAGGAAAAGAGAGGGAGCAAAGGGTAGAATTAGCTTAAATTTTCTGCAGGGACTTATCATCAGTTATATGGTTCGATGGCCCAAAACTGACTTGGCAATGCTAAAGTGCATCTCTTTCTTCACTAACAAATTCAATTACTATGAAATATATTTACCTGTCACAGCTGATAAATGAATTTCTTTTGCAAGTTTGGAATGAAGCAAATTAATTTCGGCCCAGAAAACTATACAACTGTGACGTTTGAAAGAAGTCCTAAACGACCACTAAATAGAGCACACAACAAGTTGATCAAAATGTTTGCATTTCATATCTTTAACCAAACATGTGTATTTCAAAGTCTATGTATATCATAATTTATCATTGTTTAAAGTTTTAGTCCCTAGATAAAACTGAAGTGAGCAACTACCATAGAGCTCAGTTGATTGTGAAGGTCTCGTAATTATTTATGTTAAATTTAGAGATGAAATCTACTTACCTTTAATATGAGCATGGATCAAGACAAATTAACGTTCAATTTCTCTGTGGTTATGACTTGAACCTGCTTCAACATCCTGTAACTACACTAGTCAATGCTAAGAGCAAGTCTAATGCATAGCTATAGTTAATCCTAAAGGCTAAAGCTATAATATAGGATCAAAATTATAAAACTCAACTCCAATGCATAGCTATAGTTAGTCCTATAAATGCATCCACTTGGTCTTATATTTGAACAAAAGATAGCAATACCTCTCCTTACCACATCATATATATATTAACTAAAATTTAGAATTGGGATACAAAGAGGTCCACTTTAAATGGATGAGTTGGAGAAATTTTTGGTTAAATTTGGAATTATTAGGTTGTAATATGAAATATCAATGGAGTGCAAGTGCTATTTTAACACCAAAAAGCACTATTTGATGCTATAATATAGCAATGGCTATAGTCATTTTACATTTAGCACTGGACTTGCTCTAATATACTCATATTTTGCATATGTTATGGTGAGCTTGTTTGAGTAAACTTACTCGGTGAAGGTTACCGATGGGAAGGAACAGTAGACATGCCATAACAAATCAGATGCAGATAATCTACACTTTGTTGTAGTTACTACTGAAACTGACAATAACTTTTATATAGATAGAATATCAAACCCATATAGGTCAGTAATAGAAAGGGAGTTATAGACAGGATTAGATTTTATGCCTTTTTCCTTTGTATGTGAATTCCCTAAAGAGCTAAACTTTGCTAAATTACATACAGTACACATTTCACCCAATGTAAAACAACATAATCAAACATAAACTTCACTTCATTAGTAAACAATTCAAGTAGTGACTCAGAGAGCAGGGACTCTCGCTAAACTATATTAAATAAGTATACTATGAATCAATTATTTCAGTAAGAATAAGACAACAAAATTATGTAAAAAGAATTTCAACTTACGCTGTGGTTTCTTGTCCACCTCCTTGCGTGCCGGTACTCACAAAAAAGCCAGCAGGCACACCAGCAAGCTTCTGCTCATTCCACAACTTCCCAGTCGAATCAAAAAATGCCTTCATTTGGGAAGCCATACTACCAAACCTAGTCGGAAAACCAAACAAAAAACCATCAGCCTCCACCAGATCATCAACAGATATCACTGGAATCTCATTCCCCTTCGGGGGCACCTTCATTTGCTCCAAAACCTCATGTGACATAGTTTCCGGAACCCGATACAAAACCCCTTCAACTCCATCAATCCCATCCACCCCTTTCTTCATCCTCTTTGCAAGACTTTCCACATGTCCATACATTGAATAAAACACTATAAAAACCCTCAATTTCTTGATTGTTTGCACCAAAACCTCATCTTGAATTTGAGGTCTTGCATCAGAAACTTGGCTTTGCTCCTCAACAGTGATTGATCTCTCACTAACTACATCTGGTGCATCTTGCTTAGATACACCCAAAGGTGCTTTCTTTTTGCTTGGAACACAGCCTCCTCCCTTTCCCATCAGTGTGTGTGTGAAGAATTTCAAGAATCAACAACCACAAAAACTGACACGGACCCTTTACTCAAATCTGAATCAAGAAATGAATTTTCAACTAAAGATTTGAACTTTACAACAAAATAAACATGCCCACTACATAACAAAGGGGTCTTGATGAAGATTGGATATGGGAATGATTCAAAGATTCAAGGGAATTGTTTTGAAAAGGTCAATTTAACATTAGGAATTGAAAAAGATGTACCTTAGTGAATGTCTTGTGTTTATTCTGACAAGGTTAGGTTGACTTGGGCATGAAACTCTGAGAAGGAAACTGGAACTAAAATACAATCTCAAGCTGTAAGCTTCGCTGGCAGACGCAGTTGCTTATCGTGGGAGACAGATTGAATATAACGGAGATACTTCAAATATTTCTTATTTAATTCTGATTGAGTATCACAGCAATTCTTAATCACATGACACTCCAAATATATCCTTCATGTAATTTTAGCCTATAATTTTTAAAATTTTATAAAATATATTTATTATATCTTTATATACAGTGTTGTAAAAGTGAGAATCGGACTTAGTCGGCAAAGACACCGTCTAGCGATTAATAGGATAATCGGGTATTAATCAGACTGATTAATCGGATCATTAATCGGAATCAATTTAATATTATTTTTTAAACTAGATAAATATAAATATATTTATATTTATATTTACAATAGATTTACAATCATATAATTCTATAAATTGAAAAACCAATGATTTTATCCACAAATATCCATTTTCAAAATATTTAGGTCAATTCATCCCATAAGACAATAGTACAATGTGTCTTAAAATTAATTTTTAAATTTTAAATTTTTTTACTATGATTTTTATTTTTTTTAAATTTACCAATTTTTTACCGATTTTTGCCAATTTTACCGTTTTTCGACCGATTAATCCCGTCTTTGACCGATTTTTCGAAAAAAATGAATTTTTCAACGATTAACGCTTAATCGAGACGGTGGCCGACCGAACAGCAATTAATGGATGATTAATCCCGATTAATCGCTGACTTTTAGAACACTTTATATATAATAAATGTAATGAACAATTGTTTCGAATGGTAGTCCAGAACAAATATGAAAAGTTAGATTTATTATTGGATGGACGGTGGGGATTATATAATAATAAAAAAATATATATGCGTAATATTGAATATAAAATAAAATTTTATATGTCAATTTTTTCGTTCTATATGATATAGCAAAAGGTTTTGTAAGTTGCCTTAATAGAATACATTGTTTATATTTTTATGTTTTTAATAAAACAGAGATTAGGTAAAAATCAAATAAAATTTATTTAAATAAAATTCAAATAAAAGTAAGTTTTGTAATTAGAATATAATTTATATTTTCTAGATGTTCTAAATACCGCAGTATAAATAAATATATTTATATATAATATTAAATATGAAAAATTATTTATATATTTAATGATCGAAATCAATTTGAAAAAAATTGTAAATAAAATATATTCCCTTTTCTGTTTGTGTTATAAACAAAATATAGGTAAATTTTGTGAATATTGAAAAGAATAAGGTTTGTAATTAGAATAAAACTTTTATTCTAATTATTATTCTGAATAAAAGAAAACAAATATTTATAAGTGGAATATGATTTTTATTATCATTTTCTCATTTCTATTCTCTGTTTTAATCAAATATAATTGTTGAATAATCAATAATTTTTTTTATTTTCACTCATTTGGAAATATTGACTTTAATCATATTTAACAACCTATAAAGTATTAGCAAGGGAATTCGTATAATTTAAATAATAATATATTATATTACATATATTAATAGATATATATTTTTTAAAAATATACACCTATCATATAAATTATTAAAATAACTTTATATTTTTAAAAAGGCTCAAATTGCATATTGTGTCCCCTAACTATCATTCAAAAACGATATTGTACCCATACTTTCAGAAACTCAACTCGCAACCCCCTATCTTTACATTTCAAGAACGATACGTACTCCCTCTGTTAAATTCTGTTAAAATACTCCCTCGTCTAAATTTACATGTCCTTTTTGCTTTTCGAAGAGTCAAATTGACTATTTTTTGACCAAGTATTAGAAAATATTTATTTATTATTTTAGAAAATAGAAAGTTACATATTAAAATGAATTAGAGTTACATATTAAAATAGACTAGAGTTACATATTATATGTAACTCTAGTCTATTTTAATATGTAACTTTCTATTTTAAAATGCAACTTTTTAGTCTATTTTAATATGTAACTTTCTATTTCCTAAAATTATAAATAAATATTTTCTAATAGTTGGTCAAAAATTAATCAATTTGACTCCTCGAAAAACAAAAGGGACATGTAAATTGAGACGGAGAGAGTATTTTAACGGAAGTTAACGGAATTCAAAGAGTAGAGTTCGTATCATTCTTGAAATGTAAAGATAGGGGGTGCGAGTTGAGTTTCTTAAAATATAAGTACAATATCATTGTTGAACGATAGTTGGGGGTGCGATATGCAATTATCTTTTTTTTAAAATAACAACTCGGTTACAAGCGAGTAACATAAATAATGTAAAAATGCCCCGAGGTGAGAAAAAAAAACCAGGTTATAATTATGATTATTGGTTGAAGTGAAGCGTGGTTGTGAGTTGGAGTGTTTGAGCTAAACACACGGAGATCCTCAAACACATTGCCATCACTCCCCGCTTGCGACTCGGAATATAACAGATCACATCACACCACCACCAACAACAAGATTGAAAACACTTCTTCTTTTGTTTCTTTGACAGAACTAACAAACCCTAATCTCTGTACCTCAGATCATCAACAGGTCATCCATATAACCTCATTTTTTTATTTGTGTAAGATATCAGAATTTCGTGTTGTTGATGTATAGCATATTTATTTGTGGTTTATAATGTGTAGAGCTTCTTATGTACATTTTTTCATGGAGGCATATAGTCAGTTTTGATGGATGTGTAATGCACCAACAATATTCGTTGATTTTCTGTGCTGATATCATTTTAGAAAGTCGACATTTTTTCCTGTGTTTAAAATGTTTGTGACCCGCGTTTTGCTAAATATCTTGAAGAATGATTTATTCCTTAAAATTGGAAAAGTTGTGCAACAGAGATTGCTCACTGGATATACAGCGGTGATGACTTTTTAGCAATTTAAATTGATAATGCCGAGCTAAAGGCCGAAGAGGCCAAACTAAATTGTGTTGATATTTTATTGGAATGACAATTCTAAGCTCACCGGGAGTTATATTTTGTTAAGGGAAGTATGCATGCATGTACTCAGACATGTTTTTGTTTTCTTAATAATGCTTGATGACTGGTGAAAGTTGCAACTTTTTTTACTTATTCCCGTTGTAATGTTTCTTATTTCAATATGTGCAATCTTTTTGCCTCTCTATCTGATAAGTACTATTCAATATAGTGACAAAGCTCTTTTAAAGAAATGCTTCCGATTTCAGTGGATTTTATCTAACGACCTTAGTTTTTCTAAATTTGATGGTCCTTCTTTGCTTTTGGTGATCAGTTCTTGTGAAATTGACTGAAATGGCCGGAGGTAGAGCATTGCAGCAGTTACTGAGGGCGAGACTGCAATTTCAATCTACTGTAAGTGTAGTTTCCTGCAATGCTACACTTTAAAATTCACATGTGCATAGGACAAAATCTTTGAACTTTGAAGCACGTATCTCTGTTGCTTAGTAGCTTTCCCAAGCATGTGCACCGCAACAATAGTGCAGACACAAAATGCCTTTTCTTGTCGACTTTATATTTTGGTTATCAATTTGACAATCTAGTTGTTAAAGTGTACTCTTCATTCTGATTTCCTTTATCTTATCAAAGGAACTTTTATTGTTATGCCAAAATTATATAAGTTAATGAGAATTATGATTGAAGAAGGATAGCTACAGATTCAGATACAAATGGTGCCACTAAATAGAAGCTTATTTGATACTAAAGTAAGGACTTGAAAAGGCAACCTTCTACTAGTTAAATCATACTGAGCCCGAACCAAACTTAACCAGGAACCTAATTGAGTTATTACTTCATCTCCATTGTGACGCAATCACCACCTACAACTGCAATTCCTCCCCATTGTGCAGAAAATCCTCTTACGGACACAGCCACCTATAAGGATCATTCTACCTTTGTTGCAACATCTGCAAATTGTTCTGGAATTCCAAAACTAAAAGAACTTGTTTATTAAGCCTGCTTTATGATTATCAGTCTTTAAAATTAGTAGATAACTTCCAGGATTATTGGCCATCCCAAAAAGCCCTCTTTTCACCCATGGAATTTAGCCCACAATTGAAATTTAACAGAGCAAAACAACAGCATGCAACCAACACACCCACTGTACTATGTCCAGCCTGTTATTAACTTGTGCATGTTGATACTCTCTTTAGCCAACATATTTGGAATGTCAAATAGATTCGTTTGCACATAGATGATTATGACATATATATTGTTTCTAATCCATCCCATTCCATTTTGACCTAATCGTGACTGAGGTTTTCAACTTAAAAAAGGATTTATATAAAATACTGGAATCCATGTAAATTATTATCTTTTATTATTACCTTGCACAAAATTATTATCTCTCTCTATTCAAAGGATTCAGGAAACCTGTTACTCGTGAATATTTTTGTAATATTGAGTGCTACTAATCCAATCTATATACCTCATTGGAAGTTGAGTTAAACATTGTAATTTGATTTCAAGAGCTATGTAGTCAGTATCATATATTGTATGGATCCAAGGAGGTCACAGCTCCCATGTAACATTTTTCTTATTCATTAGTGAAACTAGGAAGTAAAATTTAAAATAGTATATTATAAATTATTATTTTTATAGCATTCTTTAAAAAACAGTACTATCTCATTCTCTGCTTTCTCTGTTCCTAAATTTGCAGGCCCTTCCGGTTTTGTCATCCATCAAGGCAAAGAATGACAAAGAAGGAACTGTTTACCTGAAGTCGCTAAGAGCATTTGCACTCCTTGGAGCAGGTGTATCGGGGTTTTTGGGTTTTACAACAGTAGCCTCTGCTGATGAGGCTGAACATGGTTTAGAAAGTCCAGATTATCCATGGCCTCACAGCGGTATTCTCAGTTCATACGATCATGCTTCGTGAGTTTCACCCAACTATTATCTATCTTAAGCTTCTTAAGCTACCAAGTTTGTGTGACCTTCATTAATGGCTAATATAAGACATAATTCCAAACATGTCAGTTCATCTATGTAGTACATATCTTCCGTGAACATGCTTCATATGACCAAGTTAATTGATAGAAATGAACGAAATTTAAAATATTCACCATGATGTGATTTGAAAAATAATTTTGTTCCAAATTTAAAAATCAAAATAAGAAAAATCTTTGGACTATTTAGCAAAATAAATAAATAAATTGGACTAGGGTGAATTGTTTACAGAAGAAATCACTACTGGGACTAGTTGCAGCAGTATAAAAACACCCAACAACTTAGTTAGGAACAATAGAATTGTGTATTCTAACTGTTGCTATATGTGGAGATACATTATAATATACTATATATGATTGTTAATGTTGCCGCGCAACTCAATGTGAGCAGGATTCGCCGTGGTCACCAGGTCTACCAACAAGTCTGTGCATCTTGCCATTCAATGTCCTTGATTGCATATCGTGACTTGGTTGGTGTAGCATACACGGAGGAGGAAACTAAAGCCATGGCTGCTGAGATTGAGGTGGTTGATGGACCTAATGATGAGGGTGAAATGTTTACTCGTCCTGGAAAACTAAGTGATCATTTTCCTAGTCCGTACCCAAATGAGCAAGCAGCTAGATTTGCAAATGGAGGAGCCTACCCTCCAGATTTAAGTGTTATTACCAAAGTAATTTATGCCATCTGGTTTATTGTCTTGAATTTTTTTGGTTTATTGCTTCTTTTTTTTCCTAAAAAATTCTCACTATTTTTTCACTTCAGGCTCGTCATAATGGCCAGAACTACATATTTGCCCTTTTAACTGGTTACCGTGAACCTCCTGCTGGTGTGTCTGTAAGTTCTATATCTCCTCATTTGTTTTTGTATCTCTAATGATGCATAGTAGTACAGTACTGCAATGATATAATGTGATAACCTATGGTTAAACAATATTACAGTATATGTAAGCTACTATGTGCCTCAGTATGAATTATAAAAAAAAAACTATTATGCAATGACTAATATGTTGTTAGTGACACTGTATATTAGTATATGTGTGCGTAATATCTGCTTTTACTCCAACAGGAGCAATTATTGTTCATTCTTATGCTGTCATTCTCAGCACATGTACATTATTCCAGTAATGTTTTCGAATAGACTGAATTTTTCTGTAAGCAGAATCATGTACAAGTGGAGTCTCTTTGAAGGCACTGGAATATGAAATTGTGAGAGGAGATATCTGGTTGTAAATGAGAAAGTTGAAGCACGTATAGATATATAATATTAGTAATATTGCTCTTAATAAAAACATTCTTTATGATGGAAGTCCCATAGGAGCAAAGACAAGATTAGAAAGCAAATAAATAACAAGTCTGGTATTAAGTCAAGACTTATGTACCCAAACTCTTCATTTTGCCTCGAAGTACCCGTGTCGGATAGTCGACACTCGGACATGGACACTTGGACTAGGACACTTATTTTCAGCCAAAAAGATGTAAATTTTTCAGAATATTACCGAGTCAGACACATTGACACATATCCATGTCAGACTCTTCTAGCCGAGACTGAGTAACATAGTTCAAGACTTTAAAATATCTAAGCCCAAGCTGCTGCCTTACAGACTTGGATCTTCTTTTACGTTATGTTTTGGACTAGAATATCAAATCAGCTAGGAACTCTGACTATAGAATGCTGTTTCTTTAGCTTGTATATTGGGAATCATTACCGAATGGAATGACCTCGAACATGTTTGTGGCCATCTCTTGATGCTTCATACATCTGCATTGGAGGTACTGATAGAAAGGTATAATAATATAATAAGAGTATTTGTGTTTAGTTACTTTAGTATACTCCAATAAAATTGACCACCAAAATAACAATTCCAATTAACTATTAACATGAACTATATTGTCGATTGGATTTGTGCATTCATGTTGCTTATATCCCCTTCTACTGAGTGAGGGGCACAAGATTATAGTAATGTATAAATGTGTATTACATATAACACATTTATTGAGTCGAATGATGCTAAAGACAAGATTAGCAGTCACTGCATATTTGTCCAAAGAATGTAGCATATCCAGTCCCTTCTCTTGAGTCTTAATTAGCAGATAACTTGATTCAAGTATTAAGCATGAAATCTACATGGTAAGCTACTTTCTTTGCTTAACTAACCCCAAGAAAACGTTATTTTAGGTCCGAGAAGGCCTGCATTATAATCCTTACTTTCCCGGGGGAGCTATTGCTATGCCTAAAATGCTCAATGATGGTGCGGTTGAGTATGAAGATGGCGTCCCTGCAACAGAAGCTCAGGTTTGTACTAGATTTCTTTAGGGGCTTGTGGCAAATATTTGGATTGAGTTACTTATAATGCCAAGTGTTTAAAACTCGTCTCAAAGTTCTGATCCATGATGGTGCTACAGATGGGCAAAGATATTGTGACCTTCCTGGCATGGGCTGCAGAACCAGAAATGGAAGAGAGGAAACTGGTACACTGAAATCACATTAACATATGAAACAGCGTTGCAAAAGAGTAGTAGCCCGCTAATTCTTTGTGATTTTGTTTTTTGCAGTTGGGATTTAAGTGGATTCTTGTACTCTCTCTGGGATTCATTGCAGCAGGTTACCAAAGACGCATGAGGTGGTCCATTATGAAGTCCCGTAAACTTGTGCTCGATGTTATCAATTAATCAACAGTTTCCGGCTTATTCCTTGTTTATGAAGTCTTGAGAACCAGCAGTCATTGTTACTGTAAAAGGATCAAGGTTCTTCAAGTGACTTATTCCTTCATGTCCCTTTGGTAGTCATAATAAAGATGAAACATTATAGAAACATAGGGAGAAATAAGAGATGTGTGGGCAGTCTCTTAAAACCGAATCCTATGAACAAGGTAGAATTCAGAATAACTATGTAGCTACATTTGGTATCAAAGTACATTGATACAGTGTTGAGATTAGTAAGCTGGAAAAGTGATAAAATAAGTCCATAAATTATTTGTATTTTTGCTGACATATTCATTCACTCCAAAAACATAGCAATGTATGCAACGGAATAATCTTAGAACATATTGTTTGCTTTAATCTGAAAAAATAACAGTGTTACACTATCATCAGTGTCCTAACTCTCTGGCTTTCTCTGATCCTTCAAGTTTCATATTTTATCGTCCGTCCCTTTACTTGGAGTTTTACCGAAACTCAAAATCGATAAATATAATGCATTTGCTTGAGAAAAACTCAAAAAGTATGCACATTTTGGATCAAATGCCCATCCGCCGATGGGAGATGCAAAAATGCAAAAATATAATGCATTTGCTTGAGAAAAACTCAAAAATTATGCACATTTTGGATCAAATGCCCATCCGCCGATGGGAGATGCAAAAATGCAAAAATATTATGCGCGATATGAAAAATCTTTAGCTAGAAAATGAGTTGACATATAAAAAATAAAAATATAAATAATTACATAATAATATCGCACTTCAATCATAGTTTTCTCTTATATATAATTTTAACGAAATTTCTATAGATAACTATATTTATCAAACCATTACACATTTATAAGACTAAAATGATACATTCTATTTATAATAATATGAAATAATAATAAACTGATATATTTAAAATATATCAACTACCAAAATCAAATGTGTGATGTGTTACGGGTTCAGCAAATTTATATAACATGTATATGGATCCAATTTAGGCAATCATAATATCAAAAAAATTATTATTTTAGAAATATATAGAAATGATGGAACATTTCAAAAAAGAAACGGTATAAAAATGACTGGGACGGACGGAGTACAAGATTTTGGTTGTAGCAGAGAATGGCGTGCACCACGTGTAATGGTAAATGGCAAAGGCACGTAGTATTTGTTATTCGAGGACATCATCGGCTGTTATTGATGAGCTGGACAACACAGTTGGTGGCCTCAACAATTTCTGGGCTAATTTTTTTTTTTTTTTCACAACTGGGCTATTATTATTTCTGAAACTGTTTCCCTTTGTGGTTGGGCTCAAATCTCATTGTACGTAGCTTCACAGGTCGCCCTGGAGGTAGGATTGTTGGTCTCATTGTTGCAAGTGGAAATGTCTGTTTTTATTCACATTACTCACTCAGTTTACGGAAAATTCTTGCAACATGTAGCGCGCCCTTTTCTTTTTAAGCATAGAATGGAAACTAATAAACAAAAACTGATGGGAAATCTGAATATAGATTATATGAACGGTTAAAATATTTGAATAATGTGAATGTTTAATGAATAAAATTGCCAATTTAATGAATAAAATTGTTTGGTGTTGTAATATGGATGTCTAGAATTTTCTAGAAAATGGTCCCTTGACTTTCTAGTTCCTATAACTTGTGTCTTTTGGCTTTTTGCCTTCTTGTAACTCTCTTGTACATAGCCTATATAAAGGCTCTATTAGGTGCTTGTAAATGATCCATCTCTCAATATAATATATTAGTCTCTCTCAAAGGTGTTTTATCAATAATGTATTTGTAACACGTTATCAGCACGAAAGCGAAGCGAAGTGTTTAACAAGTTTCGAGCAAGGCCGCCATCATTTTATTTCTATTATCTGCTATACATTTCCACCCAGATCAGAGGTACAACTTAAAAACTTTTACTTTATGTTTGTTTTATCCTCCTCGCATGCTCCGTAATTGGGTGTACAAATAGTTGCTGTAATTTTAGAGCTGTATTACATTTATCGTTCATGATACATAGTCCGTATTGCAAACCTTATCATTTTTCTTTTTGTTATTGACTATGATTGATAATGAAAGCTCTGATTAGTAGCTTATAGAAATGACGTCAAGTGTGGTGTTACTTATTTGGTTTAGCAGAGGTCTTGTATGCAAGTCATCAAGTTGGTTTCATGCTTTGATGGATTTATTTATAACATGCTCTTATATGTACCATTATTAATACTTGTTTTAATACTTGCATAGTAGCATTCTGTTTGATTTTTTTCTTGTGGTTACTTGTGGTCAGCGATATAGGATATAATTTTTTAAAAAAAAAAAAAAAAAACTCAGTTAAGTGATTCATAGATGGTTTTGTCGTAATCAAATTTTATTTCTGTAAAGGAAAAAAAAATTATTTGTTTTTGGTTTATTTAAACAGAATATTATGTGCTGCTTCAATTATTTATTTAGGTCTTGTATTTTGTGTGTATGTACCTCATATGTTTACTAGTTTAAATATTGGCTTTCTAATGAGAATATTTTATTTGATTTGATTTAATTTAATTTAAATATTCTACTAACTTCTCACAATTTGAGTTTAGAAAAATGTCGAACTTTACAAAACTTGAATTTGAGGCTCTTGATATTACGGGAAAGAATTACTTGTCATGGATATTGGATATCGAAATTCACTTGGCTGCACAAGGTCTCGGAAATACAATTAAAGAAGAAAATCAAGAAACTGAGTCAAACCGCGCAAAAGCTATGATCTTTCTTCGCCGCCATCTCCATGAAGCACTTAAAAGTGAATATTTGACAGTGAAAAACCCACTTGAATTGTGGAAAAATTTGAAGGATAGGTATGATCATCAAAAGACCGTGATTCTTCCAAAAGCTCGTTATGATTGGATGCATCTGAGGCTCCAAGATTTCAAAACCGTCAGTGAATATAACTCCGCACTTTTTAAAATAAGTTCTCAATTAAAATTATGCGGAGAAAATATTACTGATGCGGATATGCTAGAAAAAACTTTCTCAACTTTTCATGCCTCAGATGTACTCCTTCAGCAACAATATCGTGAAAAAGGTTTTACAAAATATTCAGATTTGATTTCTTGTCTTCTTGTTGCTGAACAAAATAATCAGCTTTTGATGAAGAATCATGAGTCTCGCCCAACTGGATCTCGCCCATTCCCTGAAGCGAATGCGGCAACATACAATTATGGGCGTGGACGAGGTGGCGGGCGTGGACGAGGTGCTAATGGTCGACGTGGACGTGGTTTTGCTCGTGGACAAGGAGTCCGTGGTCGTGGATCTCAAATCCAAAATTACCCTATTTTCAAGAATGATAAATCTAATTCCAACCCGAAGTTGGAGAAAAATATTAATAAAGGAAAAAGGGTTGTTGAAAGTGAATGCTATAGGTGTGGAATGAAAGGTCATTGGTCACGTACCTGTCGTACGCCAAAACACCTAGTTGATCTTTATCAAGCGTCCCTGAAGGACAAAGGCAAGAATGTTGAAACAAATTTAGTTTTCGAAAATAACGACCATGCAGACAATCTCCTTGCAATGACTTATTTGGATACTGCTGATTTTTATGAGACTCCTGACGGCACCACTACCCTAGATGATAAACAGAATGCTTGATGTACTTATTTGATTTATTTTAAATTCGCATGCATATGATTGTATCTCTTCATGATTATCCTTACTAATTATATATTTATCTGTTATTGAAGCAATATGGAAATTTTAGATTTGAGATCCACGACCACGGACTCCTTGTCCACGAGCAAAACCACGTCCACGTCGACCATTAGCACCTCGTCCACGCCCGCCACCTCGTCCACGCCCATAATTGTATGTTGCCGCATTCGCTTCAGGGAATGGGCGAGATCCAGTTGGGCGAGACTCATGATTCTTCATCAAAAGCTGATTATTTTGTTCAGCAACAAGAAGACAAGAAATCAAATCTGAATATTTTGTAAAACCTTTTTCACGATATTGTTGCTGAAGGAGTACATCTGAGGCATGAAAAGTTGAGAAAGTTTTTTCTAGCATATCCGCATCAGTAATATTTTCGTGTTACAAATACATTATTGATAAAACACCTTTGAGAGAGACTAATATATTATATTGAGAGATGGATCATTTACAAGCACCTAATAGAGCCTTTATATAGGCTATGTACAAGAGAGTTACAAGAAGGCAAAAAGCCAAAAGACACAAGTTATAGGAACTAGAAAGTCAAGGGACCATTTTCTAGAAAATTCTAGACATCCATATTACAACACTCCCCCTTGGATGTCTAATTTTCAATAATCGTGCCTCGTTAAAACCTTTCTAGGAAAAAACCCATTGGGAAAAAATCCTAGTGAAGGAAAAAGAGTACATCGATTTTGAAAATTTTATTTCAAGTCTTTAAGTCGACGCATGCCAATCTTATGTACCAATTTTTCAAAAACTGATGGTGGTAGCGACTTCGTGAATAGATCTGCAAGGTTGTCACTTGAGCGTATCTGTTGGACTTCAATTTCTCCATTCTCTTGAAGGTCATGTGTGAAGAAAAATTTGGGCGAGATATGTTTAGTATTATCGCCTTTGATATAACCTTTCTTTAGCTGCTCGATGCATGCTGCATTGTCTTCGAACATTACTGTTGGTGTCTTGTCATGATGCATGCCACATGACTCCCGAATATGCTGACATATTGATCTCAACCAGACACATTCTCGACTAGCTTCATGGATTGCAAGAATCTCTGCATGATTAGAGGAAGTAGCAGCCAAAGATTGTTTTACAGATCGCCATGAGATGGCTGTATCCCCATAAGTGAACAAATAACCTGTCTGTGATCGAGCTTTATCTGGATCAGATAAATATCCTGCATCTGCATAACCTGTTAGCACTGCTTTAGATTTATTAGAATAAAATAAACCCATATCGGTTGTGCCTCGAAGGTACCGGAAAATATGTTTAACTCCATACCAATGCCTCCGAGTTGGGGCATTACTATGTCTTGCTAATAGATTCACAGAAAATGCTATATCTGGTCGTGTATTATTAGCAAGATACATAAGCGCGCCTATAGCACTGAGATAGGGTACTTCAGGACCGAGTATCTCTTCATTTTCCTCTTTTGGTCGGAACACGTCCTTTTTCTTATCAAGTGATCGAACAACCATTGGAGAGTTAAATGGATGTGATTTGTCCATGTAAAACCGTTTTAAGATCTTTTCTGTGTATGATGATTGATGCACAAAAATTCCATTTGGAAGATGTTCAATTTGTAATCCAAGGCAAAGATTTGTTCTCCCAAGATCTTTCATTTCAAATTCTGCTTTTAAGTAATCAACTGTTTTCTGGAGCTCTTCAAGAGTTCCGATGATATTCAAATCATCAACATACACAGCCACTATAGAAAATGAAGATTCCGTTTTCTTTATAAAAATACAAGGACAAATAGGATCATTCTTGTAATTTTCTTTTAGTAAATATTCGCTTAACCTCTTATACCACATTCGACCAGATTGCTTTAATCCATATATGGATCTTTGTAACTTAATAGAATAAAGATCACGAGAGTATAATTTAGATGCTTCAGGCATTCGAAATCCTTCAGGAATCCTCATATAAATATCTTTCTCAAGGGAACCATACAAGTATGCTGTCACAACATCCATTAATCGCATTTCTAATTTTTCAATAACTGCCAAACTAATAAGATAACGAAAAGTTGTAGCATCCATTACAGGGGAATATGTTTCCTCATAGTCTATGCCTGGTCTTTGTGAAAATCCTTGAGCAACTAAACGTGCTTTATATCTAACAATTTCATTTTTATCGTTTCTTTTTCGCACAAATACCCATTTATAGCCAACAGGTTTAGTCCCTTCAGGGGTGCGGACTACAGGTCCAAAAACTTCATGCTTATTAAGTGAGCTCAATTCTTTCTCAATTGCTTCTTTCCATTTTGGCCAATCTTCCCTACGTCGACATTCTTCGACAGATTTTGGTTCAAGATCCTCGTCTTCCATCATTATATCAAGCGCTACATTATATGCAAAATTTTCATCGACGACGATGTTATTTCGGTTCCATTTCTTTCCCGTGACAACATAATTTATTGAGATCTCTTCTATTTCAACATTTTTAGGTACCTGATCCTCTTCCGGGGTTTGGTTATTCATGTCACGGGTTTCTTCTTGAGTCTCTCCTTGAGATTTTATTTCATCTATTTGGGCATCATCATATTTTGCTCCTTTTCTTTTTCGAGGATTTTTATCTTTGGAACCAATTGGTCTACCTCGCTTCATGCGAGGTCTTGACTCATTTGCTTTGATAATTTGTCCTTCAGGAACTTCAATTTTTGCAGGAGCATTTGCAGCTGGTATGTGTGACTTGGTCACTCTATTGATATCATTGAATGCATCAGGCAATTGATTTGCTATGCCTTGTAAATGGATTAGTCTTTGAACTTCTAGTTCACATTGGTTTGTACGAGGATCAAAAGTGTTCAATGTTGATGCATTCCATGTAATTTCTTTCTCTAGCTGCTTATTTTCTCCCCCTGATTTTGGAAAAATTTTAGTCTCTCCCCCTAATTTTGGAAAAACATTTTCATCAAAATGACAGTCTGCAAATCTTGCAGTAAATAAATCACCTGTCATCGGTTCAAGATATTTGATTATTGAGGGAGATTCATAACCAACATATATTCCCAACCTTCTTTGAGGACCCATCTTTGTGCGTTGTGGTGGGGCAATTGGGACGTATACCGCACACCCAAAAGTTCTAAGATGGGAAATATTAGGCTCTCTTCCGGAGGCCAGTTGCAAGGGAGAGTACTTGTGATAGCTTGTAGGTCTGATGCGTACAAGTGTTGCTGCGTGTAAAATGGCATGCCCCCAAACTGTAACAGGGAGATTTGTTTTCATAATTAATGGTCTAGCAATCAATTGGAGTCTTTTAATAAATGATTCTGCAAGACCATTTTGTGTATGAACATGAGCTACAGGATGTTCAACACGTATTCCAATTGATGCACAAAACTCATTAAAAGCTTTTGATGTGAATTCTCCGGCATTATCTAATCGAATTGATCCAATATTGTAATCCGGAAATTGTGCCCTCAATCGGATTATTTGCGCAAGTAATCTCGCAAACGCCAAGTTACGAGATGATAATAAGCACACATGTGACCATCTTGTTGATGCATCTATCAATACCATGAAATATTTAAATGGTCCACATGATGGGTGGATGGGCCCACATATATCACCCTGTATTCTCTCTAAAAATTTAGGAGATTCTGTTCCAATTTTTGCTAAGGAGGGTCTGATAATCAATTTTCCTTGAGAACAAGCAGCACAAGAGAATTCATTAGATTGAAAAATCTTCTGGTTTTTCAATGGATGCCCGTGTGAATTCTCAATAATTTTTCGCATCATAATTGATCCAGGATGCCCTAGCCGATCATGCCATATAACGAAGTTATTTTTGTCAGTAATCTTGTGGTTACTTGTGGTCAGCGATATAGGATATAATTTTTTTTTTAAAAAAAAAAAAACTCAGTTAAGTGATTCATAGATGGTTTTGTCGTAATCAAATTTTATTTCTGTAAAGGAAAAAAAAATTATTTGTTTTTGGTTTATTTAAACAGAATATTATGTGCTGCTTCAATTATTTATTTAGGTCTTGTATTTTGTGTGTATGTACCTCATATGTTTACTAGTTTAAATATTGGCTTTCTAATGAGAATATTTTATTTGATTTGATTTAATTTAATTTAAATATTCTACTAACTTCTCACAATTTGAGTTTAGAAAAATGTCGAACTTTACAAAACTTGAATTTGAGGCTCTTGATATTACGGGAAAGAATTACTTGTCATGGATATTGGATATCGAAATTCACTTGGCTGCACAAGGTCTCGGAAATACAATTAAAGAAGAAAATCAAGAAACTGAGTCAAACCGCGCAAAAGCTATGATCTTTCTTCGCCGCCATCTCCATGAAGCACTTAAAAGTGAATATTTGACAGTGAAAAACCCACTTGAATTGTGGAAAAATTTGAAGGATAGGTATGATCATCAAAAGACCGTGATTCTTCCAAAAGCTCGTTATGATTGGATGCATCTGAGGCTCCAAGATTTCAAAACCGTCAGTGAATATAACTCCGCACTTTTTAAAATAAGTTCTCAATTAAAATTATGCGGAGAAAATATTACTGATGCGGATATGCTAGAAAAAACTTTCTCAACTTTTCATGCCTCAGATGTACTCCTTCAGCAACAATATCGTGAAAAAGGTTTTACAAAATATTCAGATTTGATTTCTTGTCTTCTTGTTGCTGAACAAAATAATCAGCTTTTGATGAAGAATCATGAGTCTCGCCCAACTGGATCTCGCCCATTCCCTGAAGCGAATGCGGCAACATACAATTATGGGCGTGGACGAGGTGGCGGGCGTGGACGAGGTGCTAATGGTCGACGTGGACGTGGTTTTGCTCGTGGACAAGGAGTCCGTGGTCGTGGATCTCAAATCCAAAATTACCCTATTTTCAATAATGATAAATCTAATTCCAACCCGAAGTTGGAGAAAAATATTAATAAAGGAAAAAGGGTTGTTGAAAGTGAATGCTATAGGTGTGGAATGAAAGGTCATTGGTCACGTACCTGTCGTACGCCAAAACACCTAGTTGATCTTTATCAAGCGTCCCTGAAGGACAAAGGCAAGAATGTTGAAACAAATTTAGTTTTCGAAAATAACGACCATGCAGACAATCTCCTTGCAATGACTTATTTGGATACTGCTGATTTTTATGAGACTCCTGACGGCACCACTACCCTAGATGATAAACAGAATGCTTGATGTACTTATTTGATTTATTTTAAATTCGCATGCATATGATTGTATCTCTTCATGATTATCCTTACTAATTATATATTTATCTGTTATTGAAGCAATATGGAAATTTTACATTCTCGCATTGGGCATATAACAAAAGAGGAAGATATGTGTCTTGTAGATAGCGCAACGACCCACACTATACTTAAAAATGAAAAATATTTCACCTCTTTAAATAAATATGAAGGCAATGTATGCACAATTTCCGGGAGTATAAAATTGATCGAAGGCTCCGGAAGAGCTACTATATTACTACCCGAAGGAACAAAATTTATTATAAATGATGCATTGTTCTCCCCAAAGTCACAAAGAAATTTATTAAGTTTTAAAGATATTCGTAGAAATGGGTATCACGTTGAAACAGTGAATAAAGGGAATAAAGAATTTCTTTATATTACAAGTATCACTTCGGGTAGCAAAAGTGTTATAGAAGAATTGCCAGCCTTTTCTTCCGGATTATACTATACCCATATTCGAAATATTGAGGTGAATGCCACAGTAAACCAGAAGTTTACTGACAAAAATAACTTCGTTATATGGCATGATCGGCTAGGGCATCCTGGATCAATTATGATGCGAAAAATTATTGAGAATTCACACGGGCATCCATTGAAAAACCAGAAGATTTTTCAATCTAATGAATTCTCTTGTGCTGCTTGTTCTCAAGGAAAATTGATTATCAGACCCTCCTTAGCAAAAATTGGAACAGAATCTCCTAAATTTTTAGAGAGAATACAGGGTGATATATGTGGGCCCATCCACCCATCATGTGGACCATTTAAATATTTCATGGTATTGATAGATGCATCAACAAGATGGTCACATGTGTGCTTATTATCATCTCGTAACTTGGCGTTTGCGAGATTACTTGCGCAAATAATCCGATTGAGGGCACAATTTCCGGATTACAATATTGGATCAATTCGATTAGATAATGCCGGAGAATTCACATCAAAAGCTTTTAATGAGTTTTGTGCATCAATTGGAATACGTGTTGAACATCCTGTAGCTCATGTTCATACACAAAATGGTCTTGCAGAATCATTTATTAAAAGACTCCAATTGATTGCTAGACCATTAATTATGAAAACAAATCTCCCTGTTACAGTTTGGGGGCATGCCATTTTACACGCAGCAACACTTGTACGCATCAGACCTACAAGCTATCACAAGTACTCTCCCTTGCAACTGGCCTCCGGAAGAGAGCCTAATATTTCCCATCTTAGAACTTTTGGGTGTGCGGTATACGTCCCAATTGCCCCACCACAACGCACAAAGATGGGTCCTCAAAGAAGGTTGGGAATATATGTTGGTTATGAATCTCCCTCAATAATCAAATATCTTGAACCGATGACAGGTGATTTATTTACTGCAAGATTTGCAGACTGTCATTTTGATGAAAATGTTTTTCCAAAATTAGGGGGAGAGACTAAAATTTTTCCAAAATCAGGGGGAGAAAATAAGCAGCTAGAGAAAGAAATTACATGGAATGCATCAACATTGAACACTTTTGATCCTCGTACAAACCAATGTGAACTAGAAGTTCAAAGACTAATCCATTTACAAGGCATAGCAAATCAATTGCCTGATGCATTCAATGATATCAATAGAGTGACCAAGTCACACATACCAGCTGCAAATGCTCCTGCAAAAATTGAAGTTCCTGAAGGACAAATTATCAAAGCAAATGAGTCAAGACCTCGCATGAAGCGAGGTAGACCAATTGGTTCCAAAGATAAAAATCCTCGAAAAAGAAAAGGAGCAAAATATGATGATGCCCAAATAGATGAAATAAAATCTCAAGGAGAGACTCAAGAAGAAACCCGTGACATGAATAACCAAACCCCGGAAGAGGATCAGGTACCTAAAAATGTTGAAATAGAAGAGATCTCAATAAATTATGTTGTCACGGGAAAGAAATGGAACCGAAATAACATCGTCGTCGATGAAAATTTTGCATATAATGTAGCGCTTGATATAATGATGGAAGACGAGGATCTTGAACCAAAATCTGTCGAAGAATGTCGACGTAGGGAAGATTGGCCAAAATGGAAAGAAGCAATTGAGAAAGAATTGAGCTCACTTAATAAGCATGAAGTTTTTGGACCTGTAGTCCGCACCCCTGAAGGGACTAAACCTGTTGGCTATAAATGGGTATTTGTGCGAAAAAGAAACGATAAAAATGAAATTGTTAGATATAAAGCACGTTTAGTTGCTCAAGGATTTTCACAAAGACCAGGCATAGACTATGAGGAAACATATTCCCCTGTAATGGATGCTACAACTTTTCGTTATCTTATTAGTTTGGCAGTTATTGAAAAATTAGAAATGCGATTAATGGATGTTGTGACAGCATACTTGTATGGTTCCCTTGAGAAAGATATTTATATGAGGATTCCTGAAGGATTTCGAATGCCTGAAGCATCTAAATTATACTCTCGTGATCTTTTAAAAGAGGAAGATATGTGTCTTGTAGATAGCGCAACGACCCACACTATACTTAAAAATGAAAAATATTTCACCTCTTTAAATAAATATGAAGGCAATGTATGCACAATTTCCGGGAGTATAAAATTGATCGAAGGCTCCGGAAGAGCTACTATATTACTACCCGAAGGAACAAAATTTATTATAAATGATGCATTGTTCTCCCCAAAGTCACAAAGAAATTTATTAAGTTTTAAAGATATTCGTAGAAATGGGTATCACGTTGAAACAGTGAATAAAGGGAATAAAGAATTTCTTTATATTACAAGTATCACTTCGGGTAGCAAAAGTGTTATAGAAGAATTGCCAGCCTTTTCTTCCGGATTATACTATACCCATATTCGAAATATTGAGGTGAATGCCACAGTAAACCAGAAGTTTACTGACAAAAATAACTTCGTTATATGGCATGATCGGCTAGGGCATCCTGGATCAATTATGATGCGAAAAATTATTGAGAATTCACACGGGCATCCATTGAAAAACCAGAAGATTTTTCAATCTAATGAATTCTCTTGTGCTGCTTGTTCTCAAGGAAAATTGATTATCAGACCCTCCTTAGCAAAAATTGGAACAGAATCTCCTAAATTTTTAGAGAGAATACAGGGTGAT